>NC_141018.1:16927148-17527148 GCF_052327205.1 Somniosus microcephalus | reverse complement strand
GTTCAAGGCCTTTTGGGAAAAAACCGCATTAATTTAAAAGACATTTTGGGAACCATAAAGAAAGACTTGCATTTATATCACGACTTCAGGACATCCTAAAGCGCTTTACAGCCATTGAAATAATTTTAAATGTAGTCACTGTTGTAATGTAGGAAATGCGGCAGCCAATTTGTGCACAGCAAGCTCCCACAAACAGCAATGTGATAATGACCAGATAATCTGATTTTTTAGTGATGTTGATTTGAGGGATAAATATTGGCCCAGGACACTGGGGATAACTCCCCCTGCCCGTCTTCGAAATAGTGCAATGGGTTCTTTTGTGTCCACCTGAGGGCAGACGGGGCCTCTGTTTAACGTCTCATCCGAAAGACGGCACCTCCGGCAGTGCAGCACTCCCTCAGCACTGCACTGGAGTGTCGGCCTAGATTATGTGCTCAGGCCTCTGGAGTTGGACTTGAACCCAGAGGCCTCTGCTATTTGGAGTTGGTCACTCGGAGGCACCCACGAGCTGTTTGTGGTCCGGGGTGGGGGAGTTAATGCACATGTCCTCATCCCTCCCTCTGGGCACCTCCCTCCCTCCTTCATAGTGGTAACGGGGCTGAGATTAGGAATTCAGCCTTATGGGCACAGCCCCCATGTCTCAGTCCCTGTGTCCATGCTCCATCACTGGATCGGTCTCGCCTGTCATCGGCCCATTAAAATAACATTGTCGTCCTGTTTCATTCTCGGCCTCATTCTGATCTGATGTATGGAAAAGGTTCTGGTGCTGGCACGGCTCGAGGGAAGGCTCAGTTCCAGTCTCTGACAACACTTCACTGTGTATCATTTAAAAACGAGGCGAGTCAGCCCCTTTCCAGCTTATTTTGTTCACACTTCTGCTTTATAAATTGTTTCTTAAAACGCCCGGCACTTTCTGGAATCGCCTGTGTCGCAGTAAATACTAAAAGAAAGAACTTGCATTTATATAGCGCCATTCCTGATCTCGAGACGTCCAGGTCAGCTCGCTACATGCTTAGCAGAGATTTCCTTTCGCCCCGTTAGCATGTGTGAGTGGCAGGAGCCCCAGATTCAGGAAACTGCCTCTTTAAAAGCGCTTCACAACCAATAAAGTACTTTTGAAGTGCAGTCGCTGTTGTAATGTAGGGAAATGCGGCAGCTAATTTGCGCACAGCAAGCTCCCACAAACAGCAATGTGATAATGACCAGATAATCTGTTGGTGGTGGTGGTGGTTGAAGGATAAATATTGGCTAGGACACGGGGAGAGCGCCCCTGCCGCTCTTCGAAATAGTGCCATGGGATCGTTTACAAATTGAAGAGGGCGGACGGGGCCTCGGTTTAACATCTCTTCTAAAAAGACGGCGCCTCAGACAGCACGGCACTCCCCTCAGCACTGCACTGGAGTGTCAGCCTAGATTTTGTGCTCCAGTCACCGGAGAGAGACTTGCACCCATGACCTTGTGACTCAGGCGCGCGTGTGATCTGCACTTGGACCTCAAACAGTACTGATCTGTAATTACAGGAAACTCTTCTGTCATCCGGCACCGACAGGACTGGCATGGTGCTGGTTTATCAAAGTCCGGATTACAGAGAGGTATAGTAAAAGGTACGAGAGCTCCGTACACAGCAACAGATCCAGGCGTCCCTGTTGCTTAGCAACAGGTGCAGGAACCCCGATTACGCAGCCACAGATCCAGGAACGGCCACTAATATGAAGTAAAACTTACCTGAACCTACTCCTGAATTTTGCCGGTTAACAGAGGTTTCTGGTTATTTAGGTGCTGGTAAATCGAGTTTCCTGTAGCTGGTTCTCCCCCTCCCCAAATATTACTGCAAAGGGGTGGGTGCGTGTAGCTGAGGTTCCTCAGGCAGTGCTGTGATCTCTGTTTGTTTTCGGAGGCACAAGTGTCCGATAGTGAAGTCCGTGTGATCTGTTAAAAGGTGTTTATAAAAAGGTAAAAAAAAAAATCAGTGCCTCGATGTGGCAGTGACCCGCAAAACGTGCAGCTCGTGACCACAGGCAGGACAAGCCCACGGTACCGCCCACGGTACCTCCCCCGAAGCCTAACCCCTTTCAGCTTTAGAGCTGTCGACTACTCCAAGAACTAAACTAACAAGTGCACTATAACCGTGCTTGTCTGAACCCTGTCACCTGCCCGAGGTAACTCCCCTCATTCTCAACCTTAAAATGTTCTCAGACTGACCTTTCAACCCTCTGCGAGTGCACATTGGCCCCTCGTACTAAATCTCTATTTGTATTAATTTCTCCGCTCGTCACTGCTATTTTGGGGGGAGTTGAGCATGGTGACTGCATCGAGGGAGGGAAGTGACCCTGTACCTACGGCTGGATGTACTGCATATCGTCACGTCTGCACTGGAGTTGTATTCTATACCAGTCAGGAACCAATCTTGCTGAATTGCACAGCCAAATATGTGGGGTTGCGGGGATAGGGCTTGGGTGGGATGGCTGTCGGTGTAGGGACCGGGTGCTAGGGTTTGGATGATCAGCCATGATCTCGTTGAATGGCGGAGCAGGCTCGAAGGGCCGAATGGCCTACTCCTGCTCCTATCTTCTATGTTTCTATCGCAAGGTCAGCATCAAAGTTCAAAGTAGAAAAGTAATTTGGATCGTGGAAACGTATTCCCTGGATGTTAATAGGCATTCACTCAGTTGTTCAAATCTGAGCTTTCATTTACAGGTGAAGAGATTTTTTGTTTCTTCAACAGGAGAATGGTTCTTTGCCATTTTTGCTCCGTAGAATAACAGGAACGTTCTCCGATTGGCGGGATGTGACGAGTGGTGTTCCCCAGGGATCTGTACTGGGGCAAAAGCAAAATACTGCGGATGCTGGAAATCTGAAATAAAAACAGAAAATGCTGGAAATATTCAGCAGGTCAGGCAGCATCTGTGGAGAGAGAGAAACGGAGTCAACGTTTCAGCTCGATGTTCTGACGAAGGGTCATCGACCTGCAACGTCAACGTTAACTCTGACTCTCTCCACAGATGCTGCCTGACCTCCTGAGTATCTCCAACATTTTCTATTTGTATATCTGTACTGGGCCTCGGCTTTTCGCCACATACAAAACAATGACTTGGATGAAAGAATATAGTTAGACGGCACAGTAAGTCGGGTAGATGGAAGCAGGAAGTTAGAAAGGGGCAAAACTATGGCAGATGGAGCCCAATGTGGGGAAGTGTGCGGTCATCCACTTTGGATCTGAGAATGACCGATTGGAATATTTTCTTAATGATCAGAGACAAGTAGCCACTGTTCCTGGGGGTAGCATTTGTCATGGTGCTAGTAATATACCAATTTATTGTTTTGGGGGTGTGGGAAATACTAGTAGTTTCTATGACCTCTCTGCATCTACCTGCAGTGTCTCTAGTTGCCACCTCAACCATTCAGTAAGAACGCCTACCATTGCCTGGACTGACCCTACTTGATTCTGCGGGAATAAGTACCACGCTTGATCAAGGAAGGTTGGTTTGGCTGTACCATTCGGCCCCTCGAGCCTGTTCCGTCATTCAGTGGGATCATGGCTGATCTGTACCTCGGCTCTATTTGCCCGCCGTTGCTCCATATCCCTGGATATCCTTGCCTGATTAAAACATCTATCAATCTCAGTTGGCCCGACATCCCTAGCCCTTTTGGGGAGAAATTTCCACTCCTATTTCGGACGAGTCGTTAACCTGAGGTCCTGTCTGCTCTCTCAGATGAGCGTAAAAGATCCCACGGCTCTATCTCGGAGAAGAGCAGGGGAGTTCTGGCCAATATTCATTCCTCAATCAACATAGCAAAAACAGATTATCTGGTCATTATCACATTGCTGTTTGTGCGATCTTGCTGCTGCGTTTCCTACATTATAACAGTGACTCCACTTTCAAAAGTACTTTATTGGCTGTAAAGCGCTTTGGAACACCTGGTGGTCGTGAAAGGTGCTATATCAATGCAAGTCTTTTTCTTTTTTTCTACATGCTCTTGTGGCCAGGGCTATTCGTCAGCATGGTCTGTGACTAGTGTGCAGGTGTAATGTATTTACAGTTAGTACATGTTGATCTACAGCATTTGAGGTTATGATTTTTTTCCCCTTTGTTGCGCAGCTCACCAAACCTCGGCAGTGTGCAAAGTGTGAACTTGTTTTCTCTCGGTGCCTGCGACAGTGACACTAAGTGTTAGCTGTCCTAAAGTGGAGCAGGAGGGACAGACTGATTCCCCCCCCCCCCCCCCCCCCCCCCCAAACAGCGCTTCCCAATTCAATATTTCGAATTGTCAGGATCCAGTCATCTGCTGAGAGCGGGGGTTAAAGGTGGCGAGATCCAGAATTCTCAGAACCAACCCGATTGTTGGCAGCTGAGTGGCTCCTTGGCTGCCTGTCGCCCTGGCAACCGGTTCGAGCCATCTCCTGGTGTAGGGGATCCTCGAGCTGATTGAAGTACTCAAACTCTGCGAATATGTTTTAAAAGGCCTTTGGTTCAGGGACATTAATGACCTCCATACCTCTCTGAATAAACCAGGAGTGTATTTCATCAGAGGTGTATATTACTGCGATTCTAAATGGAATTGGTGTTTGTGTGTGTTTGGGAGGAGGGGTGTGGTGTCCAGCATGAGCTCAGTGGAAGGATTGACCAGGCTGTACTGTGTGTGAAGTGATTGTTGCTTATGTGCAGCTCACCACAGACTGTACGTGGACTTGCCCTGGGCAACACAGGCAGGGGTTTGGCAGTTCTACTGTGTAACCAGCACCGCCTCTGTGGAAAAATCTCCAGGGGAACAATGCATCAGGGAGAAAAATCTCCATTTATGTAAAACATCAGCATTTAGCAGTTCACTTAGATTTCTAACTATTTTTATCATTTATGGGAAAGGAGTTTCAGTACTTGTGAATTTTTACCTTTTTATTAAATTCTTCTTTAAGCTAAGTAAATGCGCTACTGTTTTGTACACATTAAATTAACTACGGGCATGAATGCATAATTTTCCAGTTTGAGTTTGAAGAACAAAGGACACCAAAGGAAATCCACCGCAATTGGTGCCTTTATGCCAGAGGGGAGAGCAGGTCATGGACTAAATGATCATCTTGGAGTTGAGTTGAATTGAGCTGAATTATCTTGTGAATTTAGTTGGAAGGATATGTTCTCCGGCAGTTGGGGCCTGATCCACCCACCACTTGGCATCTCGACTTACCCAATCTTCACTAGGTTTTGGCTGCCGTGTTTATTTTGGCTTCAAATGAAAGCGCTCGCTCTGAACTATCCCGACCCACGGTTCCTCTCTAGTGTCGACCGTTTATGAGCCTCTTTAAGTACAGTGTAATGCGCAGTTTCAGTAATTTAAATTAAACAAGTGCATTTTCCAGTCAAACTCCAATTGTGCACAAAAGGGCTCTTGTAACATTTTAAATGCAATTGCTTAATTGGAATTCCTGCATAATTCAATTTTTTTTGACAAAACTGTCTGAATTATCGGAAGTAGACTGTGCCTTCAAATGATTTTATTGTTTCAGGTTGTCATGAGGTTGGTTCTGTTTAATTAATTTGGTTGCCCTGTGATCCTTCATATTTCTAAAAAGTTGTAAAATACTTTTCTACTAGCTGGGGGGGCCCGGCGTTGCCAGGGCAATTGTGGGCCGCGCGGTTTACGGCCGGGCGCTGGCGCTCCCGCGCTCTGTGTCACTCTCTTTCCCTCCCTGACCCCCCCTCTCTGCCTCCCCCCCTCTCTGCCTCCCCCTCTCTCTCCCTGCCCCTCTCTCTGCCCCTTCTCTCTCCCCCCCTCTCTCTCCCTGCCCCTGTCTGTCCCCTCTCTCTGTCCCTCCCTCTCCCTCTCCGTGTCTCTCCCTACTTTCATTTCTCTCCGTGCTTCACCTGTCCCTTGCTAGCGCCTGAGGCCTGGCCGGACTTACCTCGGTAGCAGAACGGAGTCAGTCAGAGAATGGGAGGCCGGGTGCCCAGCGGTCCGAAGCGAGCACGGGGTTGCTGATGATTAACGCGGCAGGCGTTTGGACCCGGTTGGCCGGGCGGCAGAGGAACGCTTTTCGCTGTGGACTCGTGTCCGATTGCGGTCGGGGACGGCTGGGTGGAAAGCCCCGGTTTTGCCAGTCCCGCACTCACGGCAAGAGAGAGAGAGAGAGAGAGAGAGGGAAGAGGAGAGAGAGAGACATTTTTTGAGCTTGAGGCCCGGCCGGTCTGTAATGGCCGCCACTCACCTAACTAACGGCAGTTTGAGGGGGAAAAATGGCGGCGAAGTTTGGGGAGGCTGGAGGATTAGGTCCCGCCCGTGCCGCACCGATTGGTCAACCATCAGGTCACTGAACTGTAGGATTGGTCAACCAGCACGTCACTCAGCGCTAATGAGAGGTAGGATTGGTCAACCGCTAATGAGCGGATTTTTGAACGTTTTTTGTATACTGTCCAAACAATTTTTGTCTGACCAAAAAGTAAATACGCCTATTAGACTCCCCTAATAAGCTTTCTTTTGATATATAACATACATGTAGGTACGCTCTATAACTTTTGAGTATTATATATATAAATAAAATAAAAAAAAATAATAGGCTAACATCTGCACACACAATCTGGTCTACAAAACCGTGCTTTCTATTGTCACATTTTGTTAACCTCTGCATTATAAATTCCTATGTCCACATTTATGATGGAAAATATCCATGTAAACTTGTCACGCTGTAGTATCATTTTCCCACCAGTGGTGATGCTATAGTGCTTCAGCTCCTCAGCCTATGCTTCAAGCAATTCTAAATCTCTGCTTCCTGAATTGCCATAAGTTTATAATATAAAATCAAAGTATTATACAAAAATACAGACAGAAGGTATGAATTTAAAATAGTGACTGAATTATGCCTGCCTGGCTTGGTTCATTTATTTCCCACCCTCTGACTCATAGAAACATAGAAGATAGGAGCAGGAGTAGGCCATTCAGCCCCTCGAGCCCGCTCCGCCATTCAATGAGATCATGGCTGATCATTAAATTCAGTACCCTGTCCCTGCTTTCTCCCCATATCCCTTGATCCCCTTAGCCTTAAGAAATATATCTAACTCCTTCTTGAATATATTTAATGAATTGGCCTCAACTGCCTTCTGTGGTAGAGAATTCCACAGGTTCACCACTCTGGGTGAAGAAATTCCTCCTCATCTCAGTCCTAAATGGCTTACCCCTAATCCTTAGACTGTGACCCCTGGTTCTGGACTCCCTGACCATCGGGAACATCCTTCCTGCATCTAGTCTGTCTAGTCCTGTTAGAATTTTATAAGTTTCAATAAGATCCCCTCTCATTCTTCTAAACTCGAGGGAATATAAGCCTAATTGACCCAATCTCTCTCCATACGTCATTCCTGCCATCCCAGGTATCAGTCTGGTGAATCTTCGCTGCACTCCCGCCATGGCAAGAACATGCTTCCTCAGATAAGGCGACCAAAACTGCACACAACACTCGAGGTGTGATCTCACCAAGGCCCTGTACAACTGCAGCAAGACATCCTTGCTCCTGTACTCGAATCCTCTTGCTATGAAGGCCAGCATACCATTTGCCTTCTTAACTGCCTGCTGCACCTGCATGTTTACCTTCAGCGACTGGTGCACAAGGACACTCCGGTCTCGTTGCACTTCCCCTTTTCCCAATCTATTGCTGTTCAGAATATCTGCCTTCCTGTTTTTGCCACCAAAGTGGATAACATCGCATTTATCCACATTATACTGCATCTGCCCCAATCGCCCAACCTATCCAAATCGTACTGGAGTTTCTCTGCATCCTCCTCACAGCACACACGCCCACCCAGCTTTGTGTCGACTGAAAACTTGGAGATATTACATCTAGTTCCCTCGTCTAGATCATTAATATATATTGTGAATAACTGGGGTCCTAGCACCGATCCCTGCGGTACCCCACTAGTCACTGCCTGCCACTCGGAAAAAGACCCGTTTATTCCAACTCTTTGATTCCTGTCTGCCAACCAGTTCTCTACCCAAGTCTCAGTACCTTACCCCCAATCCCATGTGCTTTAACTTTGCACGCTAGTCTCTTATGCGGGACCTTATCGAAAGCCTTCTGAAAGTCCAAATACACCACATCCACTGGTTCTCCCTTATCTATTCTACCAGTTACATCCTCAAAAAATTCCAGATTAGTCAAGCGCGATTTAACTTTTGTAAATCAATGCTGACTTTGTCTGATCCTGTCACTGTTTTCCAAGTGCTCTGCTATTACATCTTTTATAATGGATTCTAGCAATTCCCCACTACCGATGTCAGGCTTACTGGTCTATAATTCCCCGTTTTTTCTCCACCACCTTTTTTAAATAGTGGGGTTACATTAGCTACCCTCCAATCCATGGGAACTGTTCGAGTCTATAGAATTTTGGAAGATGACCAGCAATGCATCTACTATTTCTAGGGCCACTCCCTTAAGTACCCTAGGATGTAGATTATCAGGCCCTGGGGATTTATCGGCCTTCAATCCCGTCAATTTCCCTAACACCATTTCCCTACAAATACTGATTTCACTCAGTTCCTCTCTCTCATTAGACCCTATGTTCCCCGACATCTGAGTGTTTATTTGTGTCCTCCTTTGTGAAGACAGAACCAAAGTATGTACTTAATTGCTCAGCCATGTCTTTGTTCCCCACTATAAATTCCCCTGATTCTGACTGCAAGGGACCTACGCTTAACTTTACCAATCTTTTTCTCTTCATATATCTCTAGAAGCTTTTAGTCAGTTTTTATGTTCCCTGAAAGCTTACTCTCATACTCTATTTCCCCCTCTTAATTAATCCCTTTGTCCTCCTTTGCTGAATCCTAAACTGCTCCCAATCCTCGGGTTTGCTGCTTTTTCTGGCCAATTTATATGTCCTCTCCTTGGATCTTATGCTATCTCTAACTTCCCTTGCTAGCCACAGTTGAGTCACCTTTTTTGTTTTATTTTTATGCCAAACGGATGGACAAATTTTGTAGTTCATCCATGCGATCTTTAAATGTTTGCTGTTGCCTATTCACCGTCAACCCTTTAAGTAACATTCCCCAATCCATCCTAGCCAACTCACGCCTCATACCATCGTAGTTTCCTTTATTTAAATTCAGTACCCAAGTCTCTGAATCAACTACTTCTCTCTCCATCTTAATGAAGAATTCTCCATCTTAATGAACCCAATCCATCCTAGCCAACTCGCGCCTCATACCATCGTAGTTTCCTTTATTTAAATTCAGTACCCAAGTCTCTGAATCAACTACTTCACTCTCCATCTTAATGAAGAATTCGATCATATTATGATCGCTCCTCCCCAAGGGGCCTTGCACAACAAGATTGCTAATTAATCCTTTCTCATTACATAATACCCAGTCTAAGATGGCCTGATCTCTAGTTGGTACCTCGACATATTGGTCCAGGAAACCATCCTGTATACACTCTAGGAATTCCTCTTCCACAGTATTGTTACTAATTTGGTTAGACCAATCTATATGTAGATTAATAAAGTCACCCATGATAACTGCAGTGCCCTTATTGCACGCATCTCTAATTTCCCGTTTAATGCCATCCCCAACTTCAGCATTACTGTTTGGGGGTCTGTATACAACTCCCACTAACGTTTTCTGCCCCATGGTATTTCTCAGTTCTACCCATACAGACTCCACATCATCAGAGCTAATATCCTTCCTTACTATTGTGTTAATCTCTTTAACCAGCAATGCTACCCCAGCGCCATTTCCTTTTTGCCTGTCCTTCCTGAATATTGAATACCCCTGGATGTTGAATTCTCAGCCTTGGTCAACCTGGGGCCATGTCTCCGTAATCCCAATTATATCATATCCGTTTACATCTATTTGCGCAGCTAATTCATCCACCTTATTATGAATGCTCCTCGCATTAAGACACAAAGCCTTCAGGCTTGTTTTTTTTTAACACTCTTAGACCTTTTAGAATCATTGTTTACTGCGGCCATGTTTGATTTACACCCTTGATTTCTCTGCCTTCCACTTTTGCTTTTCTCCTTCCTGTTTTTTGCTTCTATCCTTGCTTCTCTTTCCTCTGTCTCCCTGCACAGGTTCCCAACCCCCTGCCATTTTAGTTTATCCCTCCCCAACAGCAGTAGGAAACACTCCCCCTAGGACGTCGGTCCCCGTCCTGCCCAGGTGCAAACCGTCCAGTTTGTACTGGTCCCACCTCCCCCAGAACCGGTTCCAATGTCCCAGGAATTTGACTCTCTCCCCCTTGCACCATTCTTCTAGCCACGTATTCATCTGAAATATCCTTCTATTTCTACTCTGACTAGCACGTGGCACTGGTAGCAATCCTGAGATTACTACCTTTGAGGTCCTATTTTTTAAATTTACCTCCTAACTCCCTATATTCAGCTTTTAGGACCTCATCCTGTTTTTTACCTATATGCACCACGACAACTGGCTGTTCACCCTCCCCCTCCAGAATGCCCTGCAGCCGCTCCGAGACAGCCTTGACCCTTGCACCAGGGAAGCAACATACCATCCTGGAGACTGGCTTGCGGCTGCAGAAACGCCTATCCCCCTTACAATAGAATCTCCCGCTCTTTTTCCTCCTGTCCCGTGCAGCAGACCCACCCATGGTGCCAGGAAGTTGGTTGCTGCTGCCTTCCCCCGATAAGCCATCCTCCCCAAAGCGGTATATCTGTTTGAGAGGGGGCTGGCCACAGGGGACCCCTGCAGTACCTGCCTGCGCTTACTACTCTGCTTGGCGGTCACCCATTCCCTTCCTGCCTGTGCAGCCTTTACCTGCGGTGTGACCAACTGATTAAACGTGATATCCACGGCGTCCTCAGCATCGCAAATGCTCCAGTATGTATCCATTCGCAGCTCCAGCGCCACAATGCGGTCTGCCAGTAGCTGCAGCTGGATACACTTCCCGCACACATGGTCGTCAGGGACACAGGAAGTGTCCCTGATTTCCCACATAGTGCAGGAGGAGCATGCCACGGGGCCGAGCTTTGCTGCCATGACTTACCCTTTAATTAATTTAAATTAAATCAATACCACCAATTATACTACAATTAAATGATATACTCAAGGGCCCTTGTTTCCTAGCACTCCCCGCTACACAACAGAGACCTTAGAAACTATAACCACAAAATTTAGCCCGTCTAAACTTTATAAACTATGAACCATAAGTATAGAGTAGTATAAGTACTCACCCAATCAGCTGCTTCCTCCTGCCCGCGTCACGTTTTGAATCGTGACGTGGCTCTGGAACGCCGACACCGGTTTGAGAGATTGGTAAGCCTCTTTATCCCGCGAAAGTGAGTTTAAATACTCTCTGAACCTCTGCTCTCACCGCTCCCGACAATGGCCTGTGGGGGAAAAAAAGCCCGCGAAAGTGAGTTTAAATACTCACTGAATCTCCGCTCTCACCGCTCCCGACAATGGCCTGTGGGGGGAAAAAAAGCCCGCGAAAGTGAGTTTAAATACTCACTGGACCTCCGCTCTCACCGCTCCCGACAATGACTTCTTTTCACCTGAAGAGTACAGTTGGTCCCTGTATATAATATCACAGCAGATCGACTAGTTCATTATAATGTATATTTTATGTCTTAATAGATACCATTTCTAAGCAATAGATTTTGTTGTACATATTATGTTTGCATCATTTTGATGTCAACAGACTGGTCTTTCTAAATGTGTGTACTTTTATGCTTTATTTTCTAAAAACTTAATTTTCTGTGTATAGCTATGTCTTTCAGTCTTCACTGCAAAAAGCAAAGGAAATCCCCAGTTAATAGAAACCTACAGCACAGAAGGAGGCCATTCGGCCCATCGTGCCTGTGAAAGAGCTATCCAATTAGTCCCATAACCCCACAAACTTTGCCTTTTCAAGTGTATTTATCCAGTTCCCTTTGGAAAGTTACTGTTCAATCTGCTCCCACCACCCATTCCAGATCACAACTCACTGCGTAAAAAAGAAAACATCTCCTCATCTTCCCTCTGGTTCTTTTGCCAATAATCTTGAATCCGTGTCCTCTGGTTACCGACACTCCTGACCACGGAAACTGTTTCTCCTTATTTACTCTATCAAAACCCCATAAAATTTTGATAATGCTTTGATGTTGATTGAATGTTTGGAAATGTGTGCGTCAGTGTGACTAGGAAATTACTTGGGGAAATTGATGTTGAACAGGCACCTGAAGCAGTTGATGGGTGCCAGAATTCCTGAGTTCATCCTGCTTTAATCCAGTTTGCGCCAACTGGTTATTTAAATACGGCTTATTTCCAGCCAAGTGCACTAGCTTGGAGTACATAGCTGTTGTGGTGGCTCACAACACTGCTCTTTCTCTTGGAGTATCTGGTTTCACATGCAGCTCAGACCGATGGGATGAGTGCCATCTCTATTGTAAGGGTCCCGCAGTAAAACCGGCCTGGTCGGTCTTCAGCCTCTTAATAACTGGCACGAATCTGGCTGCATATAGTGACACCATGATTCCTGGCCAGAATGGAAATGATTGGGAAATTTCCCCCGTCGATCACTGCTGTAAGTGACTGAGATTAATTTTACTCACATCATTTGTATATAACTATCCTCTACTCTCAGCACTATGCTGGAGGAATCACTCTGCTTTTAGACGCTGCTGCAGATTCGGTCATGAGTTCTGTTTGCTGTAGTTCAGAGAGACTCAATAGACTCTGTCCCCCTTTTCCCAGCCCCTAACTTGCTTCACAATCTATTCCTTTTCCTGCTTTTTTTCCAGTTCTGACGAAGGGTTTCGACCTGAAACGTTAACTCTGTTTCTCTCCACGGATGCTGCCTGGGCCTGCTGAGTTTTTCCAGCGTTTTCTGTTATTTCAGATTTCCAGCATCCGCAGTATTTTGCTGTCGTAGACTCTGTAGACTGTTTGCTGTGGTGTATTGTTTAAACAGACTCTGCTGAGTAAATTAACTTTGTTGTAAAATGCACTGTTTGCTACGAGTCCTCTTAAGTTCCGCCCCACCTCCAACTCAATGGCTGACATAGTGGTGTCAATAGACACTGCAACTATCTACAGCACAAAGCTGCCCATAACCTGGCACTGACTTGGCATTCAGAGAGGCTGCAAGAAGGGGATTTTGTGGAAACGGGCTTCCCTCCCTGAGCTATGCAACGTGGCAGTGCAGGGGCAGCTTTACACTCCATCTACACCTGACCTTGATGCTGACTGACACAGGCTGTAGGGGCTTCCCTTACCAAGACATCACAAAATGTTTCCAGTGACTGAACGATTCAGTGCCTTTCCAGTGAGTTTATTTGAATGAGAATACATGCATGTCAGGATAATACTACAACATTTTTAATTGTAGATGTTTGTCATTCTGTCGCATTATTATATTGAATTAAAAGAACCCCATACTGTATTGGACTGCAAACTAATTGTTTTACAAATTGCAGATTACTTAATTTCAATTGTCTTGTTTTTGAAGAATCAACAGTGAAAATATTTTGCTGTCTAAAATACTTGCATAAGAGAGTGTGGTGCCCAACAAAACCCAAGGGTCCACTTGGCCAGCTGTCTTGAGGCTCACAGCCTTGTGTCACGATATAACTGCAAGAAAGACTTGCATTTCTATAGTGCCTTTCCTGACCTCAGGGTGCCCCAAAGCACTTTACAGCTAATGAAGTACTTTTTTTATTTTTTTATTTTTTTTAAAGTGTAGTCACTGTTGTAATGTAGCAATGAGCACAGACAGCAATAAATAAATGACCAGGCCATCTGTTTTATGTGGTGGTCTCTACATTGGGGAGACCAAATGCAGATTGGGTGACCGCTTTGCGGAACACCTCCGTTCAGTCCGTAAGGATGACCCCGAGCTTCCGGCCGCCTGTCATTTTAATTCACCGCCCCATTCCCACTCGGACCTCACCGTCCTCGGACTCTTGCATTGTTCCACGGAAGCTCACCGTAAACTCGAGGAACAGCACCTCATCTTCTGATTAGGCACTTTACAGCCTTCCGGACTCAATATCGAGTTCAACAATTTCAGATCATAACCTCGGCCCCTATTACATTTTTACTTTTCTTATCCACACCTTTGTTTTGCCCCCCCCCCTTTTCTCTCTCCCACATGGCAGCTGTCTCCCATTCTGCCAGCGCATTTCACACCTAATCTAGAGCCGCCTTTTGTCTCCACGAGTCCTATCACCATCTCGTCTTATTTTGAATACCTCTTAATGTCTCTTCTCTTTTGTTCTCTCCCAGCCTGGCCTCTCAATCTATTTCATTTCCTGTGCTTCTTTAGTCTTGACAAAGGGTTTTCACCTGAAACGTTGACTCTATTTTCTCTCCACGGATGTTGCCTGGCCTGCTGAGTTTTTCCAGCATTTTCTGTTGTTTTTTCGGATTTCCAGCATCTGCAGTATTTTGCTATCGTACATCTGTTTTATGTGTTGGTTGAGGATAAATGTTGGCCGGGATACCCGGGGGCAGCTCCCCTCCTCTTTGAATAGTGCCACGGGGAGCCTTGGTTTAACGTCTCATCCGAAAGACGGCACCTCCGACAGTGCAGCACTCCCTCAACACTGAACTGGAGTGTCAGCCTAGATTTTGTGCTCAAGTCTCTGGGCCTTAAATTCACAACCTTCTGCCTCTGAGGTGGGTACTACCCATTGAGCCACGGCTGACGCTGTTTTATCGTGCCTTATCGGACCTCAAACGTCCTAGATTTCTTCACATGCAATAAATTACTGAGTGTGAGTTATATAGGAAAACACAGTGGCAAGTTCGTGCAGATTCCACAAATCGAGACGATCCGTTTTTCTGTTTTAGGAACCAGAGGTCACAATCAACAACTGAAGAAGCCAGAAGGTTAGCTTAACTGAAGGAATAGCTCCCTAATATTGGAAGTAACAGAGCAATATTTAATGCTGGGCCCAACAATGAAAATAATTCTTTTCAGGAGAATTTGATGTTTTCCTGGAGTCTGAGGCTTTGGCTTAAAGCCAAGATTTTCTATTTGCCAATCTGAGGTTTGTATTTATTAAACTGTACTTTGCCCTTTGGAGAGAAAATGGCTGGAGGTTCAGATCTGCATATTGCTGACCCACAGCATAACTCTGGGAGTTGCGGTATTGTCAGACTGGAGTTACGAGGACCCCTTTCTTCTCCGATTGTTCTGGTAAAGTTCACGTGCATGGGGTTAGGAAAATCACAGGACTACTCGGAGAGATGGGCAATCTTCACTTCTTTCTCTGCCGCGCGCACGCTCTCGCTCACCCAGGCCTCATCTGTTTGGACAACCAAACCTAACTTAAGAAGTAATGTAGGAACAGACTGCTGTCTAGAGCAATATAAATATTTACAGTGTTCTATAGTTTGCAATATCTGACTGGAAAGGGCATCAAGGAATATGGCGATAGGGCCGGTGAATGGAGTTGAGGCAGAAGATCAGCCATGATCTCATTGAATGGCGGAGCAGGCTCGAAGGGCCAAATGGCCGACTCCTGCTCCCATTTCTTATGTTCTTATCTCTTCAGGGCCGCTAAGGGGTGTTTAGTGATTAGTAATCGGGTGCAACGCATTGATAAAATAATGAATTTTTCTGTAGCTGTTATTCTGTGGTCAGGAATTCCAGATGAGTAAATGGGAAGTTCTTGGCTAGTGGGAATGGTATGAAATGAAAGTGAATAAGATGTAGTTTGGGCCATCAGAATTGGGAGCTTTTTACTCTTTGTTCTAGCAGCCCTGAGGGGTGCAGTAGCCTTTCTAGTTACGGCACTGGCCTAAGCAATCCAGAAGTTGAGTGTAAATCCCCACCAAGACAAGTTGGGAAATTTGAATTGATGAAATCTGGTGATTTGTGTGCTGGCAACAGAAAAATAACCATGGAAGTTGATGGATTATCATTAACAACCCAACCAATTCAGGAATTCCTTCAGGGAAGGGAACCTGCCTCTCCTACTTGGACTGACCTACATGTGACTCCAGTCCCACACTACATGGTTGACTCTCAGTGCCCTCGGGGCAACGGGGGATGGGCAATAAATGCGGCCTTGCCAGCGACACACACTTTCCCCCCCCCCCCCCCTTCTCAGATTATAAATGGGATATCGCAAATACAAATATAAAAATAGACTTTGAGGGAACTTCACTCTGCAGCTAACCCTAGTTTTGCTGCACTTGGGAGCAATATTCACTCTAAGCTACGCGCGTGCATGTCCGCCCAGCAGTCTGTGAGGTCTCTCGCGCAGGCCGCTCACTAGCTTTTTCATTTGAAAAACCGCGCATGCGCAGAAATTTAAGGGACCGCACATTGAAATAAACAGGCCGAGCACACCAAAGACAATTTAGAGGGAACATTGCTTGGGAGTGCTCGATGGGGCAGAGTAGAGGGAATGTCTCTTGGCATTTAACTGTACTGTACCAGATCTGGGAGTACTTGAAAAGTCTTTCCTCTGTACCCATGTCCCTTGCCCTGATGCGCGCAAAAGTAGTGTGCATTGGAGATGTGGCACGTGTACAGTGCGATCAATCATTACACCTAGTACAAGCATTGATGCTAAATGATACCTTGTGCCAGAGACTAAAATGTCCCAAGAAAAATAATGAAGGTAGGATAATATTGAAATAATTGTGATCTGCTTGTGTTAGTAAAGGAGTTGATCCGATATGGACTGCACTGTGCTGGTACACATCAATCACCTGAGGGGGCCGCAGAGGAATTGTCCAGATCTCTCTCACCACCCCCCCCCCTTGTGGTCCTGGGTTTTTAGCCTCTCCCAGGAGATGACATTGGCGGGGTGGGGAGTTAGGAAGTGTCCAGTCACAATGCTCCCAGCATCATGTGTGGGCCAGACTTGGTGGCCTTTTCCTGCCTATCATTTTCGTATATGCGTAATTAACTTTCTACTTCAAAATATACGGGGAATTGTCGAAACAAGAAAGGGCCATTTGACCCAGCAAGCCTGCCCCCCCCCCCCCCCCCCTTTAATCTCAATCCTACTTCCTGGTCTTCAATTCCAAAAACTTCATTGGCTCCATCAAGTCTCCCACTAAGTCCTTCTCGCCCATCACACCTGTCCTTTCTGACCTCCACTGGCTCCCTGTCCCCCCACTCCCCCCAATACATTGAGTTCAATATCCTTATCATTGTTTACAAGTCCCTCCGTGGCTTTGCTTCGAAAACACCTCCACTCTACTTCCCCCTCGTGTCCCCCCCGCCCATGTGTGAGAGCGCTTGCAGGCAACGATTGCTAGCTGTGGTTTGTGGGTGCAACAAAAAAGATTCTGCCTCTAGTGATGTCAAAGCCTCACACCAGCTTGTGCGGAGCCTTCCTCTAGGGCGCCCAACTAGGCTGCAACTTAGACATCTTCAAAGATTCGCAGACACCTCGTATCCACTCAAGTGCTTTGTGATTTGTCTAACTGTGTGAGGGAGTTGTGCACAGCTGGAATGTGGTGTCAGTGATGGGGTGTGCACAGCTGGAATGTGGTGTCAGTGATGGGGTGTGCACAGCTGGAATGTGGTGTCAGTGATGGGGGTGTGCACAGCTGGAATGTGGTGTCAGTGATGGGGGTGTGCACAGCTGGAATGTGGTGTCAGTGATGGGGATGTGCACAGCTGGAATGTGGTGTCAGTGATGGGGGTGTGCACAGCTGGAATGTGGTGTCAGTGATGGGGGTGTGCACAGCTGGAATGTGGTGTCAGTGATGGGGATGTGCACAGCTGGAATGTGGTGTCAGTGATGGGGATGTGCACAGCTGGAATGTGGTGTCAGTGATGGGGGTGTGCACAGCTGGAATGTGGTGTCAGTGATGGGGTGTGCACAGCTGGAATGTGGTGTCAGTGATGGGGATGTGCACAGCTGGAATGTGGTGTCAGTGATGGGGGTGTGCACAGCTGGAATGTGGTGTCAGTGATGGGGATGTGCACAGCTGGAATGTGGTGTCAGTGATGGGGATGTGCACAGCTGGAATGTGGTGTCAGTGATGGGAATGTGGTGACAGTTGCGTTTAGGCACCAGTTGACGCACTTAACTGATGAAGAAGTTACTTCCCTTTCATCAGTAAAGCACACAGTGCCCCATGCAACTATAGATTGGGTTGTGATGCTCCCAGAAATGTTAATGCGAGTTGATCTTGATAACTATTGGCAGCTGGAGAGTTGTGGGAAGGATTAGACATCTTGCAAGAGGTGGCCTTTATAGAGCAGCTTAGTAACTGCAGTACTGGAGCACGGGGCTCATAGGAACACACAGTGAAGACCAGTGAGTCGATTGATCCTGTCCTATACTAGCAGGGTGTACATTCAGCATAGTATCGTCCCAATCTCTTTGCTGCCCCCCTCTCTTCTCCCCCCCCCCCCCCCCCCCCCACAAACGCAGCCACACAATCGGGTGCGGCAGAAACACATGGGGGGTAAAAGAAATTTGGGCCAATTTAGGACAAAAACTGGGGAGATTCTTCACTGACCTCTGAAGGAGATTGAACAAGTTCCAGGAGACCATGGTGATTGGGTGACCCCCCCCAGTAGCCTACCTACCTTCCATATGAGGTTATGTTGGTCACTCATGGGAACTCCTCCAGCTCCCTCAATATCTTGCCCTCTTCTGAACCTTTTCCAGTGCATCTACATAGCCCACCATGTGAGGGGACAAAAACAGGACACTATTCTAGATGTGGCCTGACCAAGGCCTTGTATAGAGGAAGGACAATATTTCCAAGTGTTAGCCTTGGCTCAGTGGTAGCATTCTTGCCTCTGAGTCAGAAGCTAAGTCCCACTCCAGAGGCCTGAGCACAAAATCTAGGCCGACACTCCAGTGCAGTACTGATGAGTGCTGCACTGTCCGAGCTGCCGTCTTTTGGATGAAATGTTAAACCGAGGCCCCGTCTGCCCTCTTGGATGGATGTAAAAGATCCCATGGCACTATTTCAAAGAGCAGGGGAGTTCTCCCCGGTGTCCTGGGCCAATATTTATCCCTCAACCAACATCACTAAAACAGATTAACTGGTCACTATCACATTGCTGTTTGTGGGAGCTTGTGTGCAAATTGGCTGCTGCATTTTCTACACTACAACAGTAACTACACTTCAAAAGTGTTTCATTGGCTGTAAAGTGCTTTGGAATGTCCTAAACTTGTGAAAGGCGCTATAGAAATGCGAGTTCTTGATTTTATGTTTAGTCGTTCTGGCAGTACATCCTAACGCCATGTTCACTTTTACAATAGCCTTGTAGCTTTGGCCTTGGGACTTCAGTGACTCAACAGCCTTGAGCTCATAACCCTAAATGATGCGCACAGCTTGGTGTTGCTCCCATCCAACTGCATTGCACTACCTTTACCAATATTGAAGGGCATCTGCCAGAAACGGGACCATTCCCCCCCTTCTTCCCCCCACCCCCCCCCCCCCCCAATCTCATCTAGATCTGCCTGCGATTCCTTTTTCTGGTCCTTTTGTACATCCGTCAGAAGCCACACACAAGCTGTGCTCACAGTGACTGAGCTTCAATCGCAGTTTGTTTCCTTGCTATTTCTTTTTACTGTATTTGAAAGAAAAATAATTCTCCACTCAACATTTTCGAATGATTTGCTCTCGGGCCTTTGAGATTTCCGCTCTGTAGCTGAGAGTTGAAAGTTTGCCAGAGGGGCCCAAAGTGTCTAGCCTGCTCATGTTCTCTGTTACGTCTGGATAGGGCAGCTGAAATTTGTGCTAACAATGAGCTCACACCCAGGGAGGGAAAGGCTAGGGAAATTTTTTTTTCCCCAATGCAAAATATCTGGTTTTATGAAATAGTTCTGGGAGCAGACAGTTTTGTTCACTAGAGAACATGAGAATCAGGAGCAGAAGTGGCCCTTCGAGCCTGCTCCTTGCTGAGCTGTTGAATGTATTCAAGGCTGAGAGAGAGATTTTTGGACTCTAGGGGAATTGAGAAATATGGGGATCGGGCGAGAAAGTCGAGTTGAGTTTGAAGATCAGCCATGACCTTATTGAATGGCGGAGCAGGCTTGAGGGGCTGTATGGCCGACTCCTGCTCCTAATTCTTATGTTTTTAGGTTGATTTAATATCCCCTCACATCCTAAGGGTGCTCACTAGAATTCATACTCTTGCAGACGGACCAGAGAATGATTGAATTACCTGTGACCCTGTAATGGCTGGTAAACCAGCAAGGTGAGATGAAATTGACATTTATTGCGTTGTCTGGCACATTGATTTTTCCGAGTTCGCCAATATGTAGTTTACTTGACGAACTCTTTGTTATCTTGTCCAACAAGAAAGTAGCCTCACACTAGTGAGCTGCGTATTGTGCGGTTTGGTTACAGCAGGAACGTGTGTGCCATGCGGTACTTGCTGTGTTCATGTCCAGCTGCTGGATAGCATTAACTCGCCGATCAATTTTAGCCAAGCAGATCCCTCCATGTCCTCTTTCTTTCCCCCCCCCCCCCCCCCCCCCCCCCCCATCTCCTCATTTAGTGTAAACAGTTTTTCAATAGCTGAGCCTTCCTTGCCTTTTTCATGCTTCCCGCTCTATTTAGGTGCTGCTCTCCCGCCTGAATACAGGAAACTTTCGATTAACTGGCCCCTAAATAACCGGAACGCTCGATCCACCGGCAAAATTCAGGAGTCGGTTCAGGTAACTTTTTTTACTTTTATTACTTTTTTTACTCCATTTGTTGCTGTGCAAGGGTGTAGCTGCAGCTGTTGCTAAGCTGCAGAGACGCTTGCAACTTGTGCCGATTGTTCTGAAGCTGAAGCAACAGAGTTTGTTGCTTTATACGGAGCTCTGAGCTCCGTATCTTTTACTATAGCGTTCGGTTGTCCAGCATTGTTGATGAACCGGCACCACGTCGGGCCCGTCTGTGCCAGGAACAGAAAGTTTCCTGTAGCTCCTTCTGTCCTGAAAACATCCCCGGCCGCTCGCCAAATGACAGTTACTTTTACACCAGTTCGACTGCCATTTATTCATATGCTTGGTTTCCGTGGTAAGCTCCTTCTTTACCAAGTGCCAAGTCTACTTGTATTTTGCATCCTGTTGTCGAGTTTGGAGACAATTTTCATGTGCATGTCTCGAGCCCCTCTGGTACTGCTCCATGTGCTCTTGACCCCAATGTGGGCTGTCCCCTATATGGGCCAGTGGCTCTCGCTCTCTCTGCTCCCTTCAGTAGCTCTTCCAATCCCTCTCATCCATGCGTGTAGCTCCAGCTGCAACTAACTAGCCATGTGTGTGTGTTGTCCGTGTCACGTGGCTATTCACTTGTCTGAGCGACTACAATCTCCTTGTGTGTTGCGATTTGCATTCCTGTGTTGGGTTTATATATGATATTGTCATATCCCTATTGCCCTTATGTGGGGGTATTACAGGCTATTGTCATACCTCCAAATAGGGGCAATGGGGATATATTATAGGATATTGTCATACATCCTTGACCGCTAATAGAAGTTCGAGGACTAGGAAACCTTAACTCCTGATTTAATAGAGTATTAACTAGTCAATTAGATAATAAAACACAACCCTTTACATGCAGTGACTGAAATATAGGTACAAATTACAGGAAACTTTCTGGTATCCGGCACTGACGGGACCGAGCTGTTGCCGTCCCATCAAAACTGCCGTAGAAACCAGCGCCAATGTTAAAACATACGGAGCTTTTGAGCTCCGTGTGAAGCAACAAACCCTGTTGCTTAGCAACAGCTTCAAAACAGTCAGCTGCAGCTGCAAGCGTCTCTGTAGCTAAGCAACAGCTTCAGCTAGACCTTGCAGAGCCTGACTGGAGGAAAAAAAAAGCAACGCAAAGAAAAAAAAAAAAATGATCTGAAACGACTCCTGAATTTTGCCGGTGGATAGAGCTTTCTGGACATTTAACCTCCGGATAAACAAAAGTTTCCTGTACAACATTATAACTCGCATACCAAGGACTGCTTCAGGAATATAGGAACAGGAATAGGCCATTCGGCCTCTCGGACCTGTTCCACCATTCAATTAGATCATGGCTGAACTGTATCTTCACTCCATTTAACTGCCTTGGTTCCATAGCCCTTAATACCCTTGCTTAACAAAATTCTGTCCATCTCAGTTTTGTAATTTTCAGTTGATCCCCCAGCCTCGACAGCTTTTGAGCTGTTGATTGAAAGCGTGTTTTCATGACTGCTTGCATTAGCCTCAACAAGACTAGATCAAGAAGTCCCTTGGAGCTCCAGTGTTTGTATCTTTATACGTTTAATTACATCCTGCTAACATAATGCCATTATGTCAATGCGTTCTAACTGTGTCTGGTTAATCTCGCCAATGATTCTGCGCAGTAACATCTATTATTAAATCTGACACTTGTGCATAAACATTCCACAGCAATGGTTAATGGTGGACTCCAGGATTTTGACGGCGGGGATTTCAGTGATATTGGAGTCATCGAAGGTCTTGGGGAGATGGCTGGGCTTTCACTTGTTCGAGATGGCTATTACCCGGCAACCATGCACGAAACAGAATGGAATTCATGCAGCAAAGAAGCAGGCCATTCGGCCCATCGCCAGCTCTTTGAAAGAACTATCGAATTAGTCCCACTTCCTTTGTACTTTTTGCCCTGCAAATTTTTCCTTTTCAAGTATTTATCCAATTCCTTTTTGAAAGTTATTATTGAATCTGTATTCACCAGCCTTTCAGGCAGTGAATTCTAGATCATAACTCGCTGCGTTAAAAAAATTCTCATCTCTCTCTGGTTCTTCTGCCAATTATCTTAAATCTGTGTCCTCTGGTTACCAACCCTTCCGCCAGTGGAAACAGTTTCTCTCTATCTACTCTTAGCAAAACCCTTCATAATGTTGAACACCTTTATTACACTACCCATAACCTTCTCTGCTCTAAGAACAACAATCCCAGCTTCCCTAGTTCCTCATAACTACATAACTGAAGTCCCTCGCCCCTGGTATCATTGGTAACACATGTTACCTACCACTTGTCGGTCCAAGCCTGGATGGGCTGTCTTATTAGTAGAGCAGTGGACGTAGAATCATCAGCATGCAGCCCCAGGCCTGACCCTACAACAGAGGAAAAGTCATTGATGAAGCATCTGAAGGTGGTTGTATTGAGGATGCTGCCCTGAGGAAGGCCTGCAGCGATGTCCTGGGGCAGCGATGATTAGCCTCCGCCGACCACAGCCATCTTCCTTTGTGTCAGGCGTGGCTCCAGCTACTGGAGGGTCTTTCCTTTGGTTCCCATTGACCTTGGTTTCTCTAGGGCACCTCAGTGCAGTCACTGTTGTAATGTAGGGTCACACAGCAAGGTCCCGCAAACAGCAGTGATATATAATGAACAGATGATTAGTTTTAGTGAGGCTGCTACATTAGATTAAAATGGTGAGGGTTCAAGATAAAAACCTGTAAGTGGATAAGCTATCTGCTGGAAGAACAGAAGCAGTAGATATTTGTTTGGGGCGTAATGTTGAGTTAGGACTAAGTGAATACCTTGGATCAATCCTGCGACCCCTTACTGTTTCTGATTTATATTGAAGACTTTAAATGCTTGATGCAAACTGCTCACGTTCTGAGATGATAAGCTAAGGGTGGCAATTGAGTCTGATGCAACTAGTGACCTGCAAAATGAGCTGATGAATGTGTAAGCTGGCCGAATGGTACAGATAGAATTGATCATGGATAAGTGTAAGGTATTGTATATTGGAAGGAAATATAAGTGCTGTATGTACTCAATGAAAGGTATCGAACTAGCTGAAGGTAAAATTGAGAGTGACCTATGGGCGTGAGTGGACACTGGACTCACAGTACAGCTACAATCAAAACGAATCAAATGCTGGAATATATTGCCAATTGGATTGCAAGTCGGAGGATGTCACACTGAAACGCTAATGCTCTTGTCTGACTGTACCTTCTGCTCTCGGTAGAGTTTTGCTCATTGAGACACGAGGGCAATGTTTAAGCCCCGGAGGTGGTGCAGAGGATTAGGTTATGAATGAGAGAGTGGAGTAACTAGCTCGCCGCTGCCCTAAATGGAGCTGCGTGAAAACCAATCTCCAAGTGGATTGGCCGCACTACTTCCAAGGTAATCCATGACCAGAAGGCCCAGGTTCAAACAGGTGGGAGAGAGGCTTAGGACTAAGCTCCTCACACTTGGGCATCTCTGTTCCATTTCCACTTTGATCACTTGTTTTTTTTGTGAGCCAGGAGATTTGGAAAAGACCTTCTTTAGCGCTGTTGCCTTGTTGGTGGGTAACTCTTACAAAGGCAAAAGGGTTGACACTCTTGTTGTAGGGTGGAGGGGCTAGGTTGGGCTAAATGGCTAGAATCACCTATATTTATCTTGTAATATGGATGTCAGCCGTCGCTCAGTGGGTAGCACTCAGTCAGTAGGTTGTGGGTTCAAGTCCCACTCCAGAGACTTGAGCACAAAAATCTAGGCGGACACTCCCAGTGCAGTACTGAGGGAGCGCTGCACAGTCGGAGGTGCCGTCTTTCGGATGAGACGTTAAACCGAGGCCCCGTCTGCTCTCGGGTGGACGTAAAAGATCCCATGGCACTATGGAGCAGGGATGTTCTCCCCGGTGTCCTGGGCCAATATTTATTCCTCAATCAACATCACTAAAACAGATTGTCTAGTCATTATTACATTGCTGTTTGTGGGAGCTTGCTATGCACAATTGGTTGCCGCGTTTCCTACATTACAACAGTGACTGCACTTCAAAATTACTTCATTGGCAGTAAAGCGCTTTGGGCATCCTGAGGTTGTGAAAGGTGCTTTAGAAACACAAGTCTTTCCTTTTTCATTGGATCAGCTAAACTCTGGGATTATTTCATAATTAAACGTATGTCCCATGAGATTTGTGTTGCAGGATTAAATCTGTTTTTTATAGTATGTGTGGATTGTCATTGGCTGTCGGTGGCTGGCATGATCAGACTCGCACCCTAGGGTTGTCATTCAGCTGCGTTGATGCCAGATTATCAGCCCTTAAGGTATTTAGCCATCACAATGATGTATAAATAAATGAGCTGTCTGACGGAGAGAGTGGTTTCCAAAAAGATTAATCGCCCTTTGCATGCATCAAAGTGTTCCGGCAGTAAATCCATTCTTTACGTCAAAGCTGCCTTGGCAAAGAGGCTACGGATGAAAAATAAGGTACAATCCATGAGCGTAAAGCTGTTGATGTGTCGCTCAATGAATGCCTTGCTTGGGAATGTCTCACTGCAAATTAGTGGCGGCTGTTGTCCCCAAAAAGGTCGACTACACACAGTGAGACCCTCGTGTCTTATCACTAATGCACTCTTGCCCTGGAATAATGTACTTGCATTGTGAAAGTCGCCTCTTCCCCCTCACATCCGACATTATTCAAGCAGTTGCACAACGGTCTTGTGCTGAGCCGGCAGCAGGTGACTCACGAGTGTTAAAAAACCGCACCAGCACAAGGGTCACAGTCCATGGAACACTTCTCCCTTTTCACACCGAAGTCCCCGGGTTAGATGCAAGATGAAGCTTCCGCCTAACCAGTCCCAACAATGCGCTGTAATCCCATCTCCAGAACAGATCCCGCCCACCCATAGTAATACTGCGACAACTTGATTCCTCATAGTCATCATTCTTGGGACTTCTGAGCAAAACGTTAGTCAATTTGAGCCAAACTGTGTAGAGTTTTGTGAGGTGGTTAAAATGGACATTTTGGGGGGCATTCGCCAACTCTGCCTTTCCTAACCTTTGACCTCGGCTTTTGTTGATGTTCTTCCGTATGTACGTATTATATATTAACCGTTGCGACAATCTAACGATCTTGCACATATCTCTTTATTTAGGACATAAATGGCCAGGGAATAAATAAATAGTTATAGAACAGAGTGTAAAAAGATGGTTAAAAATAAAGTGAGAGGAACTGCTATTAAAAATGAGTTAAACTGTCTGTACAGCAACGCACAGTGTCCGTAATAAAACCGGGGAGCTGGAGACAATCATGTGTTGCGAGGAACCAGACATAGTAGGGATTACTGAGACGTGGCTACAGAAAAATCTGGAATGGGAATTAAACATACAGGGTATAACATATCTAGAAAAAAGAGAGGGGGGAAAAAGGGGAGGTGGAATAGCTATATTTATTAGAGATAACATAAGTGCAGTAGAAAAAAGTGACACAGCCATCAGTACGACAGAAATAGAATCCATGTGAATCGAGATAAAAGATCAATCACGCTATTGGGGTAGTCTACAGACCACCCAATAGTGGAAGGGAGGTGGAGGAAGAAATAGGCAAACCAATTGGGGGAATGAGTAAAAAACATAGAAGAATAATCGTGGGGGATTTCAACTACCCTGAAATTAATTGGCCAAAAGAGCTAAGTAAAGGGGTTAAGGGAATGGAGTTGCTACAATGTGTACAGGACTCCTCTCAATTCATTTTTGTTACCCAATTGGGGCAAGTCATTTGGTAATGGTCATGTCACACCATTGGTGGCCGCCTTTGGCTGTCTTGGTCCTACAGTTTGGAACGCCCACCCTAAACATCTCCATAGAAACATCGAAAAATAGGAGCAGGAGTCGGCCATTCGGCCCTTCGAGCCTGCTCTGCCATTCAACACGATCATGGCTGATCCTCTATCTCAATACCATATTCCCACTCTCTCCCCATACCCCTTGATGCCTTTTGTGTCTAGAAATCTATCTATCTGCTTCTTAAATATATTCAGTGACTTGGCCTCCACAGCCTTCTGTGGGTGAGAATTCCACAGGTTCACCACCCGCCTGAGTGAAGAAATTTCTCCTCATCTCAGTCCTAAATGTCCTACCCCGTATCCTGAGACTGTGACCCCTCGTTCTAGACCCCCCAGCCAAGGGAAACATCCTCCCAGCATCCAGTCTGTCTAGCCCGGTCAGAATTTTATACGTTACAATGAGATCCCCTCTCATTCTTCTAAACTCTAGTGAATACAGGCCTAGTCGACCCAATCTCTGCTCATAACGACAGTCCTGCCATCCCAGGAATCAGTCTGGTGAACCTTCGCTGCACTCCCTCTATGGCAAGTATTTCCTTTCTTGGGTAAGGAGACCAAAACTGCACACAGTACTCCGGGTGTAGTCTCACCAAGGCCCTGTATAACTGTAGTAAGACATCCTTGCTCCTGTACTCAAATCCTCTTGCAATGAAGGCCAACATACCATTTGCCTTCCTAACTGCTTGCTGCACCTGCATGTTTGCTTTCAGTGACTGGTGTACAAGGACACCCAGGTCCCTTTGTACATCAACATTTCCCAATCTATCACCATTTAAGTAATACTCTGCCTTTCTGTTTCTCCTACCAAAGTGGATAACTTCACATTTATCCATGTTATACTGCATCTGCCATGTATTTGCCCACTCACTCAACTTGTCTAAATCGCCTTGAAGCCTCTTTGCATCCTCCTCACAACTCACAATCCCACCTAGTTTTGTGTCGTCAGTAAACATTTGGTTCCCTCATCTAAATCATTGATATATATTGTGAATAGCTGGGGCCCAAGCACTGATCCTTGCGGTACCCCACTAGTCACTGCCTGCCACCCCGAAAAAGACCCATTTATTCCTACTCTGTTTCCTGTCTGTTAACCAATTTTCAATCCATGGCAGTATATTACCCCCAATCCCATGTGCTTTAATTTTGCACGCTAACCTCTTATGTGGGACTTCATCAAAGGCCTTCTGAAAATCCAAATACACCACATCCACTGGTTCTCCCTTATCTATTCTACCAGTTACATCCTCAAAAAACTCCAGTAGGTTTGTCAAACACGATTTCCCTTTCATAAATCCATGTTGACTTTGTCTAATCCCATTGATATTTTCTAAGTGTCCTGTTATCACATCCTTTGTAATAGACTCTAGCATTTTCCCTACTACTGATGTTAGGCTAACCGGTCTGTAGTTCCCTGTTTTCTTTCTCCCTCCTTTTTTAAATAGTGGGGTTACATTTGCCACCCTCCAATCTGCAGGAACTATCCCATAATCTATAGAATTTTGGAAGATGACAACCAATGCATCCACTATTTCCATGGCTATCTCTTTTTTAGTACTCTGGGATACGGATTATCAGGCTTTGGGGATTTATCAGCTTTCAGTCCCATTAATTTCTCCACTTTTTTTACTAATACTAATTTCCTTTAATTCCTCCTTCTCAATAGACCCTTGGTTCCCTAGCAGTTCTGGGAAGTTATTTGTGTCCTCTTCCGTGAAGACAGAACCAAAGTATTTGTTTAATTGCTCAGCCATTTCCTTGTTCCCCATTATAAATTTCCCGTTTCTGACTGTAAGGGACCTACATTTGTCTTCACTAATCTTTTTCTTTTTACATACTTGCAGAAGCTTTTACAATCCGCTTTTATATTCCTTGCAAGTTTACTCTCGTACTCTATTTTTCCCCTCTTAATCAATCTCTTGGTCCTTTTTTGCTGAACTCTAAACTGCTCCCAATCCTCATGCTTGCTACTTTTCTGGCAACTTTATATGACTCCTCTTTGGATCTAATACTATCCTTAATTTCTTTTGTTAGCCATGGTTGGGCCGCTTTTCCTTTTGTGTTTTTGCGCCAGAAAGGAATGTATAACTGTTGCAATTCATGCATTCGTTCCTTAAATGTTAGCCATTGCCTAACCACCGTCATGCCTTTTAATGAAGCTCCCCAATCTATCATAGGCAACTCACTCCTCATACCTTCGTAGTTTCCTTTGTTTAGATTTAGGACCCTAGTTTCGGATTGGACTACTTCACTTTCCATCTTAATGAAGAATTCTATCATGTTATGGTCACTCTTCCCTAAAGGACCCCTTACAACAACATTATTAATTAATCCCTTCTCATTGCACAATACCCAATCTAGCATAGCCTGTTCTCTAGTTGGCTCCTCAATGTACTGGTCTAAAAATCCATCTCGTGCACACTCCAGGAATTCAACCTCCACAGTATTACAGGAAACTCTCGCTTTACCGGCACCTAAATAACCGGAAATCTCCGTTAACCAGCAAAAATCGGGAGTAGGTTCGGGTAAGTTTTACTTCATATTTGTGGCAGTTCCTGGGCCTGTGGCTGTGTAACTGGGGCTCCTACACTTGTTGCTAAGCAACAGGGACGCTTGGTCTGTGGCCGGAGTTCCTGCACGTGTTGCTAAGCAACAGGGAAGCCTGGATTTGTTGCTGTGTACGGAGCTCTCGTACCTTTTAACTATACCGCTCTGTAATCCGGACTTTTTGATAAACCGGCACCACGCCGGTCCCGTCGGTGCCGGATAATAGAGTTTCCTGTACTGCTAATTTGGTTTGGCCAGTCTATATGTAGATTAAAGTCACCCATGATTACTGTAGTACCCTTGTTACATGCATCTCTAATTTCCTGTTTGATGCCGTCCCCTACATTACCACTACTGTTTGAAGGCCTATAGACAACTCCCAATGTTTCCTCCATCTCCATAACGTCCCCTCTTCCATCCCCCCTTTTCAACACTTCTAGATTCTTGACCGATCTCTTTCACCCATACCAATCTCCCTATCCCTAACTCTGTCTTGTTTTCCTTATGTCTACTTATATCTACAGTTCCTTGGCATGTTTCTTTGTCAAAGACACAATAGAAATGCAAGTTATTGATGTGACCTGCTGCCCGAGTGGTACGATTTGCATAAAAAGACCTGGAGGTGTGAAAATTAGTGACTTAAAAAATGCCGACAATAATCAATGTGATTCAGTTACTTCTTTCCATCTTAACTAATTACCTTGTATCATAACTGGTGCGAAGAAAGTATAAATGATGCAACTATTTCCAGCTTTCTTGTTCCCCTCTCTTCAGCTCTTCTTGCTATTTGCATGGGCTATGTGCCACAGGTTATCTTTACCTTTGGTTTTTCATGTGACGTATTGTCATACGTGTGTTGAGGAATCTGACCACTCGTGGGATCGAGCTTTGTATACCATTGTGATTGCCTCAGTTACCCACTTTACTGCCACCGTTGCTCTAGCGTTCCAGCGCGCACGATGTATATATTGATAAATTATTGGTCTAAACCACTTGAGCTGCAGATTTGCACCCGTTGATCCAACCGCAGGGATTACATCGAGTATTCAAACTCCCACCTCCCCTCATTGTTTTTGCCTGGTGCTGTCATGTGTTTTACACAGACGGACAGAGCACTTACCGATCTCTTGCAGTTTCTACTGAAAATCAATAGCCACTGCGCATGTTGGGTAATTTGAGTCTGTCAACCCTGGAGAAGACATTCAGAGGCTATTCGGACTGCTGGAGCTGAAACAGATAGACTGATATTAACCGTTAACACAGCAATGCCTCAGACAGTTTAGACAAGGCAAGTAGAGGCTACTCTGTGATTTAAAGTAGGTTAGATGCGGTGGAAATTGAAGTGGGCCATTCACTTGGGAGACCGCAGCCTTGCAGAGTCAGTTTATTTATATCAGCACTTGGTCTTGAACAGGTCAGGTTGTATTCTCATGTTGAGGTGTGCAGTAACTGAGATTAGTCGGAGAAATGTCTGCTGACGAGCATCGCAGCTGGAGCCGTTTCCCTTTGGGCGCTTACTGGAAGGTTGTTGCTGGTCCCAAAGCTTAGATTGCAGATGGCAAACTTCTAATCTATCTCTAATTACAATGAGCATGGTCAAAGGTTTGATATATTTGTTGTATTGTCCGACTTGTATTACTGTCCCTGTTTTCAGTGAGTTGATTGTCTGATGAAAGAAAGACCGACATTTATATCACGACCACCGGACGTCTCAAAGCGCTTTACAACCAATGAAGTATTTTTGGAGTGTAGTCACTGTTGTAATGTAGGAAACGCGGCAGCCAATTTGCGCACAGCAAGCTCCCACAAACAGCAATGTGATAATGGCCAGATAAACTGTTTTTGTTGATTGAGGGATAAATATTGGCCAGGACACCGGGGAGAACTCCACTGCTCTTCTTCAAAATAGTGCCATGGGATCATTTACGTCCACCTGAGAGAGCAGACGGGGCCTCGGTTTAATGTCTCATCCGAAAGACGGCACCTCCGACAGTGCAGCACACTCTCTCAGCACTGCACTGGGAGTGTCAGCCTAGATTTAATGTGCTCAAGTCCCTGGAGTGGGACTTGAACCCACAACCTTCTGACTCGGAGGCAAGCGTGCTGCCCACTGAGCCACAGCTGACAGTGATGGGGTCAAATCGTACTTGGTGACCCTTACGATGGAAGGGCGTATTTGAAGAGATGGGACCAGTATAATCTTGTGAATTTAACGTAGATTTATTTAAGACTTTTGAACGCCGGTTTCAATCCAGGAATTGCATCCTTCTATACCTCAGTGCAGGGGAGCTTGTGCATTTGCCTTGGGCCATATATTGTCGAACTTCAGGGTCTCGCGTAAAGTTTAAATCCCGTTCCCATTAATTACCATATGTCTCACGTTGCTGTTACCGACCGGTTCCGGTGTCAGCCGTGGCTCCGTGGGTAGCACACTCGCCCCTCTGAGTCAGAAGATTGTGGGGTCAAGTCCCACTCCAGGGAGCCGAGGGGGCTCTGGCTCAAATTAACAGGACAGAAAAGTTATCAAAATAAGTTTAATAGATCAGTAATGGGCAGTCTTCACATGAGGCAGAGAGAGTACAGAATAGAGAAGTTACAAAGTGAAGAGGGATTACAATAAGGTGTGAATCGCTAAATAAATGGAAACTAAGCAAACTTTAAAAGGTAGGCAAATGATACACCTGGTGTGGTGTATGTGCCTTTAAGAGCAATTATGGTGTATGTGCCTTTAAGAGCCCCAGGTGTGCGTAATGCCGGTAATTGCCACTTGGGCTATATAAGCCTGTGTATTGTGTATATCCTTTAGAAACCCCCCCCAGACTTGCTTAGTAAATACCTATGAACCAACTCCTGTCTTCAGTGTCTTTATCTACACACGGACACTACAGTGGCGACGAAGTGGAAACGGACTTACCTGCAATTCGGCAGCACCTCAAGGACATCGATTCCTCCAGCGTCCAGAAGACTCAAGGAAGTAAGAGAAACTGTGGTTTCACCAGCTGGCCAAGCTGGTGACAGGTACTGCGCTAATCCTTCCTGGGCATCAGGCTGGAGCTCCAGCGGCGGGCTCTACAGCTGAGACAGGCAGCGAAATCGGAAGCAAGCAATAACGGACTGGGAGGGTGCACTCGAGAGACGGCCGGCGCGGCAAGCAGGTCAGCGTTTAGACCTCCGTCGGGAACGAGTCTCCAACAGTGAATAAACGGAAACCACAGTAAAACAGCGTTGTTATCGGTAGCAGCGGCGGGAAAGCGCGGGAAGCGCCATATCGTTGCTACAGAGAAAAAAAAAGCGCGGGAAGCGCCATATCTTTTCTGAAATGCCTAAATCTGGTAATATTGAGGCTTTTGATGGCGAAATAGAAGATTGGACCACATACGTGGAAAGAGTAGAGGTTTATTGCACTGCAAATGGGATAACAGATGAAAAAAAAGCTTCAGTACTTCTGAACTTAATGGGCGCGAAGACATACGGGCTGTTACGAAATTTAATCACTCCAGCCAAACCAAAGGACAAGACTTTTAAAGAAATTGTTGATACCCTGCAGGAGCATTTAAACCCAACACCGCTGCTGATAGCGGAACGATTCAAGTTCTTCAAGAGAAATCAACACAAGAATGAAAGTAACGCTGATTATCTAACCGAATTAAGAAAGCTATCAAAGTACTGCCAATTCGGAGCAGGACTATCGGATTATCTTCGAGACAAATTTGTTTGCGGTCTCTTAAGTGAAGGAACACAAAAAAGACTGCTTTCTGAAAAAGATTTAACATTGGACAAAGCTTTCAGTATGGCTGTATCATACGAAGCAGCAGCAAAAGGAGCTGCAGAGATACAACAAGAGACACAGGACTTCGGCACCCATAAAATGACACAGGAGTTCGGAAGATGTTATCGCTGCGGCAGATCCACCCATAACCAGAGGGACTGCTGGTTCAAGGGCAAAGCATGCAGGCAATGTGGTAAGATTGGACACATTGCACGGGTATGCCAATCTGGACAAAATAAATCCACTGACAGAAAACAAAAAATCAATAAAGAAAAGTACAGGAAGGTACAAATGATGACGGACAATAGCTCCGAAGACCAGAATAGCGATAGCGACTCCGGAAACGAGACTAAGCTGTCTCAAATTACATAATGTACTTGCCAAAGAGGATTACCAAACCATTTGGGTTACCCTCACAATAGCAGGGTCCCCAGTTAAAATGGAGCTAGATACAGGATCAGCTCTAACCGTAATAAATCGACGAGATTGCGAGAAGCTATTTTCGCATATACCTCTAAAAGACACATCCATTATCTTAAAAACATATACGGGGCAGAAAGTCTACCCCAAAGGAAAAAGAAGGGTGCCTGTGGTATACAACGGCAAAGAAATACAAAAGTTGTATTTATACATTCTACAAGATGGTGGTCCACCGTTGTTGGGACGTGAATGGATAAGGAAGATACGTTTAGACTGGCACTCCATTCAGGCACTGACGGTGACCAGTAAGGAAAAAAACAATGATGACATCATACCTGAACGATTAAAAGACATCTTGGCCAACGCCAAAGAAGTGTTTCAAGAGAAACTAGGAACCTTGAAAGGCATCACCGCCTCAATAAAAGTGGAAGATACAGCAATTCCAAAATTTTTTAAGGCAAGACCGGTGCCATACGCAATACGTCCGGCAGTCGAGGCAGAGCTGAAGAATTTGGAAAAGGCAGGCGTATTATCCAAAATAGATTGGAGCGAATGGGCAACACCCATCGTTCCAGTCATGAAAAAAACATTGAAAAATAACTGAGGAACAGAAAAAAATTCGCATCTGTGGGGACTTTAAGGTGACTGTAAACCCGGTCCTTCACACGGTACAGTATCCTCTTCCGAGGATAGAAGATATTTTCGCCTCACTATCCGGAGGGAAACGTTTCACAAAAATTGACTTGGCACAGGCATATCTACAGATGGAGGTTGAGGAGACCTCTAAAAAGTATCTCACAATAAACACACACAAAGGCCTGTACCAGTACAATCGACTGGTTTTTGGAATAGCATCAGCTCCAGCTATCTGGCAAACATTGAAGAGGTTCATGAGGAATAAAAAGTGTATTGGGGAGGTGAAAAGGGAGATTAGAATAAAGAGAATGAGAAGGCGGCTAGCGGATAATATGAAAGGAAATAGTAAGGGTTTTTATAAGTGTATGAAGAGTTGAGTTAGGGTAGGATCGCTTGGGAAAATCCAGTTGTAGAGAATATATGAAATATCTTGTGATTTTTGCCATTGATGGAGATGAGAATGTAGATGTACTAGAGGAAGATAGAAAACAGTTGTTGGAGATAATTTATCCACTTTTTTTCTTCTCCCCCACATGGCAGCTGTCTTTCATTCTGCCAGCGCAATTCACACTTCATCTAGAGCCATCCTTTGTTTCTTAACCTGTTCCGTTACCGTCTCCTTTTGCCTTGAATATCTCTCAATGTCTCTTAACCTCTTCCGCCTTCCATCCTATTACAGACCTTCCCTTTGGTTCTTTCATCCCCTCCCCCCTTTCCCAGCCTCCTTGCTTAAAAATCTGTTCCATTTCCTGCTTTTTTTCCCGTTCCGATGAAAGGTCATTGACCTGAAACGTTAACTCTGTTTCTCTCTTCACAGATGCTGCCCTGACCTGCTGAGTTTCTCCAGCATTTTCTGTTTTTATTTCAGATTTCCAGCACCTGCAGTATTTTCCTTGTGTGATCGAGGTAACTATAGGAATGGAAATGGTCTTGATGACCGCACCTGAGGCTATTGAAGGAAGTTGGAGGGGAGTCGGCTGAGGTTCTGGTCCTAATTTTTCAATCATCCTTGGGTTGTAGGACTGGAGAGCAGCAGTGTCGAATGCCTTCAGTAAGGGAGTGAGTGGTTAGCCGCTAACTACAGAATAGTTTGTCTAACGTCAGCTGTGGACAAACTCTTAAACCATAATGTCAAGATCCAATTTAATGAGTATTTAAAAATGCTTCGGTTAATCGAGGACAGCCAGCATGGAATAAGTGCAAAACTAATTTTGAGAGATGCTTAAATCTCATTTAAAGTAATTTATTCGAACAGTTTGTTTTATTGAAGTTGCTGTGGTGTACCAGTATGAAACAAAGAATGTTTAAAAACAGTAGAGGTTGTAATAAAACAGAACAATTAATATTATTGCATTGCGGCACATGGTAATGCATGAAGGAGGGAGATTATAGTTTAAACCGAGACAATTAGTGTCTGCAGTTATGGTGAATTACAGGGCCGGAGTTCGCTGTGTAAATAAGTGAGGCTAACGGTGCTCACTGCTATTTTATGTGACAGCAACTTTCGGCGAGCGCACGCAGCTAAACGCGAAATCCGAAACTTACTGTCCGAGATGCTCAGTTCCTCTGTAAGCTGCATGAAAAGTGGCATCTTGCCGTCTGGCTCCTCATTCAAATGCATTGAACGGCGAGAAGTTCCTGTGCTGACGTTATTGATACGGACTAAACTCGCCACAAATAGTTAGCTACAGGAAAAGTTCTGATATCCGGCACCGGCGTGATACCAATCTATCAAAAGTTCCGGAGTGGTGAGCGGATTATCTACCCAGGCTGTTTTTAACCAAGAAAAATTTAAAAATCAAGAAATGTGCAATATGCAGTAATTGGGTACTCACCTACAGAATGTTGTTAAATGGATGGTGAAAGATGCTTGATTAAGTACAGTACTGCCAGTTGATGGTAATCCATAACTCTTTAATTACTTAACAGTAAAACAAAACTTATAAACGATTGTGCAGTGCACCAAAACTTAAACGACTGTACAGTACAGTATAAAGTACTGTACGGTGGTTGACTGTACACTTATTCCAAGCCAACTGGTTCATCAGGATCATGCACCTCAACAGATTGTTCAGGCACTTCCACTGCTCCAACTCTTTTGGAAGCTTTCTTCAACATGTCCCGGATGTCTGCTTGCTTAGTGGACTCTTGCCTTCTTTGTAGAAAGGTAGACTGCAGAATATGGAGCTGCATAACTTCTTGGGCAGAATAGCAAGAACGGCTTTCAGCAAATTTCATGAATGAAGCGAGATCTGCTGCAGCTTTAGCCCAAGAAATCTTGTTCACTTCAGAAATCTCATCGTCTTCATTTTCCATCACACTTTCCTTTTCTTTCTTTGGATTCAAAACAGTCTCCATTATTTCACCATCACTTAGCAAATGCACAACAGCAACTTCTCTATCGGCATCAACCCACTGCTCAATATCACGTTCACTGAGGTGATGTAGAGGGTTTGCTGGGCCTACATTTTTCACCATGCCAGCCATTTCCATTACTGTAGTCCTCCGCGGACGAAGATCGAACCCACGGAATTTCTCCTCTGAAGAACCTTCAGCAAACATTACAGAAGGCCACAATTTGCACCAGGCTTGTCTCAAAGTGTGACCTTTCACCAATTTCCAGGAACATGCAACATTAAAGATGGCATCTTTAAGATTGTATTCCTTCTGAAATGCCTGAATACCTGTCTTGTCATCTTGGCTTATCAGTCTACGTAGGAAGTCTTTCTTGTAATGACACTTGAGATTTTGGATAACGCCCTGGTCCATGGGTTGTGTGAGAGAAGTTACATTTGGTGGCAAATAAACGGTGAAAATATTTCCAGAAACCAACTCGGATTCATGCGGATGGGCTCTACAATTATCCAGCAATAAAATGCATTTGCTATCTTCAGGTTTCCTTATTCTACGGAAATGTTCCCTCATAGATGGAGCAAAAGTATGATGGAACCAGTTTGAAAAGATTTCCTTATCCATCCAAGCATTTGCTTGAGCTTTGTACTCAACAGGTAAGTGCCTCACATTTTTAAATGCACGGGGATTTTTATACTTCCCAATGATGAGAAGTTTAACCCGGTGTGATCCAGCAGCGTTTGCACATGTTAGCACGGTTACACGATCTTTATTTTTCTTGTAACCTGAAGCATTAGCCTCACTAGCCCCAGCAAGTGTTGATTCTGGCAAAAACCTCCAAAATAAGCCAGTTTCATCGGCATTGTATATCTGTGCTGGTGACACATCATGTTGCTGCACAATCCGATTGAAATAATCGCAGTGTTCTTCTGCGGCGTCGTGATCAGCTGATTTCTTCTCCCCGCAAACATCGAGTCGTCGTATCCCATGCCGTGCCTTGAAGCACGATAGCCATCCATCAGAGAAAGCACACTTGTCAGTGAGCTCCATCTTTGCGTAAAAATCCTTCGCTTTTTCGATTAGCATGGGTCCGGAAATCGGAACACCCTCTGAACGCTTCAGAGCAAACCACTCATAAAGCACGGTATCCAGCTCTTCAAGCTTAGGCTTACGAAGCGTGCGCCGTTTCTCTACACTCTTAGATGTCTCCGAGCTTGCATAAAACTTGAGCAGCTTATCCTTCTGCGCTTTGATGTCGTACATTGTTGACGAACCAATTTTGAATTCTTTCATAATGTGCATACGCTTTGCTCCCATTTCTAGTCGTTTGCATATATCAATTTTCTGCTTTAAAGTTAACACCACTCTCTTCCTTTTGGTTGGATCAACTTTTGGGATTTCCATAATGCAGTCCAATGAGTCGCAGCAGCGTGGGAGACGCACAGTACTGTACTGGAACCCCAAAAAATGGCGGATCAGAGGAGGCTACCGGCAGCGTGGGAGGGTGAGACTCCTGATGCAGAGTTTCTGAGGTGTTCCGACTTCCGCTGGCGTCAAGAGGCCGAGTAGTGGCAGTTTGTAGAACTACCCCCACTGACGAACTCGGCAACCGTTGGAGACTCGGACTCGAAACCAGCAACATTGCCGGTTACTCAGGCGCTGTTTTCGGGGGGTGAATTCTGCCGGTAGAGCGAGTTTTCCGGACATACAACCTCCGGTTAAACCAAAGTTTCCTGCAGTTAAATACCCCTTAATGCAATGGTATGTCTTAATTACTGCCAAACAACCTCTCTGGTACTAAAAATGAACTTTTGCAAGTGTGGAATCTCATTTCTTCAGCTTGGGACATCTTAATTTTTTTTTAATTAACATTTTTGTTTTCTTTCTGTTTTATTTCTCTCCCTCTCTTTATTTCGCTTCTGTATCTGATTTGACATTGAATTCCGATTCTAACTTAAACTTCCTGGTTCAGACTCTGCGCTGCTCATTAATGGTTCTTCAATCTGATTGGTTAAGGCGATACACGCTTGTTTGCCCTGTTCACACAGGTCCCAGATGCTCTGTAGAGGGCGCTGCGATGTTTGGCTGACAGCAAGTTGCTGTGCCAAAGCCCATGGAAAGTCTATGGGCAAGAGTTGCTCATGGCAAAATCCGGCCCAATGTGTATACAGTCTTATTTGAGTGAATTAATTGGTTTGTAAATGGATTTAGAAATTCAGTTAATTTCTAGGAAGAGCTGATGTATTTTTGGTTAGAGGTTGTGTGAGCTGTCGTCGTCTTCTTAGGCAGCCCCTCGGAACCGAGGATGACTTGCTTCCACATTAACAATGAGTTCTCAGGTGACTGATGAGTCCAATGCGGGGCCTACAGTCTCTGTCACAGGTGGGGCAGACGGTGGTTGAAGGGGCGGGTGGGCGGGATGCTTGGGTTGACGTGCGCTCCTTGCGCTGCCTGCGCTTGGCTTCCGCTTGATCCCGGCGAAGAGACTCGAGGTGTTCGGCGCCTTCCTGGATGCTTCTCCTCCACTTTGAGCGGTCTTGGGCCAAGGATTCCCAGGTGTCGGTGGGGATGTTACACTTCTTCAAGGAGGCTTTGAGGGTGTCCTTGAAGTGTTTCCTAAGCCCACCTGGGGCTGTCTTGCCGTGCCGGAGCTCCGAGTAGAGCGCTTGTTTTGGGAGTCTCGTATCGGGCATGCGGACAATGTGACCAGTCCATCGGAGCTGATCGAGCGTGGTCAAAGCTTTGATGCTGGGGATGTTGGCCTGAGCAAGAACACGGACGTTGGTGCGCCTATCCTGCCAATGGATTTGCAGGATCTTGTGGAGGCAGCGTTGGTACCTCTCCAGTGCTTTGAGGTGTCTGCTGTACATGGTCCATGTCTCTGAGGCATACAGCAGGGCGGGTATCACTGCTGCTCTGTAGACCATGAGCTTCGTGCCGGGTTTGAGGTCCTGGTCTTAAAACACACTCTTCCTCAGGCGACCGAAGGCTGCACTGGCACACTGAAGGCAGTGTTGGACCTCGTCGTCGATGTCTGCCCTTGTTGACAGTAGGCTCCCGAGGTATGGAAAGTGGTCCATGTTGTCCAAGGCCTTGTCGTGGATTTTGATAATTGGGGGGCAGCACTGTGTGGCGGGGGCAGGTTGGTAGAGGACCTTTGTCTTACGGATGTTTAGTGTAAGGCCCATGCTCTCGTATGCTTCGGTGAAGGTGTTTACGATGGTTTGGAGTTCGACCTCCGAGTGAGCGCAGACGCAAGCATCGTCTGCATACTGTAATTCGACGACAGAGGATGGGACGACCTTGGATCTGGACTGGAGGCGATGGAGGTTGAACAGTTTCCCGTTTGTTATGAAGATTAGCTCCACTCCAGTGGGGAGCTTACCGAGGGTGAAATGGAGCATTGCAGCAAGGAAGATTGAGAAGAGCGTTGGTGCGATGACACAGCCTTGCTTGACCCGGTTCGTACGTGAATTGGGTCTGTGGTGGAGCCGTTGGCCAGGATCACGGCTTGAATGTTGTCGTGAAGCAGGCGGAGGATAGTGACAAACTTTTGAGGGCATCCGAATTTGAGGAGGACACTCCATAATCCCTCACGGTTGACAGTGTCGAAGGCCTTTGTGAGATCAAAGAAGGCCATGTACAGCGGTCGGTGCTGTTCCCTGCATTTCTCTTGTAATTGACGTGCGGTGAAGATCATGTCCATTGTGCCCCTTAGTGGGCGGAATCCGCATTGCGACTCTGGGAGGAGCTCTTCGGCCACTGGGAGAAGGTGACTGAGGAGGATTCTTGCGATGACTTTCCCTGTGGCAGACAGCAGGGAAACTCCTCTGTAATTACCGCAATCGGACTTGTCACCTTTCTTGAAGACGGTCACAATTACGACGTCTCCGAGATCCCCTGGTATGCTCTCCTCCTTCCAGATAAGAAATGAGTTCATGAATTCGCGCCAGTAGTGCTTCTCCGCCATGCTTTAGTGCCTCGGCGGGGATTCCATCTGCTCCTGAGGCCTTGTTGTTCAGTTGTCGGATGGCCTTTTCAACCTCATGCTGGGCTGGGGTTGTGCTGAGATGGTGGCGGGTAGCATGCTGCGAGATGGAGTTGAGGACACTCGTGTCGAAGACAGAGTCGTGGTTAAGGAGACCTTCGAAGTGCTCCTTCCAGCGGGCACTGACTGCTTCCCTGTCCTTGATGAGTACACCTCCGTTCTTGGCCCGCAGTGGGGAAGGGCCTTGGGTGCTTGGGCCGTAGATGGTCTTGACTGCGCTAAAGAATCCACGCACGTCATGGTTGTCGGCTAGCTGCTGGATCTCCTGCGCTTTCTCCGCCCGCCATCTGTTCTTTTAGGTCGCGAGTTTTTTGTTGGACCTCGGCCTTCAGGCTTCTGCAGAGCTGCTTTCTTGCTCTCGAGTTGTGTTGCTGTTTCCAGATCAGGAATGCCTTGCGCTTGCGGCTTATTACCTCCTGGATCTCCTGGTCGTTCTCGTCGAACCAGTCTTGGTGTTTCCTGGTCGAGTGACCGAGCGTCTCTTCACAGGTGCTGATTATGGAGGGCTTGAGTGCAGACCAAACGCTGTGGGCACTCTCTCTGCATCACTGGGAGTCGCCGGGTTGTTTGAGAGGCGCAGGCTGAATAGGGCTTTCTTAGCGGGGTCTTTGAGTGCTCCAGCGTTAATTTTCCTGCGGCATTGTTTCTGTTGATGCCGCTGTTTTGGGGCTACATTGATGGAGATGACAGAGCGGATTAGGCGGTGGTCTGTCCAGCAGTCGTCAGCTCCTGTCATGATGTGGGTGATGCGGACGTCCTTGCGGTCCCTCACTCGGACGCCTTTCACAACCTCTGCTCGTCCCCAAGTGCTTTACCATTGAAGTGCCAGTTTAGATTATGTGCTCAAGTCTCGAGTGGGATTTCAAGACTTTAAACCTTGCTGTGTTTACAATTTCAGCACAGTACTGAGGGCGTGTTGCATTGTCGGAGTGGCAGTACTGAGGGCGTGCTGCATTGTCAGAGGGGCAGTATTGAGGGCGTGTTGCATTGTCGAAGGGGCAGTACTGAGGGCGTGCTGCATTGTCGTAGGGGCAGTACTGAGGGCGTGCTGCATTGTCGAAGGGGCAGTACTGAGGGCGTGCTGCATTGTCGAAGGGGCAGTACTGAGGGCGTGCTGCATTGTCGAAGGGGCAGTACTGAGGGCGTGCTGCATTGTCGAAGGGGCAGTACTGAGGGCGTGTTGCATTGTCGAAGGGGCAGTACTGAGGGCGTGCTGCATTGTCGAAGGGGCAGTATTGAGGGCGTGCTGCATTGTTGAAGGGGCAGTATTGAGGGCGTGCTGCATTGTCGGAGGGGCAGTACTGAGGGCGTGCTGCATTGTCGAAGGGGCAGTACTGAGGGCGTGCTGCATTGTCGAAGGGGCAGTACTGAGGGCGTGCTGCATTGTCGGAGGGGCAGTACTGAGGGCGTGCTGCATTGTCGGAGGGGCAGTACTGAGGGCGTGCTGCATTGTCGAAGGGGCAGTATTGAGGGCGTGTTGCATTGTCGAAGGGGCAGTACTGAGGGCGTGCTGCATTGTCGAAGGGGCAGTACTGAGGGCGTGCTGCATTGTCAGGGGCAGTACTGAGGGCGTGCTGCATTGTCGGAGGGGCAGTACTGAGGGCATGCTGCATTGTCGGAGGGGCAGTACTGAGGGCGTGCTGCATTGTCGAAGGGGCAGTATTGAGGGCGTGTTGCATTGTCGGAGGGGCAGTACTGAGGGCGTGTTGCATTGTCGAAGGGGCAGTATTGAGGGCGTGCTGCATTGTCGGAGGGGCAGTACTGAGGGCGTGCTGCATTGTCGAAGGGGCAGTACTGAGGGCGTGCTGCATTGTCGAAGGGGCAGTACTGAGGGCGTGCTGCATTGTCGGAGGGGCAGTACTGAGGGCGTGCTGCATTGTCGGAGGGGCAGTACTGAGGGCGTGCTGCATTGTCGAAGGGGCAGTATTGAGGGCGTGTTGCATTGTCGAAGGGGCAGTACTGAGGGCGTGCTGCATTGTCGAAGGGGCAGTACTGAGGGCGTGCTGCATTGTCGGAGGGGCAGTACTGAGGGCGTGCTGCATTGTCGGAGGGGCAGTACTGAGGGCGTGCTGCATTGTCGGAGGGGCAGTACTGAGGGCGTGCTGCATTGTCGAAGGGGCAGTATTGAGGGCGTGTTGCATTGTCGGAGGGGCAGTACTGAGGGCGTGTTGCATTGTCGAAGGGGCAGTATTGAGGGCGTGCTGCATTGTCGAAGGGGCAGTACTGAGGAAGTGCTGCATTGTCGAAATGTCTGTTTGCTCAGGTGGACGAAAAGATCGCACAGCATTATTCGTAGACGGTTAAGTCTTCTCCCAGTGTCCTGGTCAACATTCCTCCCTCAGCCAATGCCATTGCTGTTTGTGGGACCTTGATTTGTGCAAATTGGCATCTACCCAGCAACAGTGACTGTACCTCAAAAGTAATTCATTATATTAGAAGAACTGAGACATCCTGAGCAATAATAGAATGCAACGTTCTTTAAATAAATATACTGCGATGGTTTCAGATGTGCCTATGTTCCAAATCATGAGGTCTGATGCTCCTATTTGCTGATTTTTGTTATTGAAAAGTTTCACTTTCGAGATGAGTGCAGAATCATCATACGTTGTTTTTCTTAAAATATCTCGTGAATTGTCAGTAATATAGTTGATTCGCTCCGAGTTAGACTTGAATTGGACATTTCCTTATGTAGCAAAGCACAAAAGGGCTTGTGTTTCGCCACATTGGTAAGTGCCCAATTCAATTTGAACTCATCAGGGTTAATCGACTGTATTGCACTAAATTGCAAATCCCATGTCTCTGGCACCCACGATGGCAGAAACATCCTTCTAGAATGAGTTCACCAGGGAGAGACTTTGTTCTGGGAGGGCTGATGGGGAAATGGTGAGTCTTTGTGCAATAATAAAATTACACCTTGTAGATGGGGAGGCTCAGTATGGGTAGGAACTTCCTGAGTAGGGGCCAATAAGGAGCCACTCTGGTAGAACAAAGTTGTTGGGTGGGGGGAATGGTGGGTGAAGAAAGATTCTGTCCTCAGATGGACCCATCGTGGAGGGGAGTCTTTGTACTGGTATAGATTCTCACGGTGCAGTTATGTACAAGGGCAGATTTATTTCACACCTACCATATCCACTGCCAGTGGAGGTCCAGGTCCAGCGCCAACTCTAGCATCGGTTGTACAGTGTTGCTGTATCGGTCCTTAGCCAAGATGGCAGACAGTCTGTTCTCATTTCCATTCTTGAGACTGTTGGCAATGAACCCAAGTTGATTCTCCTCAATTTCTTCCTCTTCCTTCCTTTGGAGTCATGACTAGCCTTTATGCTGTATGCCTCCCCTACCGGCTGGCTCAAACCAGAAACCAGACGTGTAACGTTGCTGGTATCCTACCCCATTAAAGCTGTTCCATACAGCAGGTGTGTCCAAGAGCCCCTTGGACTTGCTCGTTGGAGCTCCTACTAGTTCTGTGCATAAAGGTGAGTTCAGCAACTTTGGACTTCACTCTTAAACTACCCAGGGTCTGTAAGATTGAAAAAGGCAGCTCCTTGTTTGGTGGATTTTGATCAATCAGGAAGCAGCCTTTACCAATTCCCCAGGCCTGAGAACTTACAAGGTGTAAAGAGAGGGGCCGGATGATTGTAGGAGAGGTTCTTGCTTTTTTAAAATATATGCGGAGTCTTGCTTTTTTCTGTATCTGGAGGTTTTAGTGTGTACGGGAGTCTTATTTTCTGAGGGATGGAGTCCATATTTCTTTGTAATCGTGTCCGGTCCACTCACTGGTTTTGATGTGTATCTGAGCACTGGTTCCAGAAGGTTGGGTATACCTGCCACCTGGTCACCGTATTTGTTGTAACTTCTGATGGTTCTGTCGGATTACCACTAGTTCTAGTGCAGGTGCTGGTTGAACTGGGTCAGTCATCCCTGCGGATGCTTTCCACTTGAATCCTTTGGAGTCTCAGATGTTCTTTTATAGCCTGAGGTAAACAAAGAATTGTATTGGAGTTGAGCCGTACATCATTATTTTCCAAGAATAACTTTTGTAGCTGTAGGGTTAAGTCTGTCATGTCACATTTAATCCCTTGCTCCGAGAGAGATACAATGGCAAAGTAGCCTTTGGGACCAGGTTGGCTGCTTGCCAAGTCTAAGGCATTAGTAACGTCAAGAAGTGTCAGCTCAGTGGGCAGCACCCTTGCCTCTGAGTCAGAAGGTTGTGGGTTCAAGTCCCACTCCAGAGACTTGAGCACATAAAGCTAGGCTGACACTCCCAGTGCAGTGCTGAGGGAGTGCTGCACTGTCGGAGGTGCCGTCTTTCGGATGAGACGTTAAACCGAGGCCCTGTCTGCGCTCTCTGGTGGACGTATTGGTGGCACTATTTCAAAGAAGAGCAGGGTGAATTATGCCTGGTGTCCTGGCCAATATTGATCCCTCAAACAACATAATAACAGATTATCTGGTCATTATCACATTGCTGTGCACAAATTGGCTGCTGCGTTTCCTACATTACAACAGTGACTACACGTCATTAGCTGTAAAACACTTTGCGATGTCCTGTGGCGGCAAAGGGCACTTTATAAATTCAAGTCTGAGCAATCTCAAATGGTGATGGGAAAATTCCAGGAGATGGGAGATTAGCCAGGAGTGTGTGTTTAACACTTCAAGCTTTCAAGCTGAACAGTTCCAGAGTCCTTTCTGGAATCCTGGGTAAATAATCAGATAGAGGACTTCCTTTGACCTCCGCCTGGGTCTGAGGTGGGCTCCATGCAGTGCATTGACTGGAAATAGACGGTGCAATCAACTGAGCTTATTAGGTCAGGAACTAGAATTTTGTCTGTTAAAACCAGAGATTTATATTCCTTCCAAAGAAGTTATTTTTAAAAAAAAAAAAGTAAACATTGTCGACTTTTTTTGTTTTTGTCTGTCTGCCTGTGTTGTCTCCTTGTTTGCCTGTGGCCTGTAACTCTGTCTCTGCCTATATCTGAGAGCCGGTGAGTGTATATAAGAATATTAGAATTAGGAGCAGGAGAGGCCATACGATCCCTTGAGCCTGCTCGGCCATACGATCCCTTGAGCCTGCTCGGCCATACGATCCCTTGAGCCTGCTCGGCCATACGATCCCTTGAGCCTGCTCGGCCATACGATCCCTTGAGCCTGCTCGGCCATACGATCCCTTGAGCCTGCTCCGCCATACGATCCCTTGAGCCTGCTCGGCCATACGATCCCTTGAGCCTGCTCGGCCATACGATCCCTTGAGCCTGCTCGGCCATACGATCCCTTGAGCCTGCTCGGCCATACGATCCCTTGAGCCTGCTCGGCCATACGATCCCTTGAGCCTGCTCGGCCATACGATCCCTTGAGCCTGCTCGGCCATACGATCCCTTGAGCCTGCTCGGCCATACGATCCCTTGAGCCTGCTCGGCCATACGATCCCTTGAGCCTGCTCCGCCATACGATCCCTTGAGCCTGCTCCGCCATTCAATGAGCTCATGGCTGATCTTTGACCTCCACTCTACTTTCCCGCCCGATCTCCGTATCCTTTGATTTCCCCAGAAATCTCTCTCAGCCTTGAATATACTCAGCGACTGAGCCTCCCCAGCCCTCTGGGGTAGAGAATTCCAAAGATTCACCACCCTCTGAGTGAAGAAATTCCTCCTCACCTCAGTCTTAAATGGCCGACCCCTTATCCTGAGACTATGCCCACTAGTCCTAGACTCTCCAGCCAGGGGAATCATTTTTGCTGAGCCTTTGTACTTCAGCTTTCGGTTGAGCTGTGAATGAGACAGTTTGTAACACCTGGTCTGTGTAATATCAGCTGAGTTGAAGAAAGTTTGACCCCCCACCCCCCCCAAAGTGCAAGTCTATATTAAGTGCAGCAAGCACGTTTCCACGAGTACGGTAATGGTCAATGCTTGGGTTTGCTCCTGTGTTACGGGCAGGTTATAGAAAAGGTATAGCTTCCAGACCATAATGGACAGCAGCTGCTGTTGGACCGTTGGGGGAGAAGACTGTTGTATAAAAACAGTGACATCATAATGGACATTTTGACCCTATTAAAACTGAGCAACTTAACGCCTGCCTTAAAATAACCTTGGCAGGTACTTATTTACCTCAAGGGCTCGCACCAAAAGATTGGCCATTGGTAAACCTCCCCAACGCGCTTGCAGTGCGCTGCAATGTTTGTGAGGGATACCATTCACAAAGTATGCTAATTCGATCCAATTTGCCAACTTTCAGCTGCTTTTGTACAGGTGGATTCTGGGAGACTGGTGTCCCCAAGCTCGCTGCCCGTGTTGATGTTGCTAAATCCTGTGGCTGGTTCATATCCATCATAAACTGGGTGTGCAAGGCTTCCGCTGGGACGAGGGAGCCGGATTTATCCCAACCATTGGCAGCCGTGCCGTCAGCCGCCGAAGCTCCACACGTTGGAATTCCCATCCGAAACCCCTCGATCTGCCTCGTCTCCTTAAAACCGACCTCTTTGACCGTGTTTTCGGTCATCCAACTTAATATCTCCTTTGGCTCAGCTTTTTTTTAAACTTGATTACACTCCTGTGAAGTGTCTTGGCTCAGTGGGTAACGCACTCTCCTCTCAGTCAGAAGGTTGTGGGTTCAAGCTCCACTCCAGAGACTTGGAACAGAAAACCGAAGCTGATACTCCAGTGCTGCACTGTTGGAGGTGCCGGCTTTCGGATGAAACGTTAAGCTGAGGCCCTTGGGTGAACGTAACTGATCCCCAGGCATTATTTTGAAGAAGAGCAGGGACGTTCTCCCCAGTATAAAAACAGAAAATGCTGGGAACACTCAGCAGGTCAGGCAGCATCTGTGGCGTTAACGTTTCAGGTCGTTGACCTTTCATCAGAACCAGCCTGTGCTGCATTTTGTATTAAATTCTCCCCAGTGTCCTGGCCAATATTTATCACTCAACCAACATCACTAAAACCAATTATCTGGTCATGATCACATTGCTGTCTGTGGACAAATTGGCTGCCGCGTTTCCTGCATTACAACAGTGACTATACGTCAAAAAGTACTTAATTGGCTGTCCTGGAGTGGGATTTGAACCCACATCCTTCTGACTCGAGACGAGTGAGCCACGGCTGACGCATGATTATGTTTCGTCAGTTCTCTGATGTCCTATTACTAAGTGCTCTTTCCACTCTGGGAAGGGCTGGTGGGTGGAGAAAATTAACATCGGTCGCTTCCCCTGTGGCATAGGCTGGTGTGATGAGTGGCACTGCCCTTGGCCGTTAATTTGCCCACTGCTCCGACTGCGTGTTCGAGCCTCCCATGAGAAGTTGTAAGTTGCGCGAGGGAGGATCTAGTTGCGGTTGCATGAATGCTAAACGTGGGATTCATTAATTGCTTTGCACAAGTGTTTTGTGTCTTTAACAGTGCCCCTCTTGTCCTGAAGAATTTTTCCCCCCTCTCCCCTATTGGCAGAAGCCTTGGGCACAAAAAAGTGGTGCTGTGTGCTTTGACTGACTGATCTTCAGTGTCCCACGTGTTCAGTAGGACTGTTCGCTGCCCGGGCAACTATTGTACTGACCTCTCGCTGGTAACCCAGCTAACCATCATTACCTCATCTATGCACAAAGAGCATCCCAAGTTGCAGTGCTAGTGTTGCCACAGTTACATAGGTACCCAAGATGGGCATCTGCCAACACAAGCTCTTTCTGTAGAGAGAGAAGGGGAGGGACATTGGGTGATTAATTTCCTAAATGTCAGATAATTAACCCAATGAGCACTACCCATTCCTCTTCTCCAGATTGAGGCGTCTGAGCTGTTTATCTTCAGGAGCCTCCGATAAGGTTTAAAGCTCTGCGGCATGTTAAACTGCCGGAACCTCAAGTTACTGACGCTACCGGATATTGGTATTCTGATTGAGGATTTGTACGGCAACAGCAAAAAGGACAGCGCTTTACAAACCTCCCAGGCCCACAAACTTCAAACAGGGCCAATAAAATATATACAAGCAAATATCAGACAGTATTGCCTGGACTTCAAGGGCTGGATTAGTGGGGTTCCAGGGGAGGGGGTGCAAGCGGCTGACTGTCTGGAGATCCTTGCTCCATATTATTTTCTGTCTTACGATCTCCATGCAAATGTTTTTTGGCAAATTTCGCCCCCAGAAGATTTAGATTTTTGGATTAGTTGCAAATCCTAAGCAGTGCTCTACTCTGACCTTCTCCAAATAAACTTTTCTCCAGCTTGCAGTGTGAGTCAGTGTTTCTGCATTTCGTGCCCATACACCACATGACTAATTCTGCAAGGGCCAAACCGGCAGTGGGATGTGGTATCTCCAAGTCACTTATTCCTTCGGCAGTGGAAAAGGAGGCCGGTACTTTCTCCCATCGTGAGGAGGCTGGAAGAAGGGCTTCCCATGAGCTCATCCCCATTGCATGAATGGGGGGGAAAAAGGCAGCTCTTCTCAATCACTTGGCCCCATGGAGGTGGGAGTATTTTAAAACACTCTCTAGTTATGGGCGTCTCGGTGGCAAGGCTGGCATTTATTGCCCATCCCTCATTGCCCTTGAGAAGGTGGGGGTGAGCCACCCTCTTGAACCACTGCAGTCCGTGTGGTGAAGGTACTCCCACAGTGCTGTTAGGGAGTTCCAGGATTTTGACCCAGCGACAGTGAAGGCAAGGCGATTATATTTCCAAGTCAGGATGGTGAGTGACTTGGAGGGGAACCTGCAGGTGGTGGTGTTCCCATCCAACTGCTGCCCTTTTCCTTCTAGGTGGTGGCGGTCGCGTGTTTGGGAGGTGCTGTCGAAGAAGCCTTGGCGACCTGCTTGTATTGCATCTTGTAGATGGTGCACACTGCAGCCACGGTACGCCAGTGGTGGAGGGAGTGCATGTTTAAGGTGGTGGATGGGTTGCTAGTAGCTGCTTCCTAATTAAATGCGCAGTCCTGGTGTAAATATTCCATTCCCCTGAATTCATGTTTTCACAGCTCAACATACTATGTGTGGCTTTGTTACTTAATCCCCACCAAACACAACACATCCTTTTATATGGAATGCAGCCCTGATTTGCGTGAGGTTTTTGTTAATGTTGGTTCAGTAATGTTCTTCTGGGTTTCCGTTTAGGATTGGGAGTTGGCTGTGGCTCCCACTGAGCTGTTGGACTGGGCGCCGGTACAAGTGCAGTCAATTGGGCATCTGTTCTCCGCAGTGTAAAGAACTCCTGACCCAAGCAGAACGTCTCTTGGCAAATGAATGCAATGTTTGCTCGGACTGAGCCGCAGTAGCCAATCCGTTGACAGCCTGGCGTTCAGAGAGAACTTGTCTGATGTTTTTAACCCTTGCTCCTGCTGGATTTCGAAAGAAGCTTCTTCCAGTTTGGAAGAATGACATCAAAATAAAATTAGGACACTGTCCTTTCACCTCGTGGATCTGGGTTTAATTCAGTGCAGATGGTTTGGATAAGTCGCTGGTTGTAACAGTCTTGTGTGAAAGGATTTTGTGGAATCTCATTTTGTAGGTTTGGGTCCACAGCAGAGCTTAATTACCAATCTCGGAGAGCTCCCAAATGGCTTGAATGGGAAACTGAAATTTGCACAGTTGCAGTGGGAGATGTTCTTGATTGGAGCCAGGGCACATTGGGTGAGCTTTGCTCTGCCTCTAACCTGTGGCGCTTAAGGCTTCATGTTGGAGCAGTGTTTCCCGGAGCATTATTCTGCATCTAACCTGTACTGTATCTGATGTGAAAGGCTTATTACTGACGCATAGGAGTAGGCCATTCAGCCCCTCGAGCCTGTTCTGCCATTCAATTAGATCACAGCTGATCTGTACCTTAGTGATCTAGTAAATTCCTGCGTAAAACTGGATTCTTGAATCCAAGCCCAGACATTCCTCTCTGAGCATGAAAATGACCATTTGAGATTGCTCAGACTTGCATTTATATAGCACCATTCACGACCTCCCAACACGCTTTACAGCCAATGAAGTACTTTTGAAGTGTAGTCACTGTTATAATGTAGGAAATGCGGTAGCAAGATCCCACAAACAGCAATGTGATAATGACCAGATCATTTTATTTTTAGTGATGTTGATTGAGGGCTAAATATTGGCCAGGACACCGGGGAGAACTCCCCTGCTCTTCTTTGATATAGTGCCATGGGATCTTTCACGTCCACCTGAGGGCAGACAGGGCCTCAGTTTAACATCTCATCCGAAAGACAGTGCAGCATTCCCTCAGCACTGCACTGGAGTGTCACGCTAGATTTTTGTTCTCGAGCCTCTGGAGTGGGACTTGAACCTTCTGACTCAGGCGGGAGTGCTACCAAACAAATCAAAAACACAATTCCTGGAGGTGGGCAGCACTGTTCCCATAGGTCGCAACCGGAACCATTCCAGGTGCAGTACAGAGTCTACTAAAACAAATGGAAGAATCATGAGCGTATAATCCAGGCTGACAGTTCAGTGCAGTACTGAGAGATGCGCTGCAGGGTTGTAGGTGCCGTCTTTCAGTTGAGATGTTAAACTGAGGCCATATATTCCTTATTCAGGTGGCTGTAAAAGATCCCATGGCGCTATTTGAAGAAGCATGAGTTCTCCAGGTATCCTGGCCTTCACTTAGCCCTCAATGAACATCTCAAAAATCAGATTAACTGGTTGTATATCGTTATTGTTTCTGGGACCTTGCTGTGCACAAACTGGCTGCCGTGTTTGCCTACAGAAGAGTAACTGCATTTCAGAAGTGCATCAAACATATCGATTCTCTGGATACTTTTCAATGCACCAGAAGGCTTTTTTTAAGGTTTGGTGCTCAAAATTGCCTACAGTATTCTAAACCTGCCCCATTGAGTTGCACAAGATAAATTTCTTTACTTGAATTAGAGATTCTCGATGTATTCTGCAAACTTCTGAGCCTTGTGATTACATCCTCACATTGACTAGATTCTTTCACTGTCAATGATTGTAACCAAATCTATTTTTCTTCAACTTTTGGCAATGGGCATTCATCCTTTGTGTACAAGTCCACATTTACTGTATATTTATTCACATTAAGTCCCATTTGCCTCTCACTAATCTACCTAGCTTGTTCAGACTGCTTTGAACGTTATTGATGCCACAAAACATGTATCGCTTGGAGCCACCAGCTAACATAAAATAAGAATCCTTTCCCCAAATCCAATTATAAAGAGTGTTGGGCTCCAGAACAAATCCTTGCAGTCTTCACTTGGAATTGCCTTCGAGTCAAAAATCTGGCCACTTCTCCTCCTCATCATCTGCTATGCAATGTGGCTACCTATTTTGCTGTTAAGCAGGGTGGTTTTTCATCAGTCTGAACACATCTTCCATGTAGTCTTTTCAGTCATGTGCAACTTTCCTGTGCACTTTTCTGAAAATGTGATTTACTTGGATGCAGGTTTGTGGCTTGTTCCCATTTGTATCAGTTTGGCTTTTACTGGGGTGGGGGGGGGGTGGTGGCGGGGAGAGGGGGAATCTATTTCTACAAGGCTAAAATACTCTTGTATAATTTCCTCACTTCCATTTGAACCTTTGCATTTATTGTCTTTAAGAATTTATTGACTGTGCATCAATCCACGTCAGCTAGCACAACCTTCTCCTATTGGCTGACGACAGTCTGTGAAAGCTCGGCACAGGCATGATGGGCCGAATGGCGGCCTCCTGTGCTGTATCATTCTATTGGCTGTGAAAGGCCTAGGGACTCCCGAGGACTGGAAAAGCAAGTTTGTTCCTTCATTCTTCAAAAGTCAGTGAACTAATATCAGCAGAGATATTGCAGATCCCAACATTAATCTTTGACTTGGCGAGCCATGTTCCGAGGACATTGAACTAGTGATGGGCTTCACAGGCGATTTTCTTTGCGCCAGTGGCATGTCTGACTTGTAAGATGCTGCTTTCTCCGCACCATCCTCGAGTTCCCAATGCACATGGTTGCTGAATTTGGCGGTACGTTTTGGGGTAGGCGAGGGTAAGATATTGCCCAAAAGAAAGGACCAGGGCAAGTTACGCAATGCTGCTTTTATTTGTGTTCTACCAGGCAGCTGAGACAACAGTGTGAGAGCAGTTCTTGTTCCATACATTGCGTTGCTAGGTCACCTGTCATGGTGCTGAGACCCCTAAAGAGGGACAGACTGGTTTCTTCATCAGTTACTTTTTTTTCCCATTATTGAAACTGCCCTAGAAATGTTTCTATTTGGTCATTCTCACTTCTTTACAATTAAATGACCCATTCTTACAAGTATTGGAGAAACAACAGGCGATGCAATATCTTAATGTACTGGCCGTTTACATATGGGACCTGGACCCGGGTCCAATTGTAACTTGCTGGGACTGCTTCCGATGGCTGCACAGGCCATAACTGAAGTGAGTTTGGACAGTCCCTGCAAAGTTCCAAATGGCACAGGTGCGCGGGGTGCAAAACTGCTAAGAAATTGATGATCATTCAGAGATGGCTTTACTCCACATCTAACCTGCAAATACATTGTAGAAACCAAACTAGCATCCCATTCCCCAGCACTGTTGGGAAGAAGCTGGAATTCCTGAAGGGGGCCAGCTGAAAAGCTTGTTATTCTCCTGACGTGGGCGGTGCATTTTGTGTCCATCCCTGTGAAGGTGGTGGTGGTGGTGTGCTGCTGCCTTGCACCCCATAGTCCTTTGTAATTCAGCTCCCACAAAGGTAGGTAGGGAGTCCATGATTTTGACCCAGCGCCAGTGTACGTCCAAGTCAGGATGATGTGCGTCGTGGTGTTCCCGTGATATTGCTGCTCTTTTCCTTCTCGGTGGTAGAAGTCGCAGGGCTTGGGAAGTGATGCCAAAGTAAGCTTGGTAAATGTGCCACCATTAGTGAGGCAGCAAGAAGCCACAGAGTACGAACACGCTGTTACTGGTGTGAATGCAGCACAAGTTCGAAGCCATCTTTGAATTATGCTTTCTCTTCCTGACTCCCTTTCACTCATTACGGTATCCTAAATATACAGGAAACTCTTTTTTATCCGGCACGGACGGGACCGACGTGGTGCCGGTTCATCAAAAATTCCGGATAACCGAACGCTATCGTAAAAGATAGGGAGAGCTGACCGCTCCGTATAAAGCAACAAACCCTGTTGCTTAGCAACAACTGTAGAACAATGGCCTCAAGTTTCAAGCGTCTCTGTAGCTTAGCAACAGCTGCAGCCACACCCTTGCACAGCAACAGATGGAAGAAGGTGCTGTATAAATGCAAGTTGCTGTTGTTTCTGTGTGACCCCTAACTAGAGGATCAGAGAATGGCTCTGACCAAAAACTCCTTCAGGCCTGCCTGCCTTTCCAGGGCCGCGGGTTTTAGCAGTTCTCTAAAAGGCATCTTGGGCCACAAGTCATGGCTGTCGTCACTTCCACCTTTGATGTATAACTGTGCGTGATAGCATAAGGAGTAAGTGCTGTCAAAGCAGTCATGTAGTGGGAGCCATAGCTGCGTTGTCGACCTGGTGCAGAAACGACAATCAAACCTCAGCTGTGGCAAACCGGGCCAAGTGCATTTCAGTTATTCTTCATAATTAGGAGTCCAATGGGTAGTGTATATAACATTTTTTATGAGATTCACGGGCTTTTGTCAAGGGAGTGCTGTGCTTCACTGGCAGCTGTTTGTGTCTGCATTGTGTAAACCTGGCATACTGGGGCTTTTTTAAAAATAAAGAACTTTAAATAAAAACACTGACAAAACAGTCAATTGTTGGGTAAGATCTCCTGTGGGGATGAGGCCCCTTCGCCTCCTGTAAACTCCGAGCTGTGCAAATGTTGGCTACAAATCTAGGGAGTGGAGCTACTAACGGTGCAAAGGTTTGGGGCAGTTTCACTGAGCTGCAGTTGAGAGATTTAATGTCCTAACTTCAAGGCCCTAAGCTCTGGAATTCCCTCCCTAAACCCCTCCACCTCTCTACCAGGCTGATACCTGGGATGACAGGAATGACGTATGAGGAGAGATTGGGTCGATTGGGCTTATACTCGCTGGAGTTTAGAAGAATGAGAGGGGATCTCATTGAAACTTATAAAATTCTAACAGGACTGGACAGATTAGATGCAGGAAGGATGTTCCCAATGGCTGGGGAGTCCAGGACCAGGGGGTCACAGTCTAAGGATAAGGGGTAAGCCATTTAGGACAGAGATGAGGAGGAATTTCTTCACCCAGAGAGTGGTGAACCTGTGGAATTCTCTACCACAGAAGGCAGTGGAGGCCAATTCATTAAATATATTCAAGAAGGAGTTAGATATATTTCTTAAGACTAAAGGGATCAAGGGATATGGGGAGAAGGCAGGGACAGGGTACTGAGTTTGGATGATCAGCCATGATCTCATTGAATGGCGGGGCAGGCTTGAGGGGCCGAATGGCCTACTCCTGCTCCTATCTTCTAAGTTTCTACCCCTCTTTCTTCCTTTAAGACATTTCTTAAAACCTACCTCTGACCAAGCTTTTGGTCACCTGCCCTACTATCTCCTTGCGTGACTCGGTGTCAAATTTTGATTTGTAACTCCCATGTGAAGCGCATTGGGACGCTTTACTACGTTAAAGGTGCTATAGAAATACAATTTGTTGTTTCACACTATATAGACACCGCACCACACCCGAAAGCCATGTGATCTCCAGGGAAAGGCGAAAAAGGATTTTTTAAAAACAGGTCAATTTGGGGGAGAATCTGGCAAGTTCCTCTCTGATCTCCTTAGGCGATTGAAACTAGTCCAGGAGATCATGCCAGCCCTGATCAAGGTCGTGTGCGGTACTTGCCTTTTACGAGGTGATCTCTGCCCCAGCCAGAAACACTTCACAACAGGCTGTACCTATTTATAGAACACACTTGTCAGTGGTGCAATGTATTATGGATGCTGTATGCCATGCCTCACTTTGAACATAGTGTACTCAGTTATATTTGGTTGGCTATACTGAAAAATTTGGGGGGTGAAATCTTCTGCCTGACCTGGGAGGTCTGAGAAGCTCATTGTTGCACAGGTTTAAAGAAAGACGTGCATTTATATAGCGCCGCTCACGTCCTCAGGACGTCTCAAAGCGCTTTACAGCCAATGAAGTACTATTGAAGTGTAGTCACTGTTGTAATGTAGGCAACGTGGCAGCCAAATTGTGCACAGCAAGCTCCCACAAACAGCAGTGAGATAAATGACCAGATAATCTGTTTTAGGTGTTGGTTCAGGGATAATTATTGGCCAGGACACTGCAGAGAACTCCTCCGAAATAGTGCCGTGGGATCGTCTGCATCCACATGAGAGTGCAGCCGGGGCCTCGGTTTAACGTTTCATCTGAAAGGCAACAGCTCCGACGGTGCAGTATTCTCTCCAATGTTGCACTGGGAGTGCCAGCCTAGATTATGTGCTCAGGGCTCTGGTTTCGGTTGAAGGGGGACGTGATAGGTTTTAGTCTGCTCAGCAGGCTGTGCAACATAATGCCGTTTGCTGCATGTATACCTGGCCTGGTGTACAAACCTCTTCCAATCTGGTGCAGTGATCTGGTACGGTTTTTACTGATAACCGCTGCAAGCACTTAAGGCGGGCAGTTGTGCAAGAGTTTCACAGCAATGGGCTGGCGTGCTCGATTCTCAACCCGACCACGGCGAGTCATGGCCTGGGCGTCCCGTCACTTCACCCCCACACCTTGGTCGGGACAGCTTTGTCTACCTCAATTGAAACTTTTTTAAATTCATTAGTGGGATGTGGGCGTCGCTGGCATTGCCAGCATTTATTACCCTCGCGAAGGTGGTGGTGAGCCGCCATTTCAGAGGACAGTTAAGAGTCAACCACATTGCTGTGGGTCTGGAATCACATATAGGCCAGACCGGGTAAAGGACGGCAGATTTCTTTCCCTAAAGGACATTAGTGAACCAGATGGGTTTTTAGGACGATCCGGTAGTTTCATGGTCACTGACGTAAGAAAACTACTAGGCACTTGGTCAGAGTATTAAACAAGGCTTTAATCAACTATTTCACAACATGGCAGTCTAGTTATCCTTCACTAGTTCCTGTTTACAAAATGACCCTGAGCAAGCTGGGCCCGTGCCCGAGTATTTATACTCTCCCTGGACAGCGCCACCAGCAGGCCGCCCAGTATATTTCATAAGTCCTTTCTACATAAATGGCACGATTTATGTCCGTCACCATTACTGATACTAGCGCTTTTTTTCTCCCAGATTTATTGAATTAATTGAACTCATGTCTCTGGATTGTTAGTCCAGGCCTCTGGATTACTAGTGCAGTAACATCACCACTCTGCTACCGTACCCAAACTAAAACTGGAATGCTGCCGGTGTGTGCCGGTTTTAGTTTTTGAGCTTTTTGCTCGAAGAAGGCAGGGCGAGAGGACAAAGGAAGGATGGGGTAGCGCAGTTCACCTTCATTTGCCCTTCCTGTTGGCTGCTTATCGGGCGGCAGTCACAGTCTGAGTGTCCTGGTTTCTTGCTGAAGGGAGTACTGTGAGTGAGTGACAGCAGTGGCGAGGAACTTAAAAATAAAATAGCTGAAGCCGAGAGCTGCCATGTATTTTTTTTTTTAACGTGTATTCAACAGTATTGAGGACGATGCTAAAATAAGTGGAGGTCACTGATTTCTTTCACAAACGTAACAGTTGTTTAAGCTATTTTGCAGATCAGGTAACTAGAGGAGACTGTTGAATAGACGAACCCAGCATTTTCCAAATTTGTGCTTAAAAATTGAGACGGTCACTGTAAAATGAATATCACAAACCAGTTACACATGTCCCATTGTAACATCTGCCAACCGTTCTTCTATAACGTTTGCCAATATTCAAAACTTCTGATAAAGCGGAGATTTGCTGAAGCACTTTTCTTGCAGACTGGAGTACGTCTCATCCTTCTTGATGCAAAAGGAGTTAATTTTAGAGCGGAACCTTGCCGTTCATGGGATACTACAGGGACGGTGAATTCTGAAACCTGCGTTTGACCTCGTCTCAGTTGAGGGACACGTGCTTAGCATAGCCCCTCGACTGGATATTTCCCAGCGTCAGCCGTGGCTCAGTGGGTAGCACCCTCGCCTGAGTCAGAAGGTTGTGGGTTCAAGTCCCGCTCCAGGGACTTGAGCACAAAAATCTAGGCTCTCACTCCAGTGAGGGAGTGCTGCACTGTTGGAGGTGCTGTTTTTTGGATGCGACATTAAACCGAGGCCCCATCTCAGCTGGACATACAAGATCCTATGGCACTATTTCAAAGAAGAGCAGGGGAGTTGCCCCCAGTGTCCTGGCCAATATTTATCCCTAAATCAACATCTAAAATAGTTTATCTGGTCATTATCACATTGCTGTTTGTGAGGGCTTGCTGTGTGCAAATTGGCTGCTGCATTTCCTAAATTACAATGTACGTCATTGGCTGTAAAGCACTTTGGGTCGTGAAAGGTGCTGTATAATTGCAAGTCTGTCTTTCTTTAGAGGTTAGATATATCAGTAGAGCCTGGAGACGGCGAGATGACCGCCCATTGAACAGTCAGATAACGTCTTGTCGTTTTCCACGAGTATCTGCAATGCATCACCCAACACCCAGAAGTGTTGCTGACTGATCTGGTACCCTGGGTTTTATTGCTGTGTTCGCTTGTGCAGGTTGGAGCTGCTCTTTGTTTTCCTGTCAATTGCTGAGTAAGCCTGCCTGTGGTACCTGACCACCAAGAGGTGGCCATTTAGACACGCAGGATTAATTGACAGAAGGCATCATTGAGTAAATGGGACCAACAAGCATCTTTATATAATTAAAAACTTGTAGCCAACTGTGTTCAAAACAATAGGCTGATGCACATTGGCAGACAACTGGTATCAAACGTGTATTAATTTCAAGTCCTAGAGAAAGAAAAGAACTTGTATTTATGTAGCACATTACTCACTGTCTCAAAGCACTTCATAGCCAGTTAATTGCTTTAGGGGTATAGTTACTTATTTTTATAGCTGAGTGCAACAGCTAGTTTGCACACAGTAAAATCCCATGAACACCAAATTGTTCTGTTTTTGGTGGTGTTTGCAAAAGAAAGACTTGCATTTATATATAGCGCCTTCCGTGACCTCGGGACATCCCAAAGCGCTTTACTGCCAACGAAGTGCTTTAAGTGTAGTCACTGTTGTAATGTAGGAAACGTGGCAGCCAATTGCGCGCAGCAAGCTCCCACAAACAGCAATGTGATAACGACCAGATCATCTGTTTTTGTTATGTTGATTGAGGGAGGAGTGTTGGCCAAGACACCAGGTTAGCTCCTCAGCTCTTATTTGAATATTGCAATGGGATCTCTTGCATTCACCTAAGCAGGCCTCGGTTTAGCACCTCATTCAAAAGATCGCACCTCTGACAATGCAACACTCCCTCCGTACTGCACTATTTTATCTGCTGGAATCCTGGACTGGAGCGTTGAACCCACAACCATCAGACCTTTGTTTGCATGCCCACAATGTGTTGCAGTTCTTTAGTGTTTTATTTTTTAATTTCTAATAGCGCTGTGCATTGTCTCTCCAGGAATGGTGTTAATGTCGAGGGAGCGACGCATAAACAGGTTGTGGATCTGATCCGGGCAGGAGATCGGGAGCTGATTCTGACGGTGTTGTCGGTTCCGCAGCAAGAAGCCGATCGCCTCGATCCCGGCGACGACTCCTCCGGGAACATCTACTACGACTACAGTGAGAAGCGGGCAGTGCCGATCTCTATCCCCGGCTACAAGCACGTTGAGCGGAATGGGGAGAAGTTCGTGGTGAGTCGTTGGTTCTTTCACCGGTTGGCCATTCCTTGTTGGAAAGCCCAGGACTGGGTTTACAAATTCTGTGTATATTCAACACAGCAAGCGAGCTGGGCACTGCTGGCATATGCCACTTGATGGGATTTTTGTACAAACGATGTAGCAACAAAAATCCTGAAATAACCCAATTCTTGGCACAACCTTCCTGTTTGCTCTTGGGGTATGGGCAATGCTGGCGAGGCTGCATTTACTGCCCTAGTTGTCCTGAGGGCTTCCGAGTCAACCCACGAGGCATGGGCTGGAATCCAGTGTAGGCCTGACCGGGTAGGATATTAGTGAACCAGTGAAAAGAAAGAAAGACTTGCATTTATATAGTGAAACTTATAAAATTCTAACAGGACTGGACAGACTAGATGCAGGAAGGATGTTTCCGATGGTGGGGGAGTCCAGAACCAGGGGTCACAGTCTAAAGATAAGGGGTAAGCCATTTAGGACAGAGATGAGGAATTTCTTCACCCAGAGAGTGGTGAACCTGTGGAATTCTCTACCACAGAAGGCAGTAGAGGCCAATTCATTAAATATATTCAAGAAGGAGTTAGATATATTTCTTAAGACTAAAGGGATCAAGGGATATGGGGAGAAGGCAGGGACAGGGTACTGAGTTTGGATGATCAGCCATGATCGCATTGAATGGTGGAGCAGGCTCGAGGGGCCGAATGGCCTACTCCTGCTCCTATCTTCTATGTTTCTATGACTTTCACAACCTCTGGACGTCCCAAAGCGCTTTACAGCCAATGAAGTACTTTTTGAAGTGTAGCGACTGTTGTAAGGTAGTAGGAAACACGGCAGCGAATTTGTGCACAGCAAGCTCCCACTCTTTTATGACAACCAGCAGCTTTCATGGTCATTTTATTCTGGTCATGTTTTACCAGATTTATTTCATTCAGTTTCACAACTTGCCGCGACAGAAGTTGAAGTCACGACATCGGTTGTTAGCCCGCGGCTTCACGAATGTTATATCAACGGCCCGCCTGCGTGAGCTTTCGCGGGCCATCGTTATTCATCAACACACGAGCTGGTTGGCGGTTGTTCAACACTTGCTGCTCGATGCACCTGTATTTCTATCGTGCTTGTGTGCAGAGTCACTTTACAGAATGGAAGAAAAATCGGAAGCAGAAAGGAGAAAGTCAACAAAGGTTGGGGGAAAGGCCAAGGGTTTTCAGGAGGCTTTAAAATAAATAAAAAAATAAATAAATAAAAATAAATAGGGAGGGATTTTGGGATAGAAGTAATAGTCTCACTGACTCTAGAAGAATGTAGAGTTTGGGATAACTTGCTGAATTAAATGAGTTTCCTCAAGATTAAAAAAAGAAAGGACTTGTAATTATATAGTAATTTTTACAATCTCAGGCTGTCCCAAAGTGCTTCCCAACGAAATGAAGTACTTTTGAAGTGTATTCACTGTTGTAATGTAGGAAAATGTGGCAGCCATTTTATGCACAGCAAGGTCCCACAAACATCAATGAGAGATATGTGGCGAGATTATCCATAAAAAAAAAATGATGCTTGAGGGATAAATAACAGGAGAGATCCCCTGCTCTTCTTTGAATAGTGCCATGGGATCTTTTGAGAGGGGGCAGACAAGGCCTCGGTCTCACGTCTCATCCGAAAAGACGGCGCCTCCGACAGTGCTGCACTTCGCAGTGCTGCACTCCCCAGTACTGCACTGGAGGGTCCGCCTGGATTATGTGCTCGAGTAACTGGAGTGGGATTTGAACCCACGACCTTCTGACTAAGATGAGATTCTACTCCCTGAGCCAGCCCTGGTTGATACTTAAAAGCTGTTTCCTTATTCCCTTTTTGAACTGTTAGAACCGATCTCTGACCTGATTCTGCTACTTTTGTTTTAGGTGTTCAACATTTACATGGCTGGACGGCAGCTCTGCTCTCGGCGCTTCCGCGAGTTCACTATCCTGCAGCAGAATCTGAAGAGGGAATTTTCCGACTTCCATTTCCCGAAACTCCCGAGGAAGTGGCCATTTTCCCTCTCTGAGCAGCAGCTGGATGCCAGGCGGCGAGGCCTGGAAGAGTATCTGGAGAAAGGTGAGCTTGGGACTCGATGCCAATTACAACAACTCCTGGCATTTACAGGAAACTCTCTTTTTATCCGGCACTGGCGTGGTGCCGGTTTATCAAGAAGTCCGGATTACAGAGAGGTATAGTAAAAGGTACGAGAGCTCCGTACACAGCAACAGATCCAGGCTTCCCTGTTGCTTAGCAACAGGTGCAGGAACCCCGGCCACAAGATCTAGGCGTCCCTGTTGCTTAGCAACAGGTGCAGGAACCCCGGTTACACAGCCACAGATCCAGGGATGGCCACTAATGAAGTAAAACTTACCTGAACCTACTCCTGAATTTTGCCGGTTAACAGAGATTTCCGGTTATTTAGGTGCCGGTAAATCGAGAGTTTCCTGTGTATATAGCGCCTTTAACGTAGTAAAATGTGCTATATGTGCTGGAAGGAGCGCGCAGCGGGAGGAGTCGTGGGGGAAGGTGAGTGAATGCATGGCTGTAGTGGCAGACTGGTCATAGCTGCGTAAACCAGGTGATCATGTTTGAGCGGGAGGCGATGCACCAGTGGGGCACAGATGAGGTGGTGATGGTGTTCTGCTTCGAGTACATGTGTGGTGAAAATCTTCACTCCTTTCGTGAGTCGTGCGTTTCTAGACTCCCCTTGGTGCTTCCTGCTGCCAGTTGCCTACTGCTGGGACAGACCAGCACCGTTACCGCTCGTGACATACGGAGCCATTTCCTCACTGCGCTGTTCAAGTGGAGTCAGCCGTGGCTCCGTGGGTAGCACTCTGAGTCAGAAGGTTGTGGGTTCAAGCCCTACTCCAGAGACTTCGGCAGAAAATCTAGGCTGGCACTCCCAGTGCAGTACTGAGGGAGTGCTGCTCAGTGTCCTGGCCAATATCTATCCCTTAAACAACAGCGCTTAAAAACAGATTATCTGGTCATTATCACATTGCTGTTTGTGGGAGCTTGCTGTGTGCAGATTGACTGTTGCGTTTCCCACATTACAACAGTGACTACACTTCAAAGAGTACTTCATTGGCTGTAAAGCACTTTGGGACGTCCTGAGGTTGTGAAAGGCGCGATATAAATTGTTAGTTAGCAGGTTGGGCCTATACTCATTGGAGTTTAGAAGAATGAGAGGTGATCTTATTGAAACAAAAGATTCTGAGGGGGCTTGACAGGGTAGATGCAGAGAAGATGTTTCCCCTTGTGGGGGAATCTAGAGCTAGGGGGCATAGTTTCAGAATAAGGGGGCACCTTTTAAAATCGTAAATAGAGGAATTTCTTCTCGGAGGGTTGTGAACCTTTGGAATTCTCTTCCCCAGTGAGCTGTGGAGGCTGGGTTATTGAATTTATTTAAGGTGGAGATAGACAGATTTTTGAACAATAAGGGAGTCGAGGGTTATGGGGAGCGGGCAGGGAAGTGGAGTTGAGGTCATGATCTTATTGAATGGCGGAGCAGGCTCGAGGGGCCAAATGACTGACCTCCTGCTCCTACGTCTTATGTTCAAATGCAAGTCTTTCTTTTCACACGTTACAATGAGGTAAGTGACGTGCCGCCCAGTTCACTCCAATTACTGATTCAAGTCTTGCTCTGGTAAGAATGTCTATGCAATGTGGATGATGTGACTGAAAAGCTGATGATTTTAGTGATTGCTCATGGTGGGTATTGCACGTTACGGACTCTCTACTTGGCTTTCTCATTGACACCAGTGATTTCACTTTTAGCTGATACTTAATTCTTCTTGTTAATTACCGGAGCCTACCCAGTACTTTTAATAACCCAACAAAGGGTTATTACTTTGTCCATACCATTGGGCATCTGCCTTGACGCAACCTTCATTTGATAACATAACTTGACAATTCTAAATTGCCTCTCAGTAAATGCCGTAGATAGTTTGAGTTGTAATCCTTTCAGCATTGATTGAATGTCTGAAATAGATTTGAAGAAAGCTGACAAGCTAGTGTGTGTGTGTATCTGTGTATGTAGCACAAGATATGTATTTTTGGGAGTAATTATACCCTTTGAAAGACTTCTTGTTTTCCTGTAAGAACTATTTCTGCGTGGTTCACTAAAAATGGGCAAGACACTCGGTCCCGACACGAGTATCAAAGGAGCTGGCAACTGAGATCAGTCGCATCTTGACGCATAATCTATGGCAGTCGCTAGATACAGGAGGGGCTGGAGATTGAGACAAATGTGCTAATTTATGAAAAGGATAACCCAGCGAACTACAGAGCTGCGAGATTGCCATCAGTCATTGGGCAAATTAGACATCATCTTAAACAAGATAATCGTGAAGCAGCAGGAGAGTCATCGATTGATTTGAAGTGTCGTCAGCAAGCGTTTGCAGATGGCAGATCATGCTGGGCAAAGCTGGTTCTTTGAGGATATAATTGAGTTAGAAGATGAGAGGAGTTCAGTAGATTTAATAATCTTCGAGTTCAGCAAGTAACGTTAGCACATGGGACCTGACAACATAGAAAGGCATGGGATTAGAAAGGAAGCTTTTGAAATGGAGGCCCAACTGAAGTGAGTCAGAGGATGCAAAGGACTGCTGTAGGAGCACCATCTACATGGGTGGGGGGGGAAAGCTAGTGGTGTACCACGGGGGTTGGTTCTGAGGCCTGTTGTTTTTGATGTACTTTTTAATTATTCAGAGCCGGGGACAAAGCTGTCCAAGGTTGCTGATACCTAATTGGGAGGGGCTGTAGATTGTCGGACAGGCGGACCAGTTATTGGAGAAATCTGGTGAAGTTGGCAGGGTTTGGGCCATAAAGTGGGGGAGGTGAAACTAGGGAACGGGGAAACAAAGGGTAAGAATACAAAATAAATGGGAACCTTCTACAGGAGACGGGACAGGAGTGTGATCCGCAGGTTCTAGTGGAAAAGTAGGTAGCACGATATGCAGTGGGGGTGAAAAAAGGCAAATGGGAACTTGGGATGTATAGCTTGAGGAATAGAGCGTGCGTCCCAGGAAGCATTGGTTTTGGCCCTACCTTGAGTATTGTGTACAGATCTGGGACTGTATGAAGGGGTTGGTGACATCCTGGCCTCATGGAGGGGGGGTGGACAAAGAAGGACAACTGTTGATGAATGGTATTGGGGCATCTAAACCTTGAGGAAAGACTACGGTTTACATTGAAAAAATGTCAGCTTAGGGGTAGCTTTACTGAAGTGATTTAAATCATCACTGGAATTGAGAAACTGGATCCCAGATGTTAAATATTAACACAAGCCTCAGGACAAGAGTAAACAGACTCAGACTTAGAGGGGAGGAGGCGAGCATACAGCCGAGTGCAGTAAACATGCGGAACACGGGGAGGCCGTGGAAGCAGAGATGCGTATAAATTTTAAGACCGATCAATTGATGGAGCTTTTGAGGGGCACAGGAGGTGAAGCAGGGTAAGAGGTCCATGACTTTTGGGACAGGCTCGATGGATAGAGGTGGTTGCTTCCAGTCCTGTGTTCCTAAGAAAACTGGGACATGTTTGGAGGGGTGGGGAAGAGAGCAGGAGTGGTTTTGTTTGAAGTTCCATTTACGCTACAACTGTCGTGTTGGAGTGAAGCGGTTTCACTTTGCACTGACGATAAACTAGTGGAGTACGAACGCACCACAAGCCTGTCTAGCGATGCCTCATAGGTAATGTCGGCTCCTGGAGTTTACTTCATTGTCTAGGGGTGTCGGGAAGGAACTTTTGAGTTTCTCCTGAAATTGGTCACTGGCTTCGTTGACCTCCTGCCAGGAGTTAAAGAACATGCACGAGGTTGAGTTGTCTAAGCAACATGGTGCCCACAGGATCTTTTACATCCACCTGAGAGGACAGACGGAGCCTCGGTTTAATGTCTCATCCGAAAAACAGCACCTCTGACAGTGCAGCACTCCTTCAGAGAGGGGCTGTGTACCATGGTCGGTTGTGGGGCGGGGGGGGGGGCGCTGAGTGTCAAGGCAGAAGCACTGAGGGGAGCATGAAACCAGTACAATTCGGACAGTGATATATTGAACAGTACGCCACAGCCTGAGAAAGGGAATAGAAGATTAAAAGACGGATAGAAAAAAAATAGTGTATGGGGAAATGAGCAGAAAGAAGGTTACTGGCCGAGAGATTTGTTTTGTACTTGAGCAATGGGACATCAGCTGTATGATCCATTGTGTGTTAGTTGATGTGCTTTCCTCATGAATAGTGCCACAGGATGTTACTGCGACAGCCATATGATATATTTGTGAGGAGATTTTGGTTTCGGACAGTTTGTGTCCAGCGGCTATCGGGCTGGCCCTGGTGATGCCGGGGGAACTGACTGTTGAAAGGTCCCTTTATACCAACCATGGTGCTGTGCCAAAGACCCGTCATAAGCGTTGGTTTTGAAAGACATCAGTTTCCTTGCTGTGAATGTGTAGATGTAATCGGGGTACTGGCTGGAAGATAATGCAAAGACGAATTGTGATGCGGTTTGCATTGAAGTAACCGTATTCCTCGCTAATGACTGTACATAATCATTATTTAGATTCCTCAAGAATGCCATACACAAGAATAATTCTTACAAAGTGCTCTATTTATACTTGAGTTTTTTTATTGAAGTTATTTGGCTACAGCACATCATGCTTTAATATAGAGTGCATGGTGCAGTGTGCTTGAATGTACTAATCATTTCTTACCAATTTAGGATTGACAAAGCAGTTCTTTATCAGGGTTTTTCCTCTTAATGAGGTTTGAGCTCCTCTGCTGATTATAACAAGCCTTCAGCGCGATGAGAGGGTTTGCGATAAGCTTGTTATAACGCAGTCTTTCTTTTCCATTTTAGTTTTTCCTCTTGTTTTCGGGTTGTTCCAAGCCAAGTATTGTAGGTATTTGCTCCAGACCCCTCCTAGAGTTGCTCTATAACTACCTGATTATGTCTGTCTTCCTCCTCGCTGTACAGGAAACTGGCTGCATGGAGAGTCTGAGGCCGGAGCCTTGCCATTCTTTTGCACAGTGCACAAAAGCCATTGTTGCACCTTTATCTGCTACATCAAAGGAAAACATGACCCAGTACAGGAAACTTTCTGGTATCCGGCACTGACAGGACCGAGCTGTTGCCGTCCCATCAAAACTGCCGTAGAAACCAGCGCCAATGTTAAAACATACGGAGCTTCTGAGCTCCGTGTGAAGCAACAAACCCTGTTGCTTAGCAACAGCTTCAAAACAGTCGGCTGCAGCTGCAAGCGTCTGTGTAGCTAAGCAACAGCTTCAGCTAGACCTTGCAGAGCCTGACTGGAGAGAAAAAAAGCAACGAAAAGAAAAAAAAATTATCTGAACCGACTCCTGAATTTTGCCGGTGGATAGAGCTTTCCGGACATTTAACCTCCGGATAAACAAAAGTTTCCTGTATTTTGACTTGCATGGAGAAAGTTAGGTACTTGAAAGGGACACGAGTGAATTTGAAGAATGCCATCCTGTCTATTATGGCAGCATAAAGTGTCATACAGCGATGTACACCATGAGGTGTTTAAGATGATGTAAGGATTTGATAGGGTAGATCAAGAGAAACTATCTCCTCTGCTGCGGGAGTCCAGAACATGAGGGCATCACCTTAAAATTAGAGCCAGGCCGTTCAGGGGTGATGTCAGGAAGCACTTATTCACACAAAGGGTAGTGGAAATCTGGAAAACACTCTCCCTACAAAGCTGTTGGGGGGGGGGGGTCAATTGAAAATTTAAAAACTGGATTCATACATTTTTGTTAGACTACTGTTTCTTATTTTTATTCGTTTATGGGATGTGGGCATTGCTGGCAAGGCCAGCATTTATTACCCATCCCTAATTGCCCTTGAGAAGGTGGGGGTGAGCCGCCGCCTTGAACCGCTGCAGTCCGTGTGGTGAAGGTACTGCTACAGTGCCGTTTGGGAGGGAGTTCCAGGATTTTGATCCAGCGATGATGACGGAACGGTGATATACTTCTAAGTCAGGATGGTGTGTGACTTGGAGGTGGTGGTGTTCCCATGCGCCTGCTGCCCTTGTCCTTCTAGGCGGGTTTGGGAGGTGCTGCCGAAGAAGCCTTGGCGAGTTGCTGCAGTGCATCTTGTAGATGGTACACACTGCAGCCACGGTGCGCCGGTGGTGGAGGGAGTGAATGTTTAAGGTGGTGGATGGGGTGCCAATCAAGCGGGCTGCTTTGTCCTGGATGGTGTTGAGCTGCACTCATCCAGGCAAGTGAAGAGTATTCCATCACACTCCTGACTTGTGCCCTGTAGATGGATTGTATTAAGGGTTTCAGAACCAAGGTAGATGGAGTTAAAATACAGATCAGCTATGATCTAATTGAGTGGCGGAACAGGCTCGAGGGGCTGAATGGCCTACTCCTGTTCCTATTGGAGAACTGCACAGAAGATCAAAGCAAAATATTCTTACAGCATTCTGTTCAGGCATATTTCTGGCAGGGGGAGCTTGAAACTACTGAGTAATCCCATTGATAGCGATTCTAAAAGGCGATTTTATATATTTTTTTCGGTTGTCGAGCCACGAACATCTGATGTGCTGGAGTAATTGGGGAGGAGTAGGCAAGATTGCAATCTCACGGGCAACATGTGGGACGGGTTGTATGAGAATGGAGAGGTTCATAAAGCACGGGGGAACGAGGTCCACTGAAATTGCTCTCTGATCTCGTGCTTCATCCAGTCCTCATGAAGTTGGAAAGTATGGGAGTGATGCGCTATCAATAACTCAAAAGACTGAGATTAAGCGAGTAATTAACAGGCTTTTATTAACAAGAGAATGAAGGTGTGCCTCGAGTGGTCGACCGGTCCAGAATACAAAGGGGCTGTGGAGCAGTCACCTTTATACCTGGATTTGTGGGAGGAGTCAGCCGAGGCATGTACAGGCATGTACACAGTGGAATACAAACAGTGGTTTACCACATTCACCCCTTGTTTAAAATTGAGTCCGGCGGGGTGAAGTGTATTAAAAGTTAGTGTATTGGAGTGTCTCCGGAGGTCTTGTCTGCCGCTGAGATCGAAGTGGCGACGGCAGGGGTAGTGAAGCTGCCGGAGTCGAGTCCCGCGTAGGCTGGTGTGTAGTCCTCGTAGATGTCGAGCGGGTCGCGGGGCCCAGGCCTGCCGTCTGCTGGGGCTGGATATCGGATCGTGGGGGGGGTGGGGGGTGGTAGTGGGTTACTGCGGCCCCCGAGGGTGCGAGGTCTCTTATGGAGACTGTGTCCTCCCGCCCGTCCGGGTACGCAATGTAAGCATACTGGGGGTTGGCGTGGAGGAGGTCGACCCTCTCGACCAGGGGGTCCGTTTTATGGGTTCTCGCGTGTCTTCTCAGTAGGACCGGCCCTGGGGACGTCAGCCATGGCGGTAGCGATGTCCCCGATGTGGACTTCCTTGGGAAGACAAACATTTTCTCATGAGGGGTGGCGTTAGTGGCAGTGCAGATGCGGTGACCGAATAGAGTGGAGCGCATCGGGGAGCACATCCTGCCAGCGGGAGGTCGGAAGGCCCCTAGACTTTAAGGCTAGCAGGGCGGCCTTCCAAACTGTCGCATTCTCTCTTTCCACCTGTCCGTTCCCCCGGGGGTTGTAACTGGTGGTCCTGCTTGTGGCAATACCCCTAGCTAGCAGGTACTGACGGAGTTCGTCGCTCATAAACGATGAGCCCCGGTCGCTATGGATATAGCTGGGGAAACCGAACAGGGTGAAGAGGTCGTTCAGACATTTAATGACCGTGGCACTGGTCATGTCCGGGCAGGGGATGGCGAACGGGAAACGGGAGTACTCATCAATAATATTGAGGAAGTACACATTGCGGTCGGAGGAGGGGAGAGGCCTTTTAAAATCAACGCTAAGGGGCGAGTGGCTTTTATCAGGTGAGCCCTGTCTGGTCTATAAAAGTGCGGTTTGCACTCAGCGCAGACTTGGCAGTTCCTGGTCATGGTCCTGACCTCCTCAATGGAGTAAGGCAGGTTGCGGGCCTTGATGAAGTGGAAGAACCTGGTGACCCCCGGGTGGCAGAGGTCATTGTGGAGGGCCCGCAGTCTATCGATCTGCGCGCTGGCGCAGGTGCCACGCGATAGCGCATCCGGGGGTTCATTGAGCTTCCCGGGCCGGTACAAGATCTCGTAATTGTAGGTGGAAAGTTCGATTCTCCACCTCAAGACCTTGTCGTTTTTGATTTTGCCCCTCTGCTTGTTGTTAAACATAAAAGCAACTGAACGTTGGTCAGTGAGCAGGGTAAATCGTTTTCCGGCCAGGTAGTGCCTCCAATGACGCACAGCCTCCACAATAGCCTGGGCCTCCTTCTCAACAGCGGAGTGTCTGGTCTCCGGGCCCTGGAGGGTTCGTGAAAAGAAGGCCACGGGTCTCCCCGCCTGATTGAGGGTAGCGGCCAGAGCGAAGTCGGACGCGTCGCTTTCCACCTGGAAGGGGATGGATTCGTCCACTGAGTGCATGGTGGCTTTGGCAATGTCTTCCTTGATACGGTGGAAGGCTAAGCGGGCCTCTACCGTCACGGGAAAAGAGGTGGACTTGATCAGCGGACGGGCCTTGTCCGCATAGTAGGGGACCCACTGGGCGTAATAAGAGAAAAACCCTAGGCACCTCTTCGGGGCCTTGGGGCAGTGGGAGTTCCATAAGGGGACGCATCCGGTCGGGGTCGGGGCCGATGACTCCGTGTTCCACAACACAGCCAAGGATGGCGAGGCGGGTTGTGCGGAATATGCACTTCTCCTTGTTATACGTCAGGTTGAGGAGTTTGGCGGTGCAGAGGAATTTTTCGAGGTTTGCGTCATGGTCCTGCAAGTCAGGGCCGCAGATGGTCACATTGTCCAGATATGGGAAAGTGGCCTGCAACGCATTTTGATCGACCATCCGGTCCATCTCCCTTTGGAAGACGGAGACCCCGTTGGTGACGCCAAAGGGAACCCTAAGGAAGTGATAGAGGCGGCCGTTTGCCTCAAAGGCAGTATGCTGGCGGTCCTCAGGGCGGATAGGGAGCTGGTGGTACGCTGATTTCAGGTCGGTGGTCGAGAAGACATGGTACTGCGCGATCTGGTTGACCATATCAGCTATGTGGGGGAGTGGGTAAGCGTCCGGCAGGGTGTAACGATTTATTGTCTGGCTGTAGTCGATGACCAGGTGCTGCTTCTCGCCGGTCTTAACGACCACAACCTGGGCTCGCCAGGGGCTGGTGCTGCCCTCAATAACCCCTTCCTTCAGGAGCCGCTCCACTTCGGTTTTAATGAAAACCCTGTCCCCGGCACTGTATCGCCTGCTCTTTGTGGCGATGGGCTTACAGTCGGGGGTGAGGTTAGCAAACAGTGGGGGTGGGGTGACTGAGTGTGGAGAGGTTGCACCTGGTGCGCGGCGGGCAATTTGGAAGCTGCTGGCTGCGGACTGAGAGTGGGGGGAGGGGTCCACTGTACGCCATCGTAACACTTTTAAGGTGGCACTCAAAATCTAACCCCAGTAGAACGGCAGCGCAGAAGTCGGGCAGGACCAGAAGTTTAAAATTATCGTACACAGTCCCGTCTACTACGAGTGTCACCACGCAGTAGCCGCCAATGTTCGCCGACTGGGACTCGGAGGCCATAGAAATCCGCTGGTGCGCAGGCAGGACTGGGAGAGAGCAACGCCGCACCGTGTCGGGCTGGATGAAGCTCTCCGTGCTCCCAGAGTCAAAAAGGCAGATTGTTTCGTGACCATTTACCTTAATGTCCATTGTGGAACTGGCCAGCTGGTGCGGTCTCGCTTGGTCCAGTGTAACGGAGGCCAGCGTAGGGGTCGGTGTGTCGCTGCGGGTATCAGATGAGGCGGTGTTGGGGGCCTGCTGCGTCCCGGCTCTCGTCCAAGATGGTGGCGTCCATGATCCCCATGTGGCTGGAGGCGTCCAAAATGGCTGCTGTTCCGGTGGTTCGCACATGGCTGGGGAGGCCCAAGATGGCGGCCCACACGCGGCACTGCTGGGGTTCGGGGTGGCTTTGGCCCTGCAGACGCTGATGTAGTGTCCCTTCTTCCCGCAGCCCGAGCAGATCGCATTTTTCGCCGGGCAGCGCGCTCTGGGATGTTTGGCCTGGCCACAGAAGTAGCATTTCTGGTCTTGGGGCACTGCTGTCTGGCCTTGGGACACTGCTGCGGTAGTTGGGCCGTTGCTGGGATGTGGCTGGGGTGGCACGGCGCTATGAGACGGTCCTACCGTGTCCCAGGCTGTCGTTCCCCGCGGCGTCCACGGTGCAGAGGAGTAGGCGTCCATGCCCCGGTAGGCTGCATCCAGTGATGGTGCGAGTTCAGAGGCCTTGTTGAGGTCGAGGTCACTCTGCTCCAACAGTCGCTGTCGGGTGTAATTGGACCTGTGGCCTGCTACAAAAGCGTCCCGGATAAGTTCCTCTGTGTACACGGCGGCCTTTACATCCTTACAACCACAGGCCCGGCCAAGCACAGACAGTGCCTGAAGGTATTCCTCGGTCGATTTCCCAGGTTGTTGTTTACGACTCCCCAGAAGGTGCCTGGCGTACACTTTGTTCACTGGGCGCGTGTACTGGTCCTTGAGCTTGAAAGCATCCGCGTACGAGGTCGCGTCTTGGATGACCGAGTACACTCGGTGGTTCACTTTGGAGGTCAGGACATCCAGTTTGTCCTGTCCGATTTGACCGTTTCAGCGGAGGCGATCAGGAATTTTTCAAAGCACCTCAGCCAGTGAGTAAACTTGGTGGATGCGTCCGCCTCCCGATGGTCTAAGTCTAGGCATGCTGGTGTGAGGATCTTCTCCATTATAAAATCTTGTTAATAAAATTGATGCGCTATCAATAACTCAAAAGACTGAGATTAAGCGAGTAATTAACAGGCTTTTATTAACAAGAGAATGAAGGTGTGCCTCGAGTGGTCGACCGGTCCAGAATACAAAGGGGCTGTGGAGCAGTCACCTTTATACCTGGATTCGTGGGAGGAGTCAGCTGAGGCATGTACAGGCATGTACACAGTGGAATACAAACAGTGGTTTACCACAGGGAGTACGTAGCTAAATTTGGAGCTGTGTAATCCGGCTCCAAGACCTGTGTAAGGGTGAATAAGGGAGTCACTGAGCAATCTCTCTGTGACTCCTCACATCTGGCCAGAGGTGACGGGATGTCAGAACGCGCCACTGTTTGGTTTGAGTGTGGACTGCAGTTGACGCTGCCCTTCAACACGTCAAGCACTTGTGTGGCACGGACTGTTGCCTCAGGACCCTGTCCTGTTTCACACTTGTAAAATTTTGCATGAATATCCAGGGCATTAGTCTGGCTAATTATTGGCAGAGGAGGCTTGAAAAAAAATGACACAACTGCAATGTTGTTGCTGCTGCCCGGGGCAAAAAGCGCCGGTTTGTTTTTTGAATTCTTTTGGCAGGGACCAAGCAGAATGAGCAGAAGTGGTGAGCATAGGAAAATTGAGCTGCTGTCCTCGGCAGCTCACGACAGACAACGGGAGCTGAGCTGGGAGATCAGGGTAAGAGTGCAGTCTGCTGCCTGGTGCTGAGTCGTGGGGAGAGGAGAGAGTCGCACTACATTGGGCCAGCGAGGTTGAGGAAGGCATGGCGGTCGAAGGTGACGCGTCAGGTCAGCCACCATTAATGGAACAAAAGAAATGTGTTGAGTCGTCGTCATCCTGTGGTCCTCACCCGAATAGGTCACATGATTCTCATAGACAAATCAAATAGCTAGAAAAGTAATTGAGACCACAGACCAATCAGATCACTTGAAGTGACAGACTGCTTAGAGAAAGACCCACACTTTAATAGCACACTTTAATGGATGTGGTGTATTTGGACTTTCAAAAGGCTTTCGATAAGGTCCTGCATAAGAGATTAGCGTGTGAAGTTAAGGCACATGGGATTGGGGGCAAGGTATTGACTTGGATAGAGAACTGGTTGGCAGACAGAAAGCAGAGAGTTGGAATAAATGGGTCTTTTTCCGAGTGGCAGGCAGTGACTAGTGGGGTACCGCAGGGATCGGTCCTTGGATCCCAGCTATTCACAATATATATTAATGATCTGGACGAGGGAACTAGATGTAATATCTCCAAGTTTGCAGATGACACAAAGCTGGGTGGGCGTGTGTGCTGTGAGGAGGATGCCGAGAAACTCCAGTATGATTTGGACAGGTTGGGCGATATGGCAGATGCAATATAACGTGGAATGCGAGGTTATCCACATTGGTGTCAAAAACAAGAAGGCAGATTATTATCTGAATGGCAATAGATTGGGAGAAGGGGAAGTGCAACGAGACCTGGGTGTCCTTGTGCACCAGTCGCTGAAGGTAAGCATGCAGGTGCAACAGGCGGTTAAGAAGGCAAATGGTATGTTGGCCTTCGTAGCGAGAGGGTTTGAGTACAAGAACAAGGATGTCTTGCTGCAGTTGTACAGGGCCTTGGTGAGACCACATCTTGAGTATTGTGTGCAGTTTTGGTCGCCTTACCTGAGGAAGGATGTTCTTGCCATGGAAGGAGTGCAGCGAAGATTCACCAGGCTGATACCTGGGATGGCAGGAATGACGTATGAGGCGAGATTGGGTCAATTGGGCTTGTACTCGCTGGAGTTTAGAAGAATGAGAGGGGATCTCATTGAAACTTATAAAATTCTAACTGGACTAGACAGACTAGATGCAGGAAGGATGTTCCCGATGGTCGGGTAGTCCAGAACCAGGGGTCACAGTCTAAGGATAAGGGATAAGCCATTTAGGACAGATGAGGAATTTCTTCACCCAGAGAGTGGTGAACCTGTGGAATTCTCTACCACAGAAGGCAGTGGAGGCCAATTCATTAAATATATTCAAGAAGGAGTTAGATATATTTCTTAAGGCTAAAGGGATCAAGGGATATGGGGAGAAAGCAGGGACAGGGTACTGAATTTGGATGATCAGCCATGATCGCATTGAATGGCGGAGCAGACTCGAGGGGCCGAATGGCCTACTCCTGCTCCTATCTTCTATGTTTCTATGCAATATTCTTTGGCGGAGATTGCATTCTACAGGTGCCAGAAGAAGTACAAGAAATATTTTTAGTGAGCAATTTTGGAACAGATTCCACAGGATTTGAGAGTGGTCAATGTAACTCGGTTATTTAAAATTGGTTCTGAAATGCCTGGAAACTGTTGACCAATAAATTTTAACATTAGTTCCAGGAACAATCTTTAAAGTGCTTATTGAAGGATCTGTTGGGCGAAGACTGGGTTGCGTGTAACTTGTTGGCATGCATTCGGACAGGGACTATCAGACTTTCATTACAGCAGGGACTACACTGCAAAAGTAATTGGCTGTAAAGCACTTTGGGACCTCCTGAGGTCGTGAAAGGTGCTATATAAATGCAAGTCTTTTAACTAACCACCTGGATTATTGTAAAAATTATGAAACTGTCTGTCTCTTGCATACGCTCACTTACACACACGTTGTTAGCAAGTGTAATGATATAGTCCTGTAAAGAGCCTTTTGCGTGCCTTGTAGGGGTTGATTTAGGAGAAAACCGCGTGCTTAATTATAGTAGAAGTAACACAGCCAGCTATTGGTCAGACCCTATCATGAGCCGGAGCTCTGGTCTGGAGTGCGATTTGAACCTGCACCTTCTGACTCGGAGGCGGGGATGCTATCACTGAGCCAAAGGCTTGCTCGCTACACAAGGAGCTGGGGGAAGTACCAATCTTGGGGTTTACTTAATTTGAGGTACTGTACTACCACAAGACACGATAGTTGACCATCGAGCTTTTTTACAAAAGCAAAATACTGCGGTCGCTGGAAATCTGAAGCACTCAGCAGGTTAGGCAGCATCTGTAGAGAGAGAAACATAGAAGATAGGAGCAGGAGTAGGCCATTCGGCCCCTCGAGCCTGTTCCGCCATTTATTGAGATCATGGCTGATCATCCAAATTCAGTGCCCTGTCCCTGCCTTCTCCCCATATCCCTTGATCCCTTTAGCCTTAAGAAATATATCTAACTCCTTCTTGAATATATTTAATGAATTGGCCTCAACTGTCTTCTTTGGTAGAGAATTCCACAGGTTCACCACTGTCTGGGTGAAGAAATTCCTCCTCATCTCAGTCCTAAATGGCTTACCCCTTATCCTTAGACTGTGATCCCTGGTTCTGGACTCCCCGACCATCGGGAACAGCCTTCCTGCATCTAGTCTGTCTAGTCCTGTTAGAAACAGTTAACGTCTCAGGTCGGTGACTGTACATTTTAAATTTTGCTGGTGTGTGTTGTCCCGGCCAGAGTGGAGATGGTTGGGTAATTCCCCCGTCAATCGCGCCTGGAGACTGCACTGCTGTAAGTGACCGGGATTGAGTTTACACACGTAATTTGCATTCTGTAACCATCCTTCCACTCGACGCATTATGCTGGAGAAATAATCTTGCTGTACTCGGACTGCTGCAGTCCATGAATTAAACCCACAAGTCCCGCTCTGCCCCCCACCTCCTTGTGGCTGACGCAACGGTGTCGCTATTCACTCCAATTAAAGTTTCCATTCTTCGAATCTGGAAATGGTTGTCCTTGTCAGACGGTGCCGAGACAGAGTTTGGGCACAGCGGTAGGTTATTTTGAGAGGGGGTGGTGTCTTGCCTTAAGGTCAATCCTTCAGTGAAGGCAACTTTTTGTGCATGTTGAGCGAAGGTGGATTCAAATCAAGGCAGGTTTTATATTGTCGACATTGCCTCTCTCCAGGGGGTAATGAGACTTGGAAATTGCACAGTTTGTACGTTGGTCTCTGAGCAGAGTGAACTGAATGAAATCACCCATTCTGTACTGGCCCTGATTGGGAACTGCAATGTGACTGGGAAGTGCGTGCATGAGTGCACCTGACAGTGCCGTTACTGTACATCATTACTGCTTCCTGGAGCATGGCCCCTAATCACACAGACTAACTGACTGGTGCGGCAGATCAAATTAATTAATAGTATTTGAAATTAGAAGCATTGTGTATTTAAGAAAGCAAATTCACCCAATATAAGGACATGAGATCCCTGCACGGGACTCTCTCTACTGCTTTAGACACCAAGCCTGTATCCCTTTACCCTCTGACTCTGAAATTGTCCATTATTTTCAACCAAGTCCACGTTGATTATTGCTTACATTACACTTAATGTGTGGCTAAGAACATATACCAGAGATTTAAAAAGACCATTCCATCCATTAACCTCACTGCTTCCATAGATCATGTACAATGTACACTTGGGTGGTCTTGTTCCTACCCATCTATTCTCATTGAGGGAAAGCCTGATGTTGGTGTGTATGTATTTATAAGTGTACACATACATGTGCAAGGGTGCATATCCGGCTGGAGGAATCATTTGGAGTTTTACTTGACATTTAATGGAGATCAAAATATTTATGCAGAACTGTCCAAAGATGTGCGGGTTAGGTTGATTGGCTATGATAAATTGACCCTTAGTGTTAGGGGGATTAAATACGTGGGGTTACGGGGATCGGGTGGGATATGTGTCGGTGCAGGCTCGATGGGCCGAAATGGCCTCTATCTGCACTGTGGGTTTTCTGTGATTCTGTGAACTTTCCCTCAATGAAAATTATATGCACACTTCAGTGTCTCTGCTGGATGCGTGGATGTCGAGTGAGGATAAGGTCGGGACCTGCAGATGCTCCCCGAGCGCGCTCGTGAGGAATGAATGGGTGCTTTGGCAAGGTGCCGAAGCCACTGCAGTTGTGGAACAGTTTCCCCAGCATGTGTCGGGGGTGGTGGGAGAAGAAAAAGGGGGTCTGAAAAACCCTTGCTGAGTTAATTTTAAAAATAATAATTTGACTGCTCCAATCTTCACCTCGGTGTTTTTAAATGTTTGGCTTTTCTAACCCGTGTTTTGCCATAATTTGAGGTAAAGCATGATGTAATAAAGCTCACTACGCACTTGGTTCGAGTATAAAGCAAGGCTTTAATCAACTTATTTCAAAACATGGAGGTCTAGTTGTACTTCACTAGTTCCTGTTTACAAAATGTCCTGGGCAAGCTGGGCCCACGCCTGAGTATTTATACTCCTTGGACGGCGCCACCAGCTGGCCGTCCAGTGTTATTTCATGAGTCTTTATTCATGGATCATAAGATTCATAACAAAGCACCCACTTAATAATCACCACACTGCTGATTGACGCCCTGCAGATGAGTAGCTTTAAATTTTGGATGTTCCACACGGATGTTAGATGTACTCTAACACTGTAAAAGGTGGAGGGGCCTGTGCCTGTTGCTCAGTCTTTACATAGTCTCCCTCACTGGGGTACTTAATGAGTTATTCCTGAAGCTGAAGGCCCATCACTCGTCTTGAGCACCATGCTGTGTAGATGTTGCCTTCGTGCTGGAATATGAAATGAATGCAGACAAGCCTGTCAGTTCAGTAAACCTCTGGATGGAATTGCCTTCCTGCTCTCAGGCTATGTAGCTTTTATTTAATAAATGTGGTTTATTTGATAACTCTTGCATTTTACTTCCAAACTGTTAACTGTAGCTATCAAACCATTTGCATTCTAAGCTGAGCATAAGGCACTTGATTTAAATAAAAGACTAAAATTTTACTATGGAAAAGTTGACAGAGGGTTCAAGAAAGGTGCAGCTTCTTGTGGCTGTACATTACTGCCCGGTGAAGGGATTCTACCTCATTTTCCCAATGATAGTCTTTTACTATCTCGTTCCTAACCCCAATGAACTTTAGTATCGAGGTAATACCTTGATTTAAAAATTCTCATTCTTGTTTTCAAATCCCTCAATGGCCTCTCCCGATCTCTGTAGCCTCCTCCAGTCCTAGAACCTTCTGAGATCTCTGCGCTCCTCCAATTCTGGATCCTTGAGCATCCCCGATTTTCATCCCTCCACCGTTGGCAGCCGTGCCTTCAGCTGCCTGGATCTTAAGCTCTGGAATTCCTTCACTAAACCCCTCCACCTCTCTCCTCCTTCAAGACGCTCCTTAAAACCTACCTCTTTGTCACCTGTTTTAATATCTCCTTGTTTGGCTCGGTGTCAAATTTTGTTTCATAACACTCCTCCTGTGAAGCACCGTGGGACATTTTACCACGTTAAAGATGCTATATAAATGCAGATTGTTGTAAGTAGAGTGGCTGATGACCACGTGACCCGGTATCATGGAGATGGTGTGTACATACTCGTGTGTCTGGCCTTTGCAACCACATTTTTTTTGCTTTTATTAAATAAATCTTGGTCAAGGGCCTTGTTTATATCCAATTACAGTATTACAGGAAACTCGATTTACCGGCACCTAAATAACCGGAAATCTCGGTTAACCGGCAAAATTCAGGAGTAGGTTCAGGTAAGTTTTACTTCATATTAGTGGCTGTTCCTCGATCTGTGGCTGTGCAATCGGGGTTCCTGCACATGTTGCTAAGCAACAAGGATGCTTGGTCTGTGGCCGGGGTTCCTGCACATGTTGCTAAGCAACAGGGAAGCCTGGATTTGTTGCTGTGTACGGAGCTCTCGTACCTTTCAACTATACTGGAAACTTTGTGCTATCCGGCACCGACGGGACTGAGCTGTTGCCGTCCCATCAAAACTGCCGGACAAACCAGCGCTAATGTTGAAACATACGGAGATTTTGAGCTCCGTATCTGGCAACAAACCCTGTTGCTTAGCAACAGCTTCTAAACAGTCGGCCGTACCTTGCAAGCGTCTCTCTAGCTTAGCAACAGCTTCAGCAAGACCTTGCAGAGCCTGACTGGTGAAAAAAAAGCAACGAAAAGAAAAAAAACCTAACGAAACGGCTCCTGATTTTTGCCGGTGGCTCGAGCATTCCAGGCAGTTAGCCTCCTTACAAACCAAATTTTCCTGTACCTCTCTGAAATCCGGACTTTTTGATAAACTGGCACCACGCCGGTCCCATCGGTGCCGGATAAAAGAGTTTCCTGTAAATGAATTGGAAAAGCTGGCGAATAAGGATATTCCCTTGCACCCTGCTTTAGACCAATAAAAATGTTGTCTTGACAGTTTTTTCTCTCTCCTGCTCTGCCCCCCCACCAAGGAGTTGAAGGACTGATGATATTCCATTAGGAACATAGGAACAGGAGGAAGCCATTCAGCCCCTCAGACCTGCGCTGTCATTCTGTTAAATCATGGCTTATCTGTACCTCAACTCCATTGGTGTTGCACACCTCTGGAATGCTACTCTTAAGAACTTTGGATCACCATTCATTAAATTAGATGCTTCCAGAACCTCTGATTCGGCTTCTCACCAAAGCTATATTCATGGCTATGTCATGTTCGCTCAAATCTTCTCCATCTCGGTTGTAGGTCCTCTGACTTTTCCCATTAAGTGGGGAGGGGGGCAGCTCCCTAGGGGTCTTTCTGCTGCTGTTCTTTCATGAGAGTGGTCTTATCCACCATCATTCAGCCTCGTCACACTTTTTGCTGACGATTCTACTCTTTGCTCATCAACTTCCTTAAGATCGCCCTCGGTGCTTAAAGCCTCCGTGCGTTTGAGAGCGCAATCACTCAACATTGCAGCTTTCACCCCCTCCGTGGTCTTCAGTGGGGGGAAATGAAAATCCCGTTTTTTACATTGCTTCAAAGATGGCTTCTTTGTGTCTTTCGCAAGTCTAAAGCACAGCTGCCATATTTTAACCTTTGCTTTCACCTTCAGGCTTCCTCTGTCTGTCGACATTCTTGGCACTGCTGCTGTTCATTTTTTCTTTTACTGTTTAATAAGTTGGTCAGTTAAAGTCTAAACCAGAGTCTAGTGTACTGGTTACTCTGCTGTTCTCCAAAGTCAATGAAGATCATACAGAAATAAAAACAGAAAATGCTGGAGGAACTCAGCAGGTCAGGCAGCTTCTGTGAAGAGAGAAACAGAGTTAATGTTTCAGGTCGATGACCTTTCGTCAGAACTGGAAAAAAGCAGGAAATGGAACAGATCTTTAAGCAAGTGTCGTGGCTGGGAAATGGGGGAGGGGATGAAAGAACAAAAGGGAAGGTCTGTGATAGGATAGAAGGCAGGAGAGGTTAAGAGACATTAAGAGATATTCAAGGCGAGACGAGATGGTACTGGGACAGGTTAAGAAACAAAGGATGGCTCTAGATGAAGTGTAAATTGCGCTGGCGGAATGAAGGACAGCTGCCCTGTGGGAGAGAAGAACAGAACAAAAGTGTGGATAAAAAATATATATATGATAGGGGCCGGGGTTATGGTCAGAAATTGTTGAACTCTATGTCGAGTCCAGAAGACTGTAAAGTGCCTAATCGAAAGATGAGGTGCTGTTCCTCGAGCTTACGTTGAGCTTCCGTGGAACAATGCAAGAGGACGGTGAGGTCTGAGTGGGAGTGAAGCGGTGACTTAAAGTGACAGGCGACCGGAAGCTCGGGGTCCCCCTTACGGTCTGACCGGACGTGTTCTGCAAAGCGGTCACCCAATCTGCGTTTGGTCTCCTCAATGTAGAGGAGACCGCATCGTGAGCAGCGAATACAGTATACTAAATTGCAAGAAGTACAAGTAAATCGCTGTTTCACCTGGAAGGGGTGTTTGGGGCCCTGGACAGTGAGAAGTGGGGCGGTATAAGGGCATATGTTGTATCTCCTGCACTTGCACGGGAAGGTGCCGGGGAAGGGGTATTGGGGGTGATAGGAGTGGACTAGGGTGTCGCGGAGGGAGCGGTCCCTACGGAATGCTGAAAGGGGAGGTGAGGGGAAGATGCGTTTGGTGGTGGGATCACGCTAGAGGTGGCGGAAATGGTGGAGGATGATCCGTTGAAGGTGAGGACAAGGGGAACCCTATCGTGGTTCCGGGAGGGAGGGGCAGGGGTGAGGGCAGTAGTGCGGGAGATAGAACGGACACGGTTAAGGGCCATGTCAACCACTGTAGAGGAGAATCCTCGGTTGAGGAAAAAGGAAGACATGTCGGAAGCACTGGTATAGAAGGTGGCATCGTCAGAGCAGATGCGGCGGAGACTGAGAAACAGAAGTGGAGAGTTCTCTGTTTGATTTCTGGGAACACTATGAAGCATGGGGAGCGGAGTGTCACCTTGGAAAGTGGTCTGAGATGCTGAACCCAAAGAATAGCTTGACTTAAGCCCCCAAAAAACACAACAGAGGGGGTTGCAGCTATGAAGAGAACTGGAGGCTAGGGCTTTTTTCAACGGAGCGGAGGAGGTTGAAGGGGTGACCTGATCAAGGTCGTCAAACTTCAGAAAGATTGTTATAGGTTAAATAGTAATGTTTCCACTAGTTAGCGAGATGGTAACTGGGGAGCACAAATTAAGATGCTCACAGAATTGAAGGGGAGGTTAGAAAAAATGCAGTGGGTCGTTAGAATGTGGAGTTCCCCCAGCACAAACTGTTTTTAAGAGTCCATGAATTCTTTTGAAAATTAATTAGACAGTTTTGTAAACGAGAAGCATATTAAAGGCTTATAGGGAGTTATCAGATGAATGGGTTTAGTCTAAGTGGCTGATTTGTCGGGGGGGGTGGAGGGGGCACACTGTCACAGACTTGATGGGTTGAATGGCCTATTTCAGTGCTGTGACTCTGAGACTACAAGTCTTTCATTCTACTCTGGGCTCTTCAATGTTTTTGAATGGAATATATTTTTTCACCGACATGCACGCTCTCCTTTGGTAATCCTAGAAGTTAACAGAGATGTAAGTTGTCTTTTATGCGCAGGATATTCAAATGCTTTCCCTCCAGTGTGGATTATCTGATGTAACAAGTTACTTCAGTGTAAGAAATGATTATTCCAATCAAAGGCTTCTCGGCAGTGTGAATTGCTGATGTTTCTCATGATGGACGTCTGAAACCCTTGCCTCAGAGCACCAATGCCATGGCGAGCTGTGAAGAACAGAAACCACTGGATTAGAGATAAAAACAGAAAATACTCAGCAGGCCAGGCAGCATCTGTGGAGAGAGAAACAGAGTTAACGTTTCAGGTCAATGACCCTTCGTCAGAACTGGGAAAAGTTAGAGATGGGACAGGTTTTAAGCAGGGCAAGTGGGGAGAGGAGGAAAGAACAAAAGGGACGGTCTGTGATTGGGTGAAAGGCAGGAGAGATTAAATGACAAAAGGGATGATGGTGAAAGGAGATGGTAATGGGACAAGTAAAGAAACAAAAAATGGGTCTAGAAAAGGTGTAAATGGGAATAGCAGAATCATTGCCAACAGCTGTTGTCTGGAAAAAATGGGAGCAGTGGTTATGATGTGAAATTGTTGAACTCAATGTTGAGCCCAGAAGCCTGTAAAGTGCCTAATCGAAAGATGAGGTGCTGTTCCTTCAGCTTCCGTTGAGCTTCATTGGAACATGTCGGAGGCCGAGGACAGAGTGGGGCAGAGAATTAAAATGACAGGCGACTGGAAGCTCGGGAGTCATGCTTGCGGACTGAATGGAGGTGTTCCGCAACGCCTTTGGTCTCGCCATTGTAGAGGAGACCGCATCGTGACCTCCCTGATCCTGAGGGGCTTCTCCATCTCAATTAAAGCTGGCAGTGGTGAACAGTTGTGTAGAGCACCATGTAACAGGGTCTTCAACTTTCTCTGAACAAACTGCAGTGCATAGCTCTGTGTGTGTGTTTTCTCCTCCAGTTTTTGCCCTAATTTTTCACGCTCGTTTTCTCCCCTCTAGTTCTCTTTCTCTCCCTTTTTCCCCAAGAACCTCTGACTTTTGCTTTATGTACCCATTTCCTCCCTCCTTTGTGGGTGGGTGGTGTCACATCTCCAATTACCCCAGGCTAGCCCCTCAGGATCAGTGTGATACGGAGAAATGGTCTGACTTGTAATGTGTGCACGGTGCATTATCGCTCCTCGCATCTTCAACCTCTACGGCCTTGAACATGGTCGACCACGTCGTCGTCCCGCTCTTGCCCATCTCCTCATAGCTAGAGTATCTCTAGTAATGGCTTCTTGTCTCACCTCCAAAGATCTATCTCTGGTCCCCCTCCTCTTCCTCATCCACATGCTGCCCTTTGTGATGTGATCAGCAGGGTCGGCTTCCACATGTATGTTGATGACACCTAGCTCTATCGCCCCAACACCCCTCTCAACGACGCCACTGGTTCTGTGCTGTCATGCTGCTGATCCAGCATCTGGTCTTGGGTGAGAAGTCATTTGGCCTAGTGAATCATTGAGAATCCACCTCAAACTCTGCAGCCTGTCGACTCCATCCCTTTCTCTGTCCACTTTTGCCGACTACTTGCAACCTTACCGTTCTGTTTGACCCCGAACTAATCTGCTCACCCCATATATTCTCCATTACAAAACCGCCTGCTTCTACCCCTACCTCGGCTCATCTGTCGCTGGAATCCTCGTAGATGTCCTTTGTCACCTCCAGACTTGACTGTTCCAGTGCTCACCTGGCCGGCCTCCCATCCTTCACCCTCCATAAAATTCAGCTCATCCAAAACTCTGCTGCCCGCATCCTGTCTCACACATAAGAACATAAGAAATAGGAGCAGGAGTAGGCCAATCGGCCCCTCGAGCCTGCTCCGCCATTCAATAAGATCATGGCTGATCTGATCCTAACCGCCAATCCACTATCACAGAACCATCTCCTGAATCTAACAGAATTAGACACACGAAATAGGAGCAGGATCAGGCTACACGGGCCCGCTCCGCTACCCACAGGGCCATGACCGATCCGAACCTAGACTCATGTCCAAATTCCTGCCCGCTCCCCATAACCCTTAATTCCCTTTACTTCTAGGAAACTGTCTATTTCTGTTTTAAATTTATGTAATGATGTAGCTTCTACAGCTTTTTGGGGCAGCATATTCCATGGACCTACCACCCTCTGAGTGAAGTAGTTCCTCCTCATCTCAGTCTTGAAAGAGCAGCCCCTTATTCTAAGACTATGCCCCCAGTTCTAGTTTCACCCATCATCTGGAACATCCTCCCCGCACCCACCCGATCCAACCCCTTCACAATCTTATATGTTTCAATAAGATCGCCCCTCATTCTTCTGAACTCCAATGAGTAGAGTCGCAATCTACTCAACCTCTCCTCATATGGCCATCCCCTCATCCCCGGGATTAACCGAGTGAACCTTCTTTGTACTGACTCGAGAGCAAGTATGTCCTTAAGTATGGACACCAAAACTGTACGCAGTATTCCAGGTGCGGTCTCACCAATACCTTGTACAACTGAAGCAATACCTCCCTATTTTTATATTCTATCCCCCTAGCAATGAAAGCCAACATTCCATTGGCCTTCTTAATCACTTGCTGCACCTGCATACTAACCTTTTGAGTTTCGTGCACCAGGACTCCCAGATCCCTTTGTACATCAGTACTTTCCAGTTTCTTGCCATTAAGATAATAACTTGCTCTACGATTTTTCCTGCCAAAGTGCATAACCTCAAACTTTCCAGTATTGTATTCCATCTGCCAAATCTCTGCCCACTTACTTAGCCTGTCTATGTCCCCTTGCAGGTTTTTTATGTCCTCACTCACTACTTTCCCTCCCATCTTAGTATCATCTGCAAACTTTGATATGTTACACTCGGTCCCCTCCTCCAAATCGTTAATATAGATTGTAAAGCGTTGGGGACCCAGCACTGACCCCTGCGGAACACCACTAGTTACTGATTGCCAGTCTGAGAATGAATCATTTATCCCAACTCTCTGCCTTCTGTTAGATAGCCAATCCTCTATCCATGCCAGAATATTACCCCCAATCCCGTGATTTTTTATCTTAAGCAATAATCTTCTGTGTGGCACCTTGTCAAATGCCTTTTGGAAGTCTAAATACACTACGTCCACTGGTTCCCCTTTATCCACCCTATATGTTACTTCCTCAAAGAACTCCAGCAAATTTGTCAAACATGACTTCCCCTTCATAAAACCATGCTGACTTTGTCCTATTAAATTATGATTATCCAAATGTCCTGTTACTGTCTCCTTAATAATGGATCCAAAATTTTACCTACCACAGATGTTAGGCTAACCGGCCTATAGTTTCCAGCCTTCTGTCTACTGCCCTTTTTAAATAAGGGTGTTACATTAGCAGTTTTCCAGTCTGCCGGGACCTTTGCCGAGTCCAGGGAGTTTTGGAAAATTATTACCAATGCATCCACAATCCCTACCGCCATTTCCCTCAAGACCCTAGGATGTAAGCCATCAGGTCCAGGTGATTTATTCGCCTTGAGTCCCATTATTTTACCGAGTACCACTTCCTTAGTGATTTTGATCGTGTTTAGCTCCTCCCCCCCCCCCCCCTTTAGCCCCCTGTTTGTCCAGTGTTGGGATATTCTTAGTGTCTTCTACTGTAAAGACTGATACAAAATATTCATTGTGTTTTTGCCATCTCCATATTTCCCACCATTAATTTCCTGGTCTCCTCCTCTAAGGGACCAACATTTACTTTAACCACCCTTTTTCTTTTTATATAACTATAAAAACTCTTACTATCTGTTTTTATATTTTTTGCTAATTTACTTTCATAATCTATCTTCCCTTTCTTAATCAATCTTTTTGTTATTTTTTGCTGTCTTTTAAAGTTTTCCCAATCCTCTATCCTCCCACTAGATTTGGCTACCTTATATGCCCTTGTTTTTAGTCGAATACTATCCTTAATTTCTTTACTTAGCCACGGATGGCTGTCTTTTCTTTTACACCCTTTTCTTCTCAGTGGAATATATATTTTTTGGAAGTTGTAAAATAACTCCTTAAATGTACACCACTGATCATGTATCGTCTTACCCTTTAATCTATTTTCCCAATCCACTCTACTCAATTCCGCTCTCATACCTTCATAGTCTCCTTTATTCAAGCTTAGCACGCTTGTTTGAGATCCAACCTTCTCACCCTCTAATTGAATATGGAATTCAACCATGTTATGGTCACTCATTCCAAGGGGATCCTTTACTAGGACATTTTTAATTAATCCTGTCTCGTTACACAGGACCAGCTCTAAGGTTGCTTGCCCCCTGGTCGGTTCAGTTACATACTGCTCAAGAAACCCATCCCTAATACACGCAATGAACTCATCCTCAAGGCAGCCCTGCCCAATTTGATTTGTCCAATTAATATGATCGTTAAAATCCCCCATAATTATAGATGTTCCCTTTATTACAAGCCTCAACTATTTCCTGATTGATACTCCGTCCAACAGAGTTGCCACTGTTCGGAGGCCTATAGACTACGCCCACTAGTGTTTTTTTCCCCTTATTATTCCTTACCTCCACCCAAACTGTTTCATTATCCTGATCTTTTGACCCAATACCTTCCTGCTCTCTTACCGTCCCTGTAATCGCTGATCTGCATTGGCTCCTGGTTTCTCCCCTTTCTCCCTACCCCCCCCCCCCCCCCTCCACCAATGCCCCAAATTCTCATTCTTTTATTTAAATCCCTCAATGGTCTTCTTTGAACTCTTTTTATTTCTTCCCTCTGTTTCCTCAATGTTGCATTGATGCCTGTTTGAACTTTGCAACAAAAAAAAAAGCAAGTGGAGACTTTTTAATTCATGGTTGACAGAATCTCATCCTGGCTGATCTGATTCTTTATCTTTCCAATTTAATAGGAATTGTCTGGAGAATTGTTCTTGTTCCAGCCTTCCTCGGGAGATCTGTTTGAAGGGAATGATTCGGAAGCACATCGAAGAGGTCTGCTCTGCCCGCTTTGATTAAGGCGAAGCAAATTGAAGTTAATTTCTGCGGTGCATTGCTGAACACGACCGAGTCAGCAGTTTTCCGCCTACAGAATGTGTGGAGGGCTTTCTAATTCATCATGAAAGATGTGCCGATAATCCGAGTGAATGTCCTTCAAGGACAGACTGTAGTTTTAGCTGTTTTCTTTCTTGTTATAGAAGAGATTTTTTTTTTAGCTGAAGTGTCTCCAAAAAAAAACCATCTGCTTAGAATATAAAGTCTGAAGTGGTTTGAAAGGTCCTGATGCTCCCTTTCAGTTCTGTTTTCTGGGGCTGTTTAAGATGAGAATGTCGGCTCTGGAGACTGGGACACTTTTTTATTCTTTTCCTCGCTAATTTTTTCCCCCTCCCTCCACTCCTCTCTTTCTCTTCTCCCCCCCCCCCCCCCCCCCCCCCAAAAAACAAAACCGGCTCTCATACATCGTTTGTTTGCTGGGGTACAACTTTCACCCTCCTGTCCCTCACCTGCAAAACCACGACGGTGCATGTAACCAGAATGTGCTGTTTGACAGCAGGGGCATCATAGCCTGACCTGTCCCTGTCCTCATCAAATATGCGAGCTCCCGTTGCCCCTCTCCAGCTGGGCAATCGTTTGTCGATATCTGTAGATGTTAGTAAAAGTGCATACAATTGGACCGCTCCATTTCGCCATATTGGTGTGATTTCCCAGTTCCTTGCTCTGAAAGGTCAGCGAAAGGGTGATGAGGTATTGGAAACATACAGAAGCGCTCAACACTCCAAGGTTAAATGCTCAGCATGGAGGGTTTCGGCTCCAGCCTCACCCCCGGCGATCAGTGGCCCGTTTCTGTAGCACGCCGGCCCACTCTGGCAAGGAACAAGCTCTCGTCACAACTCCTGATGTCACGGGTATCCAAACACTGCAGGAATGTGGTATCGGCTGTCGGTCAAACCCTACCAGGGCAGCCTATTGGTTGGCAATAGTTCCTGGCCTTCCTGGAGTTTTAGAATAGCTTTCCATGGAATTCTTTGTACCATTTCAGCTTTGCGCACTTGGTGTCCTTATTCATCGCTTGTTCCACCAGTGAATTGAGTAATCAACATCTACTTTCAGCCATTCCGTTAAGTATGCTCCCATTTTGGACAAATGCACTTTTTTGAAGTTCTGACAATTGTCCATAGCTGTTAGTTTGCTTTTCTTTCTTTCTAGCTTTTCCAAACTATGTAGGACATGGCATGCGGAGTAGCCTTGAGATGTGCAGCAACAACAACTGCTCAACTTGCCGACATGTTGAGATCTGACTCCCTCAGAATCCCCGCCTCAGCGAGAGCATTGTGTCCAATCCTGGGCACCACACTTTAGGAAGGATGTCGAGGTCTTGGAGAGGGTGCAGAAGAGATTCACTAGAATGGTACCAGGGATGAGAGACTTCAGTTATGTGGCGAGACGATAGAAGCTGGGATTGTTCTCCTTGGAGCAGAGAAGGTTAACAGGAGATTTAATAGAGGTGTTCAAAATGCTGAACGGTTTTGATAAGAGTAAACGAGGAGAAACTGTTTCCACTGACAGGAGGGTCGGCAACCAGAGGAGACGGATTTAAGATAATTTGCAAAAGAGCCAGAGGGAGATGAGATTTTTTTTAGACAGCAGGTTGTTGTGATCTGGAATGCACAGCCTGAAAGGGTGGTGTAAGCAGGCAGGAATTGGATGAATACTCTGAAGGGAATTTTTTTTGGGCTGTGGGGAAAGACCAGGGGAGTGGGACTAATTAGATAGCCCTCTCAGACACGATGGGTCAAATGGCCTCCTTTATTCGTTCCTGGGATGTGGGTGTCACTGGCAAGGCCAGCATTTATTGCCCATCCCTAATTGCCCTTGAGAAGGTGGTTTTGAACCGCTGCAGTCCGTGTGGTGAAGGTACTCCCACAGTGCTGTTAGGGAGGGAGTTCCAGGATTTTGACCCAGTGACTATGAAGGAACAGCGATATATCTCCAAGTCAGGATGGTGTGTGACTTGGAGGGGAACTTTGAGGAGATGGTGTTCCCATGCGCCTGCTGCCCTTGTCCTTCTAGGTGGTAGAGGTTGTGAGTTTGGGAGGTGCTGTCAAAGAAGCCTTGGCGAGTTGCTGCAGTGCATCTTGTAGATGGTACACACTGCAGCCACGGTGCGCCAGTGGTGGAGGGAGTGAATGTTTAAGATGATGGATGGGGTGCCAATCAAGCAGGCTGCTTTGTCCTGGATGATGTCGAGCTTATTGTGTTGTTGGAGCTGCACTCATCCAGGCATGTGGAGAGTATTCCATCACACTCCTTACTTGTGCCTTGTAGATGGTGGAAAGGCTTTGGGGAGTCAGGAGGTGAGACACTCGCCGCAGAATACCCAGCCTCTGACCTGCCCTTGTAGCCACAGTATTTCTGTACAGTATGATTCTATGGGACGTGACTTGGGAGAAAGAGAGAAAGAAACACAATAGCTGTAGAGGACTGATTTCCCCGCTGGGAGATGCTTGGCCTTTCCATCCGTTGCTCACTCAACACTGCTGAGATTGGCAAGCTCCCAGCGCGCCCCCCCCGAATGACTGACAGCAACATCTGCACCCCATTGCTATGTGGCACATTGCGCATCCGACACACATTACAACATTACTCTTGCCCTTACCGCCCTGTTGTGAAAATTAAATCGTTGTAAAGAATTAGGGAATCGTCATGTAGAAACGCTGAGTGCTGGTGACCTTGTGGGAGGCGGACCTGAGGGTAGGGGACGGGTGTTACTTATCCTTGGGGCCCAGGGCGGAGAAAGACAATCTGACCAGCCCCAGTGATCATTAACGCAGGCTGATCCAGCTGTTCATTCAGCTTCCTCATGCTGCTGAAGCAGCCTAGGTTAATTGCTGTGTCGTCGTCGCCGCTGCTGATCTTGTTCCATTAGACTCAGCAACTTCTCGAAGCCACTTATTCTTCCTTTGTTGAGTGCTGTCGCCATTCAGTTTGAACAACTCTATAGAAACAGACGGCGCTTGGCCACTCTTGCAACTGTCCATTTGAACACTTACGATGATGGCAAGAGTGCTTTTTATTTGACAGATCAAATTTTAAGAGTACTGCTCGTGTTTTCCCTGACCCACTGCCTGAATTTATTTAATATTTATTTGTCGCGGTTCACCAGAAGAAAATATGACTTTGTTCTCCACGTGCCATCCATTCCTGGTACATGTCCAAATGTCTGCAGTTCATATTGAATGTATTTGTATCCTCCCGTCAGGTTTTGGCCCTGAGTGGACTTTCTGCATTTGCTATACGATAAAGACGTCGGCCACTTTCAGCAGAAGCAGGGTCCAGTTTTTTTTTAAGCCATTAGTTATCAAGTTAGATGGTGCTCCTCTACCAGGCATAGTTTTGTCATCTGCTGCTCAAACCCTTGGCATGCATTTGTTACCCCCCGACTCGATTAATCCAGTGCTCCCCTGGCTGGCTCCCATCTTGCATTCTCTAAACTTTAGCTTGTCCAAAACTCGGCTGCCCGTTTCCTAACAGGCTCCAAGTCCCGCTCATCCATCACCCCTGTGCTCGCTGACCTACATTGGCTCCCGATCCAGCGACGCCTCCATTTTAAAATTCTCAACCTTGTTTTCAAATCTCTCCAGGGCCTTGCCCCATCCTATCTCTGTAACCTCCTCCAGTCCGCCAACTCTCAAATCTCTGTGCTCCTCCAATTCTGGCCTCTTGCCTATCCCCGAGTCCCTTCGCTCCACCTTTGGTGGCCGTACTTTCAGCTGCCTAGGCCCCAACCTCTGGAATTCCCTCCCTAAACCCCTCAGCCTCGCAACCTCGCCTCTAAGTCGCTCCGTAAAGCCTATCTCTTCGATCAAGCTTTTGGTCACCTGTCCTAATATCGCTTTGTGGCTCGGTGTCAAAATCTGACTGATGATGCTCCTGTGAAGTGCCTTGGGGCGTTTGACTATGTTGAAGGTGTTCCATAAATGCAAGTTGCCGTTACCCTCCAGATTCAAATGAAGCCACGATCTGTGTGTCTACCTTTCTCTAGCCCAGTTAAGACTTTCCAGTAGCACTGTTGATGCTGGCCAGGCTAACGGCCAATGGTATTTGAGAGAATTCAAGTCAAAGGGGGTTATCCATTCAGCTTGTGGCCCACAGGCGAGAAAATATCGTGCAGGTTTGAGGTCCTGTCTGTGTTGGACCGCTCTGTGTCAGATGACCCATTATTTGTGATAGAGGGGAAAATCTCAACCCATTGGAGCTTGGCCGTAAGATCATACCTTTCTTTGTGGTTGTTGATGAAAAGACCTCGCCCTTTTTTTTCCACTCACACGAGCTGGTTTGGCTTCCTCAAGTGCTCATTGCTTCAGTAGTTAACTATGAGAAATGCTCACATCTTTTTGGGGCCCAGTTGCTAGACTGCAATAAAAATAATGCACAGCACAAAGTTGATGCCGTGTGATGCTGCATTCGTTCAATAGGGTCACTGACATCATTGAATGTGTTCTGTGGTGCTCTTACTGATGTACTGGCCAATATTTATCCCTCATCCAACATCACTAAAAAAAAAAAAAAACCAGATTACCTGTTTGTGGGAGCTTGCTGTGCGCAATTTGGCTGCCGCGTTGCCTATATTACGACAGTGACTACACTTCAAAAAGTACTTCATTGGCTGTAAAGTGCTATATAAATGCAATCTTTTTATTTATTTCTTTGCTGGTTACCCCAAGTTGGAATTACTGATTTAGTTCTGGGTGTTTTTTTCTCCATTTCTCTCAGAGAAAATCAGCTTTTTATCCGAATCTCTTTGGTGAAGAATATGTGCTGGTGAAGGTGAATCTATTAGAACCAGCATGAATTTGGAATTTGGTTAAATCGCCTTGATTTCGTTGAAAATGTTAGATAAATTGTGGCCCTCCCCGTGATGTAGTTTATCTGGACTTTGACAAAATGACAGCAGAAGTAAGTAACTGTTGCAGGGTAGAACATGGTACTGAATCAGAGCTTGGATTAAACAAATAGGAAGCTTGGAGTACTCGTGAGAAGAGTCACGTCAGAATGGGGTAGGAGCTCACTCGGGTCTTGAGAAGGGGACCTGGGAGGGACAGGCGATTTTCATATTCTCAACAGCTGGACAATGTGAACAAGCGATTCAAAAAAGCAGGTTGCGTCCGCTGGTTGGTGTGGGCCTCCACGGTTGGAGCAGTGTGTTTAATTCTTATTGCACCTTCCTAATGCTTGCCATGCATTCTTTGTGGTGCAGAGAAGAGCAAGGAAACTGAATCAGAGTGCAAAGAGGAGGTGCTCAGGATAGAAGGGCTTAAACTGGAGTCTACAAAGAAGGTAGTTAAGGAAGATCATCTTCAAGCTGTACAAAATATTAAATAGCGCAGAACTGAAACTTCAGATTAAGCCAGGAAGTAGGCTATGGGAATGTCATATAAAATTAGTGGGAACTCGCTTTAAAACCGAATTTCTTTACCTCGGATGGTGTGTTTGGAACGATCTGCCAGGTGGGATTGTGAAGATAAAAAACATTTTGGGACGTTCAGAAGCCGGTCAAGTGCGATACTGAGAGAATAAGGGCACGAGCAGGATGAGTTTTGATGGGCCGAAGGGCCTTTTCTCGTCCTTGATTGATGTTGTTGATTGGGCCGTTTCAGGGTTTAGTGAATGCTCTGGTGTCTAACTTGTGTGACAAACCGCACCGTTCCTCAGTCCCCATCCAGAAGTGGTGTGTTGAACTCTTGTGTCTGGATGCTGTACATCCGCGTTGCTCAAATCTTGAGGCAATTTAGTGCAAACGAGGCAAAACCGTGCTGGACATCCGAGTCTTGGTTCCTTTTTAGATCTAGTTCCGTGTGTTACATCAATGCAGCACATTATCCGAATGCAGTCCTACTAAAGGCAACTGAAGTGCGTATTGTCTTGATGCCTGGTGTAAGAATACAGTCGGGATTGTTGGCCATGCGTCATTGCTGCTGCATTCATGAGGTATTTTAGTCCCCTACACGGAGATTAATGATGGTAATCACCGCAGTGATATGGCACTGTGATGAATTGTATATCGCACCGCGCTGCCATAGTGCCCAGCACCTCGCGCCATTCATCTGCTGTAATTGGTGTGGCCGTGAAGCTTTCTCGGAGTGGGAAAGGTGGTTCAGTTGGCATTTCTGTTTAAAAAGGTCTCTTATTGAGTTAATGAGAGGCCAATCCTGTGCAGTACAAATGAGCGAATGCCCGTGACGAGCCAGGAGAGAACGATAATTAGTCTGCTGCCCAATTGTCCGGCCTACAGAGGGAAGGAATGCACAATCGGAGGGTCATATCATTCCCGACACTTCGTGAAACTGTAGCTCAGACAGTTTTGCAGTTTCTTTACTCCTAAGTGAAATCCACAATAGGAATCAAAAACCGGCTGTCAACCCAGTGAGGGGGGCAGTTTGATTTATTCCTAAATTTAGATCTTACAATAATTGTGAAATGAAATAGATGCTGCTTGTTGGTTCTGCCGGGAGCAAAGTCTCTCGTTACCCATTGAGATTTTTTTGAGGAATGGATTAAGAATATTTTCTTGTACTTTCTGTTAGTGGAGGGGGAAGTGTGAACACGCTATTATCCCAATCCTCGGTGTCCTGACCAATATTTATCCCTCAAACAACATCACTAAAACAGATTGTCTGGTCATGATCACATTGCTGTTTGTGGGAGCTTGCTGTGCGCAAATTGGCTGCCGCATTTCCTACATTACAACAGTGACAGCACTTCAAAAGGGACGCTCTGAGGTTGTAAAAGGCGCTATATAAATGCAAGTTTTTATTTTCTTCTTTACATTGAGGGTGGGCAGGATGGAGTCCTGCTGAGTGCAGTGCCGTGGAGTAGGTAGCTGAAAGTGAGTACTTGCCTCCCTCAAGCTCTTTGCTGATCTCTCCCACCTTGGAGAGGTTCCCAGTGCAGACCAGGTGCCTCAGTTCTGAGCTAACAGCATGAGCCTGACTGAAGCGAATTCTTCCTTGTGGTTTTGACGCCGAAAAGATGGGCTAAAAAGCTCCTTTGCCCCCCCCCCTTCTCCCCAAAACATGCCGACTCGAGCACCCAATTATCGGGGTCCGAAGTCTTAAGGTCCTGATATGTTGAGTATCCAGCCTCGCCTGTATCAAAGGGGAGGTGCCACACCTGAAAATGAATACTCAGAGAAGAAGGAAAAATCTGAGACATGGGAACATAGTCAGTTAAGGAATGGAGCATCGTGTGGGGCATTTCCAAGCTATGAAGCACGTCCCGAGATCAGGACTGAGTGAATGAGCTGTGGTCGTAATGCTCTCGTGTGCTTTATTTTGCAGTGTGCTCGGTCAGTGTTCTTGGAGAGAGCGATGTGATGCAGGAGTTCCTGGCTGATTCCAGTGAGGTAAGGCTGCGTAAGGGGAGACCGGCTTACCGTGGGCCAGTTTTATTAGGAATCCATGTGATTAATATTTAACGTAGGGACAGGAGTCGGCCATTCAGCCCTTCGAACCTGTTCCACCATTTAATTAGATCATGGCTGATCTGTATCTTAACTCCATTTACCTGCCGTGGTTCCATATTCCTGAATACCCTTACCTAACAAAAATCAAACACTCAGTTTTGATGTTTTCAATGGCCCCTCAGTCTCAACAGCTTTTTGGGGGGGGGTGTTCCAGACTTCCACTACCCTTTGTGTGAAGAAGTGCTTCCCGACATCACCCCTGAATGACCTAGCTCTAATTTTAAGCTTATGCCCCCTTGTTCTGCTCTCCCCCCGACCCTTCAACCAGAGGAATAGTTTCTTTCTACACCGTCAAATCCTTTGATCATCTTAAACACGTCAATTACATAAGTACAGAACTTTTGCAACTGTCAGTTTCTTGAAAATGAGATGTGCCAATTACTATGTTAAATATAACTCTGAAGTATTAAGTATTTTTCCTAAATAGAAAGTTGGAGCTGAAAGGCGAAGTACTCGCATCAAAGCAACTTAATCTGTTTGTGCTTTTGGTGAGGGGTGGTGAATGGAACTCACTCACTTCTTGTATCCGGTATTGGCATCAAATGCTACCGTGTCTGTTACAGTATAGACGTGACGTCGAGTAATACATTCTGTGCTGTGCCAACTGTGCCGTTAGATGTGTCCCTTATTCATAGAATCATAGAATGATACAGAAGGAGGCCATTCAGCCCATCATGCCAGTGTTGGCCAATTAGTCCCACTCCCCTGCTCTTTCCCCATAGCCCTGCAGATTTTTCCTTTTAAAGTATTTATCCAGTTTCCATTGAAAGTTACTATTGACTCTGCTTCTTGCCACCCTTTCATGCAGTAAGTTCCAGATCATAACTCGCTGCATAAATTCTCCTAATCTTTCCCCCTGGTTCTTTTGCCAATTATCTTAAATCTGTGTCCTCCGGTTACTGACACTCCTGCCAGTGGAAACAGTTTTTCCTTATTTACTCTATCCGAACCCTTCATGATTTTGAACACCTCCATTAAATCTCCTCTCAATCTTCTCTGCCCAAAGGAGAACAATCCCAACTTCTCTAGTCTTTCCGCATAACTGATGTCCCGCGTCCCTGGTACCGTTCTAGTAAATCTCCTCTACACCCAGAATCGAACACACTGCTCCAGCTGGGGCCTAACCAGTGACTTGTAAAGATTCAGCCTAACTTTCTTTACTGCACTTTTCCATTTTCATAGTGATATTGTGTGTGTCTGATTTTGCTGATGTAGTTGCTGCTTGAGGCCCTATAACGGGGGACCAGGGGTAAGGGGGAATGGGTGTAGCCAGGTGAATACAGAATGAGAGGTTGTTGATGCATTCTGGCAGCATACGGTGGCCCTGAAGACTTTAATCCCGTGCCCGAAGGTGTGTCTAAAGGCACTCTCTCGCGCACAGGGCAGTTATGTTCTGCTCCGACTGATTTCACATCCACAGAATGGAGTGCAGTGGTTGATTGCATTCAATAGTCTCCCGATATCATTTATTTTTTTTAAATGTTTGAATTTGTTTTTATGGGATGTGGGTGTCGCTGGCAAGGCCAGCATTTATTGCTCATCCATAATTGCCCTCGAGAAGGTGGCGGTGAGCCGCCTTCTTGAACTGCTGCAGTCCGTGTGGTGAAGGTACTCCCACAGTGCTGTTAGGGAGGGAGTTCAAGGATTTTGACCCAGTGACGATGAAGAATCGGCCGATATACTTCTAAGCCAGGATGGTGTGTGACTTGGAGGGGAACATGGAGGTGGTGGTGTTCCCATGCACCTGCTGCCCTTATCCTTCTAGGTGTAAGAAGTCACGGGTTTGGGAGGTGCTGCCGAAGAAGCCTTGGCGAGTTGCTGCAGTGCATCTTGATGGTACACACTGCAGCCACGGTACGCCGGTGGTGGAGGGAGTGAATGTTTAAGGTGGTGGATGGGGTGCCAATCAAGCGAGTTGCTTTGTCCTGGATGGTGTCGAGCTTCTTGAGTGTTGTTGGAGCTGCACTCATCCAGCAATGCTCCTGTGTTACACCTGTTGGGTCCAGTTGGCTTAGTTTATAGATCCCGCTGGGTCTAACCAGCACTTCCGCAAAGATTTTAGATGTTCCAGATGTTATGGGCCGATGGAAAGTTCATGAAGTAACAGACTGCATGTGAACGATGATCTGCATTCAAAAGATGGAGATAACTATACCAAGGAAAGTGGTCTAACGTTTTATAGAAAGACTTGCATGTATATCGCGCCTTTCGTAAGCTCGGCGTCCCAAAATGCTTTACAGCCAATGAAGTACTTTTGAAGTGCTGCCTCTGCTGTAAGGTAGGGAACATTGCAGCCAATTTGCGCGCAGCAAGCTCCCACAAGCGGTGATGAGATAATGACCAGATCATCTGTTTTAATGATTTTGGTTGAGGGAGTAAATATTGGCCAGGGAGAGTGCCTCTGCTGCTCTTCCAAATCGTGCCGTGGAATCCTTTGAGGGCAGACGGGACCTCGGTTTAAAGTCTCATCCGAAAGACAGCACCTCTGACAGTGCAGCACTCCCTCAGTACTGCACTGGCAGTGCCGGCCTGGATTTTGTGCTCAAGTCTCTGAAGTGGGACTTGAACCCACAAGCTTCTGACTCGGGCGAGAGTGCTACCAGTGAGCTGCATACAAATTAGCCCACCAGTGACGCAGCACTCGATTCCTTAGATCACGGCCTGTATGGTACACAAATCGCTAAGTCACTGGCCCCTGCAGTGTGTGCGTGGCTACTATACCTCATCTGGGATGTTGGGTAACTGAATAATTGCCCCTCCCTCGGCATGAACATGTCCCGCTGCTTAATGGCTTTCCCTGCTATACTGGGTATGGAGTCTAATTATGCACTAGCTGATGCCAAGATGTACACAGGTTTACAGTACCAGGGGGCTGTGAATAGTTGGTTAATTTTTTACCACGTTTGTGGTACTGAAAATCTTTCAGGTTAATTAACCTTCTGCCTTGGGGCTGTACTGATCATTGTGTGTTGCTGTTTAGTTAAATGAAGATCGATGTGTGTTGGAGTTCTCAGTTTGGGGATGGAGGGGAGAGACTGCGCAAACTATTTTTAGTTTTCAAGAATCCTTTTTGCCAGCATGACCTGTTCAGATAGTCATGATGTGGAGATGCCGGTGTTGGACTGGGGTGGACAAATGTGAGAAGTCACACAACACCAGGTTATAGTCCAACAGCTTTATTTGAAATCAAATTTGAGATTTCAAATAAAGCTGTTGGACTATAACCTGGTGTTGTGTGACTTCTCACATTTGTTCAGATAGTGACTGAAGAACACAGGATGCTGGGAATGAGGGCATGTCTGGTTGAAGTGGGATTGAGCACTCTGATGTGATGTCCTGCCTCTTAAACATCAATCTAGTATCAGTACTGTATTCAGCTGCCTTCAGTTGGTATTCACCCCATGATCTGTGCTCCAGGTGCAGGTATCTCTTGGTATCGAGATTAATCGCTATAAAGCCAATCCAGGTCATATGTAGCCTGCTTCAGTCTCAGTAAACACTTGCACTGGTACTACAGACTCCTCGAATCATGGATGCAACCAATCACAACATACATCTGCATATGTTGAGCGCCAATCAGTGTGTGAACTGGGTGGGAGTCAAAGATCGTCTTATTGGCTGAGATATGCCTTGCCCGTTTGGTTAGAGGTTTATTTAGGGTTGTATGGAAAGTTAGGAGGGCAAAAGCTGAGCCACAGGGAAGGGGTTAAAGGGAGTGGCACAACAAGGGAGACAAAAGTGAGCCGAGGGGGTTAAACCTGGGGAAGGGAGAGAAAGAGAAGCTGAACTCAATAGTAATAAAGGAGAGAGAGGAGCATCAATGGGCCGTGAAGAGGAGGGAGAGCGAGGAAGGGAGAGACGAAGGGTACCAAGAAACTTGGGACAAGGTGGGGTAAAAGGCATGGGACAGAGTGGGGTGAGTTGTGGTTGAGAAAGAGGGAGGATAAGAAAGATTTTGTGTATTTGTGTCGTACTAAAAGTCAAAGTAAATCGGATCACGGTATGCGAGACTGGGGTTGAATATCCCTTAACGCATTGCACTTTAACCATTGAGGTATATGATGGTAAATACTCACAAGCTGACCTGCCATACAGCGTTATTGATCCATGTGTTATTGATCAGTGTGGTACACCTACCTGAGCAGTCCCACCAAGATCGGCCCTGGGAGAGGATGGATTTATTTTAAAACAAGTGTTCGGGAAATGCTATGAATCTTGGGTATTTAGTGAAGATACTTTGGGAGGGAGAATTCTATATATGGACTATAAATGAGGATGTCGTTTACCCCTACCCCCCCCCCCCCCCCTGCTGCTGTTTTGGAGTGGATGTGGATGAGCTCTAACTGTAGTAACCTGTAGCTATATTTAACAGTATAACTACCTTCTCTGTTGAATATTTAAAGGGAGTTGACATTTGAGACATTGCACAGTTAAGGCACTATCTTTGCTTGAACTAAAGTTACGTTGTGTCAAGGCCTTGTCCTCACTCTCTTGAGTTTAGTCTCAACAACCATGCCTTTTATTCCCAGGACTCTGCCAATACGGCTCTGTTAACCAGACACTAGGAGGGCTGCGAGAGCGATCCCAGGATGGTTGGTGCTCAGAATATATCTCTCTATCTGCACACGCTCTCTATCTTGCTGTCTTGACTTTGCTTGTTGCTTGCTCTTTGGCCCTAATTCCACAGTCCAGATTGGAAACCTATTCCATAGACGCTTGCAGGTATGTCCTGAGTTTGCTGTGGCCCCTCGTAAATGGAGATGGTCTGCAATATCACCTTTTGACCCTTGCACATGGGTGCTGATCTGAGCCGTGCTAGTGTGTTGCTCTATTGAGGGAGAATCATTCCCAGCTGCGCTTGCATACTTCCTCATGGCTGGTGTTGAGGGAGGCCTGGGATCCAGTGGCCTAATCTCTTGGCTTCCGTCTACGACACAGGTAAAGCAGGGCAGTGAATAGGAATAACCGAGAGTCATCCTTCCACCTACCAAGACCTACAGCAAGTCTGGTGGCCTTCCATTAGTTCACCTTTCTATCCTCAAATTGGTGGGCTTAGCATTCATTGTGCAGACCTCCTGCTGTGTTTATTCACTTGAGATATATAGTGGATGCAATTTCCCAGTCACCTGTAAATAATTCAGTCATCCTTCTGTCAGGAGCACAGGTTACTTAAAGTTGGCAATTATTGCCAGCACGGAAACTGGCAAAACCCCATACAAAACTGAGATGGTGTGAAGTGATTTCAGGACTGTCTCGAAGCTATTTTGAGCCTTGTGGCTATTGGTTCAGTGCAGCTGGATGGGGCAATAAATTGGACGGCATGGGACTGAATGGCAGCCTGACTGACATTTGCATATTGTTTTCTTTTGATGGAGTGGGTGGGTGAAGAAGGGAGGTAGATTTGCCAGTGTTGATCAGATTGCCTAGGATATGTAGAGAAAACTGGCTAGCAATGGGTTTCTTACCATACCATCCATGATGATTAAACCAGGAGGTATTGTCTGCAGAGCTACCATCGGATTGGACAGTCCACACTACCGTGAGTCTGGGGCGGGTAGCACGGATTCAAAGGGTTAAAATCAGGAGTCCATTCACATACCACTGCTGCCTTTGGATGCACAATCTCAATGAGGGCAGAAGGACCCTTGGATGTATCCTGGAATGGTTCCCATGATGTCCTTAGCTGCCCTAACATTTGAGCAGCTGTAACCATTGGGACAAATGCCACTGGCCATGGCCATGGTCATGGTCACGTGTATAAGGGAAGCCCAGCAGTGAGTGTCCGAGATTGGAGTTTAGATCTTCTGCTGGGAGTCCAGTGCTTGTAATCGTGTCGGTGTCGCTGTTGAAATAACGTTCTGTTCCCACACATCTTCCTCAGACGAGGGAGTTGTAACGGATATTGTCTTCAGTAAATAAATGTGCTAACGGCTGCGTGTTTATCGTTGCACTCCTCCAGAGTACCAACGGGCTGTCAGACGTGGACCTGAGGATAGCCTTGCCTGACAGGAACATCATCACAGTCTCCGTGAAAAAGAACAGCACTGCAGAAGAAGTCTACAGGGTGAGTGAGTCATGGTTCAGCGTTGTGGCTGGGCGCAATAAGAACGAAGCTGACCTCGACTGACGGCAAAGCTCACCGTTTCAGTCGGACGTTGGGTGAACCCATTTAAGGAAACCGATGAACACGTTTAGCTCTCGTCTGGGTAAACAGGAAACTCTTGAGCCGTGCGAGCGAGCTCCAGTGGGGAGAAACTGTAGTTGGCCGGGTTAGTGTGACGAGGTTGATCAAACCTTTTGGATAATGCCTCTGGCAGGGAGGCGGGAGTGATTCATTAATGTTTTCTCATTTGATGTCGCATAATTTTCCTATATTTGCAATTCAGTTTAAAAACAAATGCAGGCCCTTTGCCGTCTTTTGTTGTGGATGCATCTTTTAACTCTGGCGTTCAGATCAAATAATAATGCAAATGGTGCGTGGATGTTTGTTGCAGTGTGTTACTGGTAGCCTGTGCCAGGAGTACATACACTCCTTTGAAGCTAGAGTGCTTCCAACTTCACGTGTAATCTCGTCGTAAATAAAACTGTCCTGAAAATGGTGGAAATGCTCAGCAGACCAGTGAACAGGTGACTTAATGTTCCAGGTGTGGGCTCTTTGTCACAGATTAGTGATTGGTGGTCTACAGTATTATGTTCAGGTGGAACAGTGTGAAAACCAGAATTTCTGATCCACCTGCATTGGGCGCCATTAAAGATTGGGCGTTAGGTATATGTTATCCCTTCAAAGGTTAAGGACCATCTACCTGTGCAGCACTGAATGTTGATGAATTCAGAATATATCCCCTTTAAGACCACTGGCATCTTTGCTTATCCGCCAGTGCATCTTTCCGCAGAAGCTTCAGCATCAGGCATCTGAACAAAAACCACTCGTGACCAGCATTGCTGGAGATTGGTGTTTGGCTTTGCCAAAACTTCAAGTGTTGCTGGCCAATTTGAGTGCCAAGATGAGGTGGACAAAGCCAAAGACTAAACCCATGTCTCCAGAGGTGTGAAGCAACTTCTTTACCAGCCTTCCTTAAAGTTCAGCAATGTTCTTGCGCAATTATTGGACTGTAAAAGCATTTGATGCTTGGAACCAATATGTGCCGAGGCAAAACCTGATGAGATTTTTAAAAATTCATTTTCGGGATGTTAGTGCTGCTGGCAAGGCCAGCATTTGTTGCCCAACTCTTGTTGCCCTAGAAGGTGGTGGTGGACCTTCTTTCAAGTTTTGATACAACGGAGTGTCTTGCTAGACCATTTCAGAGGACATTAAGGGGGAAAAATTCGGTTGGTTACGCCTCCCGTTAGCACCTTAAGAGGGCGCCAAGTGGGGCGCAAAGCAACTAGCGCCTGGGCGCGGCGAAATCTGCGCCTCTCGAAATTGACCGGACATTTTGCGGCGGCGCTGAACAATACCGCCCGATCTCCTGCGCTCGCAGATCTTGACGTCATTCGAGTGCGCAACGCTCCGTTAGTGCCCCGGACCGGAAATTGAGTGGCGCCCCCTGCCTTACCGCCTGCCGCTAGCAACGACTGGTTGAGGGGAGCGTTTTGCTGTCAGAAAGGGACTGGGGGAGCGCTATTTAAAGGCGACCGCTTCCTGCCTTTTTTTGTGGGAGACATTTTTGCATCACGCATTCTGAGAGAGAGAGAGAGAGACTTCTGGAGAGATTCAACGCTGTGTGAAGGAGTTTTGGGTACTGAGCAGCACTTTGCAGGTTGATTTTGATTTGATCTTCCTTGCATCGATTTAGAAGAGACTATGGGGGTTGCACCCTGAGCTCTTTCCCTGGGCCTCCATTGTTCTTTCCAGCAGATTTGATGTACAGGTCTCTCCAGGTCGAGATTCAAGGCTGCAATGAGCAGGGTGTGGATGGAGAGCAAGATCGACCCTCCCCTTTAAGAACTGGCCGGCGCCAGTGTGTCTGTGTTCCATTGCTGACTGACATCACATGAGCTTCGCCAGCGCTCTGAGGTAGCGCCTCGCTCCTCGGCGTTAGTGCCTTGAGAGGTGTGTAGCGCCTGATTTAGCGCTCCAATCACCTCCCGGGGCGATAGAAGCCAAGTTTGCAGTCGGAGGCGATAATTAGCGCCAGGCGCTAAACTTTGCGCCCGGCCGATAATTGTGCCCCAAATGGGGCGATACCGAATTTCTCCCCCTAAGAGTCAACCACATTGCTGTGGGTCTGGAGTCACATATAGGCCAGTGCAGGTAAGAACAGCAGGTTTCCTTCCCTAAAGGACATGAGTGAACCAGTTGGGATTTTTACGACGTGACATGGAAATCAGCATGCCCATCTGACAATGTCATGGTCACTTTCATCGGTGCCAGCTTTTTTATTTCCAGGTTTTTTAAACTGAATTCAATTCTTAAACTGCCATGGTGGGGTTTGAACTCTCATTCTCTGGATTACTAGTTCAGTAACATAACCACCACGCTAGCGTACCCTTAAACTTGAATCCCGAGCACTATAATCAAGATAAGAATTGTTAGACTGAGACCATTAAACGCAGTTGAGCTCCTGCAGCTCATCAATTGATAGGAGAACTCTGCTATTGTGTTGCAAGTTGAAGCCTGATTTTTGTTGTTGGGGTTGACTGCACTCGGAGTGGAATATTCTCTCTCCCACTTGAAGCCACCATCAACCAACCACAGATGAATTAGTCTACAGCCATTTTGGTGCATTGCTGGCCCCACAACTAAATAAAACTCTGATTGTGCATTTCAGTGCCTGTGTCAGAAGCACATTCCTAGTTCGTTGGACTTCAAAAGCATTCCTTTGGTTGTAAGGGGCTTTGCGACGAAGACATCCGGTGCAATATAAATACAGGCTCTTTGTTCCTTTCATTGCTTTTCTTTCATTTCTGTTGATGTGAAATTGTTAAACCTAAAGGTTGAGAGTTGATGAGCTTCAGAATTTGGAGCTAGTTTCACTTTGGTCTTGAGAATTTCTTCAACCGAGTTGGGTTGGATTTTGATCAGTATGAAAGAGCAGTGACCATCCAATCTCCCCTCGGAGAGTGGTAACGATTTCCCCTCTGGGCGGAGTTTGACCCCACGTCAAATAAATGGAAGTTCTAGCTTGCCATTGTTTACTTTGCTAAAGCTGATCTCTGTCGTGTCCAGTGCTGTGTAGGGTGCTCACTGTCAGACTGACCCCTGTGTCACACTCTGCTGTTTCATCCTGCAGGCTGTACAAGAACACCTACGAATGGATAGCATCACTGCGAGTTTCTTCACACTGTTTGAAGTAGTGGACCACTTCTTTGGTAAGGGCGATTTGAGTTTGTTCTTCAATTATTGAGGGATTAAGTAATGGTACCGGAGCATGTAAAAGGACCATGGTAACGGAACGACAATTTATAAACCAACTAAACTCCTGCCCAGGAGCGCGTTGGAGAAGAACTAGCTGAGGGGGTTCAGTTGGCAGAATAAACTAGGAGTAAAGTCGTTTTCCAATGATCTCTAACAGAATATCCTTGAAATGCACCCAAGTCTATCTTCTGAATTGCACTGTTAAAATTTGATCTGGAGTGAGATGGCGATTCCTGTGTTGGAGAGGAGCAGTGTGCCCGGCTTACACAATGATTGGCCAGCTCTGAGCATGTTGTGTCGCAGGATTAAGGTTTGGTGTAAGGGGGGTGGGGGGGCTGGTGGAGAGAGACGGATAGGAGCTAAATGTGGAGGCCATTAATGCCATCAGGTTCATGGACAGGACCAGTACCAGGCCTGGGTGCCTTCTACTCCCTGTTAAATCAGGAAGCTGCCCACCTTGTTTTTCGAATGCTTCAACCAATTTTGCGTTCACTATGCCAGATTGCAAACAGAAGTTCTTAAGTTATGTTTGGTTAATGATTTCTTTTAGGTTCTAATAGTGTCTCCTCCTTCCATTTCTGGCGGACGGAGGGGGTTGGGGAAGTGTCTCGTCACGATAATCCAGCCATCATGATGTGTGGGGCAAGCTTGATGGACCAGCTGGTCTGTTCCTGCCCGTTGATTTTGTATGTTCGTATTCATCGTATCGAATATCCCCACAGCCAACCCGCAAGCTCCTTTTATCATTTAAAGAGCTTGGATGAAGTCTCCCTTCTCCATCTCCCATAAGAATCCATTGATCTTCCATAGCATCAGTTGACAATTAATTGAGATATCTTACTATTCTTATTCTTCATGGAAGCTTTTCCATTGATTAAAAATTGGGCATGATTCACAAATTATGTTCTCATTTGACTTAGTATTGCCCTAATCTCACTGACCTTGTTCTCTATAGATCTCACCCACCAGGACTTTCTATTTGATCTTGAGCTACGTAAGGAGATATTAGGACAGGTGACCAAAAGCTTGGTCAAAGAGGTAGGTTTTAAGGAGCGTCTTAAGGGAGGAGAGAGATGTAGAGGTAGAAGCGGAAAGGTTTAGGGAGGGAATTCCAGAGCTTGGTGTGTAGACAGCTGAAGGCACAGCAGTGGTGGGGCGAAGGGAAGCGGGGGATGCACAAGAGGCCAAAATTGGAGGAACGCAGAGTTCTCTGAGGGTTGTAGGGCTGGAGGAGCTTAGCGATAGGGAGGGGCGAGGCCATGGAGGGATTTTAACATAAGGATGCAATGAGTCAGCATTTGTCCGATGAGGACACTCGCTCCTGCACTGTACAATGGTTATGACCTCAACGGCAGTGATTCTTTGCCGGAGATGCCTCATTGTTGTCCACCAGTCGGGAAAGTTCTCCAGCCTTTTTTTGCTCTAGATTTGATGGTCAGCTTGCGGCATTGGTTGTACTTCAGTGATGCGGAAAGTAATTTGTGCATTTGCAGAGCGGAAGCTGGTCCCCAATGAGTTTCCACACAAACTGTACGTACAGAACTACACGTCCGCAGCAGCCGGGACCTGTCTGGTCATCAGGAAGTGGCTCTTCACCATGGCCCAAGAAGAACTTCTGAATGACAATGATCTCGCAGTAACTTACTTCTTCCATCAGGTACATGTGCAGCTCACTCTGCAGTTTGGGAGTGTGCGTGTGTTTAATTTTATATAAATGACTTGCAGCACAGAGTACTTTCGAGGATGTGTGGCCCTCAGTTATGTTTTGTATGTTTGGGAATGTCTCCTTTTATACATGTGCAAGTGCCTCAATGTTGGAATGCAGTGGTCCACTGTGTTTGGGAAATAATCAAATTCTTAACTGGAGTCACCACTCCGATTTTAGTAAAGATTCTGCTTCGTTTCTGTAATTGTAATGTATTTTAACCCACTTTCAATTCCCTGTGGCAGAGTCCTTACAGTGCCCGAGTCGGCAGCTAGCTTACCTGACCCTGCTCTTTGCTCTATAACTACTCACTTGGAGGGGTATGTAGGGGACTGTTTGGGCAGCATCTCTCACCTGCTTGTTACATTACTTCCCCCCTCCTCCCTCTAGAACCCAACTTGGACCACTGACTCGAGGTGAAGACACATTCCGACAAACCTGCTGCCACCTTCTCCATGTTTTAGATTTTGCATTAGTGTGGGTGTCTATATATGTGTATATATATTGTGTGTGTGTGTGTGTACGCACTCGCTCTGAACAAGTACAGAGTTGTTGCTTCAATGCTCTTCGCTTCACCTTGCTCAGTACAGCTGCAGTCTGTTAACTGGGACATTCTGGTAGAAGCTAAATGATCCCATTTGTCACTGTGTGCAAATTGGTAATAAAAATAGGAAATGCTGTAAATACGCAGGTCAGTCAGCGTGTGGGAGAGAGGAAGGTCATTGTTTCACATAGGCCCTTGGATCAGAACTCTGCAGACCAGGACTAACCCCCACCCCCCTCGCTATCTGTGTGCCCTGGAAGCAGGAACACATCCATTAGCTGTGGCACCCACAGACTTACCCAAAAAGACCAATTCTGTTGTGTCTCTGTTTAATTTGGACAGTGTAAGACAACGAGAGTTTCAGTTATAAAGAACTGAAACAAGGAATAGTTTCATGGCATTAATCACCTTGCGAAATATGTAGGGCACAAACTGCAGAAATAACAGGGAGCTCAAGGAAAATGTCTTGGAACAGGGCTGCAGTAAATTAGCCACAGTGCTAGATTTGTTCATGGGATGTAGGTAGAACAGCAGTTATTGGCGCTCGTTGCCCTGAGGGTATTGAATCAAGCACGTAGTGTGGGGCTGGAGTCACGCGGAGGTCAGGCTAGGTAGGGCTGGCAGGTTCCCTTATCTGAAGGTCATTTGTTCAGTTGTGTTTCTGGTGCCAGCCACACATTACCAGGTTTATTGAATTCGATTTCAGCTCGCTGTGGTGGGATTTGAACTTCTGGGTTACTTGTCCAGAACCACTACATTACCGTATCCAGTGCAGAAGGATGGCTCACCTTGTGTGACTACTGTTAATTCACTGATGTATCATTAGCAGCAATAGGCTACCACAGACCAAAACAGAACAAGCCCGACAAAGCTCCCCTGCTCCCCTTCAAAACGCACCGTTGGATCTTTTACGTCCACATGAGAGGGCAGATGGGGGTCTCGGTTTAGCGTCACATCCAAAAGACGGCACCTCTGACAGTGCAGCACTCCCTCAGCACGGCACTGGAGTGTCGGCCTAGATTATGCACGAAAGTCCAGGAGTGGGGCTTGAACCCACGACCTTCTGACTCGTACGTTTCTATGTACGACAAGTTCCTTCTCTCGATCGTGATTCAGTGAAGAGTTAGCCCAGCCGCTCCCTCGCTAGCTGAAGTGGTTTATCTACTGTGCAGTGTCCTGGAAAGAGGATTAAGTGTTGCTGGATTGGAGTGACAAGATTCCAACACCCAACTACAACAGCAACTTCTATTTAGACAGCGCCTTTAACATAGTAAAACATCCCAAGGCGCTTCACAGGAGTGGTGTCAAACACAATTTGGCGCAGAGCCACATGAAATATTGGGGAGGATGACCCAAATTTTGGTCAAAGATGTAGGTTTTAAGGAGAGGCGGGAGAAGGGGGGGGCGGGGAGAGAGGCGGGAGAAGGGGGGGGGGAGAGGGGGGAGAGAGAGGGGCGGGAGAAGGGGGGATAGAGAGGGGCGGGAGAAGGGGGGGATAGAGAGGGGCGGGAGAAGGGGGGGATAGAGAGGGGCGGGAGAAGGGGGGGATAGAGAGGGGCGGGAGAAGGGGGGGAGAGAGGGGGGAGAGAGAGAGGCGGGAGAAGGGGGGGAGAGAGGGGGGAGAGAGAGAGGCGGGAGAAGGGGGGATAGAGAGGGGCGGGAGAAGGGGGGGATAGAGAGGGGCGGGAGAAGGGGGGGAGAGAGGGGGGAGAGAGAGAGGCGGGAGAAGGGGGGGATAGAGAGGGGCGGGAGAAGGGGGGGATAGAGAGGGGCGGGAGAAGGGGGGGATAGAGAGGGGCGGGAGAAGGGGGGGATAGAGAGGGGCGGAGAAGGGGGGGATAGAGAGGGGCGGGAGAAGGGGGGGAGGGGGGAGAGAGAGGCGGGAGAAGGGGGGGATAGAGAGGGGCAGGAGAAGGGGGGGGAGAGAGGCGGGAGAAGGGGGGGAGAGGGGGGAGAGAGAGGCGGGAGAAGGGGGGGAGAGAGGCGGGAGAAGGGGGGGAGAGAGGCGGGAGAAGGGGGGGAGAGAGGCGGGAGAAGGGGGGGGAGAAGGGGGGGAGAGGGGCGGGAGAAGGGGGGGAGAGAGGGGGGGGAGGGGCGGGAGAAGGGGGGGAGAGAGGGGCGGGAGAAGGGGGGGAGAGGGGCGGGAGAAGGGGGGGAGAGGGGGGAGAGAGAGGCGGGGGGGAGAGGGGGGAGAGAGAGGCGGGAGAAGGGGGGGAGAGGCGGGAGAAGGGGGGGAGAGAGGCGGGAGAAGGGGGGGAGAGAGGCGGGAGAAGGGGGGGGGAGAGGGGCGGGAGAAGGGGGGGGGGAGAGGGGCAGGAGAAGGGGGGTGGAGAGAGGCGGGAGAAGGGGGGGAGAAGGGGGGTGGAGAGAGGCGGGAGAAGGGGGGGGAGAGGGGGGGATAGAGAGGGGCAGGAGAAGGGGGGTGGAGAGAGGGGCAGGAGAAGGGGGTGGAGAGAGGCGGGAGAAGGGGGGGAGAGGGGGGAGAGAGGCGGGGGGGAGAGAGGCGGGGGAGAGGGGCGGGAGAAGGGGGGGAGAGGGGGGGAGAGGGGCGGGAGAAGGGGGGGGGAGAGGGGCGGGAGAAGGGGGGGGAGAGGGGCGGGAGAAGGGGGGGGAGAGGGGCGGGAGAAGGCGGGGGGAGAGGGGCGGGAGAAGGCGGGGGGAGAGGCGGGAGAAGGGGGGGGGAGAGGGGCAGGAGAAGGGGGGTGGAGAGAGGCGGGAGAAGGGGGGGAGAAGGGGGGTGGAGAGAGGCGGGAGAAGGGGGGGGAGAGGGGGGATAGAGAGGGGCAGGAGAAGGGGGGTGGAGAGAGGCGGGAGAAGGGGGGGAGAGGGGGGAGAGAGGCGGGGGAGAGGGGCGGGAGAAGGGGGGGAGAGGGGCGGGAGAAGGGGGGGAGAGAGGGGCGGGAGAAGGGGGGGAGAGAGGGGCGGGAGAAGGGGGGGAGAGGGGCGGGAGAAGGCGGGGGGAGAGGGGCGGGAGAAGGCGGGGGGAGAGGCGGGAGAAGGGGGGGGGGAGAGAGGCGGGAGAAGGGGGGGGAGAGGGGCGGGAGAAGGGGGGGGAGAGGGGCGGGAGAAGGGGCGGGAGAAGGGGGGGGAGAGGGGCAGGAGAAGGGGGGTGGAGAGAGGCGGGAGAAGGGGGGGAGAAGGGGGGTGAGAGAGGCGGGAGAAGGGGGGGGGAGAGGGGGGATAGAGGCGGGGGAGAGGGGCGGGAGAAGGGGGGGGAGAGAGGGGCGGGAGAAGGCGGGGGGAGAGGGGCGGGAGAAGGGGGGGAGAAGGCGGGGGGAGAGGGGCGGGAGAAGGCGGGGGGAGAGGGGCGGGAGAAGGCGGGGGGAGAGGGGCGGGAGAAGGCGGGGGGGGAGAGAGGCGGGAGAAGGGGGGGAGAGGGGCGGGAGAAGGGGGGGAGAGGGGCGGGGGGAGAGGGGCGGGAGAAGGCGGGGGGAGAGGCGGGAGAAGGGGGGGGGAGAGGCGGGAGAAGGGGGGGAGAGAAGCGGGAGAAGGGGGGGGAGAGGCGGGAGAAGGGGGGGGAGAGAGGCGGGAGAAGGGGGGGGAGAGAGGCGGGAGAAGGGGGGGAGAGGCGGGAGAAGGGGGGAGAGAGGCGGGAGAAGGGGGGGGAGAGGCGGGAGAAGGGGGGGGAGAGAGGCGGGAGAAGGGGGAAGGGGGGGAGAGGCGGGAGAGAGAGGCGGGGAGAGAGGCGGGAGAGAGAGGCGGGGAGAGAGGCGGGAGAAGGGGGGGAGAGAGGCGGGAGAAGGGGGGGGGAGAGGCGGGAGAAGGGGGGGGGAGAGGCGGGAGAAGGGGGGAGAGAGGCGGGAGAAGGGGGGGAGAGGCGGGAGAAGGGGGGGGAGAGAGGCGGGAGAAGGGGGGGAGAGAGGCGGGAGAAGGGGGGGAGAGAGGCGGGAGAAGGGGGGGGGAGAGAGGCGGGAGAAGGGGGAAGGGGGGGAGAGAGGCGGGAGAAGGGGGAAGAGAGGCGGGAGAAGGGGGGGGAGAGAGGCGGGAGAAGGGGGGGGGAGAGAGGCGGGAGAAGGGGGGGAGAGGGGGGAGAGGCGGGGGAGAGGGGGGGAGAGGCGGGAGAAGGGGGGGGAGAGGCGGGAGAAGGGGAGAGGGGGGAGAGAGGCGGGAGAAGGGGAGAGGCGGGAGAAGGGGGGGAGAGAGGCGGGAGAAGGGGGGGAGAGGCGGGAGAAGGGGGGGGGAGAGGGGCGGGAGAAGGGGGGAGAGGCGGGAGAAGGGGGGGGAGAGGCGGGAGAAGGGGGGGAGAGGCGGGAGAAGGGGGGGGAGAGGCGGGAGAAGGGGGAGAGAGGCGGAGAAGGGGGGGAGAGAGGCGGGAGAAGGGGGGGGAGAGAGGCGGGAGAAGGAGGGGAGAGAGGCGGGAGAAGGAGGGGAGAGAGGCGGGAGAAGGAGGGGGAGAGAGGCGGGAGAAGGGGGGGAGAGGCGGGAGAAGGGGGGGGAGAGGCGGGAGAAGGGGGGGAGAAGGGAGAGAGAGAGGCGGGAGAGGGAGGGGAGAGGCGGGAGAAGGGGGGGGAGAGAGGCGGGAGAAGGGGGGGAGAGAGGCGGGAGAAGGGGGGGGGAGAGAGGCGGGAGAAGGGGGGGGAGAGAGGCGGGAGAAGGGGGGGAGAGAGGCGGGAGAAGGGGGGGAGAGGCGGGAGAAGGGGGGAGAGGGGCGGGAGAAGGGGGGAGAGAGGCGGGAGAAGGGGGGGGAGAGGCGGGAGAAGGGGGGGGGAGAGGCGGGAGAGAGGCGGGGAGAGGCGGGAGAAGGGGGGGGAGAGGCGGGAGAAGGGGGGAGAGAGGCGGGAGAAGGGGGGGGGGAGAGGCGGGAGAAGGGGGGAGAGGCGGGAGAAGGGGGGGGAGAGGCGGGAGAAGGGGGGGGAGAGAGGCGGGAGAAGGGGGGGGGAGAGAGGCGGGAGAAGGGGGGGGAGAGGCGGGAGAAGGGGGGGGGGGAGAGGCGGGAGAAGGGGGAGAGAGGCGGGAGAAGGGGGGGGGAGAGGCGGGAGAAGGGGGGGGAGAGAGGCGGGAGAAGGGGGGGGAGAGGCGGGAGAAGGGGGGGAGAGGCGGGAGAAGGAGGGGAGAGAGAGGCGGGAGAAGGGGGGGGAGAGAGGCGGGAGAAGGGGGGGGAGAAGGGGGGGAGAAGGGAGAGAGAGGCGGGGGGGGGGGGAGAGAGGCGGGAGAAGGGGGGGGAGAGGCGGGAGAAGGGGGGGAGAGGTGGGAGAAGGGGGGGGAGAGAGGCGGGAGAAGGGGGGGAGAGAGGCGGGAGAAGGGGGGGGGGAGAGGGGCAGGAGAAGGGGGGGGGAGAGGGGGGGAGAAGGGGGAGAGGGGCGGGAGAAGGGGGGGGAGAGAGGGGCGGGAGAAGGGGGGGGAGAGAGGGGCGGGAGAAGGCGGGGGGAGAGGGGCGGGAGAAGGGGGGGGGAGAGAGGCGGGAGAAGGGGGTGAGAGGGGCGGGAGAAGGGGGGGGGAGAGGCGGGAGAAGGGGGGGGGAGAGGCGGGAGAAGGGGGGAGAGGCGGGAGAAGGGGGGGAGAGAGGCGGGAGAAGGGGGGGGAGAGAGGCGGGAGAAGGGGGTGAGAGGCGGAGAAGGGGGGGGAGAGAGGCGGGAGAAGGGGGGGAGAGAGGCGGGAGAAGGGGGGAGAGGCGGGAGAAGGGGGGAGAGAGGTGGGAGAAGGGGGGGAGAGAGGTGGAGAAGGGGGGGAGAGAGGCGGGAGAAGGGGGGGAGAGAGGCGGGAGAGAGCGGGAGAAAGGGGGGGGAGAGGCGGGAGAAGGGGGGGGGAGAGGCGGGAGAAGGGGGGGGGAGAGAGGCGGGAGAAGGGGGGGGAGAGGCGGGAGAAGGGGGAAGGGGGGGGAGAGGCGGGAGAAGGGGGGAAGAGAGGCGGGAGAAGGGGGGGGAGAGAGGCGGGAGAAGGGGGGGGGAGAGGCGGGAGAAGGGGGGAGAGGGGGGGGGAGAGGCGGGAGAAGGGGGGGGGAGAGGCGGGAGAAGGGGGGGGGGAGAGGCGGGAGAAGGGGGGAGAGGGCGGGAGAAGGGGGGGGGGGAGAGGCGGGAGAGAGGCGGGAGAAGGGGGGGGAGAGAGGCGGGAGAAGGGGGGGAGAGGCGGGAGAAGGGGGGGAGAGGGGCGGGAGAAGGGGGGGAGAGGGGCGGGAGAGAGGGGCGGGAGAAGGGGGGGGGGAGAGGGGCGGGAGAAGGGGGGGGAGAGGGGCGGGAGAAGGGGGGAGAGAGAGGCGGGGGAGAGGGCGGGAGAAGGGGGGGGGAGAGGCGGGAGAAGGGGGGGGGGAGGGGGGAGAGGCGGGAGAAGGGGGGAGAGAGGCGGGAGAAGGGGGGGAGAGGGGCGGGAGAAGGGGGGAGGGGCGGGAGAAGGGGGGGAGAGGGCGGGAGAAGGGGGGAGGGGGGCGGGGGGAGAGGGGCGGGAGAAGGGGGGGAGAGGCGGGAGAGGGGCGGGAGAAGGGGGGGAGAGGCGGGAGAGGGGCGGGAGAAGGGGGGGAGAGGGGCGGGAGAGAGGGGCGGGAGAAGGAGGGGGAGAGGCGGGAGAGAGGGCGGGAGAGGCGGGAGAGAGGGGCGGGAGAAGGGGGGGAGAGGGGCGGGAGAAGGGCGGGAGAAGGGGTGGGGGGAGAGGCGGGAGAAGGGGGGTGGAGAGAGGCGGGAGAAGGGGGGGGAAGAGAGGCGGGAGAAGGGGGGGAGAGGCGGGAGAAGGGGGGGAGAGGTGGGAGAAGGCGGGGGGGAGAGAGAGGCAAGGGGGGGGAGAGGCGGGAGAAGGGGGGGCAGAGAGGCGGGAGAAGGGGGGGGAGAGGCTGGGGGTGGGGGGGAGAGGCCGGGGGGGGAGGGGGAGAGGCAAGGGGGGGGGGGGGGGGTCGGGGGGTGAGGCGGGGGAAGGGGGGGCAGAGAGGCGGGAGAAGGGGGGGAGAGGCGGAGAAGAGGGGGAAGGGATTTCCAGAGCTTATGGCCTCGGCAGCTGAAGGCACAGTCGCCGGCGGTGGAGCGATTAAAATCGGGGCTGCTCATAGGCCAGAATTAGAGGAGCGCAGAGATCTCAGATCTGTGGGGCTGGAGTGATGGCACAGCAGTGCAGAGTTTCCGAAATGTTAGTTGGTAATATCCTTTTTTTGTACTGGTAACCGCTGGTCTGTCTATCGCTGCCCCAAGTCACCCAGCTGTGTTCTTGTCATTCCAGGCCGTGGAGGATGTGAAGAAAGGGCGGATTCGAGTCGGTGATAAGTCGTACCAGCTTCAGAAACTGTCCGAGCAGCACAAGAAAGTCATGGTAGGATTTTTCCCAATTGTTCGATGTTTGTGTGTCCACAGAATGGGGAAGTTTGCATCAGAAGCTGCCGGTTACAGTTGTTCTGAGAATCCTATTTACCAGAAATTGTGCAAGAATACTCGATTCTGATATTTAACCTCGCCTTCCGAAAGTTGAGAATATAACCAATTCTTTCAACGATAGCGACCACGTGAATTATTGTAGCGTCCTAAAGAGACAACACATGCCAATGGGTTTCACAGATGAAAGTGGACATGATGCAGTGGAAGAGTTAGGGGAAGGTGACTGAAGAATTGGTCACATAGATGGGTTTTTAAAAGGGAAGGAACTTGCATTTTGCTACCTCAGGACACCCCAAAGTGCTTTACAGCCATTAAGTGCTTTTGAAGTGTAGTCACTGTTGTAATGTAGGAAACATGGGCTGCCTCATTTCCTACATTACAACAGTGACTACACTTTAAAAGTACATAATTGGCTGTGAAGCACTTTGGGAGGTCATGGGATCATGAAATGCGCTATAGAAAATGCAAGTCTTGACAGAGTGCAGAATTTAACAGTGGTTAGTTCTGCTGGGGGAGGGGGGTTCTCTAGTTCGGTCGCGGGCTATTTGTTTCAGTCTGACACTAAATGCCTGTCTATCATTGCAGTACCTGAACATGATCCGGACTTGTGAAGGCTACAATCAGATAGTATTCCCACACTGTCGGTGTGACTCTCGGAGAAAGGGCCACGTGATGGCAGCCATTAGCATTCAGCACTTTAAACTGCACGCTTGCACAGAGGACGGACAGTTGGAGGTATGTGTGATCAGCTGGGACCCCGTGGGCTGGTTCTTTGGTGTCTCTCGATGTCTTAATGTAGCATCCTGCTTTTCCCGATTGCAGCATAAAATCTCCCTACAGTGAGCAGGGTGTCAGGACGTGACCCCATGCAAGTTCAAAGAATGATGCAGCACAGAAGGAGGCCATTCAGATCATTGTGCCTCTGCTGGCTCTTTGAAAGAGCTCTCCAATTAGTCCCACTCCCCTACTCTTTCCCCATAGCCCTGCAAATTTGCTATTTCAAGTATTTATACAATTGCCTTTTGAAAGTTACTATTGAATCTGTTGCCACCACCCTTTCAGGCAGTGCGTTGCAGATCATTATAACTCGCTGCGTTTTTAAAAAAAAAAAAAGAAATTTCCTCATCTCCCCCATTCATTTGTCAGTTACTTTAAATCTGTGTCCTCTGGTTACTGAGCTTTGTGCCAATGGAAATAATTTCTCCTTATTTACTCTATCGAAACCCCATATAATTTTGAAGAACTCCATTAAATCTTGGTTTAAGTTAAAAGATTTCTTGGTCTCGGGTTCACTGTTGGAGGTGGTGAGTGGCAGACTCGAGCTTCACGGGGAAGAAGCGTCACTCCAGACCGTTGGCGTATCTCCCAGCAGCCGCTGATCTTCCGACTGAGTTGCGGGAGAAACTCTCTTTTTTCCCCCCCCCCCCCTCCCCCTGCCCCCTCAGTGTTTGGTGCACGCAGTTGTAATATGTGGTAAAGACGTGGCATTGGCACAGAATGCAATCTCTTGGGTTTATCTGCCCTCCTGCCCCGCCAGTTTTCTCTCTGCACTCCTGAAGGCGTTGACTCCTTGCTTTGGGTTGCAGTGTCACGGGCTCCCAAAATTAAACAAAAAAACCGCATTCTCAGTCAGTACATGCACCAACCGCACTGATGGCTGGGACACTTTCTCCTAGACCTCTGTCACTTCTAAGAACATAGGAACATGAGGAACAGGAGTTGCCCCGTTCAATTTAGATCATGGCTGATCTGCACCTCAACCGCATTTACCTGCCTTTGCTCCAGATCCCCCGATACACTTACCCAACAAAAAAAATCTGTCAATCTTGAAAGCTACAATTGTCCCATCATCCGCAACCTTTTTGGGGAGAGAATTCCGGAGTTCTACTGCTGGCAATTGGCAGGTTTTTGGGTTATAAAAGGGATGGTTCGAGTCCTTCCCGAGTGGAATCCGTTCATCCTGTCTCAAGTTGGGTTTTTTGTGTGGAAAAAGTGCTGAAGTTTTGTTTTTTTAAAAAAAAAGAACCAGGTGATCATGTTTGAGTGGGAGGAGATGCACCAGTGGGACACAGACGAAGAGGGAATGGCGTTCTGCTTCGAGTACATCCGTGGCGAAAAGAAACCCCGCTGGGTGAAAATCTTCACTCCTTACGTGAGTAACTGATGCGTCGTGTGTTTCTAGACTCTCCTCGGTGCTTCCTGCTCCTGGGGCAGACCAGCACCGTTACCATTGGCGACATGTTGAGCCGTTTCATCGCTGGGCAGTTCGAGTGGTGTCGGCCGCAATGTTCCCTCTAAATGAGAGGGTTCAAATTTTGCAACAGCTTTTTACAACAGCAACCAATTAAAAGCATATACAGGAAACTTTCGATTCACCGGCACCTAAATAACCGGAAATCTCGGTTAACCGGCAAAATTCAGGAGTAGGTTCAGGTAAGTTTTACTTCTGCCTTCCTCGATCTGTTGCTGTGCAAGGGTGTGGCTGCAGCTGTTGCTAAGCTACAGAGATGCTTGGAACTTGTGGCCATTGTTCTGAACCTGTTGCTAAGCAACAGGGTTTGTTGCTTTATATGGAGCTCTCAGCTCTGTATCTTTTACTATAGCTTTCGGTTATCCGGAATTTTTGATGAACCAGCACCCCGTCGGTGCCGGATTAAAAAAAAGTTGTGTGTGTATATATATTGCCACCCCACCATCTCAAATCATGAGACAATCAGACCAACTCTTAAGAATCATGAAGTCCATTTTTTTTTGGTTTATAAATGTCATTAGTGGCTTTATTTAATATCTTAACTGGTCACAACTCTTACAAAAACTGTATTACATGTGTCTCATGTCAGAATTTGCATTGTCAGGTGCCCCATCAAAGTTAATCATAACCTCTCCGGGTCATTGGGATATGCTAATAGTGGAGATTAGGTCAGGACAATGGCGGAGGACGTAACAGACAGGTGGGGACTCATCACCTGTGAGGTGTTAATGGCAGATTGGATTGGGCCATAGCAATAGAGGCACTGAATCTCAACACATTAGCAACTATTAGCAAGGCCACGTTAACTATCCGAGATTGTGCAGGTCTCCTGTTCCTTTGTAACAGAAAACATCAGGTTAAAAGTTGATTAGCCGTTAAACCAAAGATGGCCATTATGTCAATGTCTAGCGGTTTGGAGGACAGGAACTTCACTTCAATATACATTCTGGGCAAAGTCTCTCACATCCGAGGCTACCGCAATCAGACTGGATTTGTCTTTAACAAATCTATGCTGGCTGTCCCTTATTAATAAGGAGCAGATTTAACAAGCCATCCCAAAAACAAATGGACTGGATATTGTTGGTGGGAGGAAAACATCTGATGAATCAAATGACTTGTTCTGTTACGTTTTCTTATTCCACCAGACATTAGCAATACCTTTGTTTCCAACATTTGCTGGAAGGAGGTGAGAAACTAAAGCTGGAGTTAACGTGCGCTCAGTGCAATTCTAAACCCGTACGGGACTCGTGCCTCACGCCTTTAGTACCCTCTTAGGTTATACCAACACACTTTCATTGAAGTGCTCCCAAAACCACTTTCCATGGGAGCAAAAGCGCTTTGTAGAACTGCGGCCTAATTTAAGGTTAAAAGGTGCTTCCCTCCCCCTCCGCCTTGGTATTGTTCAGCTTTAATCAGACATCCGTTCACATTTCAGTGCAGGACCATCTTCTTGGGTTACACATCCACAGCTCACCTTTGCCAGCATTACACTGCATGAATTGAAACATTAAAAAAAGAGTTTTACCTGAAGAGGTTCACCAAGACACACACTGTCCAGCGATCGTGATAAAATATATTTCAAAAAAAATATTAATCTAATAATATATTCCAAATATAAGAATAAAATTTTAACTCTTCACTTCCCTGCCTTCATTTCACTGAGCGGCCTTCTATCTGAGGACTTGGGTTCTTTGGAAACTACATGGAGTCAAAGTTAAACCTCTTTCAGTGTTTCATTGCATGAGAGTCCAATATCCCGAATCTCTATCATTACTTCTAAGCTCGCTTCATTGTATAAACTGTTTACTTTCCTGAAATTCCAGCCTTCAGAATGATTCCATAACTCATGTAAAGTTATGTGATTCAGTGACACTGCCCTGGCCTTTGGAAACAGAAGACTAGGCATTTTCCTTTCATCTCTCCGCAATGGATTTAAGCCCAGCTCCCAGATGTGGAAAGGCAATGCTGTAACACGAGTGTGACAGTCAGACCCTGATCAGGAACCTGAATACAATCTTCAGACTCACTTTGATAAGCTGAAAAAAGAGCTTTCATCAAAATAATTCAGCGCACAACTTGCATACCCAAAGAACTGGTGACTTATGTTGCTGTTATTGGTCAGGCCCCCGCGGTGTGCTGATCCAAAGTGTGGCCGGAGACTGCCTTTCTGCGCGGAGTGGGTCCTGGAAGCTGAGTGGGGGACCAGCGTAGGCCTTGGCAACCAGTCACCGAGTGCGCGTCTCAGGCCCTGAATCCGAGCCACCCGGCCCAGCACCATTTTAATTGCAGCTCCAGTGCCTCCCGGTTCCACCGAGTCCGACTATGTCTCTTGAATTCGCCGCCACCCTGGGGAGCATGCACACTCTCAGCGGGAAAATCAGCGCGGTTGATCGAGCGGTTGCTGGGGCGCAGAGAATTGTGGGTCCTACGGTTGCCATTGGTCAGTGGTCGTCCGAGACAACGCTCGCCGGGTCCCAGAGCTCTTGCCAAACGCCGTTCCAATTCGGATCGGCTCTCTGAGGTTCCCGGGCCATTCTTTCAGCACTATGACTTTTCCCCACTAGTTCAGTATTGGGCCCCCCCACCCCGCTCCAGCTGTCCAGTGCACGGCCTGAGAATTTAAGTGCGTGGGAGCTTACAGATCCATATACTCGCTCATCTTAGAGGGAACATAGGTCAGCCGTGGCTCAGTGGGTAGCATTGCCGCCTCTGAGTCAGAAGGTCGTGGTTCAAGCCCCACTCCAGAGACTTGAGCACAAAATCCTGGCTGACACTGAGGGAGCGTTGCACTGTCAGAGGTGCCGTCTTTCGGATGAGACATTAAACCGAGGCTCCGTCTGCTCTCAGGTGGACGTAAAAGATCCCGTGGCCACTACTCCAAAGAAGAGCAGGGGAGTTCTCCACGGTTTCCTGGACAATATTTATCCCTCATCCAACATCACGAAAACAGATTATCTGGTCATTATCACATTGCTTTATTGGCTGTAAAGTGCTATAAAAGACACTATATAAATGCAAGTTCTTTCTTTAGAATCATACAGCACAGAAGGAGGCTATTCGGCCCATCGTGCCTGTGCCGGCTCTTTGAAAGTGCTATCGAATTTGTCCCACTTCCCTACTCTTTCCCCATAGCCCTGCAAATTTCTCCGTTTGAAGTATATATTCAATTCCCTTCTGCAGGTTACTATTGAATAGTATCTGCTGTTGTTTTGCCTGACTCGGTGACGTGCTCCACATTCCTGCAGGAACACTGGCTGATGCAATGCCGCTGGTTTGCTCAGTAAAGGCAGGGAGTCAAGTGGGAGACCTGGGGCGTGCAGTCCAGGTGCTGAACTGTTGGGGCGCTGAGGTGCCAGAGTCATTTCTGCTGATTGTGGTGCACCTCCAGCAGCTACCAGGGACGGCCCGGGCATGGCCTGGGATGTGGTAGCCACACCCACTGTCCCTCCTACCCCTCGTCGCCCCATTGGACCAGTGTGTGAGGACACGGCACGGGGACCCATCCCTGTTTACATTGCCACGTTTTACCTACATAAACCCCGACTGCACTTTTAGAAAGTAATTCATTGCCCGTCGAGTGCTTTGGGATGTCCTGTTTGCGTGACTGTTTCCTTTTCCTTTCACAGTTTAACTACATGCACGAATGTTTCGAGCGCGTTCTGTGTGAGCTGAGGTGGAGGAAGGAGGTAAGAGAGAGCAAGGGGCGGGGGGAGGTGGAATAATGGTCTGAACAGCCCCAGGATTTGTCTGATCACACGGTCAGAGTGCGCGGAGGAACCTTTAGCCTCGTGGAAAGCAATTCACACACAGGCTGCAGAGGGCTGTGTTACTGAGATCGTCCTCTCCAGTCAGCAGGCCAGATGGACTCTGCATTCACTGAGGCGGAGTCCAGAGAAACTCTTGTTTTTGCTTTGATTGCATGTCTGATATTCCTTGTTAAAATGAAATGCTTTTTTTGCACCCCATTGAGCCACCCCTTGGTGATGGGGCTTTTATGAAGTGGTTTCTAGGTGTGAGCGCTATCTTATCACCAACAGAAAGAAAGCCTAATCTTTTGTGATCCTAAATGCTTTTACTAGATAACCACGTGGTGCCGATTGCTGCTTAACACGTCTGCAAGTTCCTCGGGAGATTGTGTAAAATAAGTCATATGTTCAATAATCAATGTCTGTCCCTCCCTCCCACTCTGTCTGTTTCCCCTGGCTGGGGAGTCTAGAACACAGGGTCACAGTCTCAGAATAAGGGGTCAGCCATTTTGGACTGAGATGAGGAGAAATTTCTTCACTCAGAGGGTGGTGAATCTTTGGAATTCTCTACCCCAGAGAGCTGTGGAGGCTCAGTCATTGGGTATATTGAAGACAGAGATCGATAGATTTTTGAATATTAAGGGAATCAAGGGATATAGGGAGAGGGCGGGAATGTGGTATTGAGATGGAGGATCAGCCATGATCTTCTTGAATGGCGGAGCAGGCTCAAGGGGCCAAATGGCCTACTACTGCTCCTATTTCTTATGTTCTTGTGTCTCCCTCTCCCTCCCTCCCCCTCTCCGTCTCCCTCCCTCCCTCCCTTCCCCTCTCCGCCTCCCTCCCTCCCTCCCTCCCCCTCTCCGTCTCACTGCCTTCCTCCCTTCCCCTCCCCCTCCCCGTCTCCCTGCCTCCCTCACTCCTCCCCCTCTCCGCCTGCCCTCCCTCCCTCCCTCCCCCTCTCCCTGCCCTCCCTCCCTCCCTCCCTCCCCCTCTCCGTCTCCCTGCCTTCCTCCCTCCCTCCCCCTCTCCGTCTCCCTGCCTTCCTCCCTCCCCCTCTCCGTCTCCCTGCCTTCCTCCCTCCCCCTCTCCGTCTCCCTGCCTTCCTCCCTCCCCCTCTCCGTCTCCCTGCCTTCCTCCCTCCCCCTCTCCGTCTCCCTGCCTTCCTCCCTCCCCCTCTCCGTCACACTGCCTTCCTCCCTCCCCCTCTCCGTCTCACTGCCTTCCTCCCTCCCCCTCTCCGTCTCACTGCCTGCTTTCCTCCCTCCCCCTCTCCGTCTCACTGCCTGCTTTCCTCCCTCCCCCTCTCCGTCTCACTGCCTTCCTCCCTCCCCCTCTCCGTCTCACTGCCTGCCTTCCTCCCTCCCCCTCTCCGTCTCACTGCCTTCCTCCCTCCCCCTCTCCGTCTCACTGCCTTCCTCCCTCCCCCTCTCCGTCTCACTGCCTGCCTTCCTCCCTCCCCCTCTCCGTCTCACTGCCTTCCTCCCTCCCCCTCTCCGTCTCACTGCCTGCTTGCTTTCCTCCCTCCCCCTCTCCGTCTCACTGCTTTCCTCCCTCCCCCTCTCCGTCTCACTGCCTCCCTCCCTCCCCCTCTCCGTCTCACTGCCTTCCTCCCTCCCCCTCTCCGTCTCACTGCCTTCCTCCCTCCCCCTCTCCGTCTCACTGCCTTCCTCCCTCCCTCCCCCTCTCCGTCTCACTGCCTTCCTCCCTCCCTCCCCCTCTCCGTCTCACTGCCTTCCTCCCTCCCTCCCCCTCTCCGTCTCACTGCCTTCCTTCCTCCCTCCCCCTCTCCGTCTCACTGCCTTCCTCCCTCCCCCTCTCCGTCTCACTGCTTTCCTCCCTCCCCCTCTCCGTCTCACTGCCTCCCTCCCTCCCCCTCTCCGTCTCACTGCCTCCCTCCCTCCCCCTCTCCGTCTCACTGCCTCCCTCCCTCCCCCTCTCCGTCTCACTGCCTTCCTCCCTCCCTCCCCCTCTCCGTCTCACTGCCTGCCTCCCTCCCTCCCCCTCTCCGTCTCACTGCCTGCCTCCCTCCCTCCCCCCTCTCCGTCTCACTGCCTCCCTCCCTCCCCCTCTCCGTCTCACTGCCTGCCTCCCTCCCTCCCCCCTCTCCGTCTCACTGCCTCCCTCCCTCCCCCTCTCCGTCTCACTGCCTCCCTCCCTCCCCCTCTCCGTCTCACTGCCTGCCTTCCTCCCTCCCCCTCTCCGTCTCACTGCCTTCCTCCCTCCCCCTCTCCGTCTCACTGCCTGCCTCCCTCCCTCCCCCCTCTCCGTCTCACTGCCTCCCTCCCTCCCCCTCTCCGTCTCACTGCCTGCCTTCCTCCCTCCCCCTCTCCGTCTCACTGCCTTCCTCCCTCCCCCTCTCCGTCTCACTGCCTTCCTCCCTCCCCCTCTCCGTCTCACTCTGTCTGTCACTGTCTCACACTGTCTCTCTGTGTCTCTCCCACAGATGGAGGAAGCTGGCGATGATGAAGATAACAGGAACAGCACCAGTCGCATGGTACGGACATGGGGGAAGGAGGAGCGTGTAGAAATGCTTTGATGTCACTGGTGAGGCTGGCATGAAGCTGTGACCCCCGAGTTGTCCGATTACAGATTTGCCCCTTTACAGGCTAAGCTGAAGCTCTCCTAAAGAGCAAACGTCAATATTGGTGTCATCGGATTCAATCAGGCCCAATAGTAACATCACCAATTCCATCAACACCCTGTTCTCAATAGGATGTTGATGATGACGCCCTTTCAAACTATCTGACAGAGAATGTTTCTCGATTGGTCTCTTGCTGTGTTTCTGATGAGACTCTTCTGCCATTTGAAATCACTGATTCAATTAATAATCTTGAGTATAGGAGTTTGAGGGATGATCTGATCGAGATGTTTAAAATGTAAAAAGGATTCGATAGGGTCGATACAGAGAAACTATTTCCTCTGGTGGGGGAATCTAGAATAAGGAGGCATAATCTTAAAATTAGAGCTAGGCTGTTTAGGAGGGAAATCGGGAAGCACTTTTTCACACTAAGGGTGGTAGAAATCTGGAACTCTTCCCCCCTCTCCTCCACACCCCCCCCCCCCCCCCACCGCCCCAAAAGGCTTTGGATGCTGGGCGACAGTCAGCTTTCAAGACTGAGATGGGTGGATTTTTGTTGGGTAAGGGTATCAAGGGATGTGGAGCAATGGCGGGTCAATGGAGTTGAATCGCTGATCAGCCACGATCTCATTGAATGGCGGATCGGGCTCGAGGGGCTGATTGGCCTCCTCCTGTTCCTGATATTTCTAAATGTAGCTTTGGAACTTTTCAGTGTGGCTGTTGTCCTGTGCCTGTTGGGTAACTCCAGCTCTCCTTTCAATGTTCTTTTATGCTAATTCCCAGAGCCTCCATTATATATTTGCAGCAATGGTATGTTTTGATTCCACAGTGCTAATGGGAGGAGTACATTGATGTATTTGAGCCCCTGGTTTGGTTGTGTCTGCGCTGGGAACCACTGGGTTGAAGCAATCGGCTTGTTCCAATTCCTTGGAGGAACGTGTGCTCACTGCCCGTGAGTGATCCCGTTGACTCTGGGTCCTGTCCTGGCCTGTCTTATCTGGCTCACTGTTTGCTGTCTTATTTCCACTCCATACTTCTAATTTTTTGGGCGTCCATCTGAATTATGTTTTAAATGCCTAGCAGAGTCAAAACTGTCTAAAAAAGGGAGTATTACTGGAGGGGCAGCATCACAGGAAGCTTCATCCCATCTCCAGGAGCTGGTCGAATGCTAAATCCTGCACCATATATAATAATCCAGTCTGTACTTAGCAGTATCAGATGAATTCTCCCTCCCTTCTAGCACATACACTTTGGAAAGTGAATAGGAATTTACATTCAGGTTTTGGGATTATCAGGAAACTCTCGATTTACCGGCGCCTAAATAACCGGAAATCTCTGTTAACCGGCAAAATTCAGGAGTAGGTTCAGCTAAGTTTTACTTCATATTAGTGGCCGTTCCTGGATCTGTGTAACTGGGGTTCCTGCACCTGTTGCTAAACAACAGGGACGCCTGGATCTTGTGGCCGGGGTTCCTGCACCTGTTGCTAAGCAACAGGGAAGCCTGGTTCTGTTGCTGTGTACGGGGCTCTCGTACTTTTTAACTATACCTCTCTGTAATCCGGACTTTTTTTTGGATAAACCGGCACCACGCCGGTCTCGTCGGTGCCGGATAAAAGAGTTTCCTGTGAAATGCTTAAATTAACCCATTTTCTGACTCTCTCACAGTCCAGTACAAACTCTATTGACAGTTACGTAAATCCCATCGGGGCCGCAAAACCACATAATGAAGTGTCATTAACTCCTTACTTCCCAGGGTAGTCCTGGGTGCAGTTGGTGACGGACGCACATTGGCTAACACTGCCGAGAGAGGCGGGTTGGTTTCCACCGTCCACACTGCAATCTGCGTCCCAGCAGTGTTCGTGTGCTGAAGACTCCTCACCCCTACCTTGTACCAGTGGAATTCAGCCGTGCGAGATTCCAAGGAAGCTGCACCTCTTGTCGCATCTGTCGCCGTGGCTCGGCCGTTACTTCTCTTGCCTTTGGGTCAGAGTGTTGTGGGTTCGAGTCCCACGACACAACTTAAAGTTCTTTAATCTAGGTTGACAGTCCAATGTTGAGGGACTGCTGCACTGTTGAAAATACTTTCAGGCGAGACAATTAAACAAGGTTTCTTCTGCCTTTGCGGTGCTTCCCGTGTACATTACACATCAGTGGCACTTTTTGAAGAGCAGCAACAACAAACATTTATATAGCGCCTTTCACGTAGTAAAACGTGCCAAGGCACTTCACAGGAGGGTTATCAAACAAAAATCTGACACCCAGCCACATTAGGACAGGTGAGCAAAAGCTTGGATGAAGTGGTAGGTTTTAAGGAGTGTCTTAAAGGAGGGAGAGGTAGAAAGGTGGAGAGGTTTAGGGAGGGAATTCCAGAGCTTGGGGCCTAGGCAGCTAAAGGCATGGCCGCCAATGGTAGAGCGAAGGAAATCAGGGATTCGCAAGAGGCCAGAATTGGAGCAGCGCAGGGATCTCGGAGGGTTGTCGGGCTGGAGACGGTTATAGAGATAGGGAGGGGTGAGGCCATGGAATTTTAAAATCAAGGCGTTGCTGGACTGGGAGCCAATGTAGGGCAGCAAGCACAGGGGTGATGGGTGAACGGGACTTGGTGCGAGTTAGGATATGGGCAGCAGAGTTTAGTCTGTCGGGAGAACAGAGCAGGGAGATCTTGCAGTGTCCTGGGCAGCAACTGATTAATAGGCCATTCATCTCATACCTAGGTCACTGCACCTCAAAAGTGATAACAACTCCAAGCACTCTACACAATGAATTAATGTCATAAGAACATAAGAAATAGGAGCAGGAGTTGGCCATACAGTCCCTCAAGCCTGCTCCGCCATTCAATAAGATCATGGCTGATCATCGACCTCAACTCCACTTTCCCGCCCGATCTCTATATCCCTTGATTCCCCTGGAGTCCAAAAATCTATCGGTCTCAGCCTTGAATATACTCAAAGACGCAGCATTCACAGCCCTCTGGGGCAGAGAATTCCAAAGATTCACAACCCTCTGAAGAAATTCCTCCTCATCTTGGTCTTAAATGGCTGACCCCTTATCCTGAGACTATACCCCCTAGCTCTAGACACTCCAGCCAGGGGAAACAACCTCTCGGCATCTACCCTGTCAATCCCCCTCAGAATCTTGTATGTTTCAATGAGATCACCTCTCATTCTTCTAAACTCCAGAGAGTATCGGCCCATTCTACACAATCTCTCCTCATAGGACAGCCCTCTCATCCCAGGAATCAATCTAGTGAACCTTCGTTGCACCGCCTCCAAGGCAAGTATATCCTTCCTTAGATAAGGAGACCAAAACTGTGCCCAGTACTCCAGGTGTGGTCTCGCCAAGGCCCTGTACAATTGGAGCAAGACTTCCTTACTCTTATACTCCAACCCCCTTGTACAGGAAACTTCGATATCCGGCACCGACGGGACCGAGCTGCTGCCGATCTATCAAAACTTCCAGATAGACCAGCGCTAATGTTGAAGTATACAGAGGTTTTCATCTCCGTATCTAACAACAAACACTGTTGCTTAGCAACAGCTTGTAAACGCTAGGCCCGTACCTTGGAAGCGTCTCTGAAGCTGTTACTAAGCTACAGAGACGCTTTCCAGAGCCTGACTTTTTTTTTAAACAAAATGCTAGAAGAAAAAAAACCTAACCAAAATGGCTGCTGATTTCTGCCGTTAGATTGAGGTTTCTGGACATACAACCTCTGGATAAACCAAAGTTTCTTGTAATAAAGGCCAACATGCCATTTGACTTCCTTATTGCTTGCTGTACCTGCATGCTAGCTTTCTGTGTTTCTTGCACGAGGACACCCAAATCTCTCTCAACACCCAACATTTGAAAGTTACTCACCATTTAAAAAATATTCTGTTTTTCTTCCTACCAAAGTGAATAACCTCACATTTCCCGACATTATACTCCATCTGCCACCTTACTGCCCACTCACTTAGTCTATCTGTATCCCTTTGCAGACTCTGTTCTCCTCGCAGCTTACTGTCCCACCTAGCTTTGTATTGCCAGCCAACTTGGATACATTACACTCGGTCCCTTCATCTAGGTCATTAATATAGATTGTAAATAGCTGAGGCCCCAACACTGATCCTTGTGGCACCCCACTAGTTACAGCCTGCCAACCTGAAAAAGACCCGTTTATCCCTACTCTCTGTTTTCTGTCCGTTAACCAATCCTCTATCCATGCTACTATATTACCCCCAAACCCATGAGCCCTAATCTTGTGTAATAACCTTTTATGTGGCACCTTATCGAATGCCTTTTGGAAATCCAAATATACTACATCCACTGGTTCCCCTTTATCTACTCTGCTAGTTACATCCTCAAAAAACTCTTAGGGAAATCCTGTTTGACAAATTTATTTTCATAAAACCATGTTGACTCTGCCTAATGTTATGATTTTCTAAGTGCCCGGATACCACTTCCTTAACAATGGATTCCAGCATTTTCTGACGACTGATGTCAGGCTAACTGGCCTGTAGTTCTCTGTTTTCTCTCTCCCGCTCTCGTTTCTTGAATAGCGGTGTTACATTTGCGACCTTCCAATTCGCTGGGACCGTTCTAGAATCTAGGGAATTTTGGAAGATCACAACCAATGCATCCACTAAGACACTATCCAAGTGTCTGCGTAATTGAATTAAAGTGTGCAAAGCCTGCAGCAGCAACAAATGATTACTTCAGTCCAGTATATACCCTCAGACTGAGAGTGTGCGCTTATTCAGATCACTCTCGGGACTCTGCATAAACCTCTAGGCCAAGAGTGTCCAATTTTTTTGTACTCGAGTATCTACCATGAAGCCTTGGGGCCCCATATAAAGTACACTCCAAAAGTCATTAATTGGCTGTGAAGCAATTTGGGACATCCCAAGGGCGTGAAAGGTGCTATAGAAATGTAAATTTGTTCGTTCTTTAAATCTGTTTTATTAATTTGCATACATCTGTTTGTCGTGTACATTAATGATTTAGATATGAATGTAGGAGGTATGATCAGAAAGTTCGCAGATGACACAAATTGGTGTAGAGTTGGTAAATAGCGAGGGGGGAAGCCTCAGGCTACAGGACGATATAGATGGGTTGGTCAGATGGGCAGAACAGTGGCAAATGGAATTTAACCCTGAAAAGTGTGGGGTGATGCATTTTGGGAGGACTAACAAGGCAAGGGAATACACAATGAATGGTAGGACCCTAGGAAGGACAGAGGGACCTTGGTGTGCATGTACATAGATCCCTGAAGGCAGCAGGACAGGTAGATAAGGTGGTTAAAAAGGCATATGGGATACTTGCCGAGGCATAGAATATAAGAGCAGGGAGGTTATGATGGAGCTGTACAAAACGCTAGTTAGGCCACAGCTGGAATACTGTGTGCAGTTCTGGTCGCCACACTAGGAAGGATGTGATTGCATTGGAGAGGGTGCAGAGGAGATTCACCAGGATGTTACCTGGGCTGGAGCGCTTCAGCTATGAAGAGAGACTGGACAGACTGGGGTTGTTTTCCTTAGAGCAGAGAAGGCTGAGGGGGGACCTGATTGAGGTGTACAAAATTATGAGGGGCATAGATAGGGTAGATAGAAAGGAACTTTTCCCCTTAGTAGAGGGGTCAATAACCAGGGGGCATAGTTTCAAGGTAAGGGGCAGGAGGTTTAGAGGGGATTTGAGGAAAAACTTTTTCACCCAGAGGGTGGTTGGAATCTGGAACTCACTGCCTGAAAGGGTGGTAGAGGCAGGAACCCTCACAACATTCAAGAAGCATTTAGATGAGCACTTGAAATGCCATAGCATACAAGGCTACGGACCAAATGCTGGAAAATGGGATTAGAACAGACAGGGCTTGATGGCCGGCGCGGACACGATGGGCCGAAGGGCCTCTTTTTGTGATGTATAACTCTGACTCTATGATTCTATCTCGAGTCGCTGATATGGGCAAATGTTGGTGCTCCATTTTAGCATTTGTCCGCCATTGAGGCAACAGCCCTTTCTAAGCCTCCTGGCCCACGGGATTCACAGAACTAACGCATGTATAAGAAATCTAAGTGCAAATGGGACCTACTGGGTTGGGCTTCGAGCGAGAGTTTACCAGGGGCTTCGACCTCCTGTGGCCCACGGGCTGCGGTATGGATACCCCTGCTACCTCGGAGCTGGGACTTGGGAGTGAGTCTGCCCAAACACTTGGGGAGGCCGCATAATGTGGTACAGGTATTTTTTTGGAGGAGTTGTTACTGATGTTGACCACCTCTGTTTGCTGCCACGGAGACCTCGGTCTAAAGTGAGCAGGCGGAGGACAGGAAAATAAATGGAACTGAACCAAGCGATTTTGGTCTAGTAGAGTTGACAAGAGAGGATGTTTCCTATTCAGTAAATGGAAACCATTTGGTGCAGACAAACTGGGGGTGAGCAGAGCCCGTCTCCAGTGGTTGTCAGTAGTACAGGAAACTTTGTGCTATCCGGCACCGACGGGACCGAGCTGTTGCCGTCCCATCAAAACTGCCGGACAAACCAGCGCTAATGTTGAAACATACGGAGATTTTGAGCGCCGTATCTGGCAACAAACCCTAACAGCTTCGAAACAGTCGGCCATACCTTGCAAGCGTCTCTGTAGCTTAGCAACAGCTTCAGCGAGACCTTGCAGAGCCTGACTGGTGGGGGAAAAAAAAGCAACGAAAAGAAAAAAACCTAACCAAACGGCTCCTGATTGTTGCCGGTGGCTCGAGCATTCCGGACAGTTAACCTCCGGATAAACCAAAGTTTCCTGTACTGTACAGACTAGCGAGGTTAATCATAGAGTCTCACCTGAAGAGTACAACATTTTCAAAGGATCTAATCAAGTATAATATCCTCACTGGATTGGACATTTAGACTCTTATGGTGGCTGTATTTAATGTTTGTTAATTCCAGTCGAACATCTGAAGATTGATTTATTGTTTTCCTATTCCCCACCACCAAAATCAATTGATACTCAGATCCACATCTTGTGCACTGGGACCTATCTGTGAATGATATTCTCGGATAGGCCACAACCTTGCAGATGTGACTAACCTGGTCTTGGGGGAACAGGAGGAGGCCATGCAGCCCCTCGAGCCTGTTCTGCCATTCAATGAGATCATGGCTGATCTGTGACCTAACTCCATATACCTGCCTTTGGCCCATATCCCTTCATATCTTTGGTTAACGGAAATCTATCAATCTCCGATTTAAGATTAAAAATTGGCCCAGCATCAACTGCCATTTGCGGTAGAGAGTTCCAAACTTCTACCACCCTTTGTGTGTAGAAGTGTTTCCTAACTTCACTCCTGAAAGGGCTGGCTCTAATTTTTAGACTGCCCCCTAGTCCTAGAATCCCCAACTAGCGGAAAGGGTAGATCGAGAGAAACTCTATCAGTTCCCCTTAATATCTTGCAAACTTCGATCAGATCACCCCTTAACCTTCTAAGTTCCAGGGAATACCCTAGTTTGTGCAATCAATAGTGCTGCATCTGGCTGGCCTGGGTTTTGGCGATAATTGTAATTCTTCCTAATGAGAGAATTTATTGCACTACAGAATTGGCAAATAAAAAACCTCACGGGATTGCAGTAAGTCTTTGCACCCCCTCCCACAAGAGGGGCACAGCCCGCAGACACTCGCGTCCAAACCTACACTCAATGTCCACCCGAAAAATATTTAGTGGGATTGAGATTGGGCTGAGAGTCCAATGTAAGTGAGTGGATCGCAGATACTTCTGGAACTGCTTCATCCTCTCTCCCTCCCCCCAAACATTCTGGGAATGCTCTGAGCCCATGCCCGCCTCTCCCCATCATTCTGTGTACAGTAAAATACTCATTCGAGTTCCTATTAACTCGTGGGTTTAATCAGCTCACAATCCCTCACCCCTTCCAGGGTCAGACCTACTGCATTTTGTGCTGTAACCTCACGTCTGCTGTCAGCTCCCAACGTCATCTCTTAATCTGCTAATTCTCTCTGACTTTTGCCTAAGATGCGATTCTGTAGTTGCAGTGATCTGATTATATACCGCGTTGACTATAATGTATTTGCGCAATACAGATGTTAATAGATGTTTGTTGTTATGAAGGAATCTCCTGAGAGAAATTAGGCCGTCTAAAGATCACACTGTCTTATGGTTTCACCGATCGATGTAAATCTTCAAAATGAGCACGCGAAACTGCACAGCACAGGCAGTGTTTCAATGCTGCAATTTTGAAAGATTTATTTTTCTTAGCAAAGCAGTGAGGGATTTCTGTTCCTCCACTGTCCCCTCTTCATCGCCCCAAGCTCAGCCATGATCTTATTGAATGGCGGCGCAGGCTCGAATGGTCGGTTGGCCTGCTCCTATTTCTTCAGTTCTTATGTCACAGCAGAGTATCAGAAATCAGACACGTTGATGTTGGGCGTCCGAGTTTCTGAAGTGTGTTCGCTCAACCCATTAACGTAATTTCCTTTTTTTCTCTTTCAGAATATTTTTCGTGCAGCAGCAGCGAGAGGTAATCGAGGCTCGCTGTCCTGATGGGAGACCTCGCTCTCTGTAGCATCTCAGCACCTTAGCATGGAAACTGAAGCAATTGGACCTTTGACATTGGGGGATGGGGAGGCATGCGGCAGCCCGAACCCTTCCTCAATGTAGCTGTGACATCAAAACAGTCTTCAAGTAGTCCATTCCTCATTTCATCCCATCTTTCACTGTTATAACGTTGCCACTCGTAGCCGCCTCTGTGAGTGATCGAGGAGTAACATGTTTATTGGATAGTGCAGGACGCTGGGGCGTAATCTTCCTGACGAGAGGGAGCGACCATAGCGTGCGGCCAATAGAGTACAGGATGCTAGCGCTTGCCAGCCCTGATTTGTTAGCCTGGGACCAGTGGGTGAAGGGGCGAGCACTATTACCGTGGCCAAGGTCCATCTCCAAACTAATGGGTATACCGACAGTGTAAGCTACTAGTTAATTGCTGGGTATTAGAGACAGGATTCCCCGCTGGATTATTTAGGGAGCTTCAGTCTCCAAACCCACACTACAATGCACGGAACATGCCTTCAGCAGCTGGATCCGAGCATCCGTTCATTTTGACTGTTCTTCAACACAAGAAAATCAAGTTTCCAAGTGGATATTCTTTGTCCAAATCTGACTGTGGAGTAGTAAAGAGCCTGTCGCTAGATGATATCCTGCATGCAGCATGTACAGTATTGCATTTCACTAATATACAATGGGGAACTAGGAGAGAAAATGTTGGAGCCTGGGGGACAGGACGGGGTGGGGGGGGGGGGGGAATTTTCCTCAAGACTTTACAAAAAAAATCTTATTTTTGTTTTATATTGAAAACCAGAAGAGGTGTTTTGTATATTAAGAGCTGCTGTGCTCTGCTAAGACAGAGAGCGAACACACATTTAGAAGTATATGGGGCTCTTGCATTTTGGGGATTTTCTAGCTGGGGTAAGTATTGTGCCATCCAGTGACTCATTGCTGGTGATCTGTCCAAAGCTGCCAATGGGAAATATCCACTTTTGACACTTGTGTGTGTTGTGACGGTGAAATGAATTGACGAGGAATGGGAAAACGGAGAAACCGTCAGTGTTTAATAGGAGGCCAGACTTCTAATTAACCCTTTTTGAGTGCACAATATCCCCCCCCCCCCCCCCCCCCCCCCATTCTTTGGGAAGGAATCAGCCTGGTTCAGGCCAGTCACTACAAGTCATTGAACACTCGGACTGATATACACTATTTACAAAAGTATTTCCAGTGCCCTTTTTGTTGTGTATTGCTTTTGAAACGAGCAGTTACGCAACCTCGCCACGCTGCTTAATGACACAGCTATTCAAACTCTGTTCTAGGTTAGTCGCCAGTGTTGGACATTGTGGAGTTTGTGTTGCTCGCTGGCAGTGATGTTGATCTGCACCATGTACTTTGGAAGCGGGGAACTTTAGTCGGGAGTGAGGAATCATTGGGTGTGAGAGAGAGCCTTAGAATTTATACCAGTTCCCTGGCTCTCTTTGTAACGTGGCTTCCTCAAAGCTCAGCAGGTCCAGCCCGGTTAGGATTATGGATAACAAAGTAGGCCAGTGTGAGAGAGGGGAGAAGAGACTGATCGTGAAACATTTCGAAGCTTTCAATCAGCATTCTCCTTTACACAGTGCAGCCTCTGTGTCATTCAAGGACTGATGGATCAGTTTTAACGGTCATCAATAAACTTTCTGACCACAGACCTGGTAACGAGGACTGACGGCAGAAATGTTGCACTGGGATCCAAATGTCCTCGTCGGTAACTGGGGGAGACCTGTCGGTATTTGTATTACGTTCAGGTATGGGCCTATATACAGGCCAAAGAATAAGGACACACTACTGCTTGCCAGAGGCTGGCTGTGTTGGGTGGGGGGGGGGGGGGGAAGCAATTGTTTTTGTAAAAAAAAATTCCTAGTCTTCTCAAAATTACCATGTAATTTCTTGAAAGCATCAGTGTTAAAGCTGCAATGTAATTATTTATAGATCCATAATTAAAGGTGGCGACTGGTTTGTGTAACACGCTGTCGTTGTCATTGCGTCCATTTTCTTCAAATGTTTATATTGAAGCCACTGTTGTCCCATCAGAAAGGGGCCAACAAGAGCTCACTTTATGGGCTATGGCAAACCAAGTAAATTGGAGGTGGCATTTCAAAAACAGCCAGTGACGATCCTCTCTTGGCGGGGAGGATAGAGGGAAGGGATATAACTGGGGTGGTTTTTGAGGCCGCGTTAGCTCTGAGATACCGTGCTCGGTGATGGGAGTTTGGAATCGAGCTGCTTCTCAATGGCAACCTCGGTGATGGGATAATGGAGTCAGGCAGGTCCACAGTATTCCAGGGCGCTGTTGATGATTGACCAGCCAGAATGTTTCATTAATGGGACCTGGAGGGTTAGACAGGGATTACTTCTGACTTGCCTCCAGATAAGCAGTGCTCGACAATGCCCCATCAGACAGGGTGATCCTACTTGGACTAGCAGTGGCAAGGTACCATGAGGAAAGTCTTGTGCCTTTCTATCCACAATGGTAGAGACAGGTTAATATTTTAGTTTTAGATCTTTATTTCCATCATTTTATTTCAGAATTTCCAGTTTTTTTTCATTTAAACAGAAGCTCTGCCTGTCTGGATTCCCTGGTAGTTTGGGTTGAAGACTCGCGCCCGGTGATGAGTTTGCATGGGAGTCAGACACTTGGCTCACCGAAAAATAAAGCGCGCAAAGCGGAGGATGGTGAAGAGAATTGTAAATGTACTTTGGGTTTTAAAATGCAATCATCAGTTTCTTATTGGATCAATTGTAAACCTTCTGCAAATCCCCAAGGGTTAGGGAGGGGTGTTGAGCAATTCTTGGACGACGGCCACATTGTGTGTGTGTGTGTGGAACCTTGCACGGGTTTGATTCTTCATTAGCTGGAAACCAGTAAAAGGGTGTGCCCGTGTCTAGTGATTAATGCATTGTAACTTTGGGCTGTGTCCATCCCATCACAGTGTCTGCCTGTTCAGGGAACTGGTCATTTTCTAATCATTGCCATTTCACATTCTAATCAGTGAGCAGCCTGGAGGAGTAGTTTGTCATTTGCAGTAATGTAATGTCTAATGTAACATATTCTTCTAAATAAATGAAAACATGTGCATTTCTGCCACTCTCCCTCATCACTTCTCAACCAAAAATAGTTTCCTAGTGTAGCTCTGGCAGAGTGGTTGGTGGCTTGATGGTTTGGTGAAACGATTTCTAATTCCCGCAAAGCATAGCTGAAATAGAAACTGGCCGCCTTAATACTAAAGTGAGTAAAGTGAATCAGCCACATGCCTTGGTTACTAGCACACCCACGAGGCTCTCTGTTACTTTTTGGGGGGAGGGGAGGTAACTTGTTGTATTTGATAAAGATACTAGTACGGGTAATGAGTTCGATACCATGACAGTTTGGGACATTCCAATAATGTTAATGATGCTATCAAGTTCCCTCATGTTTGAATGTCCTGATTGCAGTCAAGTTGTGACTTTACGACACCGCACACACAGAGCATCTGTACAGTGGTATAACCATCCCCTGTACCTCACCCGACATGGTCAGTAACATCACGCCACCTCAACTGTCTACTGCTCCCATCAGTTGGTTTGGAGCCAGTGGCGATTGGTGAGTTACTTGCTAGCTCTTCTGAGTGTGATGGTGGGAGGTGATGTGAACTTGGGTATAAAGGAGGCAAGTCCTGCCTAGTTAAAGGAATGCTGTGGGGCTTCGGGGCAAGATTTTTTTTAAGAACTAGGAAAATAGAATTTGGCCCAATGAGACGGTTCATCAACTCTCTCAACCTCCCAGAGATGTGGAGGCTGACGCTCCTGATTTTGCTCATTTTAAGGCTGCACAAAATTCTGATTCCTACCTCACCCAAATTCTGAAAAATGGTTCCTACACTAGATTGAATAAGTTTAGGTGAAGAAGTCCCAGTTGATCTCATCTTTTGAGAATACCCAACCTGCCATCTTTCCATTACAACTTTGCCATCCTCCTGAACGGGAGGCAGGATTTTTGTTTGTCGAAGGATCCTGGAGCGCTGGCTCAGAGCCTCATGTGCTGCTCGATCCCACAACCATCTGCCCCATAGGCAAGAGTGCTACAAACTGAGCCAAGCTGACACTCATTTTACTTGTTCTTACTCTGAAGCTGCAGTGTGAAATGTAAATGAATATTTTAATTCAGACCAGACTTGGAGTTGGTGTATTTAACAAAAAAGAAAGATTTCAAAGTAGCAGCAACCCAGAAATGGCTGGTAGGAGAGTTTTTGCCTGAGAACACAGGGCATTTGAGGCTGTGGGCTCGCAGTAATGTACCAAAGACTCTGCTTCCTGGGCATGGTGTGATTGCAATGTGGCAACTGGTCCATAAGGAGCTGCAAGGACCATCGAAATAAAGCCCCCCACGGCCTTCAGCTCTGCCGTAGTGCGTACCTCAAATAGTCAACCAGTCTGTTCATTTGGTTTTTTTATTACTCCCCTGCACAAAACTCAAAGGCACAGTAAAAGTAAATGAATGTTAAATATTGCGTGCTTGGGGTGTGCGTCTATTCTTGGTGTGTTTACCTCGTGTTGTAACTTCTTACTTGGCTCCATCATTGACCACTGTGCTGTCAGCCGTCTAGGCCCGAAGCTCTGGAATTCCCCCTCTGAACATAAGAAATAGAAGCAGGAGTCGGCCATACGGTTCCTTGAGCCTGCTCTGCCATTCAATAAGATCATGGCTGATCATCGACCTCCACTCCACTTTCCTGTCCATATCCCTTGATTCTCCTGAGTCCAAAAATCTCCCTGTTGAAAATATTCAACTCTCCACCTCTCTTCCTTTAAGACACTCCTTAAAACCTACCTCTGACCAAGCTATTGGTCACCTGTCCTGATGTCTCCTCATTTAGCTCGGTGTCAATTTGTTTGTTTGATTACGATCCTGCGAAGCACTGGGACGTTTTACTACATTGAAGGCGCTATAAAAATGCAAGGTGTTCATCGTTGCTGTGTGATCTCCATTTGAGGCTCATTCCTTCTATCTGTGACTGTGTGCGAGGGGGATCCTTTACGATTGGCTCATTGCTTTCAGAGCACTTGCCGTTATTAGTGCAGAGCTGTCTGATGGCACAGGACAGCCATCAACATGAGTGCCAAGCAGCTGCTCCTGTGCTATTTCACTTGTACAATTTATGGAGGGCATCTTGTCACCATGCCCACTGCTGTCTCAACATAGGACAGTGAGCATCTAATGAGGCCTTGAAATCCTGCCAATCAATCTTGCCTATAACTACTCTCAAGACAAGTTGAAACTGGCTTTCTTTTATTCACTGGATGTGGGCATCACTGGCAAGGCCAGCATTTATTGCCCATCCCTGGTTGCCCTCAAGAGGGTGGTAAGCTGCCATTTTGAACCGCTGCCGTCTGTGGTGAAGATACTCTTAGTGCGGTTACGTAGGATGATTATAGCTCCAAGTCTGGATGGTGTGTGATATAGAGGAAACCATGGAGGTGGTGGTGTCCCCATGCACCTGCTGCTCTTCTCCTAGATGGTGGATGTCGCGGGTCTGGGAGGTGCTGCCGAAGGAGTCTTGGCGAGTTGCTGCAGTGCATCGTGTAGATGGTGCACACACCAGCCACGCTGCGCAGGTGGTGAAGGGAGTGAATGTTTAAGCTGGTGGATGGGGTAGGTTATGACTGTAGCTTTGAGTTTGAAGCCCAAAGCAGTTGAAGTACTTGAGATAAGAGGATCTCACTGTGTTTACACCCTGTGTAACAGAGTCTCCACTGGTATTGCCACATGGTCACTGGCTGCCTGCAGTGCATCTATCGTTCCGTGACGGCATTTGGGAAATGGCACTTCTGCCCCTCCCCCACCACCAACCAGTCATGCATTAGCTGGCCCCTCACCAACCACCAGCACTGTTGCACCTGTCTCACCCTCTGTACTTGCCCTGATTGTGTATCTGCTGGTGACTGCTTCCTGCTTCAACTGGGGGTATACGGTGATCTTTGTGTACTGGGGTTCTTGCTCTGTACACAATGTAGATTATACACTGAGTATATGAGCACACTTATCCAGCATGTAATGACGGCCACTGTATGTGGATATGCTGCTGCAACATCCTCTGCAAACCAAGGGGTCGAGTTTCCTCTTCAATCCCCTTTTACCTGCCTCACTTTCATTCCATTAATGGTGTTCTGATATATTGCTGGGCTGAGATGACGTACAGTGGGAAGAGGCACATGTGGAGCATAATCACTGGCACAGATCTGTTGGGCTGAATGACCGCTTAACAGTGGTTTATGCTCTAGGGATTTGGTCAACTTACACCCTCCAATCACAAGAGTGTTGTCTTTAACCAGTGGAGCTTAAACCATGCTTCCTACTGCACATTCCCATGGATAATTGAATTTGTTTGACCCTACTCTTCTTGTTTCTAATCCCTTGCTGCATTTTTAAATGTTTCACTGTGTGGCTTGTTTTTTTGCATGCATATCTTTGACAAATATGACTTCATTATGTGGATAAATGTCACATCCATGGGCTAACCATGTCCTTTCACTCCTCGCCACCATCCAGCTCTGGTGGTTGCCAGACAGTTGACTGTTTCTGTAACTTTACTCACATGTTCACTGAGATGTTAGTCGCTGTAGCACTGAAACCAGGATTAAGTAGCACTTGTACAAAAGCAAAATTACTGCGGATGCTGGCAATCTGAAATAAAAAGAGAAAATGCTGAAAATACGCAGCAGGCCGGGCAGCATCTGTGGAGAGAAACAGATGACCCTTCATCGACCTGAAACGTTAACTGTTTCTCTCTCCACAGATGCTGCCTGACCTGCTGAGTGTTTCCAGCGTTTTCATTTAAGTAGCACTTGATTAGGTTCATGTATTTGTGTGCACTTTTCTAAATCTGGTCTGTAAGACTCTCTTTGGTTACTAATATGAACAGTCATAAGTATGTAAGAATTAGGAGCAGGCCATACGGCCCCTCGAGCCTGTTCCATAAGATCATGGCTGATCATCAACCTCAACTCCACTTTCTATCCCGATCCCCATATTCTTCCATTCCCATAGAATTCAAAAATCTATCTCGGCCTTGAATATACTCCCTTTGGGGTAGAGAATTCCAAAGATTCACAACCCTCTGCAGAAATTCCTCCTTATCTCAGTCTTAATAGCCGACCCCTTATCCTGAGACTATGCCCCCTAGTTCTCGACTCACCAGCCAGGGGAAAGAACCTCTCACTCAGCATCTATCCCCCATAGAATTTTGTGTTTCAGTCCATTTTATCCTCCCCTCATGATGATGATGGTTTTAAATTATAATTTCAGTCTGTGATTGATTTTGTAAAAGTGGGCTGGGACTTTGCTGTTTGAATTTGGGCATCTTCTTACAGCTTTAGAGCTGTCTTTAAAAAACTCAGCCTGTTTTCTATGCAGTGCCTGTGTTGTGAAATGGAAACTACAACTGTTTCAGTTGTGAAATGGAACTCACCCCACTGGCAACCAGCCAGTGTGTATAAAACACATGATGAGCAGGCTGCCTGGAGCACTTTCTAATCACCAAGCGAGGAAGAGTAAAAACCAGTTTGTGAAACCCCAGCACATTAACGTTTATTTATGAAAAGTAATCAGGGAGGGAGAAAATTGTCGAGAAAGGACCAGCTGATCTGTGATATTTGACCATCTCGGATCCCGACAGCAACTTGAGTAAGAGCAGCACTTCCCATTTACTCCAGTGATGTGCACAGGTGGTGCTGCGTCTAGCCTCGTGTTCCGGCACGGATTTCCATAGTTCAGGCTGGTTGCAGCGCTGAATACACAAATTAAATGTAAATGAGGAAAATCTGTTCTAGCAATTAATTTTATTCCGGTTACATAGACGTTGAGCAGGGAGCTTATTCCCCTCCCTCATTTAATATGCTTCCAATACGTCGCTTGGGAAGATAATACATTGTCGTTATCATTTCAGCCGTGATTGGGGCTGAACTGCTTCAACTCAACTATTTTGCTTTTGCGATGGAGACTGGTGCATGACACACAGAGGGGCTTTTAAAAAATAAAAAAAACTGCTTTCCTATATATTTAGATTTTTTTTCCTTCCCCACCTCTTGTGATACTGTGTTTGGGCATCTGCCCATATTGAAAAAAGTCAGCCGTATTGACACTGCTTTTTTTCCCTCTTCCGTTGTGGGGAAGTGCTTGATCGGTCAGTGCACAATGCCTCCTTGCAAAGGCACATTTGAGACACGGAATGTGATGCAGTGTACCATGATTGGGCCACGGTAATTTTTGCTTTAGAATCGGGGAAACTATTCAGTTGATTTCTAGACACTTGCCTGAAATCAAAGCTGCATTTATTCAGTCGCTTTGTCATTGCAAAAAAGGTTTAATTCCATTAGTCATCATGAACATTTTTGAATTTACTGACTCTTAAATGCTTTGAAAGTGCCGTTTGGCACGAGCAGGTGGGGAAGTCTACAGGTGCACACATTTTCCCCCTGGGCTGGAGAATTGAATGGGAACCAGGCCTGGCTGGAATCAATCCTGCAGGTAAACAGTTCAAAACCAGTAAATGTATCCGAAAGGAAATCGCTGCTGCTCTATTTGCCCTGATAATTGGGATGCGGTGTGCAGCCAGTGTTAAGGAAAGGTGGAATGGGTGGTGTGCTCGATAACATCACCCGTCCTCAGCCCATCTGCCGCTGAAACCCTCATCCCCGATTTTGTTACCTTCCGCCTCGACTGTTCTAATGCTCTCCTGGCCGCCTTCTACCCTCCATAAACTTGTACAAATCTCTGCTGCCCATATGCTAACTCGCACCAAGCCCCGTTCACCCCTGTGCTTGCTGACCTGCATTGGCTTGCCAGTCCGGCAAAAGCCTCTATTTTAAAATTTTCACATACCTCCATGGTCTTGCACCTCCCCTATCTCTCTAGCCTTCTCCAACCCTCGGAGAACACTGCGTTCCTCCAATTCTTGCCACTGGCGCATCCCTGACTCCCTTCGCTCTTCCATTGGTGGCCGTGCCTTCAGCTGCGGCCTGAAGCTCTGGCATTCCCTTCCTAAACCTCTCCTTTAAGACGCTCCTTAAAATCTATCTCTTTGGTAAGCTTTTGGTCACTCATCCAAATATCTCATTCTTTGATTAGTGCCATTTTTTTGTCTGCTTATGCTCTGGTGAAGCACTGTGGGCTGTTTTACGATGTTAATGGTGCTGTATAACAAGCTGCTGAGCCACCACATTCCACCTTCAGTCACACATGAAAACTTGCAAATAACTTAATCACACTCTGGGTGCAAACAGTAGGGATCTGTAGGAAATTATCAGGCCATAGATTTTTTGTGCAGAGTGAAGACATTTTGTATTAATTTCATTAAATAGTGCTGTTCTGCACAGTATTCTTGATTGTGCTATATTTAGAAACTCTTTTATTAAGAAGTTTCTTTATAAAGTATCAAGGTCGATCAAGTGCGAGTCCTAGATCAGAGAATGAGCAGCAGCGAGCGGATCTGAAACGGAGTGAAGGACAGCTCGATTTGAAAGTCAGTGATGGGGAGAGGCTTGGCTGCCACAGGTCGCTCCAGGAGATCACACCTACAGAGAGTAGAAATAAAATTTAAGCTGCAGCTGTCACACAGCAAAGGAAGCCCAGGGCGGTCGCAGTATAATCACTGCTCAATTAACATTGTTTTATTCATTAAAAGTGACGAGGGATAGTTAGAGCTGGAATTACGCTGCAAGCCCAAATGCATAATCTCCTGCGTCAATTCAGGAATAAAGAGAATCATGAATTCTCACATCCATTTCATGGTGTACAGATTGAAGGAAAGGATGTCCATACAAGACTCCCAAAACAAGCGCTCTACTCGGAGCTCCGGCACGGCAACAGAGCCGCAGGTGGGCAGAGGAAACGCTTCAAGGACAAAGCCTCCTTGAAAAAGTGTAAAATCCCCACCGACACCTGGGAATCCCTGGCCCAAGACCGCACAAAGTGGAGGAGAAGCATCCGGGAAGGAGCCAAACACCTCGAGTCTCTTCGCCGGGAGCAAGCGGAAGCCGAGTGCACGTCAACCCAAGCACCGTCTGCTGCACCTGTGACAGAGACTGTAGGTCCCGCATTGGACTCATCAGTCACCTGCGAACTCATTTTTAATGTGGAAGCAAGTCATCCTCGGTTCCGAGGGACTGCCTAAGCTGGTTGTGGGAGCTTGCTGTGTGCAAATTGACTGCTGCCTTTCCTACATTACAACAACTTCAAAAGTACTTCAATGGCTGTGTAAAGCGCTTTGGGATATCCTGAGGTTGTGAAAGGCCCTATATAAATGCAAGTTCTTTTAATAACTAGTGATTGCAACGGTTCTACCTGGCAGGAGTAGGACTAACATCTATGTTGATGCAATTTATTGGAGAAGTCACAAACTATGTCTATTACTGCAGTGACCGCCACTTACCAGATTGCTTGCTTAACAGGAAGTGAAGTGTGCAACCATGTGACCACGGTGCTGCCATGTGACTCATACAGCCTAATTACCAGGGCACGTTTCCTGTCTTCAGCCTATTGGAGAAACATTCAATGGGTCAGTTCACAAAATATTTGCCTCCCTCCACGGCTCAAGCCTCCAGCACCGTGGGAGCATAGCTCAGGTACAGCAGTGAGAAATACCCACTATATTTCACCTGCCGATCTTCCCACCTCCAGCATTCAACTTGTAAAACAACCTTCTCGGCCCTCCAACGTGTGCTACCACCTGCTACAGAACAGCACTGATAGCATCCAAGAGGTTCGCTGTTCAAACCACAACCAGCCTACTGGCTGAAAGAGGAAGATGTTGGGGCGATCAATTTAAAGAGTTAAAAAAACCACAGGTACTGTCTGAACCTGTGACACCATCTAGAAAGTTTTTACGTTATTGTAAATTAAATGGATGTTAAAGATCAGCTTGTACCGATCTCCTCCAATAGTTACCTGTTTAATAGTTTCCAAAATGACAGCAGGAGACTGGATGGAGAAGGCACTCCAGGAGCTGGAGGTACTGACACTGGGTTCAGCAGGTACAATATGCAAGGGGTAGTTGATGTTGTACGCAAACTGAATCACATCGGCCTCTTGGAAAGAACCTGCAGGGGAAACAGTACAGGCCAAGTTAGGACAAGGACTACAACAGGAATCTTCTTTGGGTGGGACCAGGGGAAAAACAGATACCAACATGTTTAAGAAATATCGAAAAATAGGAGGCCATTCGAGCCTGCTCCACCATTCAGTATGGTCATGGCTGATCCTCTATCTCAATACCATATTCCCGCTCTCTCCCCATACCCCTTGATGCCTTTTGTGTCTAGAAATCTATCTCCTTAAATATATTCAGTGACTTGGCCTCCACAGCCTTCTGTGGTAGAGAATTCCACAGGTTCACCACCCTCTGAGTGAAGAAATTTCTCCTCATCTCAGTCCTAAATGTCCTACCCCGTATCCCGAGACTGTGACCCCCCCCCCCAGCCAGGGGAAACATCCTCCCTGCACACAGTCTGTCTAGCCTGGTCAGAATTGTATACATTTCAATGAGATCCCCTCTCATTCTTCTAAACTCTAGTGAATACAGGCCCAATCGCTCCTCATATGACAATCCTGCCATCCCAGAAATCAGTCCGGTGAACCTTCGTTGCACTTCCTATGGCAAATATATCCTTTCTTAGGTAACAAGACCAAAACTGCACACAGTACTCCAAGTGTGGTCTGATTTGGTTCAACACCAGGTTAGGCATCCAAAACTCCAATCAGTATTATTGGGTCAGGGATATAAAACACATGCTCAGTATAGGAGTGGTGATTGCACATAGCCACAGGGTTGTCTAACAGCACAAAGCTACTTGTAAGTCCATAAACTGTGCCTCGATATTGCAAGCTTGCACCAGAGCCAGTATGCTACCCCTCCATGTACTATTTCTGCACCAGGTCTGGTAGCCCTTCATGCCACTTGCCTGCAGAACACATTGGATGCTCCTCTGTAGAGAGTGATTTTCACTGCTACACGTCCGCTAACCCTTCATTGGGTGTCTGCACAGATACAGGCTCATGTAACAGCACCTAAATCAATCTATATCTGTGCAATCTGTCTGTAAGGTATACAGACCATATCTGTGCAGGCAATCTGTATCCAAGTAAATCACCAACATTATTGGGCATTTACCTCGATAGAATTGACACAATCCCGGAGGAGTGTGAGCAAAGAGTAGGAACAGAGGAACGAGAGAGAGAGAGATAGACAACAGTCCAATGAACAAAAGGTTTACTTACTTGGAATAAGTTAATTCAAAATTCAGTCTGCTTCTGTAAGTGGGCGGCGTGCCAATCTGTTACACATGTGGTGGGATTTTATATTAACCTCTTCTCCGAGGAGTGTTTGGTGCTCCTGCCCCCACCCCCCAAGTCAGGTGGTTATGGGTTCAAGCTCCACTCCAGGACTTGAGCACATTATCTAGGATGACACTTTTGTGCTGAATTGCCAGAGGTGCCCTTGCTGGCTAAGACATTAAACTCCAGCCCGGTCTGCCTGATTCTTTGTTTCAGGTGGTTGTTAAGTATCCCATGGCACTAATGTAAAGAGCAAGGAGTCCTCCAGGTGTCCAGGCCAACATCCCTCCCTAACTCCAACAGAGTAACTGATCAATTGTCTCATTGCTGTGTGTGTGATCTTGCTGTGCACGCAGGGCTGCTGCAGTTACCTGCATTACAGTCACTGTAATTCAAAATAATTTGTGAAGCGCTTTGAAGTTTGTGAGGGCTGTGATAAGGCCCCATACACAAGGCAAGTCTTACTCTCAGCACCCCTGTGCAATGCATTGTTAGTGTGAACATGAAAATACAGCAGGCATATTCATCAGTGAAAGAGGTAAGCTCACTGCAGCCCATTTACCTGTGTGGGGCATGATAGCGTAAGTGAACTGATGATGGCCCATATCTGCCATGGCATCCGGTGCTTTTGGAGCTCGCAAACTGCAAATAAAGACAAAATCATGAAGATAGCCAGTGGGTTGAGGTTGACTGGAAGTGTCGACATTTAACTGCAAAAGCATATGCACATCAAGCAATGAATATACCTTTCAGGGTGTCCCACTATGGGTTTGATACCGGCAGTCTGATGTCTACTTTTCTACCTCTGCTGAAAACAGACAGGTAACCACTCCGTACTGATACCATCGCCCTGGACCGACACGGCACCGATACCATCGCCCTGGACCGATACAGCACGGACACCATCGCCCTGTACCGATACAGCACCGACACCATCGCCCTGTACCGATACAGCACCGACACCATCGCCCTGTACCGGTACAGCACCGATACCATCGCCCTGCACCGATACAGCACTGATACCATCGCCCTGTACCGATACAGCACTGACACCATCGCCTGTACCGATACAGCACTGACACTATCGCCCTGTACCGATACAGCACCGACACCATCGCCCTGTACCGATACAGCACGGACACCATCGCCCTGTACCGATACAGCACCGACACCATCGCCCTGTACCGATACAGCACCGACACCATCGCCCTGCACCGATACAGCACGGACACCATCGCCCTGTACCGATACAGCACTGATACCATCGCCCTGTACCGACACAGCACCGACACCATCGCCCTGTACCGATACAGCACTGACACTATCGCCCTGTACCGATACAGCACTGATACCATCGCCCTGTACCGATACAGCACTGACACCATCGCCTGTACCGATACAGCACTGACACCATCGCCCTGTACCGATACAGCACTGACACCATCGCCCTGTACCGATACAGCACTGACACCATCGCCCTGCACCGATACAGCACGGACACCATCGCCCTGTACCGATACAGCACTGATACCATCGCCCTGTACCGACACAGCACCGACACCATCGCCCTGTACCGATACAGCACTGACACTATCGCCCTGTACCGATACAGCACGGACACCATCGCCCTGTACCGATACAGCACCGACACCATCGCCCTGTACCGATACAGCACTGATACCATTGCCCTGTACCGATACAGCACCGACACCATCACCCTGTACCGATACAGCACTGATACCGATACAGCACTGACACCATCGCCCTGTACCGATACAGCACTGATACCATCGCCCTGTACCGATACAGCACCGACACCATCGCCCTGTACCGATACAGCACCGACACCATCACCCTGTACCGATACAGCACTGATACCGATACAGCACTGACACCATCGCCCTGTACCGATACAGCACTGATACCATCGCCCTGTACCGATACAGCACCGACACCATCGCCCTGTACCGATACAGCACCGACACCATCACCCTGTACCGATACAGCACTGATACCGATACAGCACTGATACCATCGCCCTGTACCGATACAGCACCGACACCATTGCCCTGTACCGACACAGCACCGACACCATCGCCCTGTACCGATACAGCACAGACACCATCGCCCTGTACCGATACAGCACTGATACCGATACAGCACTGACACCATCGCCCTGTACCGATACAGCACTGATACCATCGCCCTGTACCGATACAGCACCGACACCATCGCCCTGTACCGATACAGCACCGACACCATCACCCTGTACCGATACAGCACTGATACCGATACAGCACTGACACCATCGCCCTGTACCGATACAGCACTGATACCATCGCCCTGTACCGATACAGCACCGACACCATCGCCCTGTACCGATACAGCACCGACACCATCACCCTGTACCGATACAGCACTGATACCGATACAGCACTGATACCATCGCCCTGTACCGATACAGCACCGACACCATCGCCCTGTACCGATACAGCACTGACACCATCGCCTGTACCGATACAGCACTGACACCATCGCCCTGTACCGATACAGCACTGACACCATCGCCCTGTACCGATACAGCACTGACACCATCGCCCTGCACCGATACAGCACGGACACCATCGCCCTGTACCGATACAGCACTGATACCATCGCCCTGTACCGACACAGCACCGACACCATCGCCCTGTACCGATACAGCACAGACACCATCGCCCTGTACCGATACAGCACCGACACCATCGCCCTGTACTGATACAGCACTGACACCATCAGCAGCTGGTCTTTTCCTGCCCATCATTGTCAGGTGTGTGTAGTGTTGTTAAACTCACCCATGCACAGGAGGAAGTTCGAATCTTAGATTTTCTAATTGCTCACCCAATTCTCGCTGCCTGGTTCAGTTATTCCTGCAACAACTAACCCAAGTGCCCCTTGATGATTTCAGGGCCATTTTGCCCAGTATCTGTGAGTCAAGTTCTGGGTTCCCAACAGTCCGGCAAACCCATCCTCTCATTCCCTCCCTAAAACAGAGCTGGGTTCTGATGCGCCTGCTGCGCTGGCCAGCCTGAAGATATACAAAGATCTGGTGATCATCAGAAAATTAGACTAAATTTAAAGCTTAGCACAGCTCACACAGTCAGTCCCTCACTCCTGTCTGATCCCAGCCCCATTCCCTCGCAATCCTGGTTTGATCATTCACGGGCTTATATAGTGAACAGTGAATGGAGCTGCTGTACAATGTACATATACATAAAATAACTGCCCGTGACTTATATTAGCTGTTGCTTGGGACAGCAAAGTGTGGCTACTATAGACAGGTGGGCACTTTATAAATACGATTAAATACAGGTTCCACGACATGTTCATTCAACATAACCCATCCCATAAGGGTAGGATAGTATAGTGGTTATGTTACAGGGCTAATAACCCGGAGACATAAGTTCAAGTCCCACGGCAGCTGGGGAATTTAAATTCAGTTAATTAAATAAATCTAGAATAAAAATGGTGACCATGAAACCACTGGATTGTCATAAAAACCCATTTGGTTCACTAATGCCCTTTAGGAAGGAAATCTGCCGTCCTTACCCAGTCTGACAACGTGAATGAATTATAAAAACCCTCTGATAGTTCCTTTCGTGTGGGTTGGAATTAAACCCAGGCCCAAATTATGAGAGATTTTCAATCACTTTGCACTGTATTTTATCAGATCCCCCCACTCACATACTCACTTAGACACATTTACAGATCACAATACTGCCATTGACGCCAATAATCCTAATTTTTATCGAGTACTTACAGGGATAGTGTCATTATGTTTCGATGCACTGAATATCCGTACTTGCAGTCATTCAGCAATGCCACACCAAAGCCATGCTCCGACAGATCGGCCCACTTGTGCCCCCAGACCTAGGCAACAAAAGGAAGTTATTTTCTCCTGCACCATTGCTAAAATGAAGCATCTCACTTTCAGGACTGGAGTACCCGAGGTCCTTTTGGAATATTTAACGCAGCTTTAGTTAAAAATAACTTGAACTTCTCCGAATCAGGAAAAGGAGCAGAAAGGATTTACTTTCTCTCCTCAGACTGTGCACATCCTCCGGTTCAGGGCGCAGGTGGATGACTTCCTCCTAGGCCTCGCTCGATCCTGCTCCAAGTTGATCATTAGAAGGGTGATCTTAAACACCTCAATTAGATCACCTCTTAATCTTCTGCACTCAAGGGAATACAAGCCTAGTCTATGCAACCTGTCTTCATAATTTAACCCTTTTAGCCCCGGCATCATAGATGCATTTAAGGGGAAGCTAGATAAGTACATGGGGGAGAAAGGAACAGGTGGTTATGTGGGTAGGGTGAGATGAAATAGTGAGGGAGAATGTTTGTGTGGCCTGTTAACACCGGCACAGACCTGTTGGGCCAAATGGCCTGTTTCTGTGCTGTACACTGGGTGTAACAGCTGTGGATATTTTCTGATTCTCCTCGCTTCACTGGTAGGCGCTCAGCTCCCAGGGCAGCCCAGTGGTGACCAGGAATTCAGCAACACGGGGTGATCATCGCTGAAACACCAAGAAATAGAAAAGATTAATCGAATACTATTGAACTCTGCAAGGAGCAATGTCACAAACACCTTTACGTGTTCATCACCCACCCCTCCCTTCAGAGGGTGACTCTTGCCTGGTTTTTCCTTCTCCCGCCCCTATAGAGGATTGTGTCCTTCTCCCAAACGGCCCGTCCAGCCAGTGCTTTCTAGCGAGAAGCTGGAGAATGTGCCACGCACATTCCTTTGTGCACTGTCAGCTCAATCTCCATTTATTAAGCACAAGGAAATGCCCATTCCCACACCATATGGAAAAGAATGACTGCTTAAAAAAAAGTGATAAACATGTAACTTATCATCAGCTGTTGGAGTCATGCACAGGAGTGGCTGAATAACTGCAAGAACAAAAACATATGACATGAACTGGCAGATGGTGAAACTAGAATTAAGGGATTCTTTCTTCAAGCTTAGTTGGCTTGGAGCTGTCAAAAAATAAGTCATGATTGAGCTGGGCTGTGATGCCCCGCAGTCAGTCAGCCTGCCAGCACTCACTAACTAGCCTCAGACAACAAGAGTGGGCACCTGGGCGAAATATCAGAGGATGGCTGGTGTCCGACACACCCCAGTTTGCAGCAGAGAGGGTGGAAAATGGATTTAAAGAAACACGTGGACTGCCGTAGCTGAACTTTGGGTCAGTCTTTGGGTCATAATCTTCAAAGTGAAGGGCGCAGTCAGTTTCAGGTCAGGAAAGAGCAAAAAGTGCACTGGATTGAAATATGAGATTAGAATCTCCGAGTTGAAATGTCATTTCAAGCTGAGCAGATTGCTACTTGTAAACAACGTACATTTATACGCTCTACAGTTTAGAAGAGTGAGAGGTGATCTCATTGAAACACAAAATTCTTACAGGGCTTGACAGGGAGGATGTTTCCCCTGGCTGGGGAGTCTAGAACCAGGGGTCACAGTCTCAGAATAAGGGGTCGGCCATTTCGGACTGAGATGAGGAGAAATTTCTTCACTCGGAGGGTGGTGAATCTTTGGAGTTCTCTACCCCAGAAGGCTGTGGAGGCTCATTGAGTATATTCAAGACAGCGATTGATAGATTTTTGGATATTAAGGGAATCAAGGGATATGGGGATAGTGCAGGAAAGTGGAGATGAGGTAGAAGATCAGCCATGATCTCATTGAATGGCAGAGCAGGCTCGAAGGGCCGACTCCTGCTCCTAATTCTTATCTAGCGCCTTTAACATAGTAAAACGTCCCAAGGCACTTATTCAAATTCAAAAATTGTTCTTTCTCCATAAACCCTCAGTCAGCGGTGCTGGTAAAGTGAGATTCCGAATATAGCACAGTGTTGCTCAGGCAAATCTGGAGCTCCAACAGGTTCTTTAGGGTCTGCAATGCTTCCATTCTTCTGCATTGTACAATATCCCCTGGCTTCAAGCTGATGTATTTAAAAAGTCTCATCATCAGAACCATTCTCAAAATTCAGATCTTTGCAAAGGCTTCTTTGCAAGTTTTTGTTTTCATCTGCTGCTCATTGCATGCCTCTGTTACCTTGAGACTCGACGATTCCATCTCGCCTTGAACCCTCCATAAACTTCAGCTCATCCAAAACTCTGCCGCCCCGTGTCCTACCTCGCACCGAGTCCCGTTCACCCATCACCCCCTGTGCTCGCTGACCTACATTGGCTCCCCAGTCCGGCAACGCAGCGACTTAAAAAATGAAATCCTTGTTTTCAAATCCCTCCGTGGCCTTCATTGGCGGTCATGCATTCAGCTACCTGGGCCCTAAGCTCTGGAATTCCCTTCCTAAAGCTCTCCACCTCTTTATCCTCCTTTAAGATGCTACTTAAAACTACTCTTTGACCAAGCTTTTGGTATTACCTGTCGTAATATCTCATGAGGCGCGGCGTCAAATTTTGTTTTATATCGCTCCTGTGAAGCACCTTGGGACGCTTTACTATGTTAAAGGCGCTATGGAAATGCAAGATGTTGCTGTTGTTTTGGTTGACATAAAAAGAGAAGTATTTTAGTTTAGAAGAGTGGAGGTTGGTGTTATCATTGTAGAAAGTGACTCAGAGGTGTTGCTGAGCCTAACTGTGAGGGAACCGAACATCAGCGGCCACATTCACGAAGCCAGGATGCTTCAATGAGCTTGTCATTTCGACTGAGTGCACGTTAATTCAGAGTGTCAGATCAATGATTCCTCCCAAAAGACGTCATCAGCACTCACTGGGTCAACAAAAATGTCCCGAAAAATAACAGGGATTCACAGGGGAAGGCGTGGGCTGAAGGTGATCATATATATTCCATAACAGCAGCAGGTCATCTACCCACTCTGAGAAACGGCTCCTGTCGCAGGGCAAGTGATGTTTTTATCTTCTAAATATCTAGCTCTTGAAATGTCTTCAACTTAAATCAGAATATGATCTTTTTCATCTCCTTGACAGCCTCTGTGTACCGACCAATTATTGCGACACGTGATTTGGAGACACACACGTCAACACGATTAGGAAGAAGCGACTAATGTAACAAACATTTCAGACTGAGCAACTGAGGACACGGCCAAATATAGTGAGGATATTAGAAGCTCTTTGCAGGAGTATGAAATAAGACAAGGCAGCAGCCATTTCCATACACAGCAACCTAGCAAAGCTGGAAAAGCTGACCAAGAGTTTTAACAAAGCTGACAGCTCCATGGCCCTGACTATAAGCGTATGGTATGTGAAAACAAGTAGGTAACTTCAACTGCAAAGCACACCCACATCCCATCATTTGCATTGGAGGGGAAAAAACCTAAAAAGCACAAAAGGACAGTGTACACCAGGAGCGAATTTAGAAATTTCTGATGGGGCTGCGAGTCTTGAAGGTGTAAGGCTCCTCTTCTGAGGTGGGAATCTGCAGGAATACCTCAAACCTCCCTCCCTCCTGCTCAAAAGAAAATGTTGATTTTTGAAACTATTTTCAGCATTTTGGAGCCTACTGTAATTCTGCTTTTCACATCAAAAATAATTGCAGGTATTTCAAACGCCAAAGTACAGATTTCAGTACAGCCATATAGAGTCCAGTCCCTTCCAGTGGGAATGCAGCCCATGTACACTGTGTTGCCTTGTGAACTGAAACCTTTTACAACATGCACCTGCATCCAACCCAACAGCTTAAAATGTCAGCTAGACCCTGGTGTGAACAGAGCGGGAGAGCGAGAGTGACTGTTCCAGTGGGACCCGAGGCAGATCAGCAGGGCAGGAGAGAGTTGTGTGAAATTATAATTGCGCTGCGTGTACAATTCCTATAAATATTTTAAACACAAATTATGAAAAAAATATCACTAGGGTTCACATCAGCTGCCTTGGAATTACCATGTTCGATTACAGTAGAGCCTGCGGACCTGACTCAGACATGTTCCACACGAACTTACTGCTACTCTTTTCTTTCAACTACAACCCCTTAGTGTGATCCAGAAGTATCACAGAAATATGCGGACACACGGGACAAATTACTTCTCCACTGTAAATGCTCACTGCACAGTCTCGCCAGCCCTGCGTCGCTGAGCACACAACCCATAGAAACATAGAAGATAGGAGCAGGAGTAGGCCATTCGGCCCCTCGAGCCTGTTCTGCCATTTAATGAGATCATGGCTGATCATCCAAATTCAGTACCCTGTCCCTGCTTTCTCCCCATATCCCTTGATCCCTTCAGCCTTAAGAAATATATCCAACTCCTTCTTGAATATATTTAATAAGTTGGCCTCAATTGCCTTCTGTGGTAGAGAATTCCACAGGTTCACCACTCTCTGGGTGAAGAAATTCCTCCTCATCTCAGTCCTAAATGGCTTACCCCTTTATCCTTAGACTGTGACCCCTGGTTCTGGACTCCCCCGCCATCGGGAACATCCTTCCTGCATCTAGTCCTGTTAGAATTTTATAAGTTTCAATGAGATCCCCTCTCATTCTTCTAAACTCTAGTGAATATAAGCCTAATCGACCCAATCTCTCTTCATACTTCATTCCTGCCATCCCAGGTATCAGTCTGGTGAATCTTCGCTGCACTCCCTCCATGGCAAGAACATCCTTCCTCAGATAAGGCGACCAAAACTGCACACAATACTCAAGGTGTGGTCTCACCAAGGCCCTGTACAACTGCAGCAAGACATCCTTGCTCCTGTACTCAAATCCTCTCGCTATGAAGGCCAACATACCATTTGCCTTCTTAACCGCCTGCTGCACCTGCATGCTTACCTTCTGCGACTGGTGCACAAGGACACCCAGGTCTCGTTGCACTTCCCCTTTTCCCAATCTATTGCTGTTCAGATAATAATCTGCCTTCCTGTTTTTGCCACCAAAGTGGATAACCTCGCATTTATCCACATTATACTGCATCTGCCATGCATCTGCCTGATCACCCAACCTGTCCAAATCATACTGGAGTTTCTCTGCATCCTCCTCACAGCACACACGCCACCCAGCTTTGTGTCGTCTGCAAACTTGGAGATATTACATCTAGTTCCCTCGTCTAGATCATTAATATACATTGTGAATAACTGGGGTCCTAGTACCGATCCCTGCGGTACCCCACTAGTCACTGCCATTTCTTTGTTCCCCATTATAAATTCCCCTGATTCTGACTGCAAGGGACCTACGCTTGACTTCACCAATCTTTTTCTCTTCACATATCTATAGCTTTTATGTTCCCTGAAAGCTTACTCTCATATTCTATTTTCCCCCTCTTAATTAATCCCTTTGTCCTCCTTTGCTGAATCCGAAACTGCTCCCAATCCTCAGGTTTGCTGCTTTTTCTGGCCAATTTATATGTCCTCTCCTTGGATCTTATGCTATCCCTAATTTCCCTTGTTAGCCACGGTTGAGTCATCTTTTTTGTTTTATTTTTATGCCAAACAGTGATGAACAAATTCTGTAGTTCATCCATGCGATCTTTAAATGTTTGCCATTGCCTATCCACCGTCAACCCTTTAAGTAATGTTCCCCAATCCATCCTAGCCAACTCGCGCCTCATACCATCGTAGTTTCCTTTATTTAAATTCAGGACCCTAGTCTCTTGAGTCAACTACTTCACTCTCCATCTTAATGAAGAATTCTATCATATTATGATCGCTCCTCCCCAAGGGGCCTCGCACAACAACATCTTCATGCTTGTTTGCAGTCCAAGCTGTTGATTGCAGTCGACCTTTGCATCCTGTTAAATACTGGTTTCAGTGCCGCTACTCACCTCTGATCTCAGTTACCACCCTAATTAATGTGGCTGCTGAGGTACAAAGGCCATATGCGGGCTACATTAGCAACATATTTCTGAAAGATCAGTATATTTAGCAGAGGAGTTTTTCGTACATGCAGAAGGACATCTTCCACTCGTGCTTCATTTTCAATAGTTGAAGAAGCTGCCGAGCTTCTCCTCGACCTTAGAGGTGCAGAAAGATTTAAGATCGAAAAACCACTGCCTTCCCATACAGTTCTTCAGGATCCAGAACTTCAGCCTTAATTAGGACTGACCTTCCTGGTAATAACACAGGAACGGAGTAGGTCATTTAGCCCCCTCGAGCCTGGTCCACCATTTAATTAGATCATGTATCCAAGCTCCATCTACCCGCCTTGTTTCCATATCCCTCAATACCCTTACCTAACAAAAATCCATCACTCAGTTTTGAAATTTTCAATTGACCGCCAGCCGCAATTTTGGATTTTTTCAGATTTCAGATTTCTACTACCCCTTGCGTGAAGAAATGCTTCCTGACATCACCCCGAACAGATCAGTACTATACCAGGTTTACGTACTAAGCCACTGATCCTAAATTCACACACCACCCTCAATCCCAAAATGCGGAACAATGCACCAAATCTATTAACGCTGGATTTACTCCCATGTACTTTTCGGGCCCATTTTTCCGTTCTGTTGCTGAAGGGTGTGCCGTGCCTGTGTAATGCAATTCCGCGTTATCTGTACCTCAAAGCGCGCCCAATCCCATGAAGTGTTCTGGTGTGTTGGCCGCTGCAGGTGTCCAAACTGGATTTCGTATGTAGCGTTGGGGCTGTGCACCGTCGTGGGGAACTCCACCTTCAGGAACTTGTGCGCTTCGTGCCATTCCACCTACAGCAGAGAAACACAGTTCAGTCCAAAGGGCTGTGAAGTGCGCGACTTGAAGCAGAAAGCTTTCGGGTTCCCAAGAATCTTCTCACCTCGGTTTTAAACTTAATATAGGGACAACAGGCATCCAGGATGATTTCCTGGCGAATCTTGCTGGTGTCACTGATACGGATAGAGAATCTTACACTTCCCCGGACTCCGCCAGGGCACACTATCTCCAGAGATTTCAGCACTTGGGAGACAGGCTTCCTAATGACCAAAAAAAACAGTAAGGGTGCCAGATGAGATTAATTCCAATTCCACTATACAAAGCATCTGTATGAGCTAAACCCAAACTAAAGCATTGTGTCAGCCGTGGCTCAGTCAGTAGCACTCTTGCAGGTTGTGGGTTCAAGTCCCACTCCAGAGAGGAGGAGGAGTATGCTGGTCATATAGCCTGAGTTGTATGTATGAATGGAGTTCTCATTTGTTGAAGCAGTACTAAAAGTATAAATTCTCTATCATTTTATAGAACATAATAATTAGCATCCATTATGCGACTGATGTTTTTTCTATATTAAGTTATTGGTCTTTATCCAATGAGGCTGTTCCAAAATTTGCATTCATTTAAAACACACCAAATAACCTAAAAGCATCATTAACCAACCTGACCGCCACAATGGGATACCATGTCAATTTGACCAACAACTCAAACCTGCTGTGCTGTGTGTTGCCCCGTGCAAAACTACCTTGAAAGGAACAATTCAGATCAGTTTTGGTGCTGCCGAATTCGCCCCATTCTGCTGTGCTTAGTTACAGGAAATAAAGGCATCATTTTTGACGAGCACAGGTTTAGTTGCTGAGAAACCTCCAGCAAAACCATTTGAGCTATGGAGGAATCTCAATCCAAATTCAAGGACCCCAATGTTGAACCAAGTATAATTTAACAAAAGGGAGAAAAGACAGTTCATTGTCATCCAATGCTTCTTTAAGGACCAGATCTAGTGATCTGTTTAAAATATTGGATTCATATGGTTAATATTACTACTTGATGTATATTGAGTATGGATTGGCAAAAGAACCAGAGGCGACATGAGGAAAAACTTTTCTTACACAATGAATGGTTCGGATTTGGAATGCACTGCCTGATAGGGTGATGGATACAGATTCAATAGCAGGCTTCAAAAAGAGAATTGGATAAATACTCGAAGAAAAAACTGCAGGGGTATGGGAAAAGAGCGGGATTAACTGGATTGCTCTTCGAAAGAGCCGGCGCAGACTCGATGGGCCGAATGGCCTCCTTCTGTGCTGTACTATTCTGTGATTCTATGGAGAGGATGTGAGACCTCGTGCCAGGAGCACAGCAGCTGAGAGAGCGCGGAGAGATGCAAGACAGATGCTTGAAGCAGCAGGCAGCAGAGCTGGTAGGAGGAGGCCTGGAAAGGGCTGTACAGAGGATAAGAGAGGACATGAGAGAACCAACACAGTGGGTCAGGAGAAGCCTCGGGACAGGCAGAACATCAGCTATGTGGAGAAGGCAGCACAACAGTTGAGAAGAGACAATGAGGTAATCCAGCGCAGAAGCTTTGTGATCCAGTATCAGGTTAAATAACTGAACAGAGAAAATACAAATAATTTTGGAGAATTGACACCATTCTGCTGTGGCTAGATCACATACTTAGTTATGCAAATTAAATGCACTTATCGTTTTGTCTTGTTTTTTCCAGCACCGGTTTAATTGCTCAAGAATCCCCAGCAACACGAGGAGACCATGCGAGCTATGGAGGAACTGAGTCCAGACTCAAGGCAGTCGACTCGACTAATAACCTAGAATTCTGGAGGGGGGGAAACTTAAACTCTGAAGGGTTTGCATTTTATTTACATGGACTCCCTCTTTACTTCACCATTGCTGTATAACATCTTAGCAGCTGGAGCATAGGAACATAGCTGGTAAGATTAATTTAGACATTTTAAATGATTCTCAGCAAAGCACTAATATAGGAGGGTTTTGCTTGCTATAGTCTTCAGGAGGTAGCTGTTCACCGTGGACCGATTAACCGTGATTACTGCTCAGATGCAAAGTTAATCTCCAATGAATCATGAAGGGAAGGTGGAAACTAGAAACATTCCCATAAGAGATGTAAAGAATCAGTTGGAGATTTACCATTGCCCGCTCCCTACATACACCTCCCACTCCCCGCCAACCCCTCTCCTGTATCTCCTCACAGTTTCTTCTTCCCTTCTTAGGCAGTCCCTCGGAACCGAGGATGACTTGCTTAAAAATGAGTTCGCAGGTGACTAATGAGTCCAATGCGGGACCTGCAGTCTCTGTCACAGGTGGGGCAGACAGTGGTTGAAGGGGCGGGTGGGTGGGGTGCTTGGGTTGACGTGCGCTCCTTGCGCTCGGCTTCCGCTTGCTCCCGGCGAAGAGACTCGAGGTGTTTGGCACCTTCCCGGATGATTCTCCTCCACTTTGTGCGGTCTTGGGCCAGGGATTCCCAGGTGTTGGTGGGGATGTTACAATTTTTCAAGGAGGTTTTGAGGGTGTCCTTGAAGTGTTTCCTCTGCCTCACAGCTAGTTGCAGAATAGTCGCATTGAGTTTAAGCAGACTTTGGTAAGTGGCAGAAAAAGTCTTTTAAGTGCATTTACTGAATTTTAGTGAGTAAAAAAGTGAATTATTTGAAGTAAGTTTAATTTTTTTTAAAGAGTAAATTAAGCTGTTGGGGAGTTTAAACTGGAAGTAGAATCCGGGTATAAAAAGGGGCGGGCTTAGTGCGGTAGCGCTGAGTGCGGTCGCATTGAGTGTAAGGAGAGTTTGGTAAGTGGGAGAGTTCGGGCATGTGGGAGGTGAGGGGGTGCTTTTTGCTCTGTTTTGCTTCCCACTCTCAGGCTAATCCAACGCTGCGGAAGCGGAGCAGCGAGACAATTCAACCGGACAGGTCCCCCAGACAGCATTCACGAGGGAGGTTGGTGATCAGCTGGTTGGTAGGTCCTCTTCCTTCTCTTCTATACCTTTAAGTTGGTAAGTCCTATTAAATAGTGGTGTAATATTATCATCTATATCGGAGCAGAGGGTCTTCATAACTAATAATAAGAAATTTAATTAATTACACAGATATGGGTGAACAGGTGATGTGTCACTGTTGCGAAATGTGGGAGCTGGTGGACCCCATTGAGGCTCACGGTGATTACATTTGCGATAAGTGTTTGCTGCTAGAGGAACTCAAGCTCCATGTTAAAGAGCTTGAGACCGAGCTTCAGACACTGCGGCACATCAGGGAGGGGGAGAAGTTCCTGGACTCTATGTTTCAGGAGGTGGTCACACCTATGAAATTAATTACTGCAGATGTAGTCCGTGGTCAGGGACAGGACGGTGTGACTACGAGTGAGGCAGGTACAGGGATCCAGGATGTAGTGTTGAAGGAGCTGCAGCCCTTGCTCTTGTCAAGCAGGATCGAGGTTCTTATTCCCTGTGAGGGCGGGAGCGGGGACTGCAGGGAGGATGAGCAACCTGGCCACAGCACCGTGGTACAGGGGGCCATTCAAGTGGAGGGAGGAAGAAGGTTCTGTTAAAGGAGTATGAGCAGCTAGGGGTCAAATTAAAAAACAGAACCTCAAAGGGTAATAATCTCTGGGTTATTACCTGAGCCACGAGCGAATTTGGCTAGGATAAATAAAATTAAAGAGTTAAATGCGTGGCTCAAAGACTGGTGTGGGAGAAATGGGTTTTGCTTCTTGGAACACTGACACCAGTACTGGGACAGGAGGGAGCTGTTCCGTTGGGACGGACTCCACTTGGCCAGTGCTGGGACTAGAGTCCTGGCGAATCATATAACTAGGGCTGTAGAGAGGGCTTTAAACTAATTAGTGGGGGGGGAGGTTTCTAGAGAGCAAATAACAGAAATGACAACGGAGAAGGTCATAGACTTAGATAGCAGTGGGGAAATTAAAAAACAGAACATGTCAGGAAGGGACAGAAGGTATGGAGTAAAAGGTAAAGTAGTAAAAGGGGAAAAAACAGGAACTAAGTGTCACAAATCATATTTGAAAGTTCTTTATCTGAATGCACGTAGCATTCGTAACAAAATGAATGAGTTAACGGCACAAATAACTACATATGGGTATGATCTTGTGGCCATTACAGAAACATGGCTGCAGGGTGACCATGACTGGGAATTAAACATACCAGGTTATTTAACAATCAGGAAGGACAGGCAGGAAGGGAGGGGAGGTGGGGTGGCTATGTTAATAAAGGAAGGAATCACTATAATACAGAGAAATGATATTGGGTCAAAGGAGCAGGATAATGAAACAGTTTGGGTGGAGATAAGGAATAATAAGGGGGAAAAAACACTAGTGGGCATAGTCTATAGGCCTCCGAACAGTTGCAACTCTGTTGGACGGAGTATTAATCAGGAAATAGTTGAGGCTTGTAATAAGGGAACAGCTATAATTATGGGGGATTTTAACTATCATATTAACTGGACAAATCAAATTGGGCAGAGCAGCCTTGAGGATGAGTTCATTGAGTGTATTAGGGATGGGTTTCTTGAGCAGTATGTAACTGAACCAACCAGGGGGCAAGCAACCTTAGATCGGGTCCTGTGTAATGAGACAGGATTAATTAAAAATGTCCCATTAAAGGATCCCCTTGGAATGAGTGACCATAACATGGTTGAATTCCATATTCAATTAGAGGGTGAGAAGGTTGGATCTCAAACAAGCGTGCTAAGCTTGAATAAAGGAGACTATGAAGGTATGAGAGCGGAATTGAGTAGAGTGGATTGGGAAAATAGATTAAAGGGTAAGACGATACATGATCAGTGGTGTACATTTAAGGAGTTATTTTACAACTTCCAAAAAATATATATTCCACTGAGAAGAAAAGGGTGTAAAAGAAAAGACAGCCATCCGTGGCTAAGTAAAGAAATTAAGGCTAGTATTCGACTAAAAATAAGGGCATATAAGGTAGCCAAATCTAGTGGGAGGATAGAGGATTGGGAAAACTTTAAAAGACAGCAAAAAATAACAAAAAGATTGATTAAGAAAGGGAAGATAGATTATGAAAGTAAATTAGCAAAAAATATAAAAACAGATAGTAAGAGTTTTTATAGTTATATAAAAAGAAAAAGGGTGGCTAAAGTAAATGTTGGTCCCTTAGAGGACGAGACCGGGAAATTAATGGTGGGAAATATGGAGATGGCAAAAACACTGAATGAATATTTTGTATCAGTCTTTACAGTAGAAGACACTAAGAATATCCCAACACTGGACAAACAGGGGGCTATAGGGGGGAGGAGCTAAACACGATCAAAATCACTAAGGAAGTGGTACTCGGTAAAATAATGGGACTCGAGGCGAATAAATCCCCTGGACCTGATGGCTTACATCCTAGGGTCTTGAGGGAAGTGGCGGTAGGGATTGTGGATGCATTGGTAATCATTTTCCAAAACTCCCTGGACTCGGCAAAGGTCCCGGCAGACTGGAAAACTGCTAATGTAACGCCCTTATTTAAAAAGGGCAGTAGACAGAAGGCTGGAAACTATAGACCGGTTAGCCTAACATCTGTGGTAGGTAAAATATTGGAGTCCATTATTAAGGAGACAGTAACAGGACATTTGGATAATCATAATTTAATAGGACAAAGTCAGCATGGTTTTATGAAGGGGAAGTCATGTTTGACAAATTTGCTGGAGTTCTTTGAGGAAGTAACATATAGGGTGGATAAAGGGGAACCAGTGGACGTAGTGTATTTAGACTTCCAAAAGGCATTTGACAAGGTGCCACACAAAAGATTATTGCTCAAGATAAAAAATCACAGGATTGGGGGTAATATTCTGGCGTGGGTGGAGGATTGGCTCTCTAACAGAAAGCAGAGAGTTGGGATAAATGGTTCATTCTCAGACTGGCAATCAGTAACTAGTGGTGTTCTGCAGGGGTCAGTGCTGGGTCACCAACTCTTTACAATCTATATTAACGATTTGGAGGAGGGGACCGAGTGTAACATATCAAAGTTTGCAGATGATACAAAGATGGGAGGGAAAGTAGTGAGTGAGGAGGACATAAAAAACCTGCAAAGTGACATAGACAGGCTAAGTAAGTGGGCAGAGATTTGGCAGATGGAATACAATACTGGAAAGTGTGAGGTTATGCACTTTGGCAGGAAAAATCATAGAGCAAGTTATTATCTTAATGGCAAGAAACTGGAAAGTACTGCAGTACAAAGAGATCTGGGGGTCCTGGTGCACGAAACTCAAAAAGTTAGTATGCAGGTGCAGCAAGTGATCAAGAAGGCCAATGGAATGTTGGCTTTTATTGCTAGGGGGATAGAATATAAAAACAGGGAGGTATTGCTGCAGTTATACAAGGTATTGGTGAAACCGCACCTGGAATACTGCATACAGTTTTGGTGTCCATACTTAAGAAAAGACATATTTGCTCTCGAGTCAGTACAAAGAAGGTTCACTCGGTTAATCCCGGGGATGAGGGTGTGGTCATATGAGGAGAGGTTGAGTAGATTGGGACTCTACTCATTGGAGTTCAGAAGAATGAGAGGCGATCTTATTGAAAAATATAAGACTGTGAAGGGGCTTGATCGGGTGGATGTGGTGAGGATGTTCCCAATGATGGGTGAAACTAGAACTAGGGGGCATAATCTTAGAATAAGGGGCTGCTCTTTCAAAACTGAGATGAGGAGAAACTTCTTCACTCAGAGGGTGGTAGGTTTGTGGAATTTGCTGCCCCAGAAAGCTGTGGAAGCTACATCATTAAATAAATTTAAAACAGAAATAGATAGTTTCCTAGAAGTAAAGGGAATTAAGGGTTACGGGGAGCGGGCAGGAAATTGGACATGAGTCTAGGTTCGGAATGGTCATGGCCCTGTGGGTAGTGGAGCGGGCCCAGGGGCCGTGTAGCCTGGTTCTGCTCCTACTTCTTGTGTTCTAATTCTGTGTTAGATTTCAGGAGATGGTTTTATTCCTGTTCCTGGCTGGGGTGGAGATCGCCTTTACAGAAGGTAAGTACTGTAGAAAATATAGGGACAGAGTGATCTCCTGGACGAGTTTCGATCGCCTAGATGGGTCGGAGAGGAATTTCCCAGATTTTTTCTCCCAAATTGGCCATTGGGTTTTTTATCTGTTTTTTTGCCTCTCCCGGGAGATCACATGGGTTCGGGTGGGATGGAGAGTGATAGAAGATTTGAGGTTAGGATCAGATCAGCCATGATCTTATTGAATGGTGGAGCAGGCTCGAGGGGCCGATTGGCCGACTCCTGCTCCTATTTCTTATGTTCTTATGTATGTGTTCTTGAAGCGTTTCCTCTGCCTCACAGCTAGTTGCAGAATAGTATGCACAGAAGTTTGTCAGCTATGGTTCACAACAAATGACTTCCCATTAGAAGTGGCACAGAAATGCAAGGTCTAAACAGGTTAAATGCTGATTATAATGATTACTCTGGACTTTACCTTGTTTCTAAATGATAGTCCATGACGTCCCACGCATCCCAATATAATGGGATGTCATCAAACAGCAGAAACTGGTTGCCACAGGTGCCCTCGGGAGTAGTTTCCCTGAAAATACAATACACACAACACAATGATCTCATTAACTGGGACTGTGGTGATGAGCAAAACAAGCCCATGGTCATGGAACTAGATTACGACAGGGAGACGTGTGGAAAAAGATGTTGTTGCTGTCTTTAATACTTTAGCTGGTCTCACACAAAAACAAAGAATTAGGACTGAACCAATACAGAAAACGCAGGACATCTCAGCGAGCAGGAAAGATAACATTTCATTAACCCTACCCTCAACTCTATTGTCCTTGTAAACTACCGCCCCATCGCTAACCTCTCCAAAGGACTAATGATCCAGAGACTTGAGTTCAAATTCCCCCACGGCAGCTGGGGAATTTAAATTCAGTTCATTAAATAAACCTGGAATAAAAAGCTAGTATCAGTAATGGTGACCATGAAACTACCGGATTGTCGTAAAAACCCATCTGGTTCAACTAATGTCCTTTAGGGAAGGAAATCTGCCGTCCTTACCCGGTCTGGCCTATATTTGACTCCAGACCCACAGCAGTGTGGTTAACTCTTAACTGCCCTCTGAAATGGTGGCTCACCACCACCTTCTCAAGGGCAATTCGGGATGGGCAATAAATGTTAGCCTTGCCTACATCCCGTGAATGAATAAAAACATTTTTTAAATAAAAGTCCTTGAACATGTTGTTACCTCCCAGATCCCTACCCATCTCTCCCACACGGTTTGAATCCCTCCAATTAGGTTTCCGACCATCCCACTGCACAGAAACAGCCCTACCAGAGTCACAAAATATTCTCTGTGGCTGCGAGCTTGGTGAATTCACCCTCCTCTACTGCACCAAGTCCCACTCACTCATCATCCCCGTCCTTGCTGACTTCCATTGGCTCCCAGTCCCCCAAACACAGCAAATTTAAAATTCTCCTCGGTGTGTTTGAACCTGTCCATGGCTTGGCCCCTCCCTATCTCTGTAATTTCCTCCAGTGATAGAAACCTCCCGCCAAACTCTCCGTTCCTCTGAATCTGGCCTCTTGTGCGTGCCCTCTCTTTTGCCCCACCATCGACGGCCATGCTGTAGGAACAGTGCCCCGAAAAAAAGCCCAAGAGTTGCCTTCAAGATTTGTCAGGGAACTTACCCTATAAACCACCTGAGGATGCCCATACAGCTTGGAGTTCAACTGTTGACCTGAATGCTGGGCAGTAAAAAGTGATACAGGCTTTCAAGCAATTAAGCCGTAAAGTAAAGGACTCTCTCTGGCTCAGGTCCAAGGAAGAGGCACTCGAGAGCGGTCAAGAATTCACAACCCCTCACTTTTAATACAGAGACCCACGCAAATGTAAGGGGCGAGTTGTAAAAGTGCACCCAAAATGTCTGCAATTCCATGCTTCAGTACTGACTTGTTGGGCATGATTGGCACAAAAATGGGCGAGCCCTTCTGTCAAGTCTCAGAAGCAGAGTTTTTCTGTTTCTGGTAGAAGTATCAGCCCTTTTTTAGTCTCTGTTAATCAGAAGTGCCGGGGCTGAATACAGAACAGAACGACAGTTTACTTAACATTTCCATAACAGGCTGTTTCCTTTCACTGTATTTAACTCCCGACTGTTTATTTAAAATTATTCCCTATTGGGTTGGCGATTTAGTAAATATTTTTGCATTATGGCAATCCATTCTTTATTAGCTATGCTTTATAATTGAATATGAATGAAACTCCAGCCGCTTTCAAATCGAAATGAGCGAACAAACATCTATCAAGATCGTTGCAGAAATGAACAATGTTAATTTTCACCAAATGATAGATAAATATTCACCGCCTGTCAGAACTTCAGTTTCCTGAAGCTCAATAGGTTGCTTCTGATTTAAGACGCAGATTCCCGAGAGAATTTTAGAAGGTTTCTGCAGAGTGACAGCGATTGCCCACAATCACTACTTTACATTGTAGCAATTCTGGTCGCATATCTGTATGTCACTTCGACTCGCAAGGGACTGCCCACTACATATTACAAAAAGTTCAAATCTACCGAGGAAGGGCTGTTTCTTGCCATTTCCACTGTTCTCTATATTGTGTCTATTAATTCGGCATAGCTTCGATCTGCTGATTCACATTCCCGTGGCAGTTCTGGCTGAACTTGAGGAAGGATCTCTGGGGGACATCTCTTCAGCGGAGTTAGATTGGAACGTTCTTCATTTTTGCTGCATTAACTAGGTGCTTTATTTTGTGATGGACCTCTAATCTTGTATTTTGTTTTTTGTACTTTCACTCCGACATAGCGGCACTTTAAAATATCGCTTTGGGACTATACCTTCCGGTTAAACTGCTTATTAATTAATGAAGAAAAACGAACACAGGGGTTGCATTTTATCAATATATAAATCGGGACCTGTGTGCATATCTCCTGAACTGTGTGCGATCCTGAGCCAGGTTTCATTACTGGTTGCAATCCATGCTTAATGCTCAATAAATATTAATATAAAGAGAGCTTCAGTCGGGGGAAAATGCCTGGCTCTTAAAACATTTATTTTACTACTTAATTGAGGTTTAAGATTTCAAAGAAGTTCCTAGAGCAAGTCAGTAAAAATGGTACCCTCAAGGATTCATTTAAGAGCGAGACAACATTAAACTTTACTATGAAGCCCTTCTTTAGTGTGCAGTAAGTGTGTGCCTGGTTAAGAAAAGAAAGACTTGCAATTATATAGCGCCTTTCACGACCACCGGATGTCTCAAAGCCGCTTTACAGCCAATGAAGTACTTTCGAAGTGGAGTCACTGTTGTAATGTGGAAAACGCAGCAGCCAATTTGCGCACAGCAAGGTCCCACAAACAGCAATGTGATCATGACCAGATAATCTGTTTTTGTTAGGTTAGTTGAGGGATACATATTGGCCAGGACACCGGGGAGAACTCCCCTGCTCTTCTTCGAAATAGTGACACGGGATCTTTTACGTCCACCTGAGAGAGCAGACGGGGCCTCGGTTTAACGTCTCATCCGAAAGACGGCACCTCCGACAGTGCAGCAGATTATAATCAAGGTACAGATATGTTACATAGTTGAATTCGATTTTGGCAAACTGCTGAGCAATTGAATACTCTGCTGATTCTGTGTCCTCCAGCTCCGTCCTGGAATGGTCTAAGTAGCAGTGGTGATCAAAGTAGCGTTAATTCAGTAAATTCGCAATCGCCATTGGTTTACATGGAGGAGGGGTGGGGGCGGGTAGAGGTATTACAACTGTTTTGGCGAGGAACTCTGCTGCAAAAATGTCCCGGGAAATTATGACATGGGGCAAGTAATGGTATAACTCACTCACGCCACAATTTCCTTGACTTCCTGCACCTCAATGATGGCGTACGCCATCGATGTATCAGTAGTGGCGCAAGTTTTCAGGGAATTCCGGGCCAATGTAAAAGCGGAGTGTAGAAGATATTGCAAACATGTTTAAAGAAAATGAAAGGATCTCATTTGGACTTGCTTAGCACATTTTAAAAAATAGTTTTCCCGTACCTTTTATAAAGTAAATGAGAAAGTGATGTCATACGGCCCAGTGAATCAAACACGACTCTGAGAATCCCGTTCTCCATAATCACAGAGCCGTCTCCCTACAACATGAACAAATACTGCGTGAGATTGGAAAGACTCAACGTGCGCACAGGGACTAAGGAAGACGGCAAAGGGAGTAAGACAGCGTGAGAGGCAAGAGCACAAAACATAAAAGGGATTAAGAGGGAGAGGCGCAGGGAGCGAGGCACAAAAGAGGGTAAAAAGAGTGAGAAAGTTTGAGTGTGTGCAGGGAGCAAGAGCATGGGAAGAGAGCACCAAGAATTGAGTGAGAGAGAGCGGGAGCAGAGGGAGTAACTGTGTAAGACACAGACAATAAGAGAAGTAAGAAATCAAGAGAGGAAGGTAGAGGAAGTAAAAGCATAAGAGAGTAAGAAAGTGAGAGAAAGAGCACAAATATTTATTGACAGAATGAAAAGGGAGTATCTTACCACTTTATGTTATAGTTACCTGAGAAGTGACAATGACGGGATGAGGTGGGACCAGGAGGCTGGTCACTGTAGCAAACCCCATGCTGGGAACCTTGACTAGGGCTGCAAATGACACAGAACGCAAACCTTAGTAACCGCAGTATCACAAGACTTCCCTTAGCTGCCTTCATTTACTTACGCTTGAATATTCTGGAGCGCAGGATCCATTGCAATGAGCTGGTAAACACAGAGATGTGGCAATACACCAGCTATTTCACTGATCAACAATGATGGTTTCTCTTTCACCACCATCCTGTCCCTGCCTTGCACACCAATCATTTCGAGCTTGTGCAGACGGACGATTTCAGGTGACTCTGTACTTAAGAATCACTTTCTGTGACTAAGGGTCACAAACAGCTGTTGTTGCTGGAATAATGGCGGTAACTATGTGAGGTGAAAGAGATGAAATGAAATGCTCATGGTCATTGACAATATTAGTATATTAATATTTGGACGTACACCAATATCAATAACTGAGAGGTGAGATCGATTCAGTTGGGTTAGGTGTGAGAGGCAGAATCCACTAGGTTAGCAGTGAGGACAGGGACAAAACCAATTGGGTGAAAGTGGAGAAGAGACCTTAAGGAAATGAAGTGTGCTCTCAACCAGAGGGTGATCTCCCCATTACTCCTAATTTGATGAATTCCATAAATTAAAAAAAAGTGATGGAAAACACTCAGCAGGTCAGGCAGCATCTGTGAGAGAGAGAAACTGAGTTAACATTTCAGCTCGATGACCTTTCATCCGAGCTGCAATGAATTCCGTCTCTCTTTTAGAACCCAGCTTAGTCCTAGCCCGCTAGCAGAGCTAGTGGAATTGGATTCAGATGTGCAAGTCATTTGCGAACAGATATATTACACTGGTTTGGAGTGAGGGGGGAGAAAATCAGGGTCATTAGAAGCAAGAAATAGGACGATAAACTCAGCTGCGTTAAGGATAGAGAAGACAGATTGTCTCGGTCAAGACCGAACAGATAGCATTAAATCAACTGAGGCTTGGCAATGGACGAGTCAAGCACTACGTACTGCGTGGCAATCGGAATCGCCAGAGCCTGGAAAAGCATATTACCAAAAACCTTCCAGGATCGGGTGCCTCTGGATCAGACCCCCGAGCCAGTCCACCATGCCAGCTTCCAATGGAGTTATTAAAACCGCTCAAGGATGCATTCGCCTTGTCCCCATAACCCACATCACTAGAAAGGCTGAGAAGGGAACACGGCTCAAACTTGGTCTTCATAAGGTTAGCAAATAAATACATATATATATTTTTAAATCTCAAACCACGTATAATATTTTATAGACGGAGAATGGTTCAAAGGAAACATTGTATAGTTTGGTTCAGTTAAGGAAATTAAGATTAATAACTTCCGATGATCTGAGTGGCACAAAACTGGCCTCAGCACCCCTGGTCTGGGGAGTGGGAATATGAACCAGCACATCCACTCTCGATCACTATTCAGTAACCTCCTCTGATGGAAAATGCGTGCAAGTGTGTCAAGATGTGCTGTGACGCTCCCCACAGTCAAATGGCCTGTTAACACTCACAGTCTAGGATGGCCACTTGGGCAAGGCTGCAAAGGACAACAAATGCTGTTCTAAAAGTGTTACCACAATCACACCAGAAAACACAGGTATCATGATGGTGCAGCACACTGGTGCCTCAATACAGACCGTCGCCTGTGATTCCCCTTCCACAACATTCTTCATCTCGCTCACTCTGTCAGGGAAAGAAGCTGTGGCACAGGCCCGGTTCACCCGCACAGAGCTGTTGTGCAGGCTCAGTTCACCCCGCATGGAGCTGGGCACAGGCCAGGCTTCTTCACGGAGCTGGGCACAGGCCAGGCTTCCTCACGGAGCTGGGCACAGGCCAGGCTTCCTCATGAAGCTGGGCACAGGCCAGGCTTCCTCATGGAGCTGGGCACAGGCCAGGCTTCCTCATGGAGCTGGGCACAGGCCAGGCTTCCTCATGGAGCTGGGCACAGGCCAGGCTTCCTCACGGAGCTGGGTACAGGCCAGGCTTCCTCACGGAGCTGGGCACCGGCCAGGCTTCCTCACGGAGCTGGGCACAGGCCAGGCTTCCTCGGGGAGCTGGGCACAGGCCAGGCTTCCTCAGGGAGCTGGGCACAGGCCCGGCTTCCTCATGGAGCTGTGGAGAGAACGTCTCCCTGGGTGTTGACTCAAGAGCAGCATTAACAGAGGCAAGGGAGCAGAGTGCCCATGTCGCAGCTGGGGAATAACAAATGGTATGGGACCTAAAATACAGAAGAAAATAAAGAACATTTAAAAATAGGAAAAATATCATTATTTGAGTGTGATATTGCAAATATATTTGCGAATTAAACTCTGGCATGAATAAATTTCCACGGGTGCCATCAATACCCCGCTGATGTAGGATGATAGGATGCGTGCTCCTGTAGGGCAAGCCTGCTCCTGCCACTTTCCCTCTAGGATACAGGGTTCCAGTCCCATATAGGGATCAGCTGAGTCTTGCTTTACACGCTAGAGGGCAACTGAGCTTGTTCAGCGGACAGAGATTCCATCTAATGCGCTCTAGTTAGGAGCTTTTGGGGCACCAAGTTTAATTCTATGTACCTAGGACTTCCTCTCCCTCCAGTCGAGGCATCGAGATGACTTCGGTCCGTTCCCACGACAGGGTGTTTAGTACATTGATGTTCCTCCCAGTCTCCTGCACACAGCCTCCCAAGAGACACTGTATGGCCTCTTTCAGAAGCTCATTGCCACTGCTCTGGATTTCTGCAGACAATGAACAAAGGTAAATAGAAAAATTAAATAAAATCTCTCAACCATTTTTGTGTTGGCAGATTTATTGTCTGGTATCCATTAGCTGCAATTTCCTCCAGTTAAAGATTGGGAAGACGATTGGGCCACCGTCTTCGGCCCCCGCCACAATCTCCATGCCCTCGCCACCAATTCCATCCCCTACCCCAGCCACCGTCTCCGGGTGAACCAGACGGCTCACAATCTCGGAATCTTATTTGAGCCCCAATTTTTTTTATTTTTTTTTTATTTTTAAAAAAGGTATAAAATTAAACTTTTCCCCTTTTAAAAATAAAAGCACACTGAGCATAACTCAAAGCCTCGTCAGATGTGAGAGGAGTGACTGACTGAGCAGGAGAGGGCTGTATGTGAAAACTGCACTTCAAAGAATGAGGAAGGCACGACCATTCTTCCTCTTTCATTCAATCTCCACGTGCAACCAGGAAGCACATCACAATAATACCCCACTGGCTAGGTCGCTGACAACCTACACCTCGTCAACTTGGACTATTGCAGTAGTTGCCCTTCGGAGCAGAAATGTAAAGCTACAGGAAACACTTTTTTATCCGGCACCGACGGGACCGGTGCGGTGCCGGTTTATCCAAAAGTCCAGATTACAGAGAGTAGTTAAAAGGTACGAGAGCTCCGTACACAGCAACAAATCCAGGCTTCCCTGTTGCTTAGCAACAGCTGCAGGAACCCCGGCCACAGGCCAAGCGTCCCTGTTGTTTAGCAACAAGTGCAGGAACCCTGGTTACACGGCCACAGATCCAGGAACGGCCACTAATATGAAGAAAAACTTAACTGAACCTACTCCTGAATTTTGCCGGTTAACCGAGATTTCCGGTTGTTTGGGTGCCGGTAAATCAAGAGTTTCCTGTAGTAATGCTTTGAGCAAGTGTGCAGACTGCTGCCAGAGAGCATGCGCGCACTTCCTCACGAGGCAGCCTCTGCACGAGTGCAGGACGCTCTAACCAGCAGTGAGGCTGCAGGTAGACCCTTGTACATTTTTAATTTCAGTCGAGGGGCCTACACTCACTTTTCAGCCATTGAAAACAGTTACATACACTTCTTCAGTCAGCTTTTTTTTTAGCAAGACTTCCTAGTTGCATGTGGCGGTTAAACAAATAAGGAAGATTTGGTACTCGTTGGAAGAAAGCAGGATCAGATAGTTCGAAACCGACCAGATTACCTTTGTGATAAAATCTCACAATATTGGGTGCCTACTCGTTGAAACATTAGTGAATTACAAAACAGAGATTAAATTAGAGGCAGATAGAGAAGGCAGTGCCAGATCACCAGTTTCAACGCCAGAAAGGTTACTAACAATAAGACCTAAAGCAAAGTCCTTTTCAAACTACAGGAAACTCTTTGGTATCCGGCACCGACGGGACCGGCGTGTTGCTGGTTGATCAAAAATTCCGGATGACGGAGAGGGTTATCTATTGAGGCTATTTTTAACAAAAAATTTTTTTTTTTTAAATCAAGAAATGTGCAGTATACAGTAATTGGGTACTCACCTACAGAATGTGGTGTTAAATGGATGGTGGAAGATGCTTGATTAAGTACAGTACTCCCAGTTGAGGGTAATGCAATGCAATGACTACCAGCAGCGTGGGAGACACACAGTACCCCTGTAAAATGGCGGATCAGAAGAGACTACCGGCAGCGCGGGAAAGTCAGACTCCTGTTACAGGGGTATTGAGGTGTTCCGACTTCCGACAGCGCCAAGAAGCCGAGTAGTGGCAGTTTGGCGAACTACCCCCACTGACTAACTCGGCCACCGCGGGAGACTCAGACTCGGCAACATTGCCGGTTATTGAGGTGTTGTTTTCGGAGTGAGAATTTTGCCGGTTAATAGAGAATTCTGGATATTTAGGTGCTGTTTAAACGAGAGTTTCCTGTACATCTATTCAAATTACCCATATTGTATGAATGCTCCTGTCTCTACTACCTTAGGGAATGACAGTAATTTAAAAGTAATAAAATTAAACTGTTTATATGTATAGTTACATAACTTTATAATGATATAATTGTAATTATCCAGTTTAATAAAAAAAAACTGTAATTATCTATAATAAAATGATGTAAGGAATCACACAACAGAAATAAGATATTTTACTCTGATTGCTTGATGAGTAACTAGAACTGTGGCACTCAGGTGATTCTACAATATGCAGAGGACGGATGCCTTACCTTCATAGTACTTTACAGCATCTTCCACCACTGATTGAATACAGGTGCCAGGCAGCACATCATGGAACTGATTGAGGAGCAGCAGTCTGTGAAATGTGACAATTACATATAATTACATACAATTGGCTCAACTGGTCTATGCCGGTGTTTATGCTATACAGGAGCCTCCTCCCAGCCCTCTTTATCTCACCCTAGCAGCATATCCTTTCTCCCTCATGTGTTTATCTAGATTCCCCTTAAATGCATCTATACTATTCGCCTCAACCACTCCCTGTGATAGTGAGTTCCACATTCTAACCACTCTCTGGGTAAAGAAGTTTCTCCTGAATTCCCTATTGGATTTATTAGTGACTATCTTATATTGATGGCTACTAGTTCTGGTCTCCCCCACAAGTGGAAACAACAGCTCTACGTCTACCCTGTCAAACCCTTTAATTATCTTAAAGACCTCTATCAGATCACCCCTCAGCCAGCCCCAGACTGTTCAATCTTTTCTGATAGGTACAACTTCTCAGTTCTGGTATCATCCTTATAAAGGCTCCATTCCCACTCGGACCTCACCGTCCTTGGCCTCTTGCATTGTTCCACGGAAGCTCAACGTAAACTCGAGGAACAGCACCTCATCTTCCGATTAGGCACTTTGCAGCCTTCCGGACTCAATATCGAGTTCAACAATTCAGATCATAACCTCGGCCCCTATTACATTTTTACTTATATTTTTTTTCCACCCCTTTGTTTTGGGTTTTCCCTTCCCCCCCCTTTCCTTTTTTTCTCTCTCCCACATGGCAGCTGTCTCTCATTCTGCCAGAACATTTCACACCTAATCTAGAGCCGTCTTTTGTCTCCACTAGTCCGATCACCATCTCGTCTAGTTTTGAATACCTCTTAATGTCTCTTTACTTCTTTTGTTCTATCGCAGCCCTGCCTTCGATCTATTTTATTTCCTTTCCAGTTTTGAAAAAGGGTTTCGACCCAAAACGTCGACTCTAATTTCTCTCCACGGATGTTGCCTGGCCTGCTGAGTTTTTCCAGCATTTTCTGTTGTTATTTCATCATTCTAGCCTCCAGTCAGTTTCCAACACAGATTTCATAAACAGCAACCAGCTCAGTGCAGCACTGCCAACACTGCCGAGTCCCACCATTTGCAAAGCTTTTTGTAAAGTGTTTGCGATTCACGTGGGAAAATTAAACATGCAGGAAATCACAGTTAAATTTCCTGCATGAATTACAAGTGTCAAACAGAACTTTAGTCATGTCTGCTATTCGTGCTGCAACTTAAACTGCAAGTCCTGGCACACTGTGAATGGCTACGCCGGCTGTCAATTATTAGAAAACCTTCTCCGATTTAGTCATCCCATGCAATACACTGGGGAGAACAGCTGCTTTGCTCCCAGGCCCATTGTCTATTCTATATGGGAAATATGGTCTCCTCCATCTGGTTTTCTCCATCATTCCCAATTGTCTACCATTCCACCAACACAGCATGCCACTCATGAAAGTTCCATTCGACCAGAGTGGCAGGCCTGTGATTTGCCCCATGATCTTCTCCAGGGTGATGTTCCAGCCTGGGTGCGGCCATCGGAGGGGATGTAAGCACTTCACCACAGGGGGAACAAGCCCCCCTTTCACAGCCCCTACCATTTGGTAACATAGCATGCGCGGCAGAGGCTGGGTAAGAGCTCAGCTCCCAAGCTTCTTGACTTGGAGTTTTATGTGGAATAGGGAGATCTAAAAGGATAGAGAAATTAACTCAACAAATGAAATCTCATAGAAACATAGAAGATAGGAGCAGGAGTAGGCCATTCGGCCCCTCGAGCCTGCTCCGCCATTTAATGCGATCATGGCTGATCATCCAAATTCAGTACCCGGTCCCTGCCTTCTCCCCATATCCCTTGATCCCTTTAGCCTCAAGAAATATATCCAACTCCTTCTTGGATATATTTAATGAATTGGCCTCTACTGCCTTCTGTGGTAGAGAATTCCACAGGTTCACCACTCGCTGGGTGAAGAAATTCCTCCTCATCTCAGTCCTAAATGGCTTACCCCTTATCCTTAGACTGTGACCCCTGGTTCTGGACTCCCCTGCCATCGGGAACATCCTTCCTGCATTTAGTCCGTCTAGTCCTGTTAGAATTTTATAAGTTTCAATGCGATCCCCTCTCATTCTTCTAAACTCTAGCGAATATAAGCCTAATCGACCCAATCTCTCCTCATACGTCATTCCTGCCATCCCAGGTATCAGTCTGGTGAATCTTCGCTGCACTCCCTCCATGGCAAGAACATCCTTCCTCAGATAAGGCGACCAAAACTGCACACAATACTCAAGGTGTGGTCTCACCGATGAAACAGACGTTACCTCCATAGGTGCTGCAGTTGGGAACTTGGATATTGGAAGCTGTTTTTCTGGACAGAAGCCAGGCTGCTCACTACTTCAATACTGCGAAGGATACACTCACATTTACGATTACCTTTCTTAATCTACAGAGAAAGACAAAAAATAACAAATTTAGGAACTATGCCAGTGTCTATGACAGTGCAAGCTGTTGGAAGGAGCTGGTTTAATAAGCCAAATGGACTATTCTGGTCTTATATATTCAAGACAGAGATCGATAGATTTTTGGATACTAAGGGAACCAAGGGATATGGGGATAGGGCGGGGAGGTGGAGTTGAGGTAGAAGATCAGCCATGATCTTATTGAATGGCGGAGCAGGCTCGGGGGGCCGAATGACCGACTCCTGCTCCTATTTCTTTTATGTGTTTTTTCTACTTTTCATATTCAAGGGAAAGCTAGAGAAGTACATGAGGGAGAAAGGAATCGGATATGTTGATAGAGTGAGATGAAGTAGAATGGGAGGAGGCTCGGGTGGGGCATAAACACCAGCACAGGCCAGTTGGGCCGAATGGCCTGTTTCTGTGCTGTAAATTCTGTGTAATTCTATGTATAATTGTATCTTTTCACAGTTGAGACGTTTTCTTTCACTCAAATATAGCTCACGTGATCCCTCAAGCTCTTGGTGCCTGGATTAGTGAAAAAGCCTCATCGGCTTCTTTATTCATTTCATTCATAAATATAAACCCCAAATCAACTGAAGACGTTTCCCCCTCTTCCCCTACTTGTGGTATACATCATTTCCCAACAGGCATATGTCCTGCTAGAAAGATTGGCCTGGATTGCTTGGTTGAGATGGGGAATTTATCTATTGTAGCAAAATCATAAATGCATTCAAAGAGATCGCATTGATGATTTTGCCACACACAACAACTTGCATTTATACAGCGCCATTAACATAAAAATGTCCCAAAGCGCTTCACAGAGACATCCTCAAATGAAAAACTGAACGCAGCAAGTCATTCCCCCTCCCCTGTGGGGATTCCGAGGCAAGATCTGCACCATGCCACTCTGCGCCACAATGCATTCACACAGATCAATACCATGGATGAGAGACTTTAGTTATGAAGAGGAACTAGAGAAATTGGGGCTCTTTTTATTAACAACTTGTACTTATATAGCAGGTTTATTATAGCAAAACGTCCCAAGGCGTGTCACAGGAGCGTAAGCAGACAAAAAGTGACACCAAGTCAAAGGCGGCAATATGAGGAGGGGTGACTCATAGCTTGGTCAAAGAGGCAGGTTTGAAGAAGAGTCTTAAAGGAGTGGATAGCTTTAGAAATTCCAGGGCTCAGGGCCTAGGCGGCTGAAGGCACGGCCGCCAATGGTGGGACGAAGGAAGTGGGCAATGCACAAGGCCAGAGTTGGAGGAATGTAGAGTTCTTGGAGGCTTGGAGGACTGGAGGAGGTTACAGAGATGGGGAGGGGCGAGGCCATGGAAGGATTTGAACACCAGGATGAGAATTTTAAAATCGAGGCGTCGCTGGACCGGGAGCCAACGTAGGTCAGCGAGCACAGGGGTGCTAGGTGAACGGGACAGCGGAGTTTCGGATGACATTAGCACAAAGAAGTTAAAGAGGAAATCCGATAGAAGCGCTAAAAATTATAAAGGGTTTCAATAAGGTAAACCAGGAAAAACTACTTCCAATCAGTGAGTTTGCAGCAGGAGGGCATCAATTTACAATCACAACCAAAAGAACAAAGGGCGACTCACACAAATATTTACCCAGAGGGCTTTTAGAATGAAACAGCAGTGGAAGCAGAATTTATAACAGCTTTTAAAAGGGAAATGGATACATGCAAGAAAAGCGCTTTGCAGCCAATGAGGCCCTTTCAAAGTGTGGTCACTGTTGTTATGCAGGCAAAAGTGGCAGCCAAATTGGGCACAGCAAGGTCCAGTAGATAGCAATGAGATAAATAACCAGTTAATCTGTTTTTGGAGGTGTTGATTGAGGTATATTGTGGGCCAGGACACTGGGAGAACTCCCCTGCTCTTTGAATAGTGGGATGGGATCTTTTACACGAACAAACAGACAGGACCATGGTTTAACATCTCTCGACTTTCACATCCACATTTTGGCTGCCGCTCCAGGCCGGAGCCCAAAGCTCCCATTTCCATTTTTTTAAGCTTGACCTTTTCGCTTCTGTCTCCCCCACCCCTTCCCGTCACTCAGTCATGCCATTTTCATTTCTCGGGTACTTTGTCCCACCCCACAACACCTCCCCCAATTCTTATTCCAACCCATCATTACTCCTCTGTTTTCCGACTCTCCTCCTGCCGTCTCAGGCATGAATTCCCCCTTGAATAAGCCCACAGCTCCCCTCTGTGGCTGTCCTGCCCACGGTGGCACCAGTCCTTAGGAGTAGCAACGCCAACTGCCTAGGTACCCGAGGGCCGTACCATTTCACCACAGATAGATCTTGGTATGATTGATATTAAAATGTGACATTAAATGTATAAAAGCAATCCTGCTAGCTAAATTATGAAAAACTTGAATAGTTAGCATCGAAATGGGTCACATAGCAGATCCTCAAATTTGGATCCCGATAAACACATCGGCATGGAGGTTCCGCTAGGGGTGCAATCAGTAAAATGCGTCCAGAATGCAGCGATTTTGCCAAGTGAAGTTACACCCAAGTTTCCGCTCAAATTCATTAGCACAAGGCCAAACGTAAACTCGCCCATGAATCAGCGCAATCAAGCAGCATTATTGATTGTAATCGATTATTGACCGGAACATTGCCAATGGGGCCTCAAGGTGACTGAATTTAAACTAATTACTTGCTCAAGTTAATTGCTGCAACTGAACACACATGTCAATCAGTGGTTTCAATTGATTGCTGGTCACAGGCCTTGTGTACCAAGGGAAAATCAATTGATTGAATCTGAACTAATTTAAAACTAAACATAAAGTAATTTAAAATAACTGTAGCACCGGTATGGGGAAAGACCCGAGTGAGGCTTCCACTGACTGCTGGTCACTGCAGCTCATCAACGACGGGTTAATGTGACCATGGGTGCCTGTGCGCCCGAGAAGATGGGCGCAATGTGATAACACGCCCCGTGGGCGCAACTGGCGGAAACCCGCCATTCCGCCCTGGGGAACGTGGCCAAGTTTGTGGGCGGGGAATGCTTCGGGCCAATGAACCTTTGAACCAGCGTAAAAGATCGTGGAAACTCCCGTGTAAAGTGGTAACGGGCGTAACTCACGCTTAAAACGCCGCGACCTTTTGCGCTATTTCATTTCAGCCTGCACAGATTCCGCCGTAATCATGCAGAAACTCCGCACCAACTAGCGTAACCAAACAGTGCTATGCTTGAATCACAAGTAAAGTTTCAGTGGACACTGGCACCTCTCCGGCAGTATTGCTCAGGGTGAATCGGAGGTGGTGCTGCTGCAACAGGGGGGATTGGGGTTGCTCTGGAGTGAAAATGGGTGACGGGTGCACATTGGCACTGAAAGAATTCGGAAAGAAATTTGTAAGAGCTCTCACCACAGGCAGTGAAATGAGTGTTATTTGATTAGTGCCTAGGAAATAAATCGTTTTCCTTACCCACTGCAAACAGATAAATATATACCAGTTATGTAAAGTCTCTGCATTTAAGTTGGGAAGCTTTACGACTTCTATCAAGCCCTCCATCGCCTCTGTGTTGTATAAGAACATAAGAAATAGGAGCAGGAGTCGGCCATTCGGCCCCTCTAGCCTGCTCCGCCATTCAATAAGATCATGGCTGATCTGATCTTGGCCTCAACTCCACTTCCCTGTCCGCTCCCCATAACCCTCGACTCCCCTGTTTTTCAAAAATCTGTCTATCTCCGCCTTGAATATATTCACTGAGTCAGAGTGCTTGTCCAATATCCAGCCTTGGATGAGCCACAATTTCCTTTATCATCCATCTATTTAGGATGTGGGTTTTCATGGTGAACTTTAACATTAGTATAAAACTTAAAAGACTAAAACAATTTATAGCTTTTCCTTCTTTATCAAATATCTCTACAACAGTACATGGTTATACCAAAATGTTCTCCTTAAACATACATGTTTAAATCAGAACCTATGTCGAGAACCTCGCTTCAAACGCGAATAATGTTACAGTCCTCCCAGAATTTGGTACTGCTGTTTATGTGAAATGTTGCTGATTATTTATAACAGAACTCAAAAAACAAATGAAAGAAATGCAGTTGGTGCAACCATTTCAAATGCATTACACAATATTAAGAGCTACTTTTAGCTTTTAAAAGGGAAATGAATATACATTTTAAAAGGATATGGGGAAAAGACAAGGAAATGAAAGTAAGAGAACAACATTTTGAAAGAGCTGAGGCAGATGCAGCGGGCCGAATAATTTCCTTCTGTACTGTAAAATTCCATGATTCCTGGAGTCACTCCCACCGTAATCCTTCCTCATTCACTGTTTTAACTGTAACAACAACTTGTATTTATATAGCGCCTTTAACTTAGTAAAATGTCCCAAGGTGCTTCACAGGAGTATTACAAGAGAAAAAATTTGCCACCGAGCCACATAAGGAGAAATTAGGGCAGGTGACCAAAAGCTTGGTCAAAGAGGTAGGTTTTAAGGAGCGTCTTAAAGGAGAGAGAGGCGGAGAGGTTTAGTCAGGGAATTCCAGAGCTTAGGGCCTAGGCAACACAAGGCACAGCCACCAATGGCTGAGCGATTATAATCAGGGATGCTCAAGAGGGCAGAATTAGAGGAGCGCAGATATCTCGTGAGGTTGTGGGGCTGGAGGAGATTACAGAGATAGGGAGGGGCGAGGCCACGGAGGGATTTGAAAACAAGGATGAGAATTTTGAAATTGAGGCGCTGCTTAACCGGAGCCAATGTAGGTCAACGAGCACAGGGGTGATGGGTGAACGGGACTTGGTGCGAGTTAGGACACGGGCAGCCGAGTTTTGGATGACCTCAAGTTTACGTAAGGTGGAATGTGGGAGGCCAACCAGGAGTGCGTTGGAATAGTCGAGTCTAGAGGTAACAAAGGCATGGATGAGGGTTTCAGCAGCGGATGAGCTGAGGCAGGGGCGGAGATGGGCAATGTTACAGAGGTGGAGATAGGTGGCCTTTGTTATGCCACGGATATGTGGTCGGAAGCTCATTTCGGGGTCAAATATGACACCAAATATGACAGCGTGGTTCAGCCTCAGACAGAAGTTAGGGAAAGGGGTGGAGCCAGTGGCTAGGGAACGGAGTTTGAGGTGGGCTTCGGTCTTCCCAATATTTAATTGGAGAAAATTTCTGCTCATCCAGTACTGGATGTCGGACAAGCAGTCTGACAATTTAGAGACCGTGGAGGGGTCGAGAGAAGTGGTGGTGAGGTAGAGCTTCATTTAAGGGTAAGGTGACATCACCCCTCAGCCAGGTTTCTGTCAGTATCTGTATTCATCCCTCTTACTGTACTTGTTGACTGCATTATAGTATATGCAGTTCTAGTTTTCAGTTACCTCAAAAAAGTTGGAACACTTCTGCTTTACTTTGTTGATTTCAGTGTTATAAAAAAATTAACTTTAACTGCTTCTAATAATGGCTTCCATGAAGGTTTTGTCTGCAGTAATCTCCGACCAATACGAAGGAGTGCTGGAAGGGTTTCTAAGCAGCAAGTTCCGGCGTCCTATGTCAATGGCCAGCTTTTGCATTAATCATAACAAAAATTCTCTGCAATTCATAGGTATGTTGGGAGCCATAGGGGAAATTATAACACCCCAGGTTGGGCAGAAGGGGGGAATTCTTAAAAATAGGAAAGCCGACCCCAACCCGCCTCAAATGCACCTACTTCCGGTTAAACCGGGGCAGGTTGGGAGAGGAGAACTGCCGGATCCAGCAGGTAAGTACTTTGCCAGCACTGCTTGTGGACCAGGAGGGGCAGTGTCCCCCACCGGACCTTCAAGATAACCTGCCGCGATCTGCCTCCCTCCCAGTGATCTCCTGCCCCCACCCCCCGTGATTTCTTTCACGCCCCCTGGCGATCTCTTCAGTCTCCATCCCCCCACCCCCCCCCCTGCATTCTCTCCCTCCCTCCTCTCCGGACCCTGGCTGTGGCCTTGTAAACATAGAAACATAGATGATAGGAGCAGGAGTAGGCCATTCGGCCCCTCGAGCCCGCTCCGCCATTTAATGAGATCATGGCTGATCATCCAAATTCAGTATCCTGTCCCTGCTTTCTCCCCATATCCCTTGATCCCTTTAGCCTCAAGAAATATATCCAACTCCTTCTTGAATATATTTAATGAATTGACCTCAACTGCCTTCTGTGGTAGAGAATTCCACAGCTTCACCACTCTCTGGGTGAAGAAATTCCTCCTCATCTCAGTCCTAAATGGCTTACCCCTTATCCTTAGACTGTGACCCCTGGTTCTGGACTCCCCCGCCATCGGGAACATCCTTCCTGCATCTAGTCTGTCTAATCCTGTTAGAATTTTATAAGTTTCAATGAGATCCCCTCTCATTCTTCTAAACTTCAACGAATATAAGCCCAAACGACCCAATCTCTCCTCATATGTCATTCCTGCCATCCCAGGTATCAGTCTGGTGAATCTTCGCTGTACCCCCTCCATGGCAAGAACATCGTTCCTGTACAGCAGGCTTTCCTGGTCGACAGCCAGCCAGCCTCTCAATCTGACTGGCTGCCATGTGATGTGAGAAGCTGAGTAAAGAAATTCAAATGAGGTGCTGCCGTTAAATTCAGCGGGACCTCCGCCTTTCTCGTATGGTCAGGTTTACTAACAGTCGCCCTGGCTCTCTCCCGGGCAACCCCTCCCCCACCCCACCCCCGCCCCCCGTAAAAATCAGGGCCATTGTTTCAACATGGTCGAATCTCTTCAGCCGAGAGTGATAGCGCTGGGAACTCCCATGAACTCCAGACTGAGGTTTCTCACATAGATGAAGGCCTCCAGTGGAAAATGACACTACAGGAAATGTTACTGTATAGTTTAATCATTTTCTTGTAAATTTTCTATTTTTTTCATGCCTTTATGGTATTGATCTTATTTCCAGTCGTACGTGGGATGGCAGGAATGATGTATGAGGAGAGATTGGGTCGATTGGGCTTATACTCGCTGGAGTTTAGAAGAATGAGAGGGGATCGCATTGAAACTTATAATATTCTAACAGGACTAGACAGACTAGATGCAGGAAGGATGTTCCCGATGGTCGGGGAGTCCAGGACCAGGGGTCACAGTCTAAGGATAAGGGGTAAGCCATTTAGGACTGAGATGAGGAGGAATTTCTTCACCCAGAGAGTGGAGAACCTGTGGAATTCTCTACCACAGAAGACAGTTGAGGCCAATTCATTAAATATATTCAAGAAGGAGTTAGATATATTTCTTGAGGCTAAAGGGATCAAGGGATATGGGGAGAAGGCAGGGACAGGGTACTGAGTTTGGATGATCAGCCATGATCTCACTGAATGGTGGAGTAAGCTCGAGGGGCCGAATGGCCTACTCCTGCTCCTATCTTCTATGTTTCTATGTAAGTGCATCATTTGGTAGGAAATCCAAGGTGGCAGCCAAAAGGATTTTGAAAAATACTTTTCTAATTGACTTGACTGCGTAACTTTCTCCCTTTCTATTCATAGCTGTTGCTGACTGCATCTTTGGTATGTGGTAGTGTTTTTTATAAACTTCACAATTAGCAGTTTGCAAACCTGCTTGCTAAATATTGATTTCTACATTCATGACCGGTGCTAGACACAATGGCATAGAAATTCACTGTAGCCCCGTTTGGGGCGCCAGCCTCGCCAGGGCGCTAAAAGTAGCGCCCCGGAAGCAGTCGCGACCGCCCGCCGGAAATTGAGTTGACGCGCCCCAGAAGGAAGCGCAGCGCTACTGGAGGCGCCCCGCATCCCTCTTGGGGCGCTGCAACTGAATATCGCTGCGCAACATGCCGCTGCGGTACTGCAGGCCTTCCTCCCCTTCTTAGAGGATCGCGAGTGCCGGCAAAAGAGCCCAGCACCGAGGAGGAGTGCCGGGCTCTTGGAACGCAGTCAGCTCAGGAGGCCGGGGACGGCAGCGCGGAGTGCTGCTGGCAGGTGGCCAGCAACAAAAATGGCCGCCCCTGCACCTCTCCTTTAATTAGCGCCTCTACCGCCGCAGGTAGGCCCCCCCTGAACCGGTCGCACATAGCGTCTGGCGTTAAAGCAGGGGGCACATCTAAATATCGCGATCGGGGCGTTAGCGGGGCGCTGCGCACACCGATGACGTCATCGGTAGCGGCGCAGCGCTAATGGCTAGCGCCGCCATTAGCATCCTGCTGAATGTAGCGGGAGGCGTGGCCAGTGGCTTCCGACCCACTTAACGCCCTCTTGAGGCGCTAACGGGTGGCGCAGCCCACTGAATTTCTAGGCCAATGTTTTTAAGTATGTACGAGCAGATCTCCTGCAGTGTTGCCCAATGAGTCAGAGGTTGTATAAGAACAGGGATATTATGCCAAGTAGTATCATCAAGGATGCTGACTATCAGCACTGGAGTGACCCAGGGTCCAGAGATGATGACCTGAAGTCTGTCAGTACTGGGATAGGGTCTCGAGGTCTGACAGTATTTTTTTTTGGGGGGGGGAGGTTCTAGGAATACTGGAGAGGTTCAAGGAACATTAGAAGAGGGATCCCAAATTATGGGACATTGGACAAGGTCTGGGAACATTGGGGTGGTTCCAAGGTCAAGGAGCATGCTGGGAATGCAGTCTCGAGGCTTCTGAACACCATGGGGATCTAGGAGTTGCGGGGGGGGGGGGAGGAATGACGTTTGTAGACAGTTGGGTATTGGGATCCAGCAAGGATTTAAGCATTGGATTGGGGGGAGCAGAGTCTGTCAGTATTGGGGGAGCGGAGTCTGTCAGTATTGGAGGGAGCAGGGTGTAACAGAGCCTTGTGGAGGAGGGGCGCCCAGGAGAATGAGACCCAAACAGTCATTGGCCCATATCAAACCATCAGGCCTCAACCCTTCACTATGTTCATGCTGTCAGCCTCCTCCGGCCCATCCATAGCCCTTTTTTCTACCCCATCAGTTGCCGCATCGTCATCTGGTTCCTGTCTTCATTTTTAAGCCTTAAAGCATTTTTTCTGCTTATTAAAAATCAGTGGATGAATAATCACAGGATGGGGGTGCAATTTCCAGATGTGCACTCCTGGCATGCCCCAGGAGCACAGAAGAGGAACATTTAGCACATGATTAGTGAGTTTACTGACTTAATAAATATAAATTTCCGGAAACAAAAATTACCTCATAAAACAATCGAAAATGTATCATTTTCAAGTTTTTATACATGTAAAAAATCATTATGTCTCAAAATGATTGAGAGAGACTTTTAACTGAATTTTCAACAGCCATAAACAGCAATCCACTCTATAACCAATCTGATTTCCTTTCTAACTATTAAAGAAGGTACAGACACAGGTGCTTCGGTTCAGTGTTGTTTGTCTGTGAGGAGTTCACAACAGAAACTACTGTTGTTAGCACATTATATAAATGCCATTCCCTTGCCTCAATTCTCAATGCTTTGATTTCAATTTCCTGTTTCTATCAAAATCTTTTGGGAAACATAGCTTTAAAAAAAATCTCAACTCCTCACAGAATGCAGGGACCCACCCCTTCGACCTTTCTATTCCTGGCGATGCATAGATTTTATGCAGGGATGCGATCGATGTTGCCCCATATTCTTATTTGGGTGCGTGACCTCTAAGGGGCCGTGCGGCCCACTTCCGTGCCTGCGCGAAACTTAACATCGGAAAAGTCGGTCCCGGGTTGCGTGGGACCAGCAGAGAGCTGCGCAGCTTAGAGGGAACATAGAAACATAGGAGCAGGAGTAGGCCATTCGAGCCTGCTCCGCCATTCAATATGATCATAGCTGATCCTCTATCTCAATACAGTACCATATTCCCGCTCTCTCCCCATACCCCTTGATGCCTTTTGTGTCCAGAAATCTATCTATTTCCTTCTTAAATATATTCAGTGACTTGGCCTCCACTGCCTTCTGTGGTAGAGAATTCCACAGGTTCACCACCCTCTGAGTGAAGAAATTTCTCCTCATCTCAGTCCTAAATGTCCTACCCCGTATCCTGAGACTGTGACCCCTCGTTCTAGACCCCCCAGCCAGGGGAAACATCCTCCCTGCATCCAGTCTGTCTAGCCCGGTCAGAATTTTATACATTTCAATGAGATCCCCTCTCATTCTTCTAAACTGTGGTGAATACAGGCCTAGTCGACCCAATCTCTCCTCGTACGACAGTCCTGCCATCCCAGGAATCAGTCTTTGCTGCACTCCCTCTATGGCAAGTATATCCTTTCTTGGGTAAGGAGACCAAAACTGCACACAGTACTCCAGGTGTGGTCTCACCAAGGCCCTGTATAACTGTAGTAAGACATCCTTGTTCCTGTACTCAAATCCTCAATGGATGTGATTGAATGCTCTCACTCTCTCAACTACCCAGGCTTTTGAGAGAGGCATAGGTCTAAAGAGTTAAAACTTTAAATGAAGGCATTAAAAGACAAAGAAGCGAATTCAAATGGGTAAACCGCATCAAATATGTAATTTAAATTTTTTTAAATTTGTTTAAAATCTATTATAAATTTCAGCTGCTAAGAAAATAAGGTGAAAATGTTGTGAGAAAGCATCGAGTGATTCACTGGTTCAATCAACAAAGTTTTGGCCAACTGTTTACATAGGGAAACTGGATTATAAGTGATAACACAGATTAAATGTTAAATGTTAACATAATACACACAAAAAATCCTGGCAACAGGAAGTAAAATGTGTGCATAGGAAGCATACATACACAAGCTGTTTAATGATATATGTGTGTGTGTTATTATCTGCTGCAGGATCACAGATGCTGCATCACATATTTACCTTAACACTTCACAATAAATTCTAGCTAATATGGACCGTGGTTTCAACACTGACTGGGAAATGGAAATATGATCGCTAATGATGTCAGAAGAGAGAGGAGATCGCTACTTAAAAACTAAAAACGCTAAAAGATTTCCCACCTTTGCCTGGGAAGTGTAGGAGCCATTGTGTAGCTCCAAGAAGAGTTCACCAACCCAGGTACAGAGCATTGTGGTGTCAGCTTCCAGCATTGAGAAGAAGGTCTCTGGCGTGGACTGTTTCACCCTGAGGTAGAGAACATCTATTAGTAGCCAGCTTGACGGGGTTAACCTTTCATATATAAAACTTTCGCGTCTCCAAACGTCACAGATGCCAAATATTATTATTTTTTATTTAAATACAGGCAAAAGGTGGCCAAAACATTTCATCCCGAATTCTTCTGAATTGGTGCTCTAGACTAGCAATTTACTGACCTCTAATTGAACTCAGCTACAACAAGCTGGATAACGTGACTGGTTAATCTTAACTTGGAAGAGCCTGGTTGGCAGCTACTGCGCTCCAGACCCTAGGATACCTGTAAGCCAGTGTTGCCCATCAGAATTTTTACAAAGTATTTACAGCACAGAAACCGGCCATTCGCTCCAACAAATCCATGTCGGTGTTTATGCTCCACACGAGCCTGCTCCCCCACCTCTTCATCTCACCCCATCAACATAACCTTCTATTCCTCTCTCCCTCGTGTGTTTATCTAGCTTCCCCTTAAATACATCTGTGCTATTCATCTCAACCACTCCTGTGGGTAAAGAAGTTTCTCCTAAATTCCCTATTGGATTTATTAGTGACTATCTTTCATATTTATGGGCCTTAGTTCTGGTCTCAGATGCAAGTGGAAACATTTTCTCTATGTCTACCCTATCAACCCCTTTCATTACCTTGACGACCTCTATCCGGTCGCTCCTCAGTCTCTCTTCTAGAGAAAAGAGCCCCAGCCTGGTCAATCTTTCCTGATGAGTGTAACTCTCAGTTCTGGTATCATTCTAGTAAATCTTTTTTGCACCTTCTCCTGTGCCTCTCTGTCCTTTTTATAATATGGAGACCAGAACGGTTCACAGTACTCCAAGTGTGGTCTAACCAAGGTTCTATACAAGTTTAACATAACTTCTCTGCTTTTCAATTCTATCCCGCTAGACATTTACTGACTAGCCACAGCTGTGACTATGGCGGCACCATTTTAGCAACATGCACTCATTTCAGTACAAAACTTCTTACACACGCTCACACAATACAGGTAAATGTACTTCACACGTGTATATTTACTTACCATCTACCACCATTCAGTAACCAAGGAAGTAAAACACTCAACAATCTAAAAACACTCTGATTTCTATTTTACCACCAAACACCACAAAAGGTTAAAGTTCACATGCATACAACATGCAAATATGCATACTGAGATCACATGCCCAGTGACTGTGTCTATTACTCATTTTTAATTTAATCAGAAATGCAACGATCCAATCTGCATTTAAATTAGCCACATGGCTAATGTATTGGACAGTACTACTGTAAGCAATGGCATAGGAGCTCCATTATACACATTCAGACGTTTCCAACAGTCCAACGACAGCTGGAAACAGCAGTGCAACAAATCAATCGACCATTGTGGACCAGGGGGGAAGCGGGTGGGGGCGGGGAGTGCTGCTAAACAGAGGAACGCGATCGTTAACAGACTAAACGGCCCTTGATTCACCAAACGTCACAGACAGCAGGTATCAATCACCTGGCAGCTGAGAGCACAGTGTGTCCATAAATTGTTCACCGTGTACATGGTTGAAAGCCCCAACAGCTGACACCTTGAAATGTGACCCACATGTTAGACAGCTTGCAGAAAATAAATCACTGGCAGAAACACAGACGAACTTACATTATATCCGCACTCTGTAAGGATGCAAATAGCTAACCCACACCCTGCAGCTACTGTCATGTAGAGGAAAGGCATACATGACATAAAAACACTGCAGGTGAACGGGAACGCACATGTTTTTAACGAACATTCCATTCTAGAATTGTCTTTTAATCCTCAACATGCCACAGCGGCGTTTAGTTATTAGAAATGGTCTCCCTGCAGCCTGATGATCTGTTTAAAAACTCATTCCTGTTTTGAAATGTAAAAACCCAACTAGAAAAATGTCACCCGTTAAATTTGTGATGGACCTCGTCAATCGTCGTCATTCTGGCTTTTGAGTGGTTAAAAAACCCGTGGCCTTTGGAGCCGATTATTTAGCTCGTCAAAATCGTATTTTTGTTTTTTTTAAGTTGCTCCAGCTGCAGAGCAGAATGGAAGTGCAGGAGAGCAAGAGCAGCTGGGAGTTTAAAAGTTTTTTTTTTAAAAAAGAGAGAAATAAGGTTGAGAGAAACTAGTTTAGATTCGTTAGAAAAAAGGTAAAATCAAGTGTAGAACGAGAATGGGGGGAGAAAAAAAAGAAATGGGGGAAAGGGGCAAAAGGCCAAGCAGAACTTAAGTGCTTACAGGTTTCCCCCACTTTCAATTAAAACTCTTTGAATGTGTGCTTACTTTTGCAGTTACGACCGAGGGAGAAGCAGGAGAACAGAGAAGGAAAATGGGCTGGAAAGATGGGCGACTGAAAGGAGGAGAATAGACGGGTCATCGCCCTGAAACGTTAACTCTGTTTCTCTCTCCACAGATGCTGCCTGACCTGCTGAGTATTTCCAGCATTATCTGTTTTTATTTCAGGTTTTCCAGTATCCGCAGTATTTTGCTTTTGTGTTGAAGAGATTGAGATTGAGTAGACTAGGCCGATATTCTCTAGAGTTTAGAAGAATGAGAGGTGATCTAATTGAAACATACAAAATTCTTGCAGGGCTTGACAGGGTAGATGCAGGGAGGATGTTTCCCCTGGCTGGGGAGTCTAGAACCAGGGGTCACAGTCTCAGAATAAGGGGTCGGCCATTTCGGACTGAGATGAGAAGAAATTTCTTCAACATACATACATAAGAACTAGGAGCAGGAGTCGGCCACTCGGCCCCTCGAGCCTGCTCCGCCATTCAATAAGATCATGGCTGATCTGATTACTCCACATTCCCGCCTACCCCCGATAACCTTTCACCCCTGTGCTTACCAAGAATCTATCTACCTCTGCCTTAAAAATATTCAAAGTCTCTGCTTCCACCACCCTCTGAGGAAGAGAGTTCCAAAGACTCACGACCCTCTGTGAGAAAAAAATTCTCATCTCTGTCTTAAATGGGCGACCCCTTATTTTTAAACAGTGACCCCTAGTTCTAGATTCTCCCACAAAAGGAAACATCCTCCCCACATCCACCCTGTCCAGAACCCTCAGGATCTTATATGTTTCAATCAAGTCACCTCTTACTCTTCTAAACTCCAGCAGATACAAGCCTAGCCTGTCCAACCTTTCCTCATAAGACAACCCGCCCATTCCAGGTATTAGTCTAGTAAACCTGCTCTGAACTGCTTCTATCGCATTTACATCCTTCCTTAAATAAGGAGACCAATACTGTACACAGTACAGGAAACTTTCGATTTACCGGCACCTAAATAACCGGAAATCTCGGTTAACCGGCAAAATTCAGCAGTAGGTTTTACTTCATATTTATTTGCCTTCTTCCATCTGTGCTGTGCAAGGGTGTGGCTGCAGCTACAGAGACGCTTGAAACTTGTGTTCATTGTTCTACAGCAGGGTTTGTTGCTTTATACGGAGCTCTTAGCTCCGTATCTTTTACTATAGCGTTCGGTTATCCGGAATTTTTGATGAACCAGCACCACGTCGGTCCCGTCCGTGCCGGATAAAAGAAAGTTTCCTACACTCCAGATGTGGTCTCACCAATGCCCTGTATAACTGAAGCATAACTTCCCTACTTTTGTATTCAATTCCCCTCGCAATAAACGATAACATTCTATTAGCTTTCCTAATTACTTGCTGTACCTGCACAGTAACCTTTGGCGATTTATGCACTTGGACACCCAGATCCCTCTGCATCTCAGAGCTCTGCAATCTCTCACCATTTAGATAATATGCTTCTTTTTTATTCTTCCTGCCAAAATGGACAACTTCACATTTTCCCACATTATACTCCATTTGTCAGACCTTTGCCCTCTCACTTAACATATCCCTTTGTAGCCTCCTTTCCTACCTATCTATGTGTCATCAGCAAATTTAGCAACCATATCTTCGGTCCCTTCAGCCAAGTCATTTATATAAATTGAGGGACATGAGTAATGAGTCCACTCGCTGAGTATATTCAAGACAGAGATCGATAGATTTTTGAATATTAAGGGAATCAAATGATCTGGGGATAGTGCAGGAAAGTGGAGTTGAGGTAGAAGATCAGCCATGATCTTACTGAATGGCGGAGCAGGCTCGAAGGGCCGAATGGCCGACTCCTGATCCTATTTCTTCTGAGAGTAGAGAGACAGTGGGCAGCAGACAATGAGAAACAGGCAGGTGAGTGAGCAGCAGAGACTGTGCAGACAGGAAGCAGATACGGTGAGGAAAAGGCGGCCAGGCAGCTGTGAAGTATAGGTAGATATTTTTAGTTAAACCCAAAATAGAATACGGTTGGAACTATATTGTGTGCATCTTGGATAATAGCAGCACCGAGTTGATATGAATGCTTCAGCAATCATAACCAACTAAGGATCCACATCTCAAAACAATATTGCTCAGCTTGTTAGCATAACGCAAATGGTGGCACTTTATCTACTCTATCCTTCCCCTTACCAGCACTGCTGAGAATAGGAACTCAGCAGGGCAAGGATTGCACGCATGCACAGGAGTCTGGGTCTCCAGCATACTGCGTCACGAACAATTATGACTTTTTAAATACACTGTTGCATGCAGATTTTTAAAGATTACTTTATATCCACAATGCATATTTTGCAAACTATTTGACATAATATAGAAACATAGAAGATAGGAGCAGGAGTCGGCTATTCGGCCCCTCGAGCCTGCTCCGCCATTCAATGAGATCATGGCTGATCATCCAAATTCAGTACCCTGTCCCTGCCTTCTCCCCATATCCCTTGATCCCTTTAGCCTTAAGAAATATATTCAACTCCTTCTTGAATATATTTAATGAATTGGCCTCTACTGCCTTCTGTGGTAGAGAATTCCACAGGTTCACCACTCTCTGGGTGAAGAAATTCCTCCTCATTTCTGTCCTAAATGGCTTACCCCTTATCCTTACACTGTGACCCCTGGTTCTGGACTCCCCGGCCATCGGGAACATCCTTCCTGCATCTAGTCTGTCCAGTCCTGTTAGAATTTTATAAGTTTCAATGAGATCCCCTCTCATAATGACAGGAATAGAAAGTGGCACATGAGTAATGAATCCCTTCAGGCCTGACTAAAATGGGAATCACAGAATCCTCACAGTGCAGATAGAGGCCATTTCGGCCCATCAAGCCTGCACCGACACATATCCCACCCTATCCCTGTAACCCCACATATTTAATCCCCTAACACTAAGGGTCAATTTATCATAGCCAAATCAACCCAACCTGCACATCTTTGGACTGTGGGAGGAAACCGGAGCACCCGGAGGAAACCCACGCAGACACAGGGAGAATGTGCAGACACAGGGAGAATGTGCAAACTCCACACAGTCGCCCGAGGCCAGATTTGAACCCGGGTCCCTGGCGCTGTGAGGCAATAGTGCTAACCAGTTAGTTAAAAATGTATAAGACTTTTAAACAGTGTTTGTTCCCCGACCTGGGAAGCCCATCTGTGTCCTCCATTCTCTGTAGTCGATCCAACATGTCTTGTGTGGGTCCACCTCCCCCATCACCAAACCCAAATAGGAATGCACTGTGATTTACACGACCTTTGTCCTTGTTATTTTTAACTGTATTCAGCAGCTGCAACAGAGAGGGGAAAAAAAACAATTCTTCAAACTGGTTACGTCCTGCGGGACAAGACTTAGGACAAAATCAATAGTGGTTTCCATAACTGGGAAACACAGCAGTGTTGTGACACAACAACAACGTGCATTAAAATAGCAACTGTAACGTAGTAAATGTCCCAAGGTGCTTCACATGAGCCTGATCAGACAAAATTTGACACTGAGCCAAAGAGGAAAGCGTCAAGGAACGTTTAAAAAAAAAAAAAGTGGCGAGGTTTCAGGAGGGAATTCCAGAGCTTAGAATCTAGGCGACTGAAGACAGGGCCGCCAATCATGGGGTGAATTAAGTGGGGGGGGAGGGGGGGCCCACAAGCCAGAGTTCTCAAAGGGTTATAGGGCAAGGCACTGACACTCCAACAGAATAGCCTGCGAAGCATAGAGTCATACAGCACAGAAAGAGGCCCTTCAGCCCATCGTGTCCACGCCAGCCATCAAGCCCTATCTATTCTAATCCCATTTTCCAGCACTTGGTCCCTAGCCTTGTATGCTATGGCGTTTCAAGTGCTCATTTAAATGCTTCTTGAATGTTGTGAGGGTTCCTGCCTCTACCACCCTTTCAGGCAGTGAGTTCCAGATTCCAACCACCCTCTGGGTGAAAAAGTTTTTCTTCAAATCCCCTCGAAACCTCCTGCCCCTTACCTTGAAACTATGCCCCCCCCCCCCCCCCGTTATTGACCCTTCTAAGGGGAAAAGTTCCTTTCTATCTACCCTATCCATGCCCCTCATAATTTTGTACACCTCAATCAGGTCCTCCCTCAGCCTTCTCTGCTCCAAGGAAAACAACCCCAGCCTGTCCAGTCTTTCTTCATAGCTGAAGCGCTCCAGCCCAGGTAACATCCTGGTGAATCTCCTCTGCACCCTCTCCAATGCAATCACATCCTTCCTATAGTGTGGTGACCAGAACTGCACACAGTATTCCAGCTGTGGCCTAACTAGCATTTTGTACAGCTCCATCATAACCTCCCTGCTCTTATATTCTATGCCTCGGCTAAGGAAGGCAAGTATCCCATATGCCTTTTTAACCACCTTATCTACCTGTCCTGCTGCCTTCAGGGATCTATGTACATGCACACCAAGGTCTCTCTGATCCTCTGTCCTCCCTAAGATCCTAGCATCCAGAAGGATGCAAATTCATATCTCAAGTGCCTCCTTCCTCCGGCTGCACAGAGTTGCTGATCTGAGCTGTGTGGTCATAAGGAAACTAAACCCTCTACCCAGAGAGAAGCAGCCAAAATTTGAGGAAATATCCTCCCCAGTTGTCTGCTTGGTGGAGTTAGCGAGACTGTGGTGCATTGCAGCTGCACGCCCTCTGAACTGGTGCATTTCCAGCGCTGCTAGAATGACGGAGAGGAGAAAATAAAACGCAATTTAAAAAGCAACCCTAAAACAAAGACACTGGCTAATGAGAAAACTGGAGCTCAAGGCTGCACCAAACAGCTCTGTGAAGACTGAATTAAATGCGGCGAGGAAGTTGAGAATGGATTGAACACCGCAGAGGAGCAAACCTTTTAAACAGAACAGAAATGGTTAAGGATTTTGTTGTCTTTGAAGACTTAAGTCTAGAGATTGAAAACATTTTAATGATGAACACGTGTTAATAATTAACATAAGCAAATATCTCTTCAATAAAGTCTCATGATTTATCAAAATAATGAATTATGAACCCATTTAAAAAAATACAATGATTCAAGACGTTTAATTGGTCAATGAAATATTTTCAATTCCATTTTTTTTTTTTTTTAATAAAAAAAAGGTTCTTTCCACTGTCAAGATGTGGCAACGTAATTCGTATAGAAATCGTTATTTACCAGACAGCAACATTCGGAGAGGCGGGTAAAGCTTTAGGTTTTGTATGATCTCATGCTCCACATGCAAAAAGAAGACAACGGCCTTGATTTGGAGATTAAATCCCTCAACATGACTCATGAAGCACGTCGCCATGCAAAATAACTAGGCTGAATTTGAAAACATTCAAATGTCGTTCTTCCTTTGGAAAGTGAAAGCTCAATACTTCAAACACGGCGACACGGCAAATAAAGCACATGACACAAGAGGTAGGCAAGCATTGTAGCAGGGTGTCTCAACTAACCCCGAGCTGATTAAAACAGCCTTTGCCAAATTTTATAAGCAGCTCTATACATCAGTGTGCTCAGCAAGGAGACAGAGAGTTAGAAGCCGAGACATCTGGACTGTCCTAGCCTTGAAGAGACAGATACGGCCATTGCTTCCTTCTTGCTGATCAATGGGCTTATGCCAGACGTATTCCTTCAGCCTTATTAGATTTACAAAACAAAAAAAGTGTTCTGGTTTTTCTCCCAATTTTCCTGTAAGTGTTTGAAAGGACCTGTCTTCCCAGCAGATAATTATTATTTGAATGGCAATAGATTGGGAGAAGGGGAAGTGCAAAGAGACCTGGGTGTTCTTGTGCACCAGTCGCTGAAGGTAAGCATGCAGGTGCAGCAGGCGGTTAAGAAGGCAAATGGTATGTTGGCCTTCGTAGCAAGAGGGTTCGAGTACAGGAACAAGGATGTCTTGCTACAGCTGTACAGGGCCTTGGTGAGACCGCACCTTGAGTATTGTGTGCAGTTTTGGTCGCCTTACCTGAGGAAGGACGTTCTTGCCATGGAAGGAGTGCAGCGAAGATTCACCAGGCTGATACCTGGGATGGCAAGAATGACGTATGAGGAGAGATTGTGTCGATTGGGCTTATACTCACTGGAGTTTAGAAGATTGAGAGGGGATCTCATCGAAACCTATAAAATTCTGTCAGGCCTGGACAGACTAGATGCAGGAAGGATGTTTATGATGGCCGGGGAGTCCAGAACCAGGGGTCATAGTCTAAGGATAAGGGGTAAGCAATTTAGGACTGAAATGAGGAGGAATTTCTTCACCCAGAGAGTGGTGAACCTGTGGAATTCTCTGCCACAGAGGGCGGTGGAGGCCAGTTCATTAAATATATTCAAAAAGGAGTTGGATATATTTCTTAAGGCTAAAGGGATCAAGGGATATGGGGAGAAGGCAGGGACAGGGTACTGAATTTGGATGATCAGCCATGATCTCATTGAATGGCGGAGCAGGCTCGAAGGGCCGAATGGCCGACTCCTGCTCCTATCTTCTATGTTTCTATGTAAACATCGAGACAGGCGATTACAGCTCAGTGGCACTATACATTGCTGCACTCTGGTTGGGTCTTTCCGACAAGACAGCAAAATAAAAGAAAACGAAAATAGGCTAATCATGTAGGTGCACACTAAAATACCTGTTCACAAAGCCACAGTAATAAAGCACCGGCAGAATATACTTGCCTCGCGTTTGTGTGGTATGAAGGGATAGGAGGGTTTTTTTTTGCATGAAGGTTTTAGCTTCCCACCGCCCCCACCCCCCCCCGCCCCCATGTTCTCTTCTCTGGTTCCCGGTCCAGCAACATCTTGAATTTAAACTTCTCATCCTCATGCTCAAATCCCTCCATGACCTCGCCCCTCCCTATCTCTGTAACCTCCTCCGAGATCGCTGCGCTCCTCTAATTCTGGCTTGTTTTGTGCATCCCCGATTTCCTTCGCCCCACCATTGGAGGCCGTGCCTTCAGCCGCCAAGGTCCGAAGCTCTGGGATTCTCACCACAAACCTCTCCACCTCTCTCTCTTCCTCCTTAAAACCTACCCCTTTGACCAAGTTTTTGGTCACCTGTCCTAATAGCTTATGTGGCTCGGTGTCAGATTTTGTCTGATAACGCTCCCGTGAAGTGCCTTGGGACATTTTACTAGGTTGAGGGCGCTATATAAATGCAAGTTGTCGTTGTTTTGCCGCAACAGCAGGGGAGTGGAGCTGCTCCCAGGCCTCTGTCTACACTATGTCATAGAGTCATAATGGCACAGAAGGAGGCCATTCAGCCCAGCGAGTCTGTGCCGGCGTGAAAGGTAAAGACTGAACTTCCATAATGTCCGCTACAGCATCCCGGCAGGGGTCAAAGCGTCCACTGGTTCCAGAGCTTTAAAGCTCAGGATCAGTACATGTTCCCTTATGACCGTACGGACCAGGAGATGCACAGGATGGGATTCTGATGAGAGGGGGGAAAAAAAGTAGCTCGGAAGACCTCCGAGTGGGTCTGCTCCTGAGCCTGGCTGAAAGCTCCACCTACAGGTCCAGGAGGCGTCGGATCCGCTGGAAGCGGTCACTCCGACTGCTTGCTGCTAATGTTCAAGGGGATCTCGACAGGCTCAGTGAGTGGGCGAGAACATGGCAGATGGATTATGTGAAGTTATCCACTTTGGCAGAAAAAACAGAAAGGCAGAGTATTTCCTAAATGGTGAAAGATTGGGGAATGCAGATGCTCAAAGGGACCTGGGTGTCCTTGTACATGAGTCACTGAAAGTGAATGTGCAGGTGTAGCAAGCCATTAGGAAGGCAAATGGTATGCTGGCCTTCATTACAAGAGGATTTGAGTACAGGAGTAAAGAAGTCTTACTCCAATTATATAGGGCCTTGGTGAGACCACACCTGGAGTACTGTGTACAATTTTGGTCTCCTTACCTAAGGAAGGATATACTTGCCATAGAGGGAGTGCAACGAAGGTTCACGAGATTGATTCCTGGGATGGCGGGACTGTCGTATGAGAAGAGATTGAGTAAACTAGGCCCGTATTCTCTTGAATTCAGAAGAATGAGAGGGGATCCCATTGAAGCATACAAAATTATTACAGAGCTTGATAGGGTGGATGCTGGGAGAATGTTTCCCTTGGCTGGGGAGTCTAGAACCAGGGGCCACAGCCTCAGGATAAAGGGTAGGCCATTCAGGACTGAGATGAGAAGAAATTTCTTCACACAGAGGGTGGTGAATCTTTGGAATTCTCTACCCCAGAGGACGGTGGAGGCTCAGTCATTGAGAATATTCAAAACAGAAGTCGATAGATTTCTGACTAGTAAGGGCATCAAGGGATATGGCGATAGGGCCGGTGAATGGAGTTGAGGTAGAAGATCAGCCATGATCTCATTGAATGGCGGAGCAGGCTCGAAAGGCCGAATGGCCGACTCCTGCTCCTGCTCCTATTTCTTATGTTCCCTCTAGGGAAAGGTCCCACGCAGGCCGCTCACCGGCTTTTTCATTGTAAATACTGCGCATGCGCAGAAATGTAAAGGGAACGCGCATTAAAAGAAGCAGGCCAATGCAGAACAATGAGCAGCTTACAGGGAACATTGCCTACCACTCTCGCTAAGGCGTGCGGACGCCAGGGTGGCCTTATAGAGAGATCACGCGGTATCCACTGGTGCGCTTGAGGTTTTCCGCAATGGGTGGGCATCGCGGGACATCATCTATTTTATAAATCCTCTAGGAAGGGCAGTTTTAGAGCGTGTTCATTGCTTCTGTGGCTTTGGGTGCGAATCCTATGGGTCTGTTTCAAAAGAGAGGAAAAAAGTCAACCTGCTACGAAAAGCAATTATTTTTGACCCTTGCTCTGTACTATTAAGATTGACGTTTACTTCATACTTACTTCCTCTACCTTGCATTTCATTCCATAGGAGTTCCCAGGTGGAAAGTGGGACAGGACCCTGGAGCCATCAATTCCCTCCCAAAAGAACGTGTGGTGCTGCAGGGGGTCGCCAAGAACACAAGGGGGAAAAGATAAACAAATATTACTGGACATGACAATAAATTGAGGCGGCAGCGTTTTCTAGTTCACTATCTGTCGAAATAATCACAAAAGTACAACAAATCCAAACAAGGAAGACACTAGTAGAAGGCGTCAGATAGGACTTGCTCGGCGTATATTTATGCGCATGCTTCAATTCCTGCTGCAACGATAACCTTCCGGCATGTCTCAACACAAGTTGCTTTCAGACAAACATCAAAACTTGCAAAGTAGGAACTCTTCCAATTGATCAACTAATTAGGCACTCAGTAGCTGATCCATACAGATCACCAAGACCCAGTTTGGACAGTGACATTACGAGTCGGCCGTTCAGCCTCTCGAGCCTGCTCCGCCATTCAATCTGAACCACAAAGCCCTGTTCCTGGGACTAGGGACAGGGTCACTGGCAAGGCTTGGAAGCCAAGCAGAGCCAGGCCTGGTTAGTACCTGGAGGGGTGACCGTCAGGGAAGACCAGGTGCAGAAGGTCACGGAAGGAGCCCCGAGGAGGGGCGGTTGGTGAGAAGGTCACGGAAGGAGCCCCGGGAAATCTATCAATCTTAGTTTTTCAAGCTCCAATTGTCCCCCGGCATCCATAACCTTTTGGGGGAGGGGGGGGGGGCGGGGAAGAGTTCCAGATTTCTACTACCCTGTGTGTGGAAAAAGTGCCTCCTGATTTCACTCCTAAATGGCCTGGCTTTAATTATAAAATTATGCCCCCTTGTTCTTGATTCCCCCACAAGAGGAAACAGTTTCTCCATATCTACCCTATCAAATCCTTTTAACCTTTTAAACATCTCGATCAGATCACCCCTCAATCTCAAGGGAATACAAGCCAAGTTTATGCAACCTGTCCTCATAATTTAACTCTCTAAGCCCCGGTATCATTCTGGATCCCCAGTCTGTGTTGAATGCAATGATCTATTAACTGTACCTGGCCTCAGTACACCTGGGATAGTCAGGACCAGAGTTTCTGGTCCGGACCACTGTCCCGCCATCCTTGCTCGAAGCACGTGGCGCGGGCAGTGAGCAAGGACATGACTGGGCTCAAATGCGATGCCTCCCACAGCCAAAAAGCTTGCCGACGCTCATCATCCAGCCTCACATACAAGGAATGACTACTTGGATGAGGTACCAGATGATGCTGAGCATGCATGGCACTGTACTCCAGCAAAGAAATTCCAAGGTAACTTTTTTTTTAATGAATGAATCAAAATCTAAGGGTGCAAGTTTACACGACAAGTTTAATACTGATATAAAACGGTTTCAGCTTCACACCAACCCTAAACTGGCCACGTAGATTCAGAGTGAAGGCCCAACTTAACTCTGGACTTTGAACAAAAAGCAAAAATGCCACAGACGCTGGAAATTTGAGACAAAAAGGTAGAAAATGCTGCAAAATCTCAGCAGATCAGGCAGCATCTGTGAATCATAGAAAGTTACAGCACGGAAGGAGGCCATTTCGGCCCATCGTGTCCGCGCCGGCCAACAAAGAGCTATCCGACCTAATCCCACTTCCCAGCTCTTGGTCCGTAGCCCTGCAGGTTAGAGAATCCCAAGTGCACATCCAAGTACTTTTTAAATGTGGTTAGGGTTTCTGCCTCTACCACCCTTTCAGGCAGTGAGTTCCAGACCCCCCACAACCCTCTGAGTGAAGAAATTTCCCCTCAAATCCTCTCTAAACCTTCCACCAATTACTTTAAATCTGTGCCCCCTGGTTTTTGACCCCTCTGCTAAGGGTAATAGGTCCTTCCTATCAACTTTATCTATGCCCCTCATAATTTTATACACCTCAATAAGGTCTCCCCTCAGCCTCCTCTGCTCCAAGGAAAACAGACCCAGCCTATCCAGTCTTTCCTCATAGCTAAGATTCTCTACTCCCGGCAACATCCTTGTAAATCTCCTCTGTACCCTCTCTAGTGCAATCACATCTTTCCTGTAATGTGGTGACCGGAACTGCACGCAGGAAACGGACGAGTTAATGTTTCGGGCGTGCGGAACCTTCAAAGGGGGTCAACCGGGTTCTGCCGAACTCGAACCTGAACTGCAGCCTCGGGTATAAATATATCCCAAAGTGTCTCTTTATGTGAATTAAATCATGATGAAAACACAATGCTGTCACTTTCCTATCCTATTTATCTAGAATTTACACGCAATGCATCAATAGTGTAGAAGAGAGGTAATGTTGCATACTAGTCTATTATGCTGGTTAATTAGGCACATATATCTTATGCCGGAGAACACATCCTATACTGGCAGATAAGAAATTAGCTTGAGGTGGTCTCAGCCCTCAGTGTCAGCCGTGGCTCAGTGGGCAGCACACTCGCCTCCGAGTCAGAAGGTTGTGGGTTCAAGTCCCACTCCAGGGTCTTGAGCACAGAAATCTAGGCTGAAACTCCAGTGCAGTGCTGAGGGAGCGCCGCACTGTCGGAGGTGCCGTCTTTCGGATGAGACGTTAAACCGAGGCCCCTGTCTGCTCTCTCAGGTGGACAAAAGGTCCCACGGCACTATTTCGAAGAAGAGCAGGGGAGTTCTCCCCAGTGTCCTGGCCAATATTTACTGCTCAATCAATATAACATAAACAGGTTGTCTGGTCATTATCACATTGCTGTTTGTGGGAGCTTGCTGTGCACAAATTGGCTGCCGCGTTTCCCACATTACAACAGTGACCACACTCCAAAAGTACTTCATTGGCTGCAAAGCGCTTTGAGATGTCCGGTGGTCGTGAAAGGCGCTACAGAAATCCAAGTCTGTCTTTTCTTTTTCAACCCAATGAGTTTACAGCGTGGAAGTGTTCACAATATAGTACATAAAAGTGACACAAAGTTAGCCTCACTCAGAAAACGGTTTCTGAGGGATGCAAGCATCATACTGGTGCTCTACGTTCCCTCTGAGGTGCGCGGCTGCGTGGAGGCGCAGTGTCTGTGAGGTCCCGCTCAGGCCGCTCACCGGCTTCTGGATTGTAAAACCCGTGTGACGTAATAAAACTCACTACGCACTTGGTTTGAGCATAAAGCAAGACTTTAATCAACTTGTTTCAGAACATGGAAGTCTAGTTGTACTTCACTAGTTCCTTGTCTTACAAAATGTCCCTGGCAAGCTGGGGCCGATGCCCGAGTATTTATACTCCTTGGGCGGCGCCATCAGCTGGCCGTCCAGCATTATTTCACGAGTAGTTTCTTGATGAATGATGAGATTTATAACATTGCGCATGCGCAAAATTTGAACGGGCCGTGCAGCAATTTCAAGGGACCGCGCATGAAAAAAAAAATCAGAGGGAACATTGCTGGTGCTATAAGGGATTCTATTCCGAGGCTGGAGTTAGGGCAAAGTAGATCGTGCCTCTGGCCTGTGCTTTCCTTCAATGCTTCCATTCCCTAATGCTGCCATCCTTTACCTCAGTGAGCCCCGCCAACCTAGGAGTGCCATTTAAGTTACACGTGATGTCAGCGTTACTATCTAAAGCGCCCTCCCCAAAAGTTGCTTTCGCCTAGCCACCAAAGCAGGCTTAGTAGGCCCAATACCCGCTGCCCTCAAAATTATGGCACTCGCGCACAAGCAGACAGCTTCCACCTGCCTCTAAACTGCAACGTGACAGGAACATCCTGAAGGCTTGTGACTGGGAATAAACCACTGCACTGACTGTACCACCAGCCTGCCCGATACACTTCCAGTGCGTTACGCTCTCTCTTAACGTTTTCAAGTTATTTTAATGGGCATATCGAAAATCCTCCAAACAGCAACTTGGGCCTCCCGCAGTGAGTACCGCTTTCAATAGGCAACTTACCGGGAATTCATTCACTAGGTTCCAACTGAGCTTCTGAGTTAGAAAGCGTGTGATCCCGCACCCCTGCATGATCTGTGGCAGCTGAGCGGAATATCCAAACGTATCTGGCAACCAGAACTATTTAAAAAAGAAAGAGAGAAAGAATGCGTCATTTTTAACTGGTAACATTCTTTAGCTCCACAAATAGCCCAGTGTGCAAATGTACCGCATGGCATTGGTAACGAGCATGTGAAGGACCCTGGTCCGTGCTGGCAAAAAGGTGGCACTAAAATTGGCCCGTGTCCCAATGGGCTCGGGAGGACAAGGACCGACCAACGCTCCCGTTTGTTAGCCAATGATACTCAATAGAAGGACTTGTGTGAAAGTCAGTGAGGAGGGTAATCGCCAATTTTGCGAGTTATAGCTGCGATGATGAAATAGAATCACACAGGAAGAGTGGGCACGTGGGCAAGGTACCAGAGGGCTGCAGGTGCCTGTGGACAATTATTCCAGCATGAGGATCTGTTTTTGATATATATTAATGACTTTGAATCATGAAGGGTTTGGATAGAGTAACTTAAGAGAAACTGTTTCCAATGGCTGAAGGGTCGATAACCAGAGGGCACAGATTTAAGGTGATTGGCAAAAGAACCAGAGGCGACATGAGGAAAAACTTTTTTACGCAACAAGTGGTCAGGATTTGGAACGCGCTGCCTGAAAGGGCGGTGGATACAGATTCAATAGTAGCCTTCAAAAGGGAATTGGATAAATACTTGAAGGAGAAAAAAATTGCAGGGGTATGGGGAACGAGCGGGGGAGTGGGACTGACTGGATTGCTCTTCGAAAGAGCCGGCGCAGACTCAATGGGCCGAACGGCCTCCTTCTGTGTTGTACTATTCTATGATTCTTAGTAAAATCAAAGTCTTCATTTATGCACCATATGAATGGCTTTTTTTTTTTAAAATGAGGTGAATGTGGAACTCGACTGGTTACGCGGAGATCGGTGTGCACTTAAATTTCGATTTTGTTGCCGGGAGGATTTTGAAAGGGGCGGAATGGGTACTTGGTGTCTTAGAGCATTGCGATGTCATCCTGTGTCAGATCTTGAGTGTTCGAGTGCTTTCAAAAAAGTGAGGCAGGAGGAAACAATTATACACAGATTAGGGCAGAGAGTTTCCGTAAAAATAAAAAAAGTTAACATTTACATTAAAAGTATTAAGAGATGTATGCTGATTATGAAGTCATTAAAAGTGATCCCTGGAATATCCCTTTAAATGGCTATTTCCCCCCATCCACAGAAGCGAATCTTATATTACACCGTTTGTACACAGTAGAAAATAGGCAGTTATAATACAAACAGTGTTTGTCTAGAGTGGGGATCGAAAATCCCTTTTGGTGATTCTGTTCTTACTCGAGTAACTATGCAGAAATTACATTCTGATAAAGGCCTCGTTGCCACGTTAATCACTCACCTCACAGCAATGCTTTCCAAACTCCTGCTGGAAGAATCTTTGACCCTGGAGGAACTGCCGCACCATGGATTCACCAGAGGGGAGGTTTCCATCCTGAAAAACCTGTACATTAGTGCCCCCAACTGGCTGGCTTCGCGACTGCTTCATAATCCGAGTAAAACTCGATTACAACCCAAAACTGACAAAACAGGAGCAACGACATAGATTTCTAAATCTGTATCAAATATAACCGCTCTTGTTTAAGAAAAACAAATGTTCACTCTTTTACAGTTATAAAATGTTGGGGAGTAGTGCAGTACTGGAGACCCAACACGCTGCTACCGTGTCCTATTTGAATCTAAGACGAGCTTCCGACCCCATATCCTCTCCATCAGCAAGATGGCCAACTTCCACCTCCGTAATATCACCCATCTCCGCTCCCGCCTCAGCTCATCTGCTGCTGAAACCTTCATCCGTGCCTTTGTTACCTCCAGATACAACTATTCTAATGCTCTCCTGGCCAGCCCACCAGCGACCACCCTCTGTAAATTCAGCTCATCCAAAACTCGGCTGCCCGTTTCCTAACTCGCTCCAAGTCCTGCTCACCCATCACCCCCGTGCTCGCTGACCTACACTGGCTCCCGGTCCGGCAACGCCTCAATTTTAAAAGATGTGTCTCGGGGTTAATAAAAGAGTTGCACTGATATAGCGCCTTGTCACGTCTCAAAGTGCTTTACATATAGCAATAGCAATGTGATCAGCGTTTTGGTGGTGTTGGTTCAGGGAGGAATGTTAATCAGGACTCATCGTTCTTCTTTGCATCTCATCCAAAGGATGGCACTCAGACAGTATAGCACTTCCTCAGTACCGCACTTGGACTAAGCTATATTCTCAAACCCTGGAGTAGGAAATGGCCTCACAGCCTTTTGACCCATTACCAGCGGAGATAAGCTGACATTTAATGTAACATGGACAGACGGTGGCATGCACTACTTTCTAATCATAGCTCTGATACTTTACCATTTCTACCCAGGTGCCTCCCACTGTGACAAACTGCCCCTTCTGAGCATACTCCTGGATTTGTGTGTACAGGCCTGGATACCAGCTCTTTACCCACTCCAGCTGCTGTGCCTGTTAGAAAAAGTGAAAGGAAATGTTAATAGCTCTTGTTAATTCAGTATTAGTTATCTCTTTAAGCACTTAAATTCAGAAAGTAATTGGAAAAAGAATTTGCATTTATATACCATCTTTCACATTCTCAAAAGTCCTTCACAACAACAACTTGCATTTCTATTGCCCATTTCATGTGGTAAAACGTCCCAAGGCGCTTCACAGGGGCGTAAACACAACAAAAATTGACACCGAGCCAAAGAAGGAGACATTAGGAGGAGTGACTGAAAACTTGGTCAAAGAGGTAGGTTTTAAGGAGCGTTATAAAGGAGGAAAGGGGGAGAGGTTTAGGGAGAGAATTCCAGAGCTTAGGGCCTAGACGGCTGAAGGCACAGCCGCCAATGGTGAGGCAAAGGGCGCGGGGGGATGCGCAAGAGGCTAGAGTTGGAGGGTTGTGGGGCTGGAAGAGGTTACAGAGATAGGGAGGGGCGAGGCTATGGAGGGATTTGAACACGAGGTTAAGAATTTTTAAATGGAGGTGTTGCTGTACCGGGAGCCAATGTGGGTCAGCGGGCACAGGGGTGATGGGTGAGCGAGGCTTGGTGCGTGTTAGGACATGGCAGAAGTGCCCTCTGCCAGGATCAGGAGCTGATCCGCACCTCCTCTCGGGATTAACGGCACATTATTGGCCACAGCTATGAAGACGAAGACCATTAAAGGGGCGGGGAAAGTTAAAATCTCATGAAAGACTCAGAAGGATCGATCGATTTTTTTTTTGCAGATGACGAGGAAGGATTATCTGGAAAACTCCTGATGAAGATTGGTAAATTTTAAAAATCCGAGTGTGTCAGAAACTGTAAATCGCATGTCAGTGGTCTTTAGTTTTAGTTAAAGGTTCCATTCCGTGAATGAATGCATGCTGCTGTGCCATGCCTGGGATGGTAGTAGCAAGCCCTCCGAGCAGCAGTTCCGGCACACCTACAGTCTGACTGGGAGGAGGCTGGCATCATGGTGTTAAGTATTAGGTGGAGGAACAGGGATATTAAGTGTGGGTATGAAGAACATAATAGGAGCAGGAGTCGGCCATTTGGCCCTTCGAGCCTGCTCCGCCATTCAGTAAGATCATGGCTGATCTTCTACCTCATCTCCACTTTCCTGAACTATCCCCATATCCCTTGATTCCCTTAATATTCAAAAATCTATCGATCTCTGTCTTGAATATACTCAGTGACTGAGCCTCCACAGCCCTCTGGGGGTAGAGATTCACCACCCTCTGAGTGAAGAATGATACGACAGGACTAGGGGAGGGTACTGGATTGTCCGAGAGGCTCCCCTTTTTATTCTGGGTTTATGGAGCAGCCGTACAGTCAGGGAGAGGGATGCTTCTTACTGCGTGGTAGGGAAATAGGCATTCGTGGCTCAGGGGATGCCTGGCTGAACGACTTCAGCAGCAGTCAATGAGTCTTGCGGCCGTTTCTCCTCATCTGCCTCCAAATAAGCCAAGTCCCCAAAGGGCAGGTACTGACATGACCTCCATTACCAAGTGTAAAAGGACCAACAACATTCTGCAACAAGTACAGAAGCAGCAAAACCAATTCTTGTTAAAAAAAAGTCAAAATTAAATATCAGCCTGTCCCACCAGACAAATAGAACCAAACAGCAGCTCTGGAATCAATAGCACCAGGTTTCTCTGGGAGCAGATTGCCCCCTGGTGTTAGTGGACGAAACCTGTGCACAAAGACCTGTAACATTCATTCGCATGAAACTTGCATTCTCCAGGCACAGTCAGGTGAGCCATAAAGGAAGTTTCTGTGCAGTGTTATTCAAGAGCAAAATGGGAGCAAAGGAATAGCTCCCATTTTTTTCTCTGCATTGCGCCTATTTTGTTGGGATATTTTGGAGCAAGGCGAAACAAAACTGGCCCTATTGTGTCCAGTTTTGATTCCACATATGGTGAAGGACATCAAGGTTCTGGAGAAGGTACAGAGAAAATTGCAGGGCTATGAGGAACGAGCAGTGAAGTGGGGCTGGTTGGATAAGCTCTTTCAGAGCCAGCACAGACACGATGGACTGAATGGCCACCTTCTGTGTTGTATGACTCTATAATTCTAGAAGATGACCAGAATGATACCTAGCCTAAGGGGCTTCATGAATTGGGGCTATTTAGTTTAGAGAAATGCAGGCTTAAAAGGTTTCCAAAATGACGAAAGGATTGGACAGTCAGGCTGATAGCACTAGAGGGTAGGCATTAGGTTAGATGCTAGGTTAAGTATTTCTTTTTTCAGAGTCATCACCCTCTGGACAGACTGACCATGTGATGGATATGCAGTTGCTACAGTCCTGTGCGAAGAGGAAAACTGCAGTTAGTTTAGAGAGAGTAAGTTACTAGTTAGATATGAGCTATACTGCTCATATACAGCTGTACAAAACCCTGGTCAGACCACACCTGGAGTACTGTGAGCAGTTCTGGGCACCACACCTTAGGGAGGATATACTGGCCTTGGAGGGAGTGCAGCGTGGGTTTACCAGAATGATACCCGGACTTCAAGGGTTAAGTTACGAGGAGAGATTACACAAACTAGGGTATTCCCTTGAATTTAGAAGGTTAAGGGGTGATCTGATCAAAGTTTTCAAGATATTAAGGGGAACAGATAGAGTAGATAGAGAGAAACTATTTCCGCTGGTTGGGGATTCTAGGACTGGGGGCACAGTCTAAAAATTAGAGCCAGACCCTTCAGGAGTGGAATTAGAAAACACTTCTACACACAAAGGGTGGTAGAAGTTTGGAACTCTCTTCCGCAAACGGCAATTGATGCTGGATCAATTGTTAATTTTAAAGCGGAGATTGATAACTTTCTGTTAACCAAAGGTATTAAGGGGTATGGGCCAAAGGCGGGTACAGGAATCCTGCCCCAACCGTGGTTTTGCCATACGCGGATTTCAAGTATACACGGTTTCCTCTCCGCGACAACTTTTGCCAACCGCGGCAGTGAATTTTGCGTATACGCGGTTTTTAATTTGGGATTAAGGTAAATGATTTTATTGCTTTTATATTCTTTTTTATTGTGTTATTTGAACATTTATACTGTATTTGCCAACCGCAGTTTTACTGACCACGGGGGTTTTCAGGGACGTATCCCCCGCGGTTGGGGAGGGTTTCCTGTATATGGAGTTAGGTCGCAGATCAGCCATGATCTCACTGAATGGCGGAACAGGGTCGAGGGGCTGAATCCTGTTCCTATATGACTACGAGGAGTTATGGGCAACTGCAGGCCCTTAGGGAATCAGTTTTTCTTGAATTGGCTGCAGTTTATTTTTTTTTCTTCCCCATGATTATAGGATAGGTCGATGGTGAGCATGCAGGGGCCTGCTGGTCTTTTATCATCCTGCTTTGTATATGTTTATAATGGCAGCAAGAGCCCCCAATACAACTCATAATTCATCACTTGCAGACGCTACAAGGACGCCCGCTACGGGAAACGGAATCATTGTTGCATTTCTGAAGTTGAGTTTGAAACACGCTGCTGGAACAGAGTACAGGGAACTTCGCCCTTAATCAGACCCATGCCGTAAGTAACCAGACGGTGCCTTTAAAAAGAAAATTTGTTCACAGGATGTGGGTGTCGTTGGCAAGACCAGCATTTATTGCCCATTCCTAATTGCCCTTGAGAAGGGGGTGGTGAGCCGCCTTCTTGAACCGCTGCAGTCCGTGTGGTGAAGCTACTCCCACAGTGCTGTTAGGGAGGGAGTTCCAGGATTTTGACCCAGCGACGATGAAGGAATGGCGATATATTTCCAAGTCAGGATGGTGTGCGACTTGGAGGTGGTGGTGTTCCCATGCGTCTGCTGCCCTTGTCCTTCTAGGTGGTAGAGGCCGTGGGTTTGGGAGGTTAAGCAAGAGTTGAAGGAGCTTTATCCAACATCCAACCCTCTGAAGTACAAGTATTTGATGCTGACTTTGAATGCAAAAATGGAATAAATTTCCATTCCCAGCACAGACATCCCTTGGCGATGAGCCAGAGAAAATAAAAACACAAGGTAATCAAGGGTCAGATTTATTCTTGAAGTTGCACAAGGCGTAAATGTTCGTGAATAGTTAATAATCCAGATAGTCACAATAATGCCCACTTTGCAAACTGCTTTCTTCATTCCCTCTAGTGGTTGAGCTTTTAATTTTAGTTTGCACTACAAAATATCCAGCCATCAATCGTGCCTGGTTCCTGCCGCTGGGTTTACCGCAGTTCTGCACAGAGCCGCTCAGTGGCTGAAAGCGGAAGCTGCACTAATATATTTCAAAAGAGGAAGCTTGTTAACAGTGCAATCCCGTGGCAAGCATCAGAGACTGCATCATCGAGGCACCAACTTACATTAAATGGTGCTTTACAAATGCAATACAGGAAACTTTGTGCTATCCGGCACCGGTACGGGACCGAGCTGTTGCCGTTCCCTCAAAACTGCCGGACACTCCAGCGCTAATGTTGAAGCATACGGAGATTTTCAGCTCCGTGTGAATCAACAAACCCTGCTCCTGAACAGTCGACAAGCGTCTCTGTAACGTCTCTAGCTGAAGCTGTTGCTTAGCTACAGACCTTGCAGAGCTTGACTGTTGAGAAAAAAACAACGAAAAGAAAAAAAACGGCTCCTGATTTTAGCTTGCCGGACATTTAGCCTCCAGATAACTCAAAGATTCCTGTAGTAAGACGGTTCACTGAGGAGAAAACAGTAGAAGAATTAAGAGAGACTTTCAAAAGGCAGGGAGGGAGGTTGCAAGGACAAAACGTTTAAGGAGAAAGACCCAGAGCGTAGGGCCTGGACAGCTGAAAGCATTACCACCAAGTGAGAAACATCAGGGGTGAAAGCGACGGCGTTGAATATTGGAAGGCGGCCAGAGTTGGACAAACACCTGATATAGAAACATAGAAGATAGGAGCAGGAGTAGGCCAATCGGCCCCTCGAGCCCGCTCTGCCATTTAATGAGAACATGGCTGATCATCCAAATTCAGTACCCTGTCCCTGCTTTCTCCCCATATCCCTTGATCCCTTTAGCCTTAAGAAATATATCCAACTCCTTCTTGAATATATTTAATGAGTTGGCCTCAACTGCCCTGTGTGGCAGAGAATTCCACAGGTTCACCACTCTCTGGGTGAAGAAATTCCTCCTCATCTCAGTCCTAAATTGCTTACCCCTTATCCTTAGACTGTGACCCCTGGTTCTGGACTCCCCCGCCATCGGGAACATCCTTCCTACATCTAGTCTGTCTAGTCCTGTTAGAATTTTATAAGTTTCAATGAGATCCCCTCTCATTCTTCTAAACTCTAGTGAATATAAGCCTAATCGACCCAATCTCTCCTCAGATGTCATTCCTGCCATCCCAGGTATCAGTCTGGTGAATCTTCGCTGCACTCCCTCCATGGCAAGCACATCCTTCCTCAGATAAGGCGACCAAAACTGCACACAATACTCAAGATGTGGTCTCACCAATGCCCTGTACAACTGCAGCAAGACATCCTTGCTCCTGTACTCGAATCCTTTCGCTATGAAGGCCAACATACCATTTGCCTTCTTAACCGCCTGCTGCACCTGCATGCTTACCTTCAGCGACTGGTGCACAAGGGCACCCAGGTCTCGTTGCACTTCCCCTTTTCCCAATCTATTGCCGTTCAGATAATAATCAGTCTTCCTGTTTTTGCCACCGAAGTGGATAACCTCGCATTTATCCACATTATACTGCATTTGCCATGCATCTGCCCAATCACCCAACCTGTCCAAATCATACTGGAGTTTCTCGGCATCCTCCTCACAGCACACACGCCCACCCAGCTTTGTGTCGTCTGCAAACTTGGAGATATTACATCTAGGTCCCTCGTCTAGATCATTAATATATATTGTGAATAGCTGGGGTCCCAGCACCAATCCCTGCGGTACCCCACTAGTCACTGCCTGCCACTCGGAAAAAGACCCATTTATTCCAACTCTTTGCTTCGTGTCTGCCAACCAGTTCTCTATCCAAGACAGTACCTTACCCCCAATCCCATGTGCTTTAACTTTACACGCTAATCTCTTATGCGGGACCTTATCGAAAGCCTTCTGAAAGTCCAAATACACCACATCCACTGGTTCTCCCTTATCTATTCTACCAATTACATCCTCAAAAAATTCCAGCAGTTTAGTCAAGCATGATACCAATATGGGTTGGGAGGAGGCCACAAGAGGGATTTTTCAATAAGGTGAGGATATTTGATTCAGTGCACTGGAAGTCGGGAGATGCAGGGGTGATTTCCGAGTGGAACTGGATACAAGTTTTGGATAACCTGAAGTTTGAGCGGGGTTGAGGTTAGAAGGCTGGCGAGAAGAGCGTTTGAGAAATCAAGGCTTCGGGTAATGAAGGCCTGGATGGCGGTTTTGGCAATGGTGCAGATGAGATGGGGGCAAAGGGAGGCAATGATGCAGAGGTGGAAGTGTGCTGTCTTGGTGATGGACTGGATGTGTTGTTCCAATTTCAAGTCAAACAGAACACTAAAGTTAAAGAGTCAAGGAATCTAGGATGGTGACGAGGTGGGGCCAATATTAATCACCAATAGTGGCAGATAGTGTCTACAAGAAGTCGGCATGTAAACGAGGCCATTGAAGTCAATGAGGAAGAAAAATCATCGGTGGGGTGTAAAACGGGCTGCCGATTTGCTATGCCCGTTTTGAGCTATTGCTGAAGAACAATTTCACCCTCAACATCTCCAACTGAAGAGCTAGCACGAACACATGCATGATGGGCCAAAGGGCCTCCTTCTGTGCAGTAAATTCTATGAACTGCCTTCCTCCTAACTGTCAAATAGCCCACCAATATTCACCTCCCAGGCTCAAACATGAAGAATATCCACTGGGGGGGGGGGAAAGAGGTATTTGTGCAAGTGTACCTCAGCACAAGTTAAAGACTTCACGAGAAAGGGAGGAAAAAAGAAAGAGGGAATAAGGAAAAAATGTGGATGGGGTAGAGTGTTGGTGTACCAGTGCAGCTTCCTAATCTCAGCGAGGTCTTTAGAAGGAGACGTTAAAGAAATACAAGACAGCTTCCAAGGGGGAGGAAGGAAATTTGAGGGGCCAAGTCAATTGCAATGTCCCCCATAAGCCGCACTGCCTCATGCGTGGCCTGCCTCCCCCGATGCGTGGCCTGCCTCCCCCGATGCGTGGCCTGCCTCCCCCGATGCGTGGTCCATTCAAATTTTTGTGCGTGCGTGTGCGGTACCTACAATGTAAAAGCCAGTGAGCAGCCTGCGCGGGAACGTGACTCAACTGAAGTCATTCTTGCATTACTAGAGGCTAATTACATTAGCAAAGGCCAGGGGAGAAGTCACCTGCCCACTTCTCTCAACCAGCAGTGGTATAGGACTAAATTTGGGGGAAAACCATAATTTCTGGATGAAAATGATAATTAAGAGATAGATATATATTTCGAAGGTTAGACTTAATGCCTATTTTAAATGAGCTTTTAAGAATTTGAATGATTACATTCAACACTGAATCGATGCACTAAATCCAATTTGCTACATTTTCTCTTCTCGTGAAGCTGCCGGATTGGCGAATTCGGCAAAAGTAACAAAATCTGAAAATTCTGTGGCGTTCACATTCACATCGGTTCTGTTCCATCGGCTGAGCAGGAAGATCGTAGCTGTCACCACCCCCCCCCCCCCCACCACATGTCGATCATTCGGGCTGTAAGGGCTGAGCCATAATGATCCGTGTCGGGAGACAGCTTACAACAAATGTTCTGACTGACCAGCCGCTCCCAGAGATTTTTATATTAAAAAGCTATTTCTGCTTTTTTCTTGTAACATACCTGGTCATGAAGGTGCAGTTGAACTGCTCCCTGTTCTTGACCACGTTGCTGTAAATTCAGCTTTTCAGGAGGTGTGCCAGAGGGGCCTAGAGTAACATTCCCTCCCATACTGATGGGAAGCACCTTACTTGGTGCCTCCCCAAGACAGTGCGGCAGAGATTGGTAGCTCTCACCAGAGGAAATACAGGAAACTTTTTTATCCGGCACCGACAGGACCGGCGTGGTGCCGGTTTATCAAAAAGTCCGGATTACAGAGAGGTATAGTAAAAGGTACGAGAGCCCCGTACACAGCAACAGAGCCAGGCTTCCCTGTTGCTTAGCAACAGGTGCAGGAATCCCAGCCACAGGATCCAGGCATCCCTGTTGCTTAGCAACAGGTGCAGGAACCCCGGCCACAAGATCCAGGCGACCCTGTTGCTTAGCAACAGGTGCAGGAACCCCGGTTACACAACCACAGATCCAGGAACGGCCACTAATATGAAGTAAAACTTACCTGAACCTACTCCTGAATTTTGCTGGTTAACAGAGATTTCCGGTTATTTAGGCGCCAGTAAATTGAGAGTAGTTCCTCTCTATCCACCCTATCAAATCCTTTAATCAGCTTGAACACCTCTCGGATCCTATGCAACACCCCCACCAAAACTGAACTAACAAATGGATGCCAAAAAAAAGTCACACAAGTTCAGACGCAAGCCTGGGGCCACGGTGGAGTTTGATTGGAGTTGCTGCTTCGTTCTGAAGGCAACATTGGAAAAAGAAAAATCAGAGACAGATGCAACTTATTTCACCCACTTGAACTCTTCCTACTTGCTGATTACAGAGTGGTCATGAGGGGGTTGGGGGCAATCGACACCTATCTTACCTGCGAGCAAGTAAAGATGAAGCTTGGGTTTTTCTCCATGAGGCGCACCGCAGATACCCAGCTCCGAGCACACTTCCGAATGGTCTCTTCATATGGCCACAGCCAGGCTGTTTAACAAAAAACCTCTTAAAAATATACTCAACGCAAATCATACCGAGCTCATAGGAACAGGAGGAGGCCATTCAGCCGCTCGAGCCTGCTCCTCCATTCAATTGCTGATCTCGGTCTTAACTCCATTTAACCGCCTTGGTTCCGTAGCCCTTAATACACGTACCGAACAAAAATCTATCGATTTCAGCTTCGAAATTTTCAATTGACCCTCCAGCCTCAAGTTTTTTTGGGGGAAGTGAGTTCCAGATTTCCATTACCCTTTGTGTGAAGAGGTGCTTCCTGACATCACCCCTGACGGCCTAGCTCTAATTTTAAGGTTATGCCCCCTTGTTCTGGACTCCCCCCACCAGAGAAGATAGTTTCTCTCTATCTACCAGTTGGATCAAACCATAATCTTCTATATTCAAGGGAACACAAGCAACACGTGCAGTCAAGCAGGACAAGGAGTAAAGGATACAGAGCTGCTGTCCATTCATTGATTTAGTGGCCTAAAGAGGCCCCACTGGCACAGGCACGATGGGCCGAATGGCCTCCTTCTGTGCTGTAAGATTCTATGAATTAGAATTTGACTTTGTGCGATACTGTAAAACGGATGATAATGAATCGGCAGTCCATTTCAAATCTCTCCCGATTGACTTCAATGGAAATAAAACTCGGGAGAGATTCAAGATGAGCTGCCTACTCGTATTTCTATAGCGCCTTTTGCAATCTCAGGACTGTCCCCAAATGCTTTACAGCCAATGAAGTACTTTTTGAAGTGTAGTCACTGTTGTAATGCAGGAAACGTGGCAGCAAATTGTGCACAGCAAGGTCCCACAAACAGCAATGAGATAATGACCAGATAATCTGTTTTTTAGGTGCTGGTTGAGTGAAAAATATTGGCAGGAGACCGGGAGAACTCCCGTGCTCTTCTTCGAATAGTGACACAAGATCGTTTACGTCCACTTGAGAGGACAGACAGGGCCTCGGTTTAACGTCGCATTCGAAAGACGGCACCTCCGACAGTGCACTGAAGTGTCAGCCTAGATTACGGGCTCAAGACTCTGGAGTGAGACTTCAACTCACAACCTTCTGACTCAGGAGAGAGAGTGCTACCACTGAATCACGGCCGGCATCCATCCTAGAGCCTCACTCGCTACAACCATAGACTGGAGATAGGGCTACAACACTGCAGGCCAGAGTCTGTGGTTCACGCTTGTGTCGAACAATTCTCCGTACTAGCAGTGATTTCTACCCTTGTACTGTACATTACCAGCCATATAATCCTCTCAAATTAGATTATATCCTGTAACTTAACCTAGGTATTCATTATTTCTATATACAGGAAACTTTCGATTTACGGGCACCTAAATAACCGGGAATCTCGGTTAACCGGCAAAATTCAGGAGTAGGTTCAGGTAACTTTTATTACTTGCCTTCCTCCATTTGTTGCTGTGCAAGGGTGTGGCTGCAGCTGTTGCTAAGCTACAGAGACGCTTGCAACTTGTGGTCATTGTTCTGAAGCAACAGAGTTTGTTGCTTTATACGGAGCTCTCAGCTCCGTATCTTTTACTATAGCTTTCGATTATCCAGAATTTTTGATGAACCGGCACCACGTCGGTCCCGTCCGTGACGGATAAAAAAAAGTTTCCTGTAAACCATCTGAACTGCTGGATTGGATTTTACTTAGTCAGGCTCCATGACAGCAGTGGAGTGTCGCAATTTCTACCTACAGAATATACATTGGGCACCAGAGATTGAGTTACAGGTTGTAATTTAACTGAAGTATTCTGACAGCTTACATACAGAACACTAAATACTTGGGATGCATTGCAGGCTGTAGACCAATCAAGGGCTTAGATGGTTTGCAAATAAAGAAAAGACTTGCATTTATATAGCACCTTTCACGACCACTGGACATCCCAAAGCGCTTTACAGCCAATGAAGTACTTTTTGAAGTGTTGTAATGTGGGAAACGTGGCAGCCAGTTTGCGTACAGCAAGCTCCCACAAACAGCAATGTGATAATGACCAGATAATCTGTATTCGTGATGTTGATTGAGGGATAAATATTGGCCAGGATACCGGGGATAACTCTCCTGCGAAATAGTACCTTGGGATCTTTTACATCCACCTGAGAGAGCAGGCTCGGTTTAACCGCTCATCCGAAAGACGGCACCTCCGACAGTGCAGCACTCCCTCAGCGCTGCACTGGAGTGTCAGCCTAGATTTCTGTGCTCAAGTCTCTGGAGTGTGACTTGAACTATAGAATAATGAATACCCCAGGAGTGACTGTAAGGCTATAATCAGAGGGATAAAATTTATATAAATTGTGAACGCAAAGGGATACATTTTATAACCATTGTTTACATTTAAATGTAAACTCTGTTACTCTTCAGTGACTGACTGTATGTAAATCTTCTCTGACCTGTATCAATGTGGCAGTGTCCCATTGCATGCACGGTGTGCTGACTCTCGCCATTCTGCTGCTGAAGAAAAGCACTGGCCAATCGGTGAACTTCTGCAAAGGTGCTCGGGTCTGCAACGTCACAGGCATTCACCATCTTATTGGCGGTGTACAATGCTTGATAGCTACGCTGATTCTCATTGCCAAGAAGCTGAGGGAGGGGAGGAAAAGAGGGAACAGATAGATATTAATACTAAAAGCTATAGGATTCCATAACTTGTTACCGTTGAAATCAATGGTACGCTCACAGAACGTGTTCAGATAGAAGGAATGACATGAATCAGTCAGTCATTCATGAAAGACTTATGAAATAATACTGAGCGGCCTACGGGTGGCGCTGTCCAGGGAGAGTATAAATACTCAGGCACGGCCTCAGCTTGCACAGGACATTAACAGGAACTAGTGAAGGACACAACTAGACCGCCATGTTGTAAAACAGTTGATTAAAGCTTTGTTTAACGCTTAGACCGAGTGCCTAGTAGTTTTCTTACGTCAAGGAGCTGTACGCGAAGGCTTATTAAAAGTGACATTCCCTCTTTCAAGGTATTTTATTCCCTTTCACGGGCCTCTCTGCACCTTATACCACCCGTGATGGAGTGGAACAGGTTGTCATTTGTCCCCGGTAATGTTCCGAAAGCAGCTGGTGAGAGGCGTGATAAGTAAAAATGCCACCTTAGAGAAAACTGACTCACATTTCAAAATCAAATTTGACAATTCCAAATGGTCTTGAATACGAGCCAATGACGTGTAAAAGCAAGTAGTTACACTGAAAGTGCAGTGGGACACGTGCTTATAACTAAGGCTGCAATTATGCCCGGCATTCCTCCAGTCTTACTCAAGGAAGAAAAAAACCAAACATTCGCATACTAAATGAAAGCAGAAATAGGGCGGAAACACACAGCAGGTTAGATGGAATTTGTAAAGAGAAAAGGCCGCTGGATTTTCTGGGTAAAAGCTCTAACCGAGTTCTGTTTTTAATTCAAACTTCCAACATTTGCAGTTTTTTTCTTACTATAATTGTATAAAAGCCTGAAGGTAAATACAAGTATTAAAAGCATAACATTTATTTTCATGGGGACTGTAGTGTGTACCCCCAGAAAATTTTGATTTTTTTATAGTTTATCTGGTGCGTTTTCCAGTATTTTGGAACCACAATGAACGTGGGTGTTGCATTTTTTTCATCTAAAGAACATTTGCTCAATCTTATTGAACATTAACTCTCTGCTTGCCATTTTTGCAAAAGAGTTATTTTCCCTTTATATTTTAAAACTTTTCTCCCAGAAACAGATAATCAACAGATTCTCTGGTTATTTATCGAATTGCTGTTTGTGGTACCTTGCTGTGTGCAAATTGGCTGCCGTGTTCCCCTACGTTACAACAGTGGAAACACTTCAAAAAAAGTATTTTATTTGGTTGTGACGCACGTTGGGACATCCTAGGGTCATGAAGGGCGGTATAAAAATAGAAAGAAAAGCCTTGCATTTATATAGGGCCTTTCACGACCTCAGTGCTTTACAGCCAATGAAGTACTTTTTGAAGTTCAGCCACGGTTGTAATGAAGGGAATGTGATGGTGACCAGATCATCTGTTTTAGTGATGTTGGTTGAGGGATAAATGTTGGCCAGAAACTCCCTTGTTCTTCTTCGAAATCGTTTTACATCCACCCGAGGGGGCAGATGGGGCCCCGAGTTTAACGTCGCAGCTGAAAGACGGCGACTCCGACAGCGCCGAGTTGTCAGCTTAGATTTTTGTGCTCAAGTTTTTGGGAGTGGGACTTGAACCCACAACCTTCTGAGTCAGAGGTGAGAGACCTACCAGTGAGCCACAGCTGACACCAAGTTTGTTCCTACTTTCTTCACTGGGGTAAAAAAAAAAAAATGTCCTTGATTAAAAAAGATGCAAAACAGTCAAACCCAGTCTTACTGACCATGGGATCATTTCAGTCAGGGCTAAAGGCAACAATTTACATTGCGCACATTCTTTCCAAATACTGCACTAATTTGCAGTACATTCCCAGCAGGGACTAAAGGCTTACTATCCTGGAGGTTCTGAACGTCTACATTAAAAAATGGTTAATTTTATACTTCACAGCTGATAGATTTTTTTTTTTTTAAATAGGGAAAGCAAAGTGACATCTAGGTTTTTAACAGAGCAAACAGTTCCAGCGTCCCCAAAAACTATCTCAACAGTGACTCTCTCTCCCCTCAATCTCCAACCCATTGGTCCCAGTTCAGAGACGCTGTGAGCCCATGACCAATCTCAGAGTGCTTCCCTTGCCTCTTCCTGCCCCGAAAGATCTGATATTCAGACACACTGCCATACCTTCGTCATATCAGAGAGGATCTCGAAGTCAATCAGCAGCTCATGAACGTCCCTGTTGAAGACAACCAGCTCGGCCTTGTAGAGAGTGAACTTGCGGTATGGGTCAGGGGGTGAAATCATGGAGCCCTGGCCTGCTCCAAACAATCCATTGCACGCCAGCTCCACGTACAGCTCCAAGCTGCAGAGAGTAAAAATAAAATACACGTGCCTGCGGTAAATTTGTCTCCGCCTCCAGCAAAGTTGGCCAACTACAACCATCGGCAGTCACTAGATAAAGTAGAAAGACCAGCACGTAGACATGTCCTTGGATAGCAACCATACCATTTATTGAATGACCTAATTGTAGGATATGAGCCGAGCACAAAGATCATCCTCTTACTGCATCTCCTTATCTCCCTCCAGCCACTTCCCCTCCTTCACTTAGACAACCTGGTCAAGATTAACAAAATTAGCTGCCCAATTCTCCATTTGAGGTGGGGGGGGGGGGGGGGGGAATTACCAGCGTACCACTCAGATTGGATCTCACTCATGTGCCAAGGCTGAAGGGTAGTTTTCTAACAAACTTCACCTGAAATAGTAAAACTATATACACTAAAATGTTCCCTACCCTGAGATATCAAGATAGCCAAGATTTTCCCCTACAGAATGCTTCCTAAGGTATTAAGATAATGCCAGTCAATGTCTTGCTCTAAAAGACACAAACATAAGCTTTTGACAGCAAAGAGGTGGTCATTGCATTCTCGTAGCAAGGTCAAGCTTAAGCCTGCTTCTGACTAAAAGATGCCAATATTAACATGGAGAGAACAGGGAGACATAGAGAGGCAGAGAGGGTGAGCCAGAGGCAGAGAGCTTTTTGTTCATCCATAATTTTGAAAAATAAAATGGAGCTGATGAAGGAATTCTGTGGGCAAGAGCCCATTAGTTACAGTATTTACCCAAGAGAATTACCCTTCTACTCTGAGGTGCACTTTATTACAGGGTACATTGAAACCAATCGCAAGAGAACCATGGAGTATACAATAGCCCGAAGCTGAATGGATACAAATGCTGACCTGTGAGGTTCTTCATCCGTGAGATTCTCTGTCAGGATGTAGCTGATCTTCTCCCCTTCTTTGGTCAGTCCCTGGGGCCATAATTAATTTTAGAAGATTAAAACACCAAGAAAAACCACTATGTTTTAAAGAGGCTGATTCCCCTTTAGGCTTTTGTACAGATCCAGTGCCCAGAATTTGCTGCGTACCTTTGCAGAGTTCAACATCAGCAGGGCAATGGTTAAACAGCTAGTTGCAACATTTGCTCTGTAACTGTGCATGATGTTATTCCCGTGTTGATTCTGTATGTTATCATATACCATCCATCACAGATATCCTGTTATACTATTACACAATGAAGGAAGCTTTTTAAAATAAAAACAAAGTGCTGGAAATACTCAGCAGGTCAGGCAGCATCTGTGGAGCGAGAAACAGAGTTAACGTTTCAGGTCGATGACCTTTCGTCAGAACTGGAAAAAGTTAGAGATGTAACAGATTTTAAGCAAGTGCAGGGGCAGGGAAAGAGGATGGGGAGGAAAGAACCAAAGGGAAGGTCTGAGACAGGGTGGAAAGCAGGAGAGATTAAATGACAAAAGGTATGACTGTACAAAGCAAAAGGAGATGGTAATGGGGCAAGTAAAGAAACAAAAGATAAGTCTAGAAGAGGTGTAAATGGCACTGGCAGAATCATCAACAGCTGCCATGTGAAAAAAATAGGAGCAGAGGTTTTGGTCTGAAATTGTTGAACTTGCTGTCGAGTCCGGCAGGCTGTAAAGTACCTCATCGAAAGATGAAGTGCTGCTCCTCGAGCTTACGTTGAGCTTCGTTGGAACAGGGCAAGAGGCCGAGGACGGAGAGATCAGAGTGGGAGTGGAGCGGAGAATTAAAGTGACAGGCGACCGGAAGCTCGGGGTCTCCCTTACAGACTGAACGGAGGTGTTCCGCAAAGCGGTCACCCAATCTGCGTTTGGTCTCCCCAGTGTAGAGGAGACCGCACCGTGAGCAGCGAATACAGTATACTAGATTACAAGAAGTACAAGTAAATCGCTGTTTCACCTGGAAGGAGTGTTTGCGGCCCTGGACAGAGGGAAGGGAGGAGGTAAAAGGGCAGGTGTTGCATCTCCTGCGCTTGCACAGGAAGATGCTGTGGAAAGGGGAGGGGGTGTTAAGGGCGAGTGAGGAGTGGACCAGGGTGTCGCGGAGGGAGCGGTCCCTTCAGAATGCTGAAAGAGGAGGTGAGGGGAAGATGTGTTTGGTGGTGGGATCACGTTGGAGGTGGCGGAAATGGCAGAGGATGATCCGTTGAATGTGGAGGCTGGTGGGGTGAAAGGTGAGGACAAGGGGAACCCGATTGTGGTTCTGGGAGGGAGGGGAAGGGGTGAGAGCAGAAATGCGGGAAATGGAATGGACACGGTCGAGAGCCATGTCAATCACGGTAGAGGGGAATCCTCGTAACCACATCTATGGCTAGTCAGCAATTTCAATTAGACGACACTGAGCTAGACAAGAGTCATTGGAGGGCAGGTTTATTAACTGAAAAATAATACAGTCCCTTTCAACGGGTTTTAACACTCTTGCTTATATTCTATATAATTAATTAGCACCAGTTTGTGAATTTACCATACCTGGACTGGAGTGTCGTTGCGCCATACCATTCCTTCCCCATCGCTCTCCCACACAAAGTGCACCTCTTTGCCTTTCCAATCTGCCGGAATGGTCAGTGTCACCTTGAACCAAGATGTCCACCATCTACAGTAAAAAGACCAATTAACAATTGTGAGAACTAGAATCAGCTTAAGTCCGCAGACAGGTTCCCTGTTACGCTCAACTTGCAGTTCCCTGGCACAAGACAAAAATTCATAAGAAAAATAGAAATTTTAAATTAAAAAAAGGTTTGTAATTAATAAAGTGCTAACAAAATTGAATAAAACGTAATCTGGGCACAAATTAGTCAGGACTGAACCGAACGGGTGCCAACAAAATTTCCATTAACACAAACTTTCATTAAAAGGGAGTATTAGAATGTTTGCAATTGGGATACTTGATGTGCCCTGGAATGTTTTTAACTAACTAAGAATTACTCAAGTCAGTCAGACTACCTTTCCCATCTGTACTTACGTTGGACCAAAGGAATCTCCAACTTTAGCAGCTGTAAAATCTCTTTTCACTGCCTCCTCGTACGGGATGCGTGACGGTGTCAGAAAACAGGAGAGTGATTCAACAGGGCAGCGAGCACCGAACAGCCTGCAAGAGACACAAGGGCAACACGTCTTCAGCTGCTGCTGTACAGATTAATGCCATCTGCAGGGAATTTTATCCAAACTTTACAATGATCGTACTGCAAAATGTTTAAGAAAAGACAAACTCTTCGCTGAATGGGCCGTAACCCTGTAGAATACAGGTGGAGTGTATAATTATCACCACTGAACAGGGAGTTCAATCTTTACCTGACTTCACAAACAGAAGCGTCGCTCAGTGCAAGCAAACCCCTTGAATGATATTTGTTGCTACCATTTATTCAAAGTGATGTTTTCAAATGTACTTAGCCTCTTGAAGGGTATTTACTATGAGACTTTAAATAAGGTGATGATTAGTTAGATAGATAGATAGAGATAGATATATACGCCTCCGAGTCAGAAGGATGGGGGTTAAAAATCCCACTCCAGAGACTTGAGCGCGAAAATCTAGGCTGACACTGCAGTGCAGTGCTGAGGGAGTGCTGCACTGTCGGAGGTGCCGTCTTTCAGATGAGACGTTAAACCGAGGCCCCGTCTGCTTTTAGGTGGACGTAAAAGATCCCATGGCACTATTTCAAAGAGCGGGGGAGTTATCCCCAGTGTCCTAGCCAATATTTATCCCTCAATCAACATCACTAAAACAGATTATCTGGTCATTATCACATTGCTGTTTCTGGGAGATTGCTGTGCACAAATTGGCTGCCGTGTTTCCTACATTACAACAGGGGCTACACTTCAAAAAGTACGTCATTGGTATAAAGTGCTTTGGGACATTTGGTGGTCGTGAAAGGCGCTGTATAAATGCAAGTCTTTCCTTCTTTCGGAAGGGTATTAATTTTCAAGGTTCATACAAAGCACAGTTAGAGACTGCAGCTCTGGACTGTTATTTGTAGAGAAGCTTCTTAAAGTGTGGTTGCATTCCTCTCCCAGTGTAAGGAGGATGTCGGATATCACCTGGGACAACCAAGGCCAACACTGAAGTAATGAGTTCTGATGAAAGGTCATCGAGCTGAAACGTTAAGTGAGTTTCCCTCTCCATGGACACTGAACTTTAGCTACATGGCACTAGGTCCCTGTCCAGTGCTGCCTGCTTATTGTGACAGGGCTCTAGCACCATGTTGCCTGACCTGCTGAGTGTTTCCAGCATTTTCTGTTTTCATTTGAGTTACAGCATCCGCAGTATTTTGCTTTTGTAACTGAATCAGGGGGGACCTGTATGGAGTAACTCCATTGTGGAATACTCTCCACTTGTCTGGATGAGTGCAGCTCCAACAATACCCAAGAAGCTCAACACCATCCAGGACAAAGCAGCCCACTTGATTGACACCCCATCCACCATCGTAAACATTCGCTCCCTCCACCACCGGCGTACCGTGCCTGCAGTGTGTACCATCTACAAGACGCACTGCAGCAACTTGCCAAGGCTTCTTCGGCAGCACCTCCCAAACCCACGACCTCTTCCACCTAGAAGGACAACGGCAGCAGGCGCATGGGAACACCACCACCTCCAAGTTCCCCTCCAAGTCACACACCATCCTGATTTAGAAGTATATTGTCGATCCTTCATCGTTGCTGGGTCAAAATCCTGGAACTCCCTCCCTAATGGCACTGTGGGAGTACCTTCACCACACGGACTGCAGCGGTTCAAGGCGGCGGCTCACCACCACCTTCTCAAGTGCAATTAGGGATGGGCAATAAATGCTGGCATTGCCAAGGACGCCCACATCGCATGAACGAATAAAAAAAAAATGCGACGATTCTGGATGGTAGGAGGCGAACGAGCTGGACCAGGGTCGTTCTCTGTCTAACAATTGCTATGTTCCTATGTAGAACATTTATGATCAAGGTTCATGTGAGGTAATTTATTGGAACAGAGACAGCTTCCTTCTATTGAGGAGGAAGGGGGAAGGTTCGGGCCATTCCTACCCTCCGAGCCGAGCCGGAGGCCCCGGGCGCTGGTTGGCGGGCCCGCTGCTCTCACTCACTCACCGGCCCCGCAGGTTGCAGTCTCTGAAGAGCTCGGGAGACACGAACTTCTCGGCCCGCTCCAGCGTCGTGCGCCGGTTCTTCAGCACCAAGCGGGCCATGGTGCACCGCCCTCTGCCGTCCCCCCACCGCCCGCACTCCGTTCCGGTTCCACTCCACCACTTCCATTTATTACCCTCCCAGTCTCCTGCTTGTAAACTTCCAAAACAACGCACAACTTACGGCTGTAATACTTCCCTTAAGCATTGCTACTGAGCAACTTCCCTTAACAGTTGTTATTAAGAGGTTACAAATTGATCGTGCGTCGTGATTTTTCAATACTTTTTTTAAAAAGTTATTGGCACCACTGGAATACGTGACAAGACTTATTATAATTCCTACATGCTTTCACAATTGCCACTAGTCACAGCCATAAGCAGTAAAAAAAAGACTTGCATTTAGACAGCGCCTTTCACGATTTAGTGCAAATTAAGTACTTTTGGAGTGGAGTCACTATTGTAATGTAGGAAACACAGCAGCCAATTTGCACACAGCAAGCTCCCACAAACAGCAATGTGATAATGACCAGATAATCTGTTTTTGTTATGTTGATTGAGGGATAAATATTGGCCAGGACACCAGGGAGAACTCCCCTGCTCTTCTTTGAAATAGTGCCACGGGATCTTTTACGTCCACCTAAGAGAGCACAGGGGTGCCTCGGTTTAAAGTCTCATCCGAAAGAGGGCACCTCTGACAGTGCAGCATTCCCTCAGTACTGCACTGGGAATGTCAGTCTAGATTTATGTGCTCAAGTCCCTGGAGTGGGACTTGAACCCACAGCTGACACTGAGGGTTAAGACCACCTCAAGATAATTTATGTGCCAGTATAAGATGTGTTCTCCAGCACAAGATATATATGCCTAATTAACAAGCATAATACACTAGTATGCAACAGCCTAGCTTTATGCGCTCAGGTTCCTGGAGTGGGACTATGAACCCACAACCTTCTGCCTCAGAGGCAAGTGTGCTACCCACTGAGCCACAGCCGACACTATAAACCTGACATCTACCTGCATCAGGCGCAGTGTACTCTTTTAGTGATACAGTAAATAAATAAACTGTAACTTAAAACATTAAAGGAAACTTAATAAATTTAATTAAAATTCTATTGCCGGTGGTGATAACGCACTCCAGTGCCTGCGGTGCCCATCAGTCACGGAAGTCAAGTGCAGTGTAACGCCTCCTCTGTAAGCTCCTCCAGCCCTACAACCCTCAGAACTCTGCGTTCCTCCAAATCTGGCCTCTTGTGGATCCCCACTCCCTTCGCCCCACTATTGGTGGCCATCCCTTCAGCCGTCTAGGCCCTAAGCTCTGGTAGTCCTCCCTAATTTACTCCGACTTTAAGACGCTCCTTAAAACCCATCTCTTTGACCAAGCTATTAATCACCATTCCTAATATCTCCTTCTTCGGCTCAGGGTAATTTTTTGTCTGATTACGCTCCCGGGGCATTTTACTACATTAAAGGCAAGTTGTTGTTATTGACAGTGTCACATTTTCCAATTGAATTTAGCTTTTATTAACAGGGTAACTAAAACATATACCCCAGTCAGGGGTACCCAGTTTTCCAACTTTGTTGGTATAATTACTGAATTAAAATTTATGGTGATTTGTACACCAAGAAAATAGCTACAACTACATGATCAGACAATGCTAAAGTGGAAAAAGATTTAAAGCTTTAGTTACTGGAAAAATCAATAGTAGAACAAGACTATTTGACCCATCTTAGCTCATCCATTCAATTTTTATAAGAACATAAGAAATAGGAGCAGGAGTAGGCCAATCGGCCCCTCGAGCCTGCTCCGCCATTCAATAAGATCATGGCTGATCTGATCCTAACTGCCAATCCACTATCACAGAACCATCTCCTGAATCTAACAGAATTAGACACACGAAATAGGAGCAGGATCAGGCCACAGGGCCATGACCGATCCGAACCTAGACTCATGTCCAAATTCCTGCCCGCTCCCCGTAACCCTTCATTCCCTTTACTTCTAGGAAACTGTCTATTTCTGTTTTAAATTTATGTAATGATGTAGCTTCTACAGCTTTTTGGGGCAGCATATTCCATGGACCTACCACCCTCTGAGTGAAGTAGTTCCTCCTCATCTCAGTTTTGAAAGAGCAGCCCCTTATTCTAAGACTATGCCCCCTAGTTCTAGTTTCACCCATCATCGGGAACATCTTCCCCGCATCCACCCGATCCAACCCCTTCACAATCTTATATGTTTCAATAAGATCGCCTCTCATTCTTCTGAACTCCAATGAGTAGAGTCCCAATCTACTCAATCTCTCCTCATATGTCCATCCCCTCATCCCCGGGATTAACCGAGTGAACCTTCTTTGTACTGACTCGAGAGCAAGTATGTCCTTTCTTAAGTATGGACACCAAAACTGTACGCAGTATTCCAGGTGCGGTCTCACCAATACCTTGTACAACTGAAGCAATACCTCCCTATTTTTATATTCTATCCCCCTAGCAATGAAAGCCAACATTCCATTGGCCTTCTTAATCACTTGCTGCACCTGCATACTAACCTTTTGAGTTTCGTGCACCAGGACCCCCAGATCCCTTTGTACTTCAGTACTTTCCAGTTTCTTACCATTAAGATAATAACTTGCTCTATGATTTTTCCTGCCAAAGTGCATAACCTCACACTTTCCAGTATTGTATTCCATCTGCCAAATCTCTGCCCACTTACTTAGCCTGTCTATGTCCCCTTGCAGGTTTTTTATGTCCTCCTCACTCACTACTTTCCCTCCCATCTTAGTATCATCTGCAAACTTTGATATGTTACACTCGGTCCCCTCCTCCAAATCGTTAATATAGATTGTAAAGAGTTGGGGACCCAGCAATGACCCCTGCGGAACACCACTAGTTACTGATTGCCAGTCTGAGAATGAACCATTTATCCCAACTCTCTGCCTTCTGTTAGATAGCCAATCCTCTATCCATGCCAGAATATTACCCCCAATCCCGTGATTTTTTATCTTAAGCAATAATCTTTTGTGTGGCACCTTGTCAAATGCCTTTTGGAAGTCTAAATACACTACGTCCACTGGTTCCCCTTTATCCACCCTATACGTTACTTCCTCAAAGAACTCCAGCAAATTTGTCAAACATGACTTCCTTCTTTAAACTTACATTACCCCATCATGTCACCAACCTTTGAATGAATCCAAGTTTTTTTTGCTTCCACTACCCTATCCAGAAACCCATTCCAAGTGTTGATCACTCTTTCCAAAAAGTTCCTCCCTTTCATCAGTTTTAAACTATGTTCCCTTGTTCAAGTATTGTGGTAAATCTGGATTAGTGCTGTGAATTCATTTACTGTGTCAGCTGTGGCTCAGTTGGTAGCACTCTCGCCTCTGAGTCAGAAGGTTGTGTATTCTAAGTCCCACTCCGGAGACTTGAGCACAAAAATCTAGGCTGACACCCCAGTGCAGTACTGGGGCGGGGGGGGGGGTGCGTCTTTTGGATGAGACGTTAAACTGAGGCCCCATCTGCTCTCTCAGGTGGATGTAAAAGATCCCATGACACTATTTCAAAGAGGAGCAGGGGAGTTCTCCCCGGTGTCCTGGGGCCAATATTTATCCCTCAACCAACATCACTAAAACAGATTATCTGGTCATTACCACATTGCTGTTTGTGGGAACTTGCTGTGCGCATATTGGCTGCCGCATTTCCTACATTAGAGACTACACTTCAAAAAGTACTTCATTGGTTGCAAACCGCTTTGGGAATGTCATGAGGTCGTGAAAGGCGCTATATAAATGCAAGTCTTTTTTTTCCGCTCTGTAATTTGATATCTTGTATACTTCTACAACATCTGCTCTCAGTCACCTCCTTTCAAGACTAACGAGTCACAGTCTTACCTTATAACTTAATCTTTTGATGCCAGGGATCAGCCTTGTGGCTCTTCTCTACACCCCCTCTGAAGCTGGAGTGTTTCACTTATATCTAAATACTCAATGTGGAGTCTGACCAGGTGATTGTAGTTTTATATCATCCAACTCATTTCTAACAGACCTAGTAGCACAATTCAGCAATCTGCTTGCTTTAATTGCTACTCCACAGTGATTTGAATCTATTATTCCCAGACCCCTTTCCACTTTACCAGCGTTTTACACCATCCAGTATGAATGACATCTATATTTCCTTCCAATGTGTAGTACCTTGCACTTGTATATTGAATTTCATCTGCCACTTATTTGGCCATTAGCAGATTTTAATTGGGAATTTGAATCCACATTGTTAATGTAGATTAACATAATAGGAGCAGGAGTCAGCCATTTAGCCCTTCGAGCCTGCTCCGCCATTCAATAAGATCATGACTGATCTTCTACCTCATCTCCACTTTCCTGCACTATCCCCATATCCCTTAATATTCAAAAATCTATCAATCTTTGTCTTGAATATACTCAACGACTGAGCCTCCACAGCTCTCTGGGGTAGAGAATTCCAAAGATTCACAACCCTCTGAGTGAAGAAATTTCTCCTCATCTCAGTTTTAAATGGCCGGCCCCTTATTCTGAGACTGTGACCCCCGGTTCTAGACTCCCCAGCCAGGGGAAACATCCTCCCTGCATCTACCCTGTCAAGCCCTGTAAGATGAAGAACAGTACATACAATCCTCACACCAATCCTTGCAGCCTGCCAATTAGTGCTTCTCACTTATATCATGTGTAGTTGCATGAAAATTGCACTTTTTTTGAAGAAATTACATTATATGATGTGTACCTAGATTTCCAAAATAAATTTACTCATAGAACACTGCTCCTGCAGCTAGAACCAGTGGAGATTCAATGTAAAAACCTCCGTATGGTTAAAGCAGCAGCAGATGGATAGACTTGCTAGGGATGTGTTGTCAGGATATAGTGTCAGCCATGGCTCAGTTAAAGAAAGACTTGCATTTATATAGCGCCGTTCACAACTTCAGGACAACCCATAGCGCTTTACAGCCAATGGAGTACTTTTGAAGTGTAGTCACTATTGTTGTAGGAAACACTGCAGCCAATTTGCACACAGCAATGTGTTAATGACCAGATAATCTGTTTTTAGTGATGTTGATTGCGGGATAAATATTGAGCAGGACGCCGGTGAGAACTCCCCTGCTCTTCAGGCAGGCGGGGCCTCGGTTTAACGTCTCATCTGAAAGACGGCACCCTCCGACAGTGCAGCGCTGCACTGGAGCGTCAGTCTAGATTTTTGTCCTCAAGTCTCTGGAGTGGGACTTGAGCCCACAACCTTCTGACTCACAGGTGAGAGTGCTGCCCACTGAGCCACTGCTGACACTACATCCTGACAACACTTCCCTATCAAGTTTTTCCATCCGCCACTTCTTTATCCACACAGAGCTTTTTACATTGGATCGCCACAGCTTCTCGTTGCAGGAACAGCCTTCCATGAAGAACTTTATTTTGGAAGTCTAGGTTCACATCATAGGATGCAGTTTTTTCAAAAAATAGTCTAATTTTCATGCAACTACACACCATATAGGTGACAATATACCGTAGCAATTTACTTCATTACATTAAAAAATGTTTCGACTTACCGGTGATAAAAACAGGAATCTCTGCCTTTATTTTACATCATCTTAAAATAGCCAGGGTTTACATAGAAACATAGAAGATAGGAGCAGGAGTAGGCCATTCAGCCCCTCGAGCCCGCTCCGCCATTCAATGCGATCATGGTTGATCATCCAAATTCAGTACCCTGTCCCTGCCTTCTCCCCATATCCCTTGATCCCTTTAGCCTTGAGAAATATATCCAACTCCTTCTTGAATATATTTAATGAACTGGCCTCCACTACCCTCTGTAGCAGAGAATTCCACAGGATCATCACTCTCTGGGTGAAGAAATTCCTCCTCATTTCAGTCCTAAATGGCTTACCCCTTATCCTTAGACTATGACCCCTGGTTCTGGACTCCCCGATCATCAGGAACATCCTTCCTGCATCTAGTCTGTCCAGGCCTGACAGAATTTTATAGATTTCGATGAGATCCCCTCTCAACCTTCTAAATTCCAGTGAGTATAAGCCCAATCGACACAATCTCTCCTCATACGTCATTCCTGCCATCCCAGGTATCAGCCTGGTGAATCTTCGCTGCACTCCTTCCATGGCAAGAACATCCTTCCTCAGATAAGGCGACCAAAACTGCACACTATACTCAAGGTGCGGTCTCACCAAGGCCCTGTACAACTGCAGCAAGACATCCTTGTTCCTGTACTCGAACCCTCTTGCTACGAAGGCCAACTTATCATTTGCCTTCTTAACTGCCTGCTGCACCTGCATGCTTACCTTCAGCAACTGGTGCACAAGAACACCCAGGTCTCTTTGCACTTCCCCTTCTCCCAATCTATTGCCATTCAAATAATAATCTGCCTTCCTGTTTTTGCCACCAAAGTGGATAACCTCACATTTATCCACATTATAGTGCATTTGCCATGTTTCTGCCCAATCACCCAACCTGTCCAAATCGCACTGGAGTTTCACGACATCCTCCTCACAGCATACCCTCCCACCCAGCTTTGTGTCGTCTGCAAATTTGGAGATATTACATCCAATTCCCTCGTCCAGATCATTAATATATATTGTGAACAGCTGGGGTCCTAGGACCGATCCTTTAAATGGAGACTGATCTCCCTTCACTCAGTACAGAATGGTAGAGACACTCAATAAAAAGGGAAATAGTTGGTAAAAGTTTTCCTTTGATGCCGAGGGCAGCAAATTTAAAATTGTTAATGTGTGCAGCTTTGACAGGCCGAGATGTAATTTCTGCAGTGTGAATTAACTGCTGGATACAAAATAAAAACTGCGTTTAATAGTTGTTAAGCAAATGGAGATCTATTGTGCAGTTGTACAATGTGGTTCAGAGCTATTAACGGGATAAGACGCCAGCGCTGCTTGGATGCCGCATACAATTAAGGCTGATGGGTGACACTATCTTCACGGAATGTGCTTAAAGCTCAAGGGAAAACATCCTCGTATTTCAGTGGTTTTATCATTGTCTTCAGTTTTCCACACTTAGCCTGTACATGGAAAAAAAGGGGAAACACAGCTCGGTTAAAAAAAAACTGATGTGTATACCACCAGAGACAGCGCCTTTCCTAGACCTTGACAAGAGTGTTATGAGGATGGATTGGGCTCAATTGTCATGCTCCCTGGGGTCAAATATCCTAGAGACACCATTTAGGCTCATTTGAATAGCTACTTGGGCACATATCACCTTCTAATTTCCCTATTTTATCTCCTCAGCTTCCCACACGCGACACAGCTCCTGTGATCACTTGTTTGTGGCCCAGGAAATTGGGGGTGAATAGGAAGAGGGCTTTTATCTCTCTGCACCAAAAGACAGCAACTCGCTTATTTGTTTTACAGATGTCCTGGAGAAGATTTTTAAGGGATGCTGACTAGAAGCCGATTACATTAGATTAGCAGAATAAAAGCCTTCAATTCGTTCCTGCATCTCTCGTGGCAAACTAGAGACTCAAGAGGATGGTGAAAGAGCACAGGCTTCAGATCCAATCAGGAGCACAAGCTTCAGATCCAATCCGGAGCACAAGCTTCAGATTCATCCAGAGCACACGGTTCAGATTCATCCAGAGCACACGGTTCAGATTCATCCGGAGCACAAGGTTCAAATCCCATCCGGAACACACGGTCCAGATCCCATACGGAGCACAAGGTTCAGATCCCATCCGGAACACACGGTCCAGATCCCATACGGAGCACACGGTTCAGATCCCATCCGGAACACACAGTCCAGATTCCATCCGGAGCACAAGGTTCAAATCCCATCCGGAACACACAGTCCAGATCCCATACGGAGCACAAGGTTCAAATCCCATCTGGAACACACGGTCCAGATCCCATACGGAGCACAAGGTTCAGATTCATCCGGAGCACAAGGTCTTAAGCGGTTCCCTGCCAATTCCTTAAAGTAGAATCAAGGAATGGAGCTCCAAAGGCATTTCCTTCCTTGGGTAAAAAGCAGGCAGATGTTGCACAGACACCAAGAAGACGTGCCCATCAACTAGTGGAGGTAATGGGGACATGAACAAAATCATAATAAATACGTCTTTGTCTACTGGGCATCGGTCACTCTGGACATCGCACTTCAAAGTATCAGAGATCTTGCATCCTTTTAATGAAAATGTGGATAAATATTTGAAGTACAGAAAGCTTGGGAGACAGCAGGGCACTTGAATTAGTTTTAGATTGCTCAATCAGAGCTGTCACAGACACAATGGGCTGAATTGCCTCCTTCAGTGGTGTAACATTCTATGGTTATTTTCCTAGATACACATTTTTTTTTTTAAAAAGCCAGCCATTTCAAGTATGTAGCGTTAACCTCTCATAGAATAGAATCTTACAACACAGAGGGAGGCCATTCGGCCTGTGCCGGCTCTTTGAAAGAGCTGTCTAATTTAGTCCCACACCCCAGCCCTTTCCCTATAACCCTGTAAATCAGTTCTCTTCAAGTACATGTCCCATTACCTTTTGAAAGCTCCTATGGAATCTGGTTCCACCACCCTTTCAGGTAGCGCATTCCAGATCTTAACAACCTTCTGTGTGAAAAACTCTCTCCTCATTTCCCCTCTAGTGCTTTCGGCAATTATTTTAAATCTATGACCTCTGGTTACCGACCCACTTGCCAGAGGAAACAGTTTCGCCCTACTTGCTCAATCAAACCTCTCATAATTTTTGAATATCTCTATTAGGTCTCCCCTTAACCATCTCTGCTCTAAGGAGAACAATCGCAGCTTCTCCAATCTCTTCACATGTCTGAAGTCCCTCATCCCCGGTATCATCCTTGTAAACCTCCTCTGTACCCTTACCAAAGCCTTGACATCCTTCCTAAAGTGTGTTGCCCAGACGTGTACACAATACCCCAGTTGAGGCCTAACCAGTGATTTGTAACAGTTTAGCGCGACTTCCTTGTTTTTGTATTCAATACCCCTATTTTACAAAGCGAAGTAACCCATACACTTTCTTAACTGCCTTATCAGCTTGCCTTGCCACCTCTAGATGACTTCATGAATTTGCAGAAAGCTACAATTATCTGGATATGCCTATTTAGAGCACATCACTACAGGGATTTCTTGATGGCCTCAAGAGATACACCAGATTAAACACAGCACCAACTTAGCAGCTAAACATTATAACCCAAGCCTCAGATCACACCCATGAGCAATACCATGAGAGATCCACTCTATGGATAGAACACTCAGGGCCATGTATAGATTAGAAAAAGTGTGCATTACTGATTGAGAAAGATTTCCCACCAAAGGCAGATTTGATAGAAGTTGGTACATCAAGAAATTAAAAAAACAGAAAGTACCCTTAGTGTAGCATGGCAGGGTAATGTAGTTCTACTTGAACACCAAAGGACAGATAGTTATTGTGAGTTTCCACACTTTAGGAAGGACGTCAATGTTTTGGAGAGGGTACAGAGGTTTACCGGGATAATACCGGGGATGAGGGACATCTGTTATGTGGAGAGACTGGAAAAGCTGGGATTGTTCTCCTTAGAGCAGAGATGGGTAAGAGGAGATTTAATAGAGGTGTTCAAAATTATGAGGTTTTGATTGCGAGTTTCCCCACTTTGGTTAGCTAGTCTGCCACAGTACGTGCATTATAAATGAAAGAAAATTAAGTGTTTACTCACCCAGTTAGCTTCTCCTTTAAGGGCACAAATGGTTGTCTAATCATAAAATCAGAGAGATTTCAGAGCTGAAGGATGCTTTTTGGCCCATTGCGGCAGTACCTGGATCCAAATCGGAGTTACCTACTCTAATCCAGTTTCCCTGCTCTTTCCCTGCACCTTTTAATATTTTTGATCAAGCCTTTGTCCTAATTCCTTAAATGGCACTATTGATGTAGCTTCAATATTTTACTTAAATCTGTAGTCCCTAATATTTTGCAACCGACGTATACTGGTTGTTCTTAAGCAAACGGGGATGGAACTGGATCTCTGTCTACATTTTAAAAAAGCTACGTTTTGTTACTGCGTTTCAAAATGCAGGCAATACAGCAATTAACCGCCTACCTCTAGACTAGTGAGGAAGATACCACAAGAACAGCTTACACTTCAGATATATATTAAAAAAGTCATTTCTATTACACATTTAAAATCACAGAAAAAAAGCCAAAAAAAATTAATGAAAACAAATACACTTCACACAAGACAGCCAGATTTCAGCCCTGGCGATATTTTAATGGGAAATACTGAACTACAAGTCAAGTTTACAACTTCTGTATAGAAATCACACGTGGGTGGCCAAAGATCACAGTACAGAATACAAAAAGCAATATATATGCATTGTACAAGCTGGCTTAAAAGCCCTGCCTCTTATACTTTACAAAGTGAAAAAAGAGAGGTTGCTGGGGCAAACTGTACAAATCGGTCTCCGATATTGTCTGATCATGATGTTGGTGAGCACAGTGGCCATCTGAACAGAGGCAACGTTTGAAAATGGACAATTTGAGGTTAAATGTCGACAGTCGGGCGAGCGGATGAGTAGAAACTAGTTACAGGATTTCCAGCTGCCGTTGGCCAAATCTTGCCTCGATTAGATTGCTTCTTCTAACACTCGCCAAACCGCTACCCAGTTTGGCCTGGGGAGTAAAGGCGGACAGCCCACATCAGTGGACATAGGGACAAGACGGAGGGGGGGGGGGGGGTGACGATAATTTAACTAATTTACATAGAAATTTATAAAATGGTGAAAGTTCTTTCGTGGACTAGCTTAAGCCCAAATTACCAGTCTGCTTATTGTCAAAAGCAGAATATTGAGTTCCGTGGCTAATTGAGAGTTGTAACAAGACTAGAATATGCTGAACTTTTGCTGATGAAATGAAACCCGTGACATGTACGGTTGCTGTTCAGTCTCATCAAAATAAAAATGGAACTTTTTAAAAATGAGTAAAAAAAAAAGCTTGAGCCTTATAATAAGATGGAGCGGGTGGGGGAAGAGTGTTATTAAATGTATAAAACTGATTATCAGAGGCAAAATAATTAACAGTCTTGTGCTTCAGATATTACAGAGCACTTTCAACATACGACAGACAGCAGTGAATGTTCCAGCCAACCAAATTTAAGGTTCATACAAAATCTTGCAAAACTCAAGTTATGCTCTTCTCTGTGACCCGTTTAAAAAAAAAAACACACCTAATGTGTTTCATCGTCTTCCAATAGTACCTATTGTGTTCACAAGAGGCTTCAAATGCTAGAATCAAGATGCTTTAAAAAAAAATGTTCGAAATAAAATGCCCAAACCGTTGAAATCATTTTTTTTTTGCTGTAACACGAAATAAAGCAGCGCGAAAACTTAGGGACAGCGTCAAACGCGACCGAATTATTAATCGATGATGCACTCCTGCAAAAACACTGAAAGGATACTACAGAATGAAGAAAACCCGACTGGACAGCTGTCACGTTAGTAAGAGACCCTTCGGTCAGTCAACCACTTGCTCATTAACATCTTTTAATACCTGAAGCTACTAATCAAATGGGGTCAAATACTGCATAAAACTGGGACCAGCAGTCTGCCAGACTTCCGACAGGAAGCGAATTGTGTTTGGAAGACTAAGGCAGGTAAAAAAAAAAAAAGGTCACAGGTAAGTTACCCTCAGAGACCCAGAGTTCAATGTTTCCATAAAGAAAGAAAAGGTGATTGGACAGTTCCAATGATGTCTGCCATGAAGTTTGGTCCAGTTGTTAGACGAGCAAACTTGAATTAAAACTTAAAACAAAAAAAGGCCAAAATGTACTATGTAATGGCATGCTGCACAGGGACACTTAATGATGCAAGTGTTCTGTACATAATGAAATATCTTTTTACTAACAGAAATTCACACACAAAGAAAGCTACAATTACTCTGAAATCCCTTTGGTAAAAACTTTAATAATGGTGCCTCATTTTTTCCATATTAACTAACTTCAAGCCACCTCATACTATGATACACAATAAGCTAGTATGTAATGCTAGCACATTGATGCAGATTGTTTCTTTTTAAAAAAAGTCTGTTGACAATATGTACAGAGTATTTACAAAGACATAGCAGTGTTTTTTTTGTGTGGGAGCTGGTGTATGGCATTGGATGAGATGCCACAACATGGGCACATTGCGCAAGGGGAGGACCTGCTGTGCGAGTTGGTCATGGACCCTTGAATAAAGCACTGTATTTCACCCTGTATTTGTTGATTTTCATGAAGTGCAGCGTTTCCGTTTCACAGGTGGTTGTGCAAGGCAACATGCCGTCCAATCCCTCGCCCATTAGCCACTTGCTGGTTTCGGCCGCCATTTCACGGGTCACGTGCTCCTTGCTCCACTTGTCCACCCAAGCCTGAAACCGCTGGTGTAGCCGTGTGCTGACTCGCTCGTGAGACTAAACCCAAAGGGAAAAACAATGAGAGCCGTCAATTATACCCATCAGATTTAACAAGAAACTGATTGACATCTCAATGGTTCCCCTGGTTCCCACCTAGAGCAGATGCTAAAGCAATCAATCCCAACAATCAAAATCAAATGCATTCTCGCCTTATACTGTGATGATGGGGGAAAGAAAAAGAGAATGGTCAATAAACAGCATCACCGACACTTCCTATCTTTTGAATTGCTTGCAACATTATAACATAATGGATGTTCATACGTCATCTTATCCTCCTACATGGGAACTGTATGCAGTCTTGGGGGCAAGGCAGGAGATTGTTGGGTTAGTCTGCCCGTTTTCAGTTTTTCGTACGCCATAGCTGGAAGTTTGTTACTGCTATCTGACCTCCACGTCTTGAAAATTCGAGGAAGACATCGACAATAATCCAAGACCCAGTGATTACTTTAGCAGGCCATAGCCAATTGATTACTGAAACCCAATTAGGATCTTATTAGCTGGGAAGTTCAAAAGTGAAACATCATTACTGTCACTCAATGCCAAATTCAATAATGTCCAACCATAGGATAAGAACACAAGAAAAGGAGCAGGAGTCGGCCATTTGCCCCTTCGAGCCTGCTCCGCCATTCAATAAGATCATGGCTGATCTTCTACCTCATCATCACTTTCCTGCACTATCCCTTGATTCCCTTAATATTCAAAAATCTATTGATCTCTGTCTTGAATATACCCAACGACTGAGCATCCACAGCTCTCTGGGGTAGAGAATTCCAAAGATTCACCACCCTCTGAGTGAAGAAATTTCTCCTCATCTCAGTCCTAAATGGCCGACCCCTTATTCTGAGACTGTGACCCCTGGTTCTAGACTCCCCAGCCAGAGGAAATGTCCTCCCTGCATTTACCTTGTCAAGCCCTGTAAGAATATTGCATGTTTCAATGAGATCACTTCTGATTCTTCGAAACTCTAGAGAATATAGGCCTAGTCTACTCAATTTCTCCTCATAGGGCGATCCCCCCATCCCAGGAACCAGTCTGGTGAACCTTCGTTGCACTCCCTCTATGGCAAGTATTTCCTTCCTTAGGAAAGGAGAGCAAAACTGTACACAATACTCCAGGTGTGGTCTCACCAGGGCCCTATATAATTGCAGTAAGACGTCTTTACTCTTATACTCAAATCCTCTTCTAATAAAGGCCAACATACCATTTGGTTTCCTAATTGCTTGCTGTACCTGCATGTTAACTTTCAGTGATTCGTGTACAAGGACACCCAGGTCCCTCTGAACACCAATATTTCTCAATCTCTCACTATTTAAAAAATACTCTGCTTTTCTATTTTTCCTACCAAAGTAGACAACTTCACATTTCTCCACATTTTTCCATTTGCCATGTTCTTGCCCACTCACTTAGCCTGTCTATATTTTTTTTTTAATATTTGTTTATGGGATGTGGGCTTCGCTGACAAGGCCGGCATTTATTGCCCATCCCTAATTGCCCTTGAGAAGGTGGTGGTGAGCCGCCTTCTTGAACTGCTGCAGTCCATGTGGTGAAGGTACTCCCACAGTGCTGTTAGGGAGGGAGTTCCAGGATTTTGACCCAGCGACGATGAAGGATCGGTGAGATACTTCTAAGTCAGGATGGTGTGTGACTTGGAGGGGAACTTGGAGGTGGTGCTGTTCTCATGCGCCTGCTGCCCTTCTCCTTCTAGGTGGAAGAGGTCGCAGGTTTGGGAGGTGCTGCCGAAGAAGCCTTGGCGAGTTGCTGCAGTGCATCTTGTAGATGGTACACACAGCAGCCACAGTACGCCGGTGGTGGAGGGAGTGAATGTTTAAGGTGGTGGATGGGGTGCCAATCAAGCGGGCTGCTTTGTCCTGGATGGTGTCGAGCTTCTTGAGTGTTGTTGGAGCTGCACTCATCCAGGCAAGTGGAGAGTATTCCATCACACTCCTTACTTGTGCCTTGTAGATGGTGGAAATGCTTTGGGGAGTCAGGAGGTGAGACACTCACCGCAGAATACCTAGCCTCTGATCTGCTCTTGTTTCCACAGTATTTATGTGGCTGGTCCAGTTAAGTTTATCCCCTTGAAGCCTCCTTGCATCCTCCTCACAACTTACATTCCCACCCAACTTTGTATCTTCAGCAAACTTGGATATATTACATGTGGTCCCCTCATCCAAATCATTGATGTAGATTGTGAATAGCGGAGGCCCAACCACTGATCCTTGTGGTACCCCACTAGTTACAGCCTGCCAACCCGAAAATGACCCGTTTATTCCTACTCTCTGTTTTCTGTCCGTTAACCAATCCTCAATCCATGCTAGTATATTACCCCCAATCCCATGAGCCCTAATTTTGTTTAATAACCTTTATGTGGCACCTTATCGAATGCCTTCTGAAAATCCAAATACACCACATCCATTGGTTCCCCCTTATCTATTCTGCTAGTTACAACTTCAAAAAACAGATTTGTCAAACTCGATTTCCCTTTCATAAATCCGTGTTGACTCTGCCCAATCCTATTACAGGAAACGTTCGTTTAAACGGAGGTTAAATCTCCGGAATGCTCTATCCACCGGCAAAATTCAGGAGTCGGTTCAGATAACTTTTTTTTAACTTTTCGTTGCTTTTTTTCTCCATTCCTGGCTCTGCAAGCGTCTAGCTGAAGCTGTTGCTTAGCTACAGAGACGCTTGCAAGCTGCGCCAACTGTTTTGAAGCTGTTACTAAGCAACAGGGTTTGTTGCTAGATACGGAGCTCTGAAGCTCCGTATGTTTTAACATTGGCGCTGGTTTCTCCGGCAGTGTTGATCGACCGGCACCAGCTCGGTCCCGTCAGTGTCGGATACCAGAAAGTTTCCTGTATTATTTTCTAAGTGCCCTGTTACCATGTCCTTAATAATAGATTATAGCATTTTCCCTACTACTGATGTCAGGCTATCTGGCCTGTAGTTCCCCGTTTTCTCTCTCCCTCCTTTCTTAAATAGTGGGGTTACATTTGCTACCTTCCAATCCGCGGGAACCATTCTAGAATCTATGGAATTTTGGAAAATGACAACCAATGCATCCACTATCTGTATAGCCACCTCTTTCAAAATCCTACGGTGTAGGCCATCAGGTCCAGGGCATTTATCGGCTTTCAGTCCCATTAATTTCCCCAGTACTACTTTTTTACTAATACTAATTTCTTTCAGTTCCTCATTCTCGCTAGACCTTGGTTCTCCACTACTTCCGGGAAGATTTTTGCGTCTTCTTCCGTGAAGACAGACACAAAGGGGTCAATTTTCCTGAAGCTGTCAGGAAGAAGGCGGGACTACAACTTTCGGGTTTTAGACCCGCCTACTTCAACGTCCGGCCAATCCGCGCGATTTTCCCTTGATTGACCTTGTTGAGCGGGGTTTTGGGCGGGATGGTGTCGGGACCCCCAAATTTGGGATTTCCCCCCCCCCCCCCCCACACGCCTGAACCCCCGCCTGACGGCTCCAGGAAAATCGACCCCAAAGTATTTGTTTAATTTCTCTGCCAGTTCCTTATACCCCATTATAATTTCTCCTGTCTCAGCCTGTAAGGGACCCACATTTACGTTTGTTAATCTTTTCCTTTTTACATACCTATAGAAGCTTTTACAGTCTGTTTTTATGTCTCTCACTAATTTACTCTCAAGGATAGTGGCCTTGAACAAGATTAGAGATTAGCAGAAAAAAAACTCAGCCCCCACCCTAAACAGGATAGCGGTAATGTGGAGCAGACTCCCAGAGAGTAGTAGCTGATTCAGGGTCAACGGACACCTTTCAGAGAGGTGTATAAAAACTTGTTAAGAAGGGTACTAATGTTTATAGAGATATAAATAATACTGCTTATTTCCCCCGCCAACCAGGGGAGCCAGGTGAACTAATGCTCCATAGAGCAGGGGTTTAACTGGTAGGTATGGGATTGGAAGGAGAAAGAGAATCCATGATATAATAAACGTAGAGGCTCGGGATGGTGGAGGCTTGATGGGCTGAATGGCCTTTCTCACTCCAGACTTTGTGTGCTTGTTACACCGTTAACTACCTGTCAGTAGAATAAACTAAAGCTTGGTACAGTATCGACATTCTGCTGCTAGATGGCAGTGACACTTGGCAAAAAGTAAATCCAATAATCCAAAGGATGCTGAAGATCTGCTTTATTTTTACTGCAGCTATTATTTCTGATTGAGTTTAAGCTTTGGGACTTTCGAAACCCAGTTCCGCAGCATTAGTTGCAATTTATTTTGATGTGGCTACCATCTTCAAATGGACCAGATAAGTAGCTATGTCCAGCACTTAAAGAGGCAATAGTTCTTGACAATTAAATGTTGGAATAGGTTTATGTTAAAAACAAATTTGAAGTAAAGTTAAAACAGTAGAAGTAAAAGAAAGGATTGGGGATAAGAACGGTTTTGATCTCAGCCTTTTCAATTAAGCCCTGCACATCTTGCATGAATTTCCACAGTACTCGCCATTTAGTGTTACAGGCAGCAGTTGAGTTCCTCATATTACACATCACCATGTGAAGAACCAGCACGATTTGGAAGACGAGACTGGGGAAGACAGAGAGAACACGGGGCAAGAAGGGATGACAAGGCGAGCAGAAGTGTTTAAACTTGAAATAAAAACAGTAAACGCTGGAAAACACTCAGCCGGTCAGGCAGCATCCGTGGAGAGAGAAACTCCAGCATTTTCTGTTTTTATTTCAGATTTCCATAATCTGCAGTATTTTGCCTTAGTTTAAACGAGATTGTTTGAGTTGATTTTTGTAGTACATGTTACAACCACAGCAAGGAAACTGTCAGTAACTTGTAACAGCTATACTCCTCCAGAGTATCACAAGTACTCGCTCGTCAAACAATAGTGTTCGAAAGCAATAATGAAAGACAAAATAAATTCTAAAGGAGACTAAATTTAATCACAGGGGGCAAAGCTTTGGATACGGAATTTATTCCAACAATGTTCTTCGAAAGAGCCGGCGCAGACTCGATGGGCTGAATGGCCTCCTTCTGCGCTGTACTATTCTATGATTTTATGTACCGTATCTTTACATTAAGCAGCTGTCACCTCTCCAAAAGACTTTGTCACTATGTTGAAGATTCTACCAGCTTGATTAAATTTAGAAATTACCAACTCATAAACCCTGCTTTTTGTTTTTTTAAGGCTTACCATGCAGTTAGTTTATATTTCTAGCTCCCAGCCACTGTACGCATAATGTTTCATTTGTACTAGTTGATCAATGAATGAAATCAGTATTTGTAGGGAAATGGTGTTCGGGAAATTGACAGGCTTGAAGGCTGATAAATCCCCAGGGCCTGATAATCTACATCCTAGGGTACTTAAGGAAGTGGCCCTAGAAATAGTAGATGCATTGCTGGTCATCTTCCAAAATTCTATAGATTCTGGAACAGTTCCCATGGATTGGAGGGTAACTAATGTTACCCCACTATTCAAAAAAGGTGGTAGAGAGAAAACGGGGAATTATAGACCAGTAAGCCCGACATCAGTAGTGGGGAAAATGCTAGAGTCCATTATAAAAGATGTAATAGCAGAGAACTTGGAAAACAGTGACAGGATCGGACAAAGTCAACATGGATTTACAAAAGGTAAATCGTGCTTGACTAATCTACTGGAATTTTTTGAGGATGTAACTGGTAGAATAGATAAGGGAGAACCAGTGGATGTGGTGTATTTGGACTTTCAGAAGGCTTTCGATAAGGTCCCGCATAAGAGATTAGTGTGTAAAGTTAAAGCACATGGGATTGGGGGTAAGGTACTGACTTGGATAGAGAACTGGTTGGCAGACAGGAAGCAAAGAGTTGGAATAAACGGGTCTTTTTCTGAGTGGCACGCAGTGACTGGTGGGGTACCACAGGAATCGGTGCTAGGACCCCAGCTATTCACAATATATATATACATAAATGATCTAGACGAGGGAACTAGATGTAATATCTCCAAGTTTGCAGACTACAGAAAGCTGGGTGGGCATGTGTGCTGTGAGGAGGATGCCGAGAAACTCCAGTATGATTTGGACAGGTTGGGTGATCGGGCAGATGCATGGCAGATGCAGTATAATGTGGATAAATGCGAGGTTATCCACTTTGGTGACAAAAACAGGAAGGCAGATTATTATCTGAACGGCAATAGATTGGGAGAAGGGGAAGTGCAACGAGACCTGGGTGTCCTTGTGCACCAGGTGCTGAAGGTGAGCATGCAGGTGCAGCAGGCAGTTAAGAAGGCAAATGGTATGTTGGCCTTCATAGCGAGAGGATTTGAGTACAGGAGCAAGGTTGTCTTGTTGCAGTTGTACAGGGCATTGGTGAGATCACACCTTGAGTATTGTGTGCAGTTTTGGTTGCCTTATCTGAGGAAGGATGTGCTTGCCATGGAGGGAGTGCAGCGAAGATTCACCAGACTGATATCTGGGATGGCAGGAATGACATATGAAGAGAGATTGGGTCGATTGGGCTTATATTCACTGGAGTTTAGAACAATGAGAGGGGATCTCATTGAAACTTATAATATTCTAACAGGACTAGACAGACTAGATGCAGGAAGGATGTTCCCAATGGCGGGGGAGTCCAGAACCAAGGGTCACAGTCTAAGGATAAGGGGTAAGCCATTTAGGACTGAGATGAGGAGGAATTTCTTCACCCAGAGAGTGGTGAACCTGTGGAATTCTCTACCACAGAAGGCAGTTGAGGCCAATTCATTAAATATATTCAAGAAGGAGTTAGATATATTTCTTAAGGCTAAAGGGATCAAGGGATATGGGGAGAATGCAGGGACAGGGTACTGAATTTGGATGATCAGCCATGATCTCATTAAATGGCGGAACAGGCTCGAGGGGCCAAATGGCCTATTCCTCCTCCTACCTTCTATGTTTCTATGCCCACCCCAGTTAGTGACCAAACTACTTATCTTAAAAATATTTTAACCTTCAGTGTCAATGAGAGAAATTTAGAGTGTTCCTATGAGGGACCATTAAACGTATATGTGGAGCATTTAATGAGGTTGTTTTGGGGGCTGAATAGGAAATTAGTCGCACTGCCTATAAATAAATTATACTAAGGGACTGAACTAAACATAAAACTATTCTCCTTCATATACCACACTCACAAGTGATGTAATTCTTTTTAAATGACTTTCTTAAAATGGGGACTTGACGGCAAGAATCCCTTTTTAACAGAACCAAACCAATGATGCTCAGAGATAACAGGCTAGAAATTCACTTTGGCCCCGCCAGCTGGCTAGCGCCCAAAAGTTAGCGCTGCGCGCGGAGCCAGTTGCGCCCGTCAGAAATTTAGTTTTTGCGCCCCAAGTCGGAACCGGGCGCTATTCCAGGGTGTGCCCGCCCCCGCTTGGGGCGCTGAAACTGAATTTCAGCGCTGTAGGTGCCGCAGCGCCACCCGCTGCGGAGCGGCAGGCTGCGGTACTGCAGGCCTCCTCCTTCTCTTAAGGGGGAGGTGCCTTCAACTCGGAGATCGCCGCTCGCTAGTGCCGGCAAATGAGCCCGGCACCACGGAGAAGTGCCGGGCTCCCGGAAAGCAGCCGGCAATGCCGCGGGGGGGGGGGTGGTGGAGGAGGCCGGGGAAGGAGGTGCGGGCAGGCGGCCGCCGAAAAAGCGGCCGGCCGCACCTCCGCCTTAACTAGCGCCACTAAGGCTGCAGGACGGCCCGGTCTTCACAACGTTGTTTGCGGCCGCTGCGGAAGAGGCGGCCGCAACTAAATATGGGGGTCGGGCCGGTAGTGGGGCGGAACCGGGGCACTGCGCACACCGATGACGTCATCGGTGCCGGCGCAGCGCTACCGGCTACCGCCGCCATTACCGCAGCGCTGAATATCAGCGCAAACTCCTCTACTGGCGCAGAAGCCCTCTTTGGGCGGTAACTGGGCGCAAAGCCCACTGAATTTCTGGCCCAACATGTCTAACAGAATAGGCTTAAAATAGTTTAACTGCAACCGAAAAAGTGCTGGAAACTGACACAAGGTCAGGCAAGCATCTACAGAGAGAGAAATTTAGGGCAAACATTTCAGGTCAGAACTGTTCTGGCAAAAGGTCATCGACCTGAAACATTAAAGCTACATTTCTCTTTCCACAGATGCTCTCTGACCTGCTGAGTGTTTCCAGTATTTTCTGTTTTTATGTCAGATTTCCAGCATCCGCAGCATTTTGCTTTTAGCAACCTCAACAGATGCAATTTCTGTGAACTTGCAGAGTATACTGACCTGACGAGCCCTTAGCAGCGCAGTTCTCCTGTACATATAGTCTTCTGATTTGAAGACATATACCATCTTGTAGGAGTTGAGTTTAAAATTGCACTGAGCTTTATCATAATTCTCCGTATTCTCTATAGACTTCTTATTGCTGCATTCCTTCCCTTCCTTTTCTTGTTGCTCCCGACCCCGTTGGCACTTGCGAATTCGACGCAGATTCCTATAAAAAGCATAACGTACAGATCAGTGACTCAGACGAGTGCAATTAAACAAAAATGTTGTGAGAGGGGAGAAATCTGCAGGAAATATGCAAGTTCTGCAAAACATCAAACATAAACCCCCCCCCTTTCTTCCTTGCCTCACATTCTCCTCAATAACCCTCTCCCTCCCTCCTCGTCATTGTTATCTCTCAGTTTAACAGTCCTTGTCGAGCTTGAAAATCTCACCTTTTGGAGGGGGAATGAGATTTGAACAATGCTTACAAAACTGTACAAACGAGGAAGCACCGAACTACCGCGCTGAGGTATTGAATTGAGGCTGATCAGAGTGTTTATGTGGCTTAATAGCCTCTAGAATCAGAAACAAATATCAACGTCTACTTTGAAGATCAACAAGATAGCAAGCCATTGTATTTGGTCGTACAGACTATACTGAAACCAAGCACAGAGTGTGAACTCCGGATGGCCCAACAAGATTCCCGCTGTCTCCTGCTCCTCAAATTACTATTCAGAAAACTTTGCAACAATTTTCCAAAGCAGACAATAGAAGCATAGAATCTTACAGCACAGAAGGAGGCCATTCGGCCCGTCGTGCCTGTGCCGGCTCTTTGAAAGAGCTCTCCACTCCCACTCCCCTGCTCTTTCCCCATAGCCCTGCAATTTTTTTTCCTCCATTCAGGTTAACTTTGAGTTAACATTGTGTTAACTCTTGTTCCATCTGTGCTTATAAAAAAAAAACACAAATAACCTATTAAATTTGTACTGTGCCAAAATTACCAACCATTTAACAGTGTGCAGTACAATTGAAAAATTCTGTGCAAGCAATAAAATCATCAACATTAAATGGTCCAAGAAATTGTACCAGTGGCAAGCTATTGAGTAAAAGAACACTTTAGGTTCCTATGATTTATACATTTTATTTATAAAGGTCGACAGGTCTGAGCTCTCGAGGCTGTAGAAAATGTGAATAGAAGTAAATGGAAATACTGCAGCATGAATGTTGTACCAGTAGGGAGAGTGCACAACTGACCATGCAGTCAAAAAAAATCCTCAAATTACTAAAAGGAGAAACAATCCTTCTTGTCTCTCGTTATAAACTTGAGGTGATCCAAAACTCGGCTGCCCGTGTCCTAACTCGCACCAAATCCCGTTCACCCATCACCCCTGTGCTCGCTGACCTACATTAGCTCCTGGTTAAGTAACGCCTTGATTTCAAAATTCTCATCCTTGTTTACAAATCCCTTCATGGCTTCGCCCCTCCCCATCTCTGTAATCTCCACCAACCCCGCCGCCCCCCCCACCCCCCCAAGATATCTGCGCTCCTCAAATTCTGCCTTCTTGAGCAGCCCTGATTATAATCGCTCAACCATTGGTGGCCGTGCCTTCTGTTGCCTGGGCCCTAAGCTCTGGAATTCCCTGCCTAAACCTCTTCGCCTCTCTCTCCTCCTTTAAGATGCTCCTTAAAACCTACCAAGCTTTTGGTCACCTGCCCTAATTTCTCCTTATGTGGCTCGGTGTCAAATTTTTTGTCTTATAATACTCCTGTGAAGCGCCTTGGGATACTTTACTACGTTAAAGGTGCTATATAAATACAAGTTGGTGTTGTTGTTGTTGATGTACCATTTCACCCTTACCATCATATTATGGCAATTACACAGCTATTATGCTGCAGCCTTAGGCACAGGACAAAGCTCTTTTGTATGCAGTCCCACCAATGTGTTAAAGCCTCAACCTCAGGAGAGTTTCCTGAACTCTACTGTACCAATAACACTAGCCACGCTCAGTGAAAAGAATCAATTCAGTAGAAATTATGTGCAATTTTGAGCACAATGAGTTGGGTGAATTCAACAAAATAACTGTCAGGATGTCTGCTAAAAAGACCGACTTGCATTTATATAGCGCTTTTCACAACCTCAGGACGTCTCAAAGCGTTTTACAGCCAATGAAACACTTTTGCAGTGCAGTCACTGTTGTAATGTAGTAAATCCGGCAGTCAATGAAGCAGATCTTCAGCATCCCATCAACAGCAATGTAATAACGACTATTAATCTGTGTTAGTGATATTGGTTGAGGGATAAACATCGGCCAGGACACCGGGGATAACTCCCCTGCTCTTCTTCGAAATAGAGCCATGGGATCTTTTACATCCACCCGAGAGAGCAGACTCTGTTTAATGTCTCATCTGAACGACGGCACCTCCAATAGTGCAGCACTCCCTCAGCACTGCAATGGAGTGTCAGCCTAGGTTTTTGAGCTCATGGGCTAGATTTTCGTGGAGCCGTCAGGCGGGGTTTCAGGCGTGTGTGTGGGGGGGGGGGGGGGGGGGAATCCCGAATTTGGGGGTCCTGACACCATCCCGCCCAAAACCCCGCCCCACGTAAGTTTCAGGGGCGGCGGGTACCCGCCCCGCACTGGGACCCGCCGAAACCAGGCGGGAAGGGGTTAGTGCCAATTAACTGCCTGTTAACAAGTAGTTAACAGGCAGTTTTTAGCCTAATCCCTATTTTGAGGGGTTTCGTGTGGGTTTCCCGACGGCTCCAAACCACGCCAGATAAGAACAGGCGGGCCGTCGGGTTGAAGGAGTTGGAGGGGTCGCAATGTTGGTGCTCAGGTGAGTGATGGGTGCATGAGTGTAAAGGTAAGTGTGTTTGGTGTGTCTAAAGTGTTTAAAGAACTTTTACTTACCTGTACTTACCTTAACAGCCTTTCTTCCTGTAGCCGTCGGGAGCGCTTCACTCAGCCGGAACTGAAAGCTGAATGGCTGCGATGTCAAAAGTGAGAGTTCTAACTGAGTCTGTGGAGAAGGACTCATGTTAGAACTCAGAGTGTCAGTGTTTCACAGCTTCAAACAGCTGTGAGACACTGATATTTCATCTGTCAAGAACTCTTGACAGATGAAATTGCAGTCTGTGACGTCACCTGTTGTCGGGTGGCCCTTAATTGGCCTGCTGAGCCCGCTGGGCGGGCTCAACAAGGTCAATCAAGGGAAAATCGCGCGGATTGGCTGGACGTCAAAGTAGGCGGGTCAAAAACCCGAAAGGGGAAGTCCCGCCTTCTTCCCGACAGATTCGGGAAAATCTACCCCCAAGTCTCTGGAGTGGGAATTGACCTCTGACTCCGAGGCCAGGGTGCTACCAACTGAGCCACAGTTGACACTCCAACCCAAGTTTTAAAGTGAAAGGGACAAATGCGAAGTCCCATTTAGGGACCGAATTTCTGCCCTATCATATTACCATTTTATCCATCCTCCAAAAGTAGGTAAAAACTATGGCCGAGATATTCCGATCCCTACGGGTGTGTACCCACCCGTAGGGACATCGGAAATGCCGGTTTCAGGCATGCACTGCACATGCGCTGAAAAATGGCATTTCTGATCTGTCAAGAATGGTCTTGACAGATCCTCCGGCTGCCCTGGAGAAGGGCCTCTGCGGGCGGATAGTTCCGCTTTTTGGAGCCCGCAGAAAAACCTTACGATTCTTATGCCTGGTAAAAGCAGGCGTAAGGCCTGCTTTTACCAGGATAAGAGTTCAAAAAAGTTGTTTTTTAAAAATTCGCTGATTTATCATTTAAAAATACTTTTTAAAAAAGGTAAGTTTATTTTTAGCCCTGTAAAAAAAATGTATTATTTTTTTCAAAAAATTACATTTTTGTTTAAAATACTTAATTTATTGTAATTTCAAGTCATTTTAAAAATGTGATTTAAAAAAAAAATGTATTTAAAGCTTTACTATGTTTTTGGGGTGATCTCCGTTCATATATTTGACAGGTCTTCCTGTCAAATGTATGAAGGGAGATTCCCTTCTGTGATTGGCTCCCCATGGCCCACGTGAGCCCAGGAATGCTGCGAACTACCTGCGCCCCAGGGATACGTGGGCCCTGTGCACTTCAAGTTTGGAGAGGCCCAGGAGTGGAATCGTGCGCGTCCCGGGAGCCCTCGGGTAAGGGCGTCGATTTTTCCAGATCGCAGGCCTCTGCCCGCGGGAGGCCTGCGATCGGAAAATACGGGCCAATGTATATTTACAAAGAAAAATTGACGTACACCACCAAAATTTACAGCAATGCAAAAGCCAGCCGAGAAAAACAGTGGCAGGAAACACTGCTGCATTAGCAGCCGCAAGGGCATGAACATCGGACAGGCACTTGGGAGTACAGTAACTTCTACCATCTACAAGGCAAAAGTAAGGAGTGTGATGGAATACTCTCCACTTGCCTGGATGAGTGCAGCTCCAACAACACTCAAGAAGCTCGACACCATCCAGGACAAAGCAGCCCGCTTGATTGGCACTCCATCCACCTTCAACATTCACTCCTCCCACCACCGGCGTACCGTGGCTGCAGTGTGTACCATCTACAAGATGCACTGCAGCAACACACCAAGGCTTCTTCGGCAGCAACTCCCAAACCCGCGACCTCTTCCACCTAGAAGGACAAGGGCAGCAGGTGCATGGGAACACCACCACCTCCAAGTTCCCCTCCAAGTCACACACCATCCTGACTTAGAAGTGAAGGGGTTAAAATGAACCCTCTCAGAATTCAGACAGCCGAGGTGACCACTAATTAAGTGAAGCCAGCAAAATTAAAATCAGAACAAAGGAGTGGGGTCATGTGAAGATGAACTAAAAGGAACCAGGTGGCGATAAGGAGTCTCATACTAACAACTTTCTTATATGAAAAACAAAGATAAGACAGTACAGATTGGAAAAGTGCTACTCTTGCTAGTCTTGCACAAAGGAAGCTTTGCAAAACCAAGATAAGACGCAGCTGTGGGACAAGACAGAATGTGTTCTGAGTAAGCGATAAGGAATGTGCTGCTTTAGCTAAAAATTGTAGACACAGCAGAATATAGGGGTCATGGAAATTTGACCTGTGACCAAAGGCATAGTAAGATGTAACTAACCTTTACTAATACTGAAAAGAATAAATAAGCCATATGTGATCAGGTGATTATTGTAATACAATGTGATTGGATGAAAATAGAATAAAAAGCTGTACCAACCAAGAGAGAACGAGAAGGGTATCACTAGACCGCGGGGTCTATGACCTTCTCCCAGAACGTTCTGTTATTAAACGGTGTACTTTTACTTTAAGACAGACTCGAGTGAATTTATTTTTCACCAACAGAAGTATATCGTCGATCCTTCATCGTCGCTGGGTCAAAATCCTGGAACTCCCTCTAACAGCACTGTGGGAGCATCTCCACCACACAGACTGCAGCGGTTCAAGAAGGCGGCTCACCACCACCTTCTCCAGGGCAATTAGGGATGGGCAATAAATGCCGGCCTTGCCAGCGACACCCACATCCCATAAACGAAGAAAATAAAACGTAAGACTCAATGTGATAGGCCTGATCTGCACTCAGCCCCTTAAGAAGTTGTATTGCAGTACTTGATGGACTTATTTGAATTCATGGTAAATTAATTAAACAAAACTGTAAAGTCAAGCTGATTTAATTAATTTAAAAATAAGTCCCTAGCTTCTTGCTCGGTGACAATGGTGGTGGTTGGGAGGGGTGTGGGAACTGGTAAAGCAAAATATATTCCACAGCCCGTTTACGGGAATTATTCAGAAATGGATTTACCTTAAATCTTACTACGAAAGAAAAAAAGACTTGGATTTATATAGCGTCTTTCACGACCGTAGGACGTCTCAGTGTAGTCACTGCTGTAATGTAGGAAACACGGCAGACAATTTGCGCACAGCAAGATCCCACAAACAGCAAGGTGTAAATGACCTGATAATCTTTTTTTTGTGATGTTGATGTAAGAAATAAATAATTGACAAGACGCTTGGTTCTGCAGGTGATAAATAAAAGGGCTCGAATGACACAGATGGATGCAATGAAACATGCACTCAGTTTCCAAGGGATGCACTCAGGACAATAATTTCTTAGGAAGGGCTACAAGTTCAATTCACTGCGCAGGAGTAGCCCACAAGGTGCAATAGTGGGAAGGTCGAATGACATGGGCAAGGTTACTGCATGTATAGCTCTTAAACAGGTATAGTGTTGCCAGTAATTCCCTCGTGATGAATCTACAGGTCTGTGGTTAAGTGAATGTGGACGAAAGCAGAAATTGACTGCCTCTCAAGGATTTCACCTACTACAGGAGACTTTGGTTTATCCGGAGGTTGTATGTCCGGAAACCTCGATCTACCGGCAGAAATCAGGAGCCGTTTTGTTCGTTTTTTTTTCTTCTCGTGGCTTTTTTTCCCCAAACAGTCAGGCTCTGGAAAGTCTCTCTGAAGCTGTTGCTAAGCTACAGAGACGCTTCCAAGGTACGGGCCGACTGTTTAGAAGCTGTTGCCAAGCAACAGTGTTTGTTGTCAGATACGGAGATGAAAACCTCTGTATGCTTCAACAACATTAACGCTGGTATGTCCGGCAGTTTTGATAGATCGGCAACAGCTCGGTCCCGTCGGTGCCGGATATCACAAAGTTTCCTGTACAATGACTGGTTATTATGGGGTAAGATTTTTGTACAGGATTATTTGCTACGTGAAATTTTGAAAAGGGTGCTCACTGAAACTTGTCATTGTACTTAATCAATTCAAGCTTTTGTCTCACTTTTCTCTGTGTGATTTTTTTTCCCCATCTATTTTTATTTTCTCTTTTCACTCATTTGAACATTAGGAACAGGAGTAGGCCATTCAGCCCCTTGACCCGTTCCGCCATTCAATTAGATCATGACTGATCTGGAGCTCAACTCCATTTACCTGCCTTTGCTCCCCATCACTTAATACTCTTACCTAAGAAAAATCTGTCGCTGAGTCTTGAAAATTTCAATCGACGCCGCATCCACCTTTTGAGGGAGAGCGATCCACATTTCCACTATCCTTTGTGTGAAAAAGTGCTTCCTGATTTCACTCCTGAATGGCCCAGCTCTAATTTTAAGAATGTGCCTTGTTTGGATTCCCCCACCAGAGGAAATAGCTTCTCTGTATCTACTCTAGCAACTCCTTTTAAACACCTCAACCGTCTAAACTCAAGGGAATACGATCCAAGTTTAGGCTACCTGTCCTAATAATTTAATCCGTTAAGCCACGGTATCATTTTGGTAAATCTCGTTGTGTTCCCTCCAAGGCCAATATATCCTTCCTGAGGTGCAGGGACCACAACTGAATACAATATTCTAAATGGGGTCTGACCAAGGTTAGAAACATAGAAGATAGGAGCAGGAGTAGGCCATTCGGCCCCTCGAGCCTGCTCCGCCATTTAATGAGATCATGGCTGATCATCCAAACTCAGTACCCTGTCCCTGCCTTCTCCCCATATCCCTTGATCCCTTTAGCCTTAAGAAGTATATCTAACTCCTTCTTGAATATATTTAATGAATTGGCCTCAACTGCCTTCTGTGGTAGAGAATTCCACAGGTTCGCCACTCTCTGGGTGAAGAAATTCCTCCTCATCTCTGTCCTAAATGGCTTACCCCTTATCCTTAGACTGTGACCCCTGGTTCTGGACTCCCCCGCCATCGGGAACATCCTTCCTGCATCTAGTCTGTCTAGTCCTGTTAGAATTTTATACGTTTCAATGTTCTCTACAATTGAGGCATAACTTCCTCCCCTTTGTATATCAGGCCCTTGAGATTACATTCCAATAGCCTTTTTGTACCTGTGCACTGGCTTTTAGTCATTTGTGTACCTGAACACCCAAATCCTGTTGTGCTGCCAGTTTCTAGTCTCTTGCCATTAAGAAAATATTCAGATTTGTCTTTCTTGGATCAAAGCGGAATACCTCACACTTCCCCATATTGAACTCCATTTGCCATAGTTTTGCCCACTCACTTAATCTGTTTATGTCCCTTTGTAGCTTCCTGCTCCCATCTACACACTTACTGTTCCTGCAAACTTGGATATACAACTCTCTATTCCTTCATCCAAGTCATTGATATATATGGTGAAAAGCTGAGGCTCGAGTACAGATCCCTGAGGAACACAACTAGTCATATTCTGCCATTCAGAGTACATTCCCTTTACCCCTACTCTCTGTGACCTACCCAACAACCAAATACAGGTAGACTATCCTTTATCCGAACTTTCGAAAACCGAAAACCTCTAAAAACGGAATTTTTTTTCATTCAGTGTAAGTCGTGCGCACGACATGACCAGAGTGGCGCACGACTTACGCTGAGCAGGGCAGAGGGTCACAGAGTTCCCTCCTGGGTAGGAGATTGCAGGCCGAGCCGGGCAGTGTGAAGGAGGTACCGGGAGAGTGAACCCAACAATACAGCGGCCCGTCCGATAGCTACAGCGGCCCGTCCGATATTCTTTTCTCCCCCCGACCCGAACCGAACCGCGGCCCGTCCGATATTCTTTTCTCCCCACCCACCCAACCCCCGACCTGATTTGCGGGCCAGCTTAGTAGGAGTCAGCCGATATCCGGCTTTCCAGAGAAGCAGGAAGGGGAATGAGACACGGAACAGTCGCAAGAGGTAGCCTGAACTTTTTAAATTTATAGTAAATACAAATTTCCCAGTCTTATAATAATACCTTCTGAAATCCGAAAAATTCCGAAAACCGAAACTCAGCTGGTCCCAAGGCTTTCGGATAAGGGATAGTGTACCTGTATCAATCCATCTCCTAAGGTACCTCCAATTTCACACACTCTCAATTTTGCTAATAATCCCTTGTGCGGAATCTTATCAAATGCCTTCTGAGGTCCACATAGACAAGCTCCATAGACTCTCCCCTGTCCACCTCATTAGTGACCTCCTCAAAAAATTCAACTATATTAGTCAGACATAACCTACCCTTCATAACTCCATGCTGACTCTCTCTGATCAGCTCATGCTTATTCAAGTACTCAGTCACTCTGTCCCTGCTAATAGTTGCAGGGATATTACTGGAATCTGAAATCTTTCACCTATCTCTTTGTAAAGATCTAAAGGCCTTAGAGAGGGTACAGAGGAGGTTTACCAGAATGTTACCAGGGATGAGGGACTTCAGTTATGTGGAGAGGTTGGAAAAGTTAGGACTGTTCTTCTCGGAACACAGAAGGTTCAGAGGTGACCCAATAGAGGTTTTCAAGATGATGAGAGGTTTTGATAAGAGTAGAGAGAGAAAAACTATTCTCCCTGGCGAGTGGGTCAATAACCAGAGGTCATAGATTTAAAATCATTGACAAAAGAGGAGTATATTCAAGGCCGAGAGTGATAGATTTTTGGACTCTAGGGGAATCAAGGGATATGGAGATCGGGCAGGAGAGTGGAGTTGAGGTCAAAAATCAGCTGTGATCTTACTGAATGGCGGAGTAGGCTCGAAGGGCCGTATAGCCGACTCCTGCTCCTAATTCTTAGATGTAGATCTAGACGGGAGGTGAAGAGAAATGTTTTCATTCAGAGAGTTGTCGGGATATGGAACGCTCTGCCTGAAAAAGGTTGTTGAAGCTGATTCCATAAATAATTTTAAGATGGGAGATGAGGATGAGGAACCTACAGGGTTACGGACAAAAAGCGGGGCTGTGGGACCAAGCATGACTGCTCTTTCAAAAAGCTAGCACAGGCACGAATGGCCTCCTTCTGTGTTAGAAGTTTCTGTGAGTTCATCCTCCAAATATTATTTACACCGATTCAATGTTCGATAGCTACGCCAGGGTTCATAGTCTAGTCACTTGAAAAGCCTTACCTTGGCAGGAACACAGGTTTCTGTGCTAGATGTTCCCGTAGTTCAGGAGAGGTAGAATCTGAATTCATATAACGATCCAAAAAGTCCGACCAGCGCTGCAATAAAACAGACAAGTGTTATTTAAATATGATCAGCCACATAGGTGATGGTAGATTATTTACTACATGTATAATTTTTTTTTTTTTTTAAGTTGAAGTTCAACCTCCACATACAATTATAAATCCCTTCCAATATGAGTGGGGGAGGGGGGGGAGAAATAAAATCACCTAGGGACACTGTTCCTTTAAATAAAACTGCACTTAGTGTCATGAGATTTCTCCCATCTCTGCTGATTCACATCCTCACTTTGAGGCAGAAGCTCAACAGTGAGATCTTGGAGACCAACAAAAGAAAATAAAGACTTGAAAGACTTGCCTTTCTATAGCGCCTTTCACGACCTCAGGACGTCCCAAAGTGCTTTACAGCCAATGAAGTGCTTTTTGAAGTGTAGTCACTGTTGTAGGAAACGCGGCAGCCAATTTGCCCACAGCAAGGTCCCACAAACAGCAATGTGAAAATGACCAGATAATGTTTTTTTTTTTTTTTTTTTAAAGTGTTGGTTGAGGGATAAATATTGGCCAGGACACCGGGGATAACTCCCCTGCTCTTCTTCGAAATAGTGCCATGGGTTCTTTTACGTCCACCTGTGAGGGCAGACGGGGCCTCGGTTTAATGTCTCATCCGAAAGACGACACCTCCAACACCTAAAAGGCTGACACCTGCAACATGGCATGGATAAGTCAGGGGTAAGTTAATTTTGACACATCCAAGCTTCATTAAAATGATAAAACAACAGTAACAATAAAGAACCGATCATAAAATGAGTCAAAAATGTACAACACAGAAACGGCTGTTTGATCCAACCAGTCAGTGTTGGGTTTTATCCTCCACATGGGTAGAAGTTTCAATCCCAATAAAACAATAAATGAGACACAACTCTAACCCAATATAGACCAGGCAAAAGCTTGGCCAGAAGCTGATTCATATGTAGAGGTTGAGCTTGAATCAAAATGCAGGAAGATTTTAGCTACATCTATTCAAACTATACCAAAGATTTGCAAGTTATCCTTGTTCTTCAGTCTTCTTGGACTCAGGCCTCTACTGCCAAGAAAGTGGATGGGCATCATGCTCCCAGACCTCAGTCCAAAATCCACTTTGTGCAGCTACTAGGAGTTGGAGTTAGTATCTACTTTTGGACTACTTTGTGAATTATAACAATGTCGTAAAAAGCACTCACAATCAAGGGTTTGAAAAAAACATAGTATAGGTAGCTGTCATAAAGCTAGCATCTAGAGGAACCCTGAATATGTCGGCCCAAAATGCAAGTAGAGTGAGCTCTATCGTTCATGACTCCTGCTCTACTCGGATATGGTAGCCCAGTGGTGACTGGGAGAGGATCATAAAGAAGAATACCCTCAGTCAACTAGTCCTGGGACTCAGTGAAGTAACGACTAACACTACTAACAATAATCAGCCCCAGGACAGTGACATCGTAGCACAGAGAATTCGACCCAACACAATTGTCACTAAGCAAAAGGAAAAATATCTGTCATATTGGGCAGAAACAACAAAAACCCAAAACAAACTCAATTGCTACTTGGCCCTAAACAGACAATACAACATGGCTGAATACCTGACCACGGTAAAAGATAGCAAATTGAGAAAAACCTTGACTATGTACAGACTTAGTGAGCATAGCCTGGCTATCGAAAAAGGCAGACACAGACAGACCTGGCTGACAAGAGAGAACAGGATATGCTCTCACTGCAGTCAGGGAGTGGTGGAGACAGAGATGCACTTCCTCACAGCTTGTGGAAAATATCAGGGCATAAGGGAGAATTTCTACCCAAAATTCACAAAAATATGCCCTGAATTCAGAAATTTGAATGACGACCAAAAACTCCCATACCTACTAGGGGAACAGAGAAATTGTGTAACCTTAGCGGCACACTATGTTACAGCTTGCCATAAACAGAGGGACAACCATTAAATCTAAGAAAAAAGTATATACAAATTATATGAATGTATATTTATACACTCAGGGGTATATCTGTTTATACACTGTATGGATAGATCTGCGTTTATGTGTTCAACCATAAATGTTTTTCGATGCTTTGGCAACATAAGATGTACCTTGTCATGCCAATAAAGCAATTTGAATTGAATTGAATTGAATTGAATTGAATTGACTGACACTGGACCATAAGTTCAAATCTACCATGGCAAGTTGTGAAACCAAACTGAATAAATCTGGTCATTTGTATCCCAGCTGGTCGTAAAATCCAACTGGGAGCCTGCCACTACTACCCAGTCTGGCCTACACGTGACTCCAGTCCCACGCAGTTGTAAACAACCGCTACAAAGTTCAAAAACAAGTTAAAACATCTGACAGACCCATTGACAATGATCCACGCTTTGTATTAGGACAATCCCAGTACAATCAACCCTACAAAGTCCTCCTCACCAACACAAAGTCGGGAGGACTAGCTTGACTCTCAGATCTATCAGCCAACATCGCAAACTCCTCCATCATCATCCCTGGGTATGTCCCACCAGCAGGGCAGACCTACCTGAGGTGAGGGCACAGTGATTTCGTCAAGTAGCCCTGGCAGTTCTCAACATTAACTCCTGACTCCATGAAGTCTCAAATAAGGTCAAGGAAATGGCCTGATCACCACCTATTGTCCTTCTCAACTAACAAATCAGATCCGAACATCATTTGGAGGAAGCTCCAAGAGAAGCAAGTTCACAGAATATATTCTGCGTGGGGGGGACTTCAATGTCCACCACAAAGAGTGGCTTGATAGTACCACCACTGACTGAACTGACCAAGTCCTGAAGTACACAGCTGCCAGGCCCAGAGCCTGCATCAGGTGCCACGAGAAACAATATGAGGAAGTAACAGCAATGGTAGGAATAACCACCGCACAGTCCTTGTGAGGACAAAATCTCATCTCCACAGTGAGCACATCTTACATTGGGTAGGGTGGCACTAATGCCATGCTAAGGGACGATCTAGCAACCCAAAACATCAGCATCCGTGAGGCTCTGTGAACCATCAGTAGCAGAGTTGCACGCCATCTGTGACTTCATAGCCCAAGCACATCCCTCATCTCGATGGTCATCAAGTCAAAGGACAAACCCTGGTTCAATGGGGAGAGCATAAAGGCATGCCAGGAGCAGTACCAAGCATACATTAGAATGAGGTACTTCGTGAAGCTTCTACCTGCATGCTGAACACCAAAAGGGCCAGCAATAGACAGCTAAGCAGCCCCACAGCAACGGAGCACAGCAAAGTTCTAAAGCCTTACCACATCCAGTCAAGAATGGTTGGTGGAATGCTAGGCAGCAGGAGGAGGAGGGTCCATGAACATCCCCTCCTCAACCACTGTAGTCAAGCACGTGAATGCAAAAGCAAAAGCTCAAGTGTTTGCAAGCGTCTTTATGCAGAGTGACCAATTCTACACGGTCTCCTCCCGAGGTCCCCAATATCACAGGTGCCAATTCAGTGCATTCTTTGTGACACTGAGAAGCATCTTGAGTGCACTGGACCCAGCTAAGGCAATGGGCTCTTGACAACATCCTGGCTGTGCAGCGGAAGACCTGCACACCAGAGCTAGCTGATCCCCTAGCCAAGCTGTTCCAGTATAGCTAAGACACAGGCATCTATCCAACAATGTCAAAGATTTCTCAGGTATATCCCATTCACAAAAAACAGGATAAAGTCTAACCCAGCCAATTACTGCCTTATCAGCCTCGTTCCAATCAGTAGTGATGGAAGGAATCCTCAAGAGTCATCAGGCAACACCTGCTCACCAATACCCTGTTCACTTGGCCCTGAACCTCATTACACCCTCGATCGAGACACGGGCATAAAATCTGAATAGCAGAGGAGAGGTGAGAATAGCCGCCCTCGACATCAAAGCAGCATTCGACTGAGTATGGCACAAATGTACCCTAATAAAACTGGGGTTAATTGGGTGGGAGCGCGGTTAAAGGGAAAACTGTTCAGTGGCTAGAGTCATACCTGACACAAAGGATGATGGTTGTGGTTGTTGGAAGCCAATCATTGCAGCCCGAGGATGCCGGTGTTTCGCAGGGAAGAGTCCTTGGTCCACCCATCTTCAGCTGCTTCGTCAATGATGTTCCCTCCATTATGAGGCTAAGAGTGGGGCTGTTTGCTTGTGATTTCACAGTATTCAGCTCCACATACAACTCCTCTGATAATGAAGCAGCCCATACCAATCAGGATCTGCATAACACCCAGGCTTTAGGTGACAAGTGGCAGGTATCATTCATGCTACCCAAATGTCAGGTAATGACCATCCCAAAGTAAAGAAAGCCCAGCCATCTCCCCATGATCTTCAATAGCACCACCATCGACAACTCCCCAGCCATCAAGATCTCGGAGGTCAACAATGGCTATAAGCTTAACTGGACCAGCCATATCAACACCATGGCTATAAAAGTGTGGCAGAGGCTGGGTACTCTGACCCCTCAAAATTTCTCCAACATGTACAACACTCATCGGGAATGTGATAGAATATTCATCAGCTGCCTGGATGGGTGCAGCCACAACATTCAATAAGCGCGATATCGTCCAGAACAGTGCAGTCCGCTTAATTCTCGTGCCATAAAATACTGACACTCTCTACCATCAGTGCACTGTGGCTGCAGTGTGTATAACCTGTAGGATGCAATGCAGCAACTCACCAAGGGTACTTCGATAACACTTTCCTCCCCTATCACTAAGGATAAAAGCAGCAATGTTGTGGGAACATCATCTCTGCAAGGTTCTCCTCCAAGCTATGTATCATCCTGACTTGGGACATATATTGCTGTTCCTTTGTTATCGCTGGGCCAATATTCTGGAATTTCCTACCTAGCACCTTCACCACTAGGACTGCAGTGGTTCAAGAAGGCCCACCACTACCTGCCCTGGGCAACTAGGCGTGGCAATTAATGGAGCCTTGCCAGTATAGCCCACATCCCAAGAACAAATTAAAAAAAGGAGGGAGTAACAAGAAATATATTTTATAACTTTACCATGTATTGGGGTTTCCCCAATGTTTTACTTTCAAAGGAAACAGACAGCTGCCTAAATCAATTAAAGCTGGTTTGTGCTGTTCCTCTAATTGATGAGTGCTCTGTGCAAATCATACTTCCTTTCAATGGAAGAAAAGATGAAGTGGATAAAACTTCAGCATAATTACTTCCAACGAAGATAAATTGGATGGCAGCTTGATTCATCGAGTAGCATGCGCACCTCCTAGCTTGGTTCAAACCCCAATCCAGGACTTGGTCATATCTGAAGCCAAGCAGAGCACTGAGGGAGTGCTGCACTGCCAGGGGTGCCAACTTTCTGATGACATTACATTAAACTGGCAGTTCCAGTGGTGCAGATGAACATTCAAAAAAAAATCGTCCAGCAGCATTTGAAGAAAAGTAGAGTGTTCTTCCAGTGGCCAGCGTTCCGCCATCAACCAACACCACCACAAACAGGTTGACCAGTCAGTCATTCAGTTCACCGCTGTTTGCGACATCTTGCTGTGTGCAAAAAACTGTTGCACCTGAAGTCACTGCATAAGGGAAGCGTTTGGAGACATTACTGGGAGATGCGAGAAGGTGCTATATAAATGCAAGTCTTTCGTTCTTTCAAGTCTTTCTATCTCAAACAATATTTGGTAGAAGTTAATGATGGGGGCAAAGAATAGCTCGGTCCTTGTGGCCAACAAGTTACAGTGGATTTATGCTAAGTATGTCATGTTTACGGACCTTACGTGCTAAAATGAGAGCAAAGGGACAGTTTCAAATATAGAAAAGCCCAAGAACCCACGGAATTAACTTTTCAGTATCTCCGTGATTCCTGTTATTTAATTAAATTCTACAAATTGTATGTGCACTTCCACATTAAGTCTTTGCCCACTTCTGGACAAATGTGATGAGGAAATGAAGTCCATTACCAAATAACAGTTAAGTAGAGTAGCAGTTAAGATGCTCAGATGCCACCCCCTTTTGTAGCCAATTCCATTCATGCAAGCCACCGTTTTTATGACAATGTGCGACTCCGCTCACAGTAAGACTGTGTTCATTCACTTCTGTCTGGGATGTGGGCTGGATACGTTGTAGCCGTGAAATACTGGAGCTTGAGGTTCAATAAACTGACACAGGCACAAGCTGTAATGAAGGCAAGAGTCAACACAATATAGGAACCACAACATTATGTGGAGGAAAATCTGTGTATTCCCTTTGTTGTTATATGTACAATTTTGGGAAAAAAAAAGTTTTATTTATACATGGAACTTAAAATGGATCTTCCGGATTCTCCAAATCTAGGTGTTTCTGGCAAAATAAAACTATCCTGTCGCACAGACAGGACCCCCAGGTACTTTACACTCTTGGCTGGGAGTACCCCTCATCATTCATCAATCTTAACTTCAGTTTTGTGTCAAGCGCACCTCTGCTTCCACAGGATCGTCTGAGTTTTCCTCTTCAGTGTCCAACAGGTCAATGGTTAGTGACACTTGTTCTCGGCTGTGTATGAACGTAAGCTAGGAAGAAAGAAAACAAATAATGAATTTCGAAAGTACACCCAATATTTGTCTTTACGGTTAAATTATATTCGATCTATCAACCTACATTGTGGGAACACTCCACACAAAGATCTCTGTAGCTCAGCATGATCATTTTATTAAGCGATGTCTGCATTAAGTACATAAAAACACCGCAAGGCACTTCAAGACCGTCTCTCTTTCCCCCCCATCCCATATTTATTCCTACTTACCAACTATCTTGCAATATTTCTCAATCTCTTTGTCCCAAAATATATATTGAAACTGAAAGGATTAAATAATCAAAGTACATGGCTGAGAATAAGCACATTTCAAGTGGGATAAAAAAGAAATTGGGGCCAAATAAATAGGGGGAAAAAATGCCAGTGAACGAATGATGTCAAAATCTGCTTGACTTAACATACACTCCTGCACTCTAACCTTCTGAGCTAGGTGAAAACTTGGCCTTTGCAGCTTCTGTTTAGAAACCTAACTGCCTTTGTCACCATCGCTTTATCTCCCCCTGGTCACAACTCAAGGGACAGCCTCGTTCGGACAACCCTTGCCAAGCACCCGAGACCAAGGACTTCCCAATACAATAGGCGAAAGTGTTTATCGATTAGCGGGACAGACTAACAATTTGCTTATTGTTCAGTCTTTGAAGAAACAACTTCAAAGCCTAGCTCATCAGCATTTAAAGCACCTTTTTCCTGGAGTCACATTTTTCTAAAAGAACTCGTGTGAAGACACATTGGCCTAGAAATTCGGTGGGCTGCGCCACCAGTTAGCGCCCAAAGAGGGCACTTAGTGGGTTTAGCGCCACTGGCCACGCCTCCCGCAAAATTTAGCGGGGCACTAATGGCGGCGTTAGCCTGTAGTGCTGCGCCACCACCGATGACGTCGTCGGTGTGCGCAGCGCCCCGCTACCGCCCCGATCGCGATATTTGGTCGCGCCCCCCGCTGTAACGCCGGTTGCAATTTGCGACTGGTTCAGGGGAGCCTACCTGCGGCGGTAGTGGCGCTAATTAAAGGGGAGGTGCGGGGCGGCCATTTCTTTTGCTGGCCGCCTGCCAGCACCTCCTCGCGCCGCCGTCCCCGGCCTCCTGAGCCCCGCCCCCGGGCAGTGCCAGCTGTGTCCCAAGAGCCCAGCACTTCTCCTCGGTGCCGGGCTCTTTTGCCGGCACTCGCGATCTCTGATCGCGCTGGTGCAGGCCCCTCCCCTTTAAGAAAGAGAGGAAGGCCTGCAGTACCGCAGCGCGCCGTGCTGCAGCGTGTGGCGCTGCGGCACGTTGCACTGCGATATTCAGTTGCAGCGCCCCAAGAGGGATGCGGGGCGCCTCGAGCAGCGCCCCGCTTCCGTTTGGGGCGCTGAAACTGAATTTCCGGCTGGCGCAAGCGGCTCCGTCCGGAGCGGTAATTCCGACGCCCAGGCGAGCTTGCGCCACCGAATTTCTAGGCCATTACATTAAAATACAAGCTTAAAACGTAACTGTTTCCCCTCCAAATGCTTTCTGTAGAAAAATGGTCAAAAAATCCCACAGTGTGGCAAATACACTTTAAAAGTAGGAGCTGAGGGACTTGGGGGGTTAAAATATAAAATCTTTGAAATTGGGCACATTAATAAAATTGTTGAATAAAGAGCATTTTTTAAAATTCATTCACGAGATGTGGGCATCGCCAGCAAGGCCAGCGTTTATTGCCCATCCTTAATTGCCCTTGAGAAGGTGGTGCTGAGCCACTGAGTGGCAGAGGGCAGTTAAGAGTCAACCACATTGCTGTGGGTCTGGAGTCACATATAGGCCAGGTAAGGATGGCAAATTTCCTTCCTTAAAGGACATTATGGATTTTTAGCTTTTTACTCCAGATTCATTTAATTGAATTTAAATTCCCCAGCTGCCGTGGTGGGATTTGAACTCACGTCTCCGGATCATTAGTCCAGGCCTCTGGATTACTAGTCCAGTAACATAACCACTATGCTACTGTACCCCAGGATCCTAGGTTGTATAAATAGGCACACAGAGTAAGAAAGCAAGAAGTAATGATACAAATCAATGAATGGGCAATAAAATATTGTCCAGCTTTGGGTAGCCTTCTTTACACATGATGTCAAGGGCATGGAAAGGGTACCGAAAATAAGAGGCTTTAGCTATGAGAGACTGGAGAAACTGGGGCTCTTTTCACCAGAATTTAAGAGGCGAAAAAAAGACAGACTTGGATTTATATACAGTAGCACATTTCACAATCTCAGGACATCCCAAAGCGCTTTAGAGCCAATGAAGTACTTTTGAAGTGTAGAAACTGTTGTAATGTAGGAAACGCGGCAGCTAATTTGCACACAGCAAGCTCCCACAAACAGCAAATGCGATAATGACCAGACAAACTGCTTTAATGATGTTGATTGAGGGATAAATATTGGCCAGGGCACACACAGAGATCTGACAGAGTTGTTCAAAATGATGAGGGTTTTGATAATGTAAAGGGGGGGGGGGGAAAGAGGAGAGAGTATTTCCGCTGGTGGGTGAGTTGGTGAATAGAGGGCATTGGTTTAAGATTATCACCAATAAACAAAGAAAGAGATTAGGAATTATCATTTTTAACGCAGTGGGTTGTTAGGACAGGGAATGCCCTATAAGAGACAATGGTCGAAGCAGTACCCATAATTGCTTTTAAAAGGGAAGTATATATAAATATATAATAAAAAAATTAAAAGGGCAAGGGAAAATTGGACAAAATGGAAAGCTGATTGAGGGAATACTTGTATTACAATTGTCAGATCAGTGCAATGCAGTGCACTTCTCACCAATGCTGCAGTTATAACATAAATGCACTCTATATCTGGCGTTAGGGCCTGACTGGGTACTAGATCAAAGCAGAGTGAGACTTTGAGGAGGGAGTCCTTTCCCCCTTTGCTTCATTATCAGTTCAGCCCTTTATACCCAATTTACATTCCACAAGACGAAACCACATTCCTCGGACACTAAGCGTAGCCTGAACGCCCAATCAGATAACCGGCAGAGGCACAATAGGCCACATGGGCTCCTCCTGTGCCGCAAGGTGCTATGATTCTAAGAGGAGGGAACGGAAAGCTGGAGAATGTCAGACCTGCAGTAAAAACCTACTAGTTTATGGCTGAATCCACCTTAACAGCAATGGATTGCACAGCACAGAACGAGGGGAGGGGGAGATTTCCTGAATTATGCATTCCAAATCCCAAATGGGGTTCAGTGGAGGGTGGTATTTATAAAGAAGTAAAAGTCTTATGTGACACGCTGTCATACATATAGCAAAAACACAAGTCATCTGAACCCTCCAGTTATGTTACAGCCGCTAATCACTCCCAGCTATTCAATATTTATATCCCATCCAAATTCACTCCCATTAAATTTCAGTCTTTAAATCATTCCCATAGCCACTACTTGACACACAAATTATCTGAATTCTTCAATTAGATTACAGCTCGTAACTCATTCCCAGGTACCCACTGCTCTTTGTATGTGAACTATTTTCATTTACTTTTCATACTAAGTAGAATAAAGTAGACGCTACATGGTTTATGTGCTCAATTATACGTGAAATGCTTTTGTAGTCGGTAATGTTTAAACTTTTATATGAATTGTTACTAATGCACACAATACACTTTTAATACTCCCCATTATGTCACATTATCTTTCCCTCTCTGTAGATAGTCACCATCTTAAAATTCCAACTGGTACATGAGTTATTAGATGTACTGAGTTGTTTTAGTCACAATTGTTTTCCTCAAGACTTGAAGCCACTACAGGAAACTCTCGTATAAACGGCGCCTAAATATCCGGAATTCTCTATTAACCGGCAAAATTCATACTCTGAAAACAACACCTCAATAACCGGCAATGTTGCCGAGTCCGAGTCTCCCGCGGTGGCCGAGTTAGTCAGTGGGGGTAGTTCTCCAAACTGCCACTACTCGGCTTTTTGGCGCTGTCGGAAATCCGAACACCTCAATAGCAGGAGTCTGACTCTAAAAAGGCAAGAGTCCACTAAGCATGCAGACATCTGGGACATGTTTAAGAAAGCTTCCAAAAGAGTTGAAGCAGTGGAAGTGCCTGAAGAATCTGTTGAAGTGCATGATCCTGATGACCCAGCTGACATGGATATTCCTGATGACCCAGCTGACTTGGAATAAGTGTACGGTAGCACGACTGACCTGCTGAGTTTTTCCAGCATTTTCTGTTGTTATTTTGGAATAAGTGCACAGTCAACTACAGTACTGTATACAGTCGTTTAATTACTTAACAGTAAAACAAAATGTATACAGTAAAGAGTTATGGATTACCCTCAACTGGCAGTACTGTACTTAATCAAGCATCTTCCACCATCCATTTAACACAACATTCTGTAGCCGAGTACCCAATTACTGTATACTGCACATTTCTTGATTTTTTAAATTTTTGTTTGTTAAAAATAGCCTCAGTATTTAACCCTCTCAGTCATCCGGAATTTTTAATCAACCGGCACCATCCTGGTCCCGTCGGTGCCAGATACCAAAGAGTTTCCTGTATTAACATTTGGCTCCAAACCAAAGACCAAAATTCGGAATACGTTTGGACGTACGGCATCACGCACTGCTTAAATGTCACAATTGCAGCATTGAACTCCATTCCAAAGAACTAAAGCAACACAGGACTTATGATGGGATCCCACCATGTGATAAATCTGTAGTTGTGTAACACTGAAGTCACATCACACCCCACTTGACTCCTGTTCGGTGCCACTTCCCTCAATCACATTCCTGGTCACACCTCCCTAAACGTCATTCAAAAAGGGTTTCTGCCAGTGATGGATCGGTATCTGAACACACACTTACCTTAAAACAGTTCTCATCTGACATGAGCTGCTCAGCCTTGCGCTGGTAGTTGCTTTCGATAACCGCTCGGGAGGATATGGTTGCCAGGGAACCTCCAGTGGCACAGTTATTACTCTCTGCTAGGTACAGATCGGTCACCTGTATACAGATTTCATCGCTCACAATATGCTGCAGCTGTAACGAGCAAAAACACAAAAAGCAGGGAACAGGTTAGTGATTCGAATACATCTTTTGATTTGAGGTCACGTTGGAAATTTAAGGGCTAGGTGAGCAATCCATCTCAGCGCAAGTCAAGCTGAGCAACCAATTCATTCCAGGGAGGTTTATAAAGAGACTGGTGTTAAATGGTGGCACCATGGCACAATGCACTGAAAGCCCCAGTGCACAACAGAGGGTGGGTGAAATGTCCACACCTGCACATTCCCAATCTGAGACATGCCACTGCTGGGAGGACCTGGGCAGAAGTCAGGTCAATCCCTACAAAGAAGGGCCACCCAGGCTACTTTTAACCTTCTAGAAGGGTATTGGTCAACTGGTATGTAACATGAGGAGACTCAAGGGGAGAATACACCTTTAAAGAAAAAGGTCATTGGGTGATTCATGTCCATACTTTCAACTACTGATAACTGTAGAAATGCTAATCCACAGCAAACTCATACTGACAGCGATTAATAGATTTCTACTGCCAGTCCCATAGTTTCCAACGGAATATCGTATAAAGAGCATCACAAGACATACCACAGGCAACGTTCAACCTTCCAATAAAGGAATTTCATAGAATCATAAAAATTTACGACACAGAAGGAGGCCATTCGACCCATCGTGTCCGTGCCAGCCGAAAAAGAGCACTCCAGCCTAATCCCACTTTCCAGCTCTTGGTCCGTAGCCCTGTAGATTACGGCACTTCGAGTGCATATCCAAGTACTTTTTAAATGCAATGAGGGTTTCTGCCTCTTTCAGGCAGTGAGTTCCAGACCCCCAGCACCCTCTGGGTGAAAAAAGTTCTCCTCAACTCCCCTCTAATCCTTCTACCCATTACTTTAAATCTGTGCCCCTTCATTTTCATGTTGAGTTTTATCCCTCCCCACTCTTGCAGACGCCCCAACAAAACGAACACTAAAATCCTACGCAATAGAGTTCACTGAAGTTTAGGATTTTATTTTTTGCCCTTTGTTAAGTCTGTGTGTTCTAGTTATTGTTAATAAGAATCACTGCACACAGACCACAAGAGTAAATTCAACAGGACTTTACTAGTCGGAGGTCAGGCTGAACTGCCCAATAAATCATTACACAGCACTTATATACCGGTGTGGTCACCACCGGTATTACAGTATACAGCAGCCAAGATAAAGTAGTGCATCTCTTAAAATAGTTCTCTTAAAGGTGGAACGGTTACATACACCACAATCCTCCCTTTTTAGCTTAACAGTATATATTCCCCATTAAACATAACATAACATATATACACAACTTCATGTAAAAACAGTTCACAGATTCAGTCTCTGAGGAGGCCTCCTGATCCGAGACGGATAACGCCTTTCAGGGGTCTCTGGTTCTCGTTGCTGGGGTGACTCATCTAGTTGATCCCCTATGGATAGGACATCATCATCAGGTACATTCACTTCTGAGGTAGATGCTTCAGGTTCACTAACTTCCTCCACGGTTGTCTCTGTCGTAACCATGGGCTCGACCCTTGTTCTCGATCCCACCAGTTGGTCAGCATGACGTCGCATTACATTTTCACCAACATCTACCGTGTACATCAGGGGTCCTTGTCTGGCCCGAATTGTTCCAGATTGCCATTTCTCATTTTTATAGTCCCTGACTAACACCGGTTGTCCTATTTCAAAACTCCGAGTGGGCTTGTTATTGATATGCTGGAACTGTTTGTTTTCGACTTCCCTCCGCACATTTGGTTTTAACAAGTCCAACCTGGACCGCAACCTCCTGTTATAGAACATCATGGCAGGACTTTGGTTTGTTGTTGCATGGGTGGCGTTTCGATATGCCAGTAGGAAATTGTCCACCTTGTGTTGCAGTGGAATCTGATCTTCGCTCATGGCCTTTATTGCCTTTTTGAACGTCTGTACAAACCTCTCGGCCAGCCCATTCGTAGCTGGATGATATGGGGCAGAGGTATAATGTTTCACCCCATTCTTCTTCAGGAATTTCTGGAATTCCTCTGACACGAACTGTGGTCCGTTGTCTGAACATATTTGCTCTGGCAATCCATTTCTTGCAAATATCGTTCTTAGCACCGCGATCGTCTTCTCCGAGGTAGTGGTAGTCATTTTAATCACTTCTGGCCATTTAGAATGTGCGTCCACTGCAATTAAAAACATGGAATCCATGAATGGACCAGCAAAGTCAATATGTACACGTTGCCATGGGGTTGAAGGCCATTCCCATGGATGCAGCGGTGCAATTGGAGGTGCATTTTGGACTTTCTGGCACCCTGAGCAGCTTTTCGTCAGATCCTCTATCTGTTGGTCGATACCCGGCCACCACACATAAGCCCTAGCAAGGCTTTTCATCTTGACTCCCCCCAGATGACCTTCATGTAGTTCTTTTAGAACTCTCTCTCTTAACTTAGGAGGGATAATCACCCTTGTTCCATACATCAATGTTCCCTGACAGATGGACAGCTGTTCTCGTCTTGCTGAGAATGCCGGTAACAGTGGATCACCATGGGCTGGCCATCCCTTTACTGTCAATTCGTAGACCCGGGACAGTGTCGGGTCATTCCTAGTCTCCCTTTCAATATTTGCATTGGTGACAGGTAAACATCTGATGATGGTCGAGTGAAATAACTCCACCGGGTCGACCGTCGGTGCCTCCTCCTCAGTAGGTAGTGGCAGGCGCGACAGCCCATCAGCATTACCATGCTGCTTTGTACATTTGAATTCTATCTGATATTGATGTGCCCCTAGGAAAAGGGACCATCTCTGGAGCCTCTGTGCTGTCATCACCGAAACACCCTTCTTAAGGTTAAAAATGGATACCAACGGCTGGTGGTCTTGTCAGCAGTGTAAACTTCTGGCCCTGCAGGTAATGATTAAACTTCTTTACTCCCCACACAAGGCTGAGAGCCTCCCTATCTATCTGAGCATAGTTGCGCTCAGCGGAGGTCAATGATCTGGATGCAAATGCGACTGGCCTTTCCAAGCCATTTGGCAACTTGTGTGAGAGTACTGCTCCAATACCATAAGGAGAAGCATCACAAGCTAAACGAATAGGTAGCGTTGGGTTGAAGTGAGCCAACACTTCCTCTGAGGTGATCAATGCCTTGCTTTTGCGAAAGGCCATCTTACAGTCCTCGCTCCACTTCCATGGTACTTCTTTCTGCAAAAGAGCGTTCAGCGGGTGCAGCACCGTGGATAGATTTGGCAGAAACTTATGGTAATAGTTAATCAACCCTAGGAATGACCTCAACTGGGATACATTTTCCGGAGCGGGAGCCTTCACAACAGCTTCGATCTTGTCAGGTGACTTGTGCAGCCCCTCCTGGTCAATGACATGACCACAGTACGAGATCCGTTTCTGAAAGAACTCACATTTCTGGCGATTAACTCGAAGTCCATATTCCTTCAATCTGGTGAGCACCCGTTTCAAATTTGCAAGGTGTTCCTCATCGTCATCTCCTGTAATCAGGATATCGTCCAAGTAACATTGAGTGCTTGGAATTCCCTGTAATACCTGCTCCATGGCCCTCTGCCAAATTGCTGGAGCCGAAGCCACTCCAAAAACCAGTCTATTATATCGATACAAGCCTCTGTGCGTGTTGATTGTGAGATATTGGCACGACTCTTCCTCAACTTCCATCTGTAAGTACGCTTGCGCCAGGTCTATCTTGGTGAAGTGTTTCCCGCCAGACAATGAAGCAAAGATATCCTCAATCCGCGGAAGCGGATATTGCACCGTGTGAAGCACCGGATTAACCGTGATCTTGAAGTCTCCACAGATGCGGACCTTCCCCGGTTCCCCTGGCTTGTTACTCGATGAACGCTTCATGACGGGAACAATGGGCGTGGCCCACTCACTCCAGTCCACCTTAGACAGTACTCCTGAACGTTCTAGCCCTTCCAGCTCAGCTTGCACAGCAGGTCGTATCGCATAAGGTACCGGTCTGGCTTTGAAAAATTTTGGGTTTGCATGTTCTGCAATCTGGATTTTTGCCTTAATTCCTCTCAGTGTTCCCAGTCCCTGTTGGAACACCTCTTTAGCCTCATCCAATATTCTGGACAATCGTTCAGGTTTGACATCTTTTTTTCCGGAATCTACCGTTATTGCTTTTAGGGAGTGCCAGTCCATATTTATTTTCCTGATCCACTCCCGTCCCAGAAGTGGTGGACCTCCCTCAGGTAGTACATATAAGTCCATTCCTTGGTGTTCTTTGCCCTTGTGTACCACCTTGACTTTTATCTTTCCGATGGGGTATACTCTTTGCCCCGTGTATGTCTGCAATACTATCTCCGTATCCCGTAGGGGAATATGTGTGAATAACCTTTTGTAATCTTGCTTATTCATGACCGTCAACGCCGATCCGGTGTCCAATTCCATCTTCACTTGGACTCCTGCTATCTGAAGTGTGACCCAGATAGTTTGTAGGTCAGCTTCCTTACTCACATTGTGAATTCTCAGACTACCCAGTTCCTTGCTGTTGGGAGTCTGAATCCGAATTCTGTTCATCCGAACTCTTCTCAGCCACCTTATGTACCTTTCTGCACTTTTCCTGCGGTGACTTTTTGTTGCTGGTCGTCTTTCCTGACCGGCATACTTTAGCTATGTGACCAAGCTTGCCACATTTTCTACATTCCTGATTTTTAAACCAGCATTGGTTCTGATCGTGTGTTGTCTTTCCACAACGATAACATTTCGCTGTACCCAAAGCCATTTGATCTACGCTGAGTACCGCTGCCTTCAGCTGCATTTCCGCAGTGCCTCTCGCTGCGGCTTCGTGCGATGCTGCAATAGTGACAGCCTTATCAAGTGTAAGATCATTCTCTTCAAGCAGCCGCTTTTGTGTTCCTTCTTTCGACAATCCACACACGAATTTGTCTCTCAGTGCCTCTGTCAGTCTTTCCCCAAACTGACAGTATTTCGCTAGCTTACGCAGTTCAATTAAATACTCCGCGTTGCTTTCCTCTTTCAGTTGCGTTCTCGCATAAAATTTAAATCGTTCCGCTAACATCAGCGGTGTGGGGTTCAAATGATTTCTCAGGACAGCAACAATATTAGCGAAAGCCTGATCCGCCGGTTTAGCTGGTGATAGAAGATGCTTCAATAGCCCGTATGTCTTCGCACCCATTGAGTTTAGTAAGGTTAGTGCTTTATCTTCATCTGATATTTTGTTTGCCTTACAATAAATCTCTATGCGTTCTACATACGTGGCCCAATCTTCAACATCGGGATCGAAATCGTTGATGTTACCACGCTTAGGCATCCTCGCAATCTTCTTGAGAAACAAAAATAAATTTTTCTTTTATTTTTTTTTTCAAAATGGCGGTTTCCCGCGCTTGTCTTCTTCCCCCGCCTACGAAAATGGCGGCTTCCCGCGTTTGCCTTTCTCCCCCACTGGCTGTAATGGCGATTGCCGTATTGCTGCGTTTGCCCTCCCCAGCGGTTCTCAAATCGTGCCTCCCAGCCCCTCTTGCAGTCCGGTCCTTTCCCCCGGCTGCGGCCGAGTTCTCCGCGGTTTTTTAAAAATTTTATCCCGCGCCTCGTGGCCTCAGTAGCTGCCCGGCCTTTTTCCCCGGTCGTGGTCGAGCTCTCTCTCGACGCTGTTGCGTCTCCCAGCCCGCTTGCAGCCCGGTCTTTTACACCGGCTGCGTTTGCATTCACCGCGGCTCCCGTGCCTTACGCTGCCCCAGTCTCAGCGCCTCTGGCCCCGACTTCTGTCCGGCTCTTTTCCCCGGCCGTGGTCGAGTTCTCCGCCCTTATATCCTCCGTTTTTCCCTCCCCTACTTCACAGCCAACGTGGCCGACTTGCTGCTCGTCGCTGATCGGCTTACCCACCACCGTGATAGAAGGGATGATCACTGCCTGTTGCTGATAGAAGGCTTCGTGTCAGGATTCTTCCTTGCTCTTCAGACCCGAGTCTTTTCTCAGCAGGATGATGAGGGCGGATGCCTCTTCTCGATGCCCGTTAAACTGCCTTGGATATATCTCTGCCGCAGGGTAAGATCGTCATCGTCGCCACTGTTAAGTCTGTGTGTTCTAGTTATTGTTAATAAGAATCACTGCACACAGACCACAAGAGTAAATTCAACAGGACTTTACTAGTCGGAGGTCAGGCTGAACTGCCCAATAAATCATTACACAGCACTTATATACCGGTGTGGTCACCACCGGTATTACAGTATACAGCAGCCAAGATAAAGTAGTGCATCTCTTAAAATAGTTCTCTTAAAGGTGGAACGGTTACATACACCACACCCTTTAAATATTAAAAGAAATTGATGCAACATAGGTGGATTTTAGCATTCCTGTCTGAACAATGGAGACTACTGACCAAATAATAAGTTCTAAAGTAAAAGCTGCAAATGGGAAAACCAGGCAACACTTGCCAGGGCACAAGTTCAGATAACTAGGTCTGTTCACAGTTCAGTTCAGAACGTTCCTCTGTTGAGATAGGGGCAGTCAAACTGTCTGCTCCCAGACCTCCGACAGTGGTGCTGCTGAATCAATAGCCTGCCCCACTGAGTGACTGGGATCAGGAACCAGACAGGTAAAGGAATCAGAAACAAAACCACAGAAGGCAGTAGAGGCCAATACATTAAATATATTCAAGAAGGAGTTGGATATATTTCTTAAGGCTAAAGGGATCAAGGGGTTTGGGGAGAAAGCAGGGACAGGGTACTGAATTTGGATGATCAACCATGATTGCATTGAATGGCGGAGCAGGCTCGAGGGGCCGAATGGCCTACTGGTGCTCCTATCTTCTATGTTTCTATGTAAAACCTGGTTTACAACTAACGTTCCCGTTAAGCCGGCCGCACAGCAGTCTGGAAGTCCCGCGCAGGCTGCTCACCAGCTTTTCAACGCAAGAAACCGCGCATGTGCGAAACTTTGAGGGAAACTTTTAGGTGCCCCTAAAAAATTAGAGGGAATATTGTTCACAACAACTTCTAAGAAATTAAAAACAGAAGAAAAGTCATGGTTGAGAAAAGGCCATTCCCGCCAGATACTTATCCCACGAGTAGCCCAATGCCACAGCCTAACGTACGGTACAGCAATACGGTGTGCCATCGTGCAACAGGGCCACGTGATTTTCACTTCCCCAGGGAATCACCTAATAGCCACGTTCCCGGGCACTCGCTGCACTCAACAAAAGAGCTCCCGATAACATCAATATTGAAATCCTTCAACATTGAAACTTATTGTCTATGGCAGGAGTATCCAAGCCTTTGGTCATTGTTGAGTAATACCTTGAAGACTTGCTGGTCGCATAAAAAATTCAAATCAACGTTCCATTAATTTGTATGCATCTCAAATTGTGCATGCCAACAACTTTTGACGTTCTGATTGAGGGTTTATCGACCAACAGTGCCAAGAACCTCCAGGCCCATGAAGTTCAAACAGTGAGCAAAAAAATAAGACAAAATTGCCGAAGTTTTATGGTCCAGAGGAGTATGTGGCCCACAGGCAGTCGTTTTAATAACTCTATGGCATTGAATTTAAAGCAATCACTTTTTAAAAATACTGTTATAGAACAATACCAGCGACAATAAAATATTTGCACTGGTGCAGCATCGTAAAAGACAATTCAAATAAGTTTTCCAGAGCTGGCAGAACTACAACCCTTTACTAAAGTTCCTAAATTTCCAGCAGGCAAGGTGATCCCCATCCCACCAAGTACTGAGTACTTAGAGCAGGACAAAAAGCAAGTAAGACAGTAAGACACAACATTGAGGGAAAAAGAACTCTGTGCCCCCGCCGAAGGGGACAGCTACTGTACCACCAATATACAGGAAACTTTCGATTTACCGGCACCTAAATAACCGGAAATCTCGGTTAACTGGCAAAATTCAGGAGTAGGTTCAGGTAACTTTTATTACTTGCCTTCCTCCATCTGTTGCTGTGCAAGGGTGTGGCTGTAGCTGTTGCTAAGCTACAGAGACGCTTGGAACTTGTGGCCATTGTTCTGAACCTGTTGCTAAGCAGCAGGGTTTGTTGCTTTATACGGAGCTCTCAGCTCCGTATCTTTTACTATAGCTTTCAGTTATCCGGAATTTTTGATGAACCGGCACCACGTCGGGCCCGTCCGTGCCGGATAAAAAAAAGTTTCCTGTACTTGAGGCGACAATAGCACAGATCTGGTTTAACTGATTTAACAAATCTCTTAAGGAAGGTCAGCTTATAAGAACATAAGAAATAGGAGCAGGAGTAGGCCATTTGGCCCTTTGAACCTGCTCCGCCATTCAATAAGATCATGGCTGATCTTCTACCTCATCTCCACTTTCCTGCACTATCCCCATATCACTTGGTTTCCTTAATATCCAAAAATCTATCGATCTCTGTCTTGAATATACTCAATGACTGAGCCTCCACAGCCCTCTGGGGTAGAGAATTCCAAAGATTCACCACCCTCCGAGTGAAGAAATTTCTCATCTCAGTCCTAAATGGCTGACCCCTTATTCTGAGACTGTGACCTCCTGGTTCTAGACTCCCCAGCCAGGGGAAACATCCTCCCTGCATCTACCCTGTCAAGCCCTGTAAGAATTTTGTATGTTTCAATGAGATCACCTTTCATTCTTCTAAACTCTAGAGAATATCGGCCTAGTCTACTCAATCAACAATAGACCCATCCCAGGAATCAGTCTGGTGAACCTTCGTTGCACTCCCTCTAAGGCAGGCGTTTCTGTTGCATTCCCATATTGATCCAGCTGGACTATATTAGCTAACCGCCAAGTAGCCCTGCTGAGCATTGCAACCTACACAACCATACATCAATATTTTAATGAATAGAAACCAAGTTAATATTAATGCTGTTACAATATGCACTAGGAATTAAAGGAGTAACTCAATTGGTTGTTGTCTGTACAACGCCAGATTATGGGCTGCACTGCCCAGCGGCACTAAAAACAGTTTCTTCATTTATTGCATATAGAATTTTGAGGAAATTATTCACAAACTACTTCAGAAATGTAGCTGGTGCAATCTCTCAAAGAAAGTCATCTCTACAGGATCATTCCTCTCATTTTCCCCCAACTCTTAATTTTTCTCCCTTTCTTCAGATGCCTCAACTCTACGGCTGCTGGCATTGTCACTTGCTCACTGACGGTTAGGAGTTGTCCAGGATGAGACTGCCTCCGATTCTCCCTTCTTTCCTGTGGAGAAGTGCTTACCCTGCGCCCAATAGGCAGGGCCACTTTTAAAACACTTCAGAGACCCCTGATTTCTAGCCTTGGTCTTAATTTTGCACATTTTCCACAGCCGTTAGCTACATGGTGTGCCTGCTCCATCAGGGTAGTGCACATCACACATTGCAAACACCTGCACCAATTCCTGTCCATCCTTCACCTCTGCTCCCTAAAGCATTGATTTCAAAAATTCCTTTTCAAGTCCCTTTGTAACTTGCCTCCACCTTACCTCCAAACCTCTTCCAACCCTCTGTTCCTCTGCGTCTGGAGTACAATGCACCTCCCCTCCCTCTGCTGCACCACTGGCGCTAGAGCCTTAAACCATCACTCAGGATTTCTCTTCCTAAACATCTCCGCATCGCCACGTCTCTCCTAAACTTCAAAAACCTTCTCAAGACCCACATGCTTGACCAGTCAACCCACTCCCATCGCCCTAACTTATCCAATTTCTGCTTGGTGCCCAATCAGCCCCTGTGTCTCATAGCGAGAGGGTTTGAGTACAGGAACAAGGATGTCTTGCTGCAGTTGTACAGGGCCTTGGTGAGACCACACCTTGAGTATTGTGTGCAGTTTTGGTCTCCTTACCTAAGAAAGGATGTTCTTGCCATAGAGGGAGTGCAGTGAAGATTCACCAGACTGATACCTGGGCTGGCAGGAATGACGTATGAGGAGAGATTGGGTCGATTGGGCTTATACTCGCTGGAGTTTAGAAGAATGAGAGGGGATCTCATTGAAACTTATAAAATTCTAACAGGACTAGACAGACTAGATGCAGGAAGGATGTTCCCGATGGCGGAGGAGTCCAGAACCAGGGGTCACAGTCTAAGGATAAGGGGTAAGCCATTTAGGACTGAGATGAGGAGGAATTTCTTCACCCAGAGAGTGGTGAACCTGTGGAATTCTCTACCACAGAAGGCAGTAGAGGCCAATTCATTAAATATATTCAAGAAGGAGTTAGATATATTTCTTAAGACTAAAGGGATCAAGGGATATGGGGAGAAGGCAGGGACAGGGTACTGAATTTGGATGATCAGCCATGATCGCATTTAATGGCGGAACAGGCTCGAGGGGCCGAATGGCCTACTCCTGCTCCTATCTTCTATGTTTCTATGTGACGCTCCTTGGGTCGCTGTGTTACATTAGCCGTGCTATACAAGTGTAACACATGTCCCTTCTAAATAAAGCAAACAACTGCTGGACTTTTTCCAGGTTTAATTTGTAGGGTCCTCCCAACATCCACACCGGGATATTTTATTTGGGAAGGGACTAGAGGGGATAGAAACATCCGATCAGGTGAAATTCAGATCACAGCTTAGTAAGGAATGGCAGAGTTCCGATTGACGGCATCTTACCTGCCTGACTATACTCTGGATGAGTTTATCCATTGTAAAAGCGATGAATGCATGAATAGTAAACATTTCCCGAAGTGTGTCCTCATACTGGGAGGCGTCCATGTTGCCATCCAGAAGGTTCCGCACCATATCAAGGAACGCTGGGTAATAGTCTTCCACATCAATATCCACTGAAATTTGACAAAACAACAGGTTACAGCGCCGACCCTTGCACACACATAAAGCAATTCTCATCACAAATCGTCCCTTGCGCATAGGCCCAAAGCACCAGCTACATGCAGCTCAAAATAAACAGGTCGCACAAATATACGAAGCACAGCCTCTCAGTGCCACTGCCACACGGAAAGCTCAGCCTCTCGCGCCAGTCTCACGCCCGGAGAAAGCACCATTCTTCACATCAGACGCACACAGCGGCTCACACAAGGCGCATTACCCCGCCCAGAGTATTCGAAAATTGCAATTGAAAGGGCAGCGCCAACAGATTCAATCGTAACTTTCAAAAGGGAACTGGATATAAACTTATAAAGGAAAAATTTGTGGGGCTATGGGGAACGAGCAGTGGAGTGGGACTAATTGGATACCAAAGTTTGGGACTAATTGGATACCATTTCAAGCAACTGGCACAAGCACGATGGGCCGAATGGCCTCCTTCTGTGCTGTGTGATTCTATGTCAAAAGCTAATGCAATCACTATTCTCCTTTATGATGTCTATCATAGACCACAGTAAATGATTTAAATGAATCATTCCAAAGGAGATGATTTCCTAGGAAATCAAACACGAGTAATAAGTCAAAATGTCACAAGACTATAATGATCCTAGTTGTACTGTGACAACCTAGGTTCCCACTCGTCATTCAGTTACCACCGCCCCCACCCCCCCCCCCCCCCCAATGTTTCAGTATTTATTGGTAGCGGTTCCAGGTACCTGTCCATTAATCTGAAATCTCTCACACAACTTTGCCAATATCATTAAAGTTCTATTCTATTCACTCGTGTCAAACCCAACACAGAATGTGGAGTTCAAAGTTTAGAAGATTAAACTTGCACGACTGTGGTTTTATAGGCTGATATTAATAGCTTTACAGGGCTATAGTTAAGACAACAAACCTAGTCACTCCCTCTGTAAAGACACTGGCCATATTTTGTTGGTCAGTCTTTATACTACAGCAGTGCAGGTAGTAAAGAAACGTTCCTGGATTTTCCCAATGCTCTTCACGTAGAACGAATTGCATTGTGTAATTGTTACTGTTGTTGTGTGGGTAGATCCCAAACAGCAACGCGATGGATGACCAGTCTGTTTTCAGTGGTGCTGCTGGTTGAAGGAGGGAATTTGCCAGGATACTGGGAGAACTCCCTGCTCTTCTCGGAATAGTGCCGTAGGATCATGAACATCCACCTGAACCAGCAGAACAAGCAGACACTTTGATGCCTTATCCGAAGGATGGCATCTTCGACAATGCAATATTCAGTGCTGCACTTCAGTAGCAGCTTGAGATTATGTGCTCACGTCCTGCAGCAGTGGGACTTCAACCTACAACCTTCTGACTCAAAGGCGAGAGTGCTACCACGGAGCCACACCTGACACTAGCAGGTTGTCCTCCCGCCACAACTTTATTCCTGCTGTTTACTAGAAAGTCCTAGACTTTGAGTCATAATCTTACAGATACTGCGTGGAGACGCTCCCCAGTACTGTCACGTTACCAGAAGTGCTACTACAGTACTAAATATCCACATGCTAGAGTAAGAAAAAAAATGTGCAAAATAAAATTCAAAATGAATCGCAGTTTACTGCAGATCACAATTACTTTACAACAGATTTCATATAGGCAGTGTGCCAGTTCACCTACAGTCAGAATAAATCTGTGCATTGGAGGATGCTGCGGTTTCAAACACTATGTTCAGTGCTCTGCACAAGACACTCAGACATTAGGATAGAGTCAGCACCACCATTACAAATTCAGGTCTGCCATACAGTTCCTTCTCGGGTTCAGTGGTGTCACTCGCCCCTGTTAGCAGTCCGAGTGCCTTACTTTTATGGGACTTGACTCACACTGGCCTGTATCTATTTCCACGATAACGGGACCCAGTGTGACATGAACCAGACATTGGTATCTTTCATAGTGGTGTTTCTTAAATCTCACCGAGAACAGACTGAGCAAGCACTTGCCAGATACGAATTGATAAGCTGCTTTATTTCACAGTAAGGTGAACATCAGTTATGATTGGACTCACTTAATTCTATCAATACAACTTATCTTCTTCATATGACACAAATGAATAAACAAGGCACCCTTCCCCACATCAGTGGGTCATCTTACTTGACTTAAACAAGCTAACTTCTAGCTGTCTTTCGATCTTACTCTCAACAAAAACTCTTAGGGGGAAAAGTTCGGTTGCTTTGCGCTTCCCGTTAGCGCCCGAAGAGGGCGCAAAGCAACTAGCGCCTGGGTGCGGCGCCACCAACACCTCCCGCGAAATTCAGCAGGAGGTTAGCGGCGGTGGTAACCATTGGCGTCCCACGGTGCTGCACCGGCAGCGATGTCGTCATCGCCGTGTGCAGCACCCCGACCGCGATCTTCGGTAGCGCCCCCTGACTTACCGCCGGACGCTATGTCCGACGGGGTCAGGGGGCCTACCTGAGGCCGGGGCGGTGCTAGTTAAAGGCGAGGTGCCGGGCGACCATTTTTGTTGCTGGCCGCCTGCCAGCACCTGCCTCTGCTGCCGCCCCAGGCCTCCTGACCAGTGCCCCCCCACCCCACAGAGTGCCGGCTGAGCTCTGTGAGCCCGGCACTTCTCCTGAGTGCCGGGCCCTTTTGCCGTCACTCCGATCCCGCTAGGCCCAGCTGGGCCCCGGGTCACGCTGCGCAAGGCCCCTCCCCTTTAAGAAGGGGAGGAAGGCCTGCAATACCATGTCACGTAGTGCCGCGATATTCCCTCGCAACGCCCCAAGAGGGAGGCGGGGCGCTTCCAGTAGCCCCCCACTTCCCTCTTGGGGCGCTACAACTCAATTTCGGCTGCGGGGGTGCTAATTTACTCGGGGAGCTAAAAGTTAACGCCCCAAAGGGGGCGCGACTCAATTTTCCCCCCCAGTATGCCTATGTCGGGTCTCTGTGTTTAATCCCATGCTACTCCACAAAACATGAGTAGCATTACTGGATTTATTGGTGACCATCTTAAGGCACCTCGCCTTTAACTAGCATCACATTTAAAACAGGTGGGCTGACGGCCCAACCTTCAAACTGTTACTTCATTCCACACCAGATCATTGGGATCCTGTACAGCCCGGCTAGCCTGAGCTAATTATCATTTCTAGAGGGATAGAACTGAAAAGCAGGGAAGTTATGTTAAACTTTTATACAACCTTAGTTGAGAGTACTGTGCACAGGTCTGATCTCCATAATTTAAACAGGATATAGAGGCACTGGAGAGGGTGCAACAAAGATTGACATGGATGATACCATAACTGAAGTTATAACTATCAGGAAAGGCTGAACAGGCTAGGGATCTTTTCTCCAGGAAGGAGAAGACTGAGTGGTGACCTGATAGAGATCTTGAAGATTATGAAAGGGTTTGATTGGGTAGACGTAGAGAAAATGTTTCCACTTGTTGGGTGGGGGATGATCCAAAATTAGGGGTTATGAATAGAAGATGGTCACCAATAAATCCAGTAAGGAATTCAGGAGAAACTTCTTTACCCAGAGAGTGGTGAGAAAGTGGAACTCGCTACCACAGGGAGTAGTTGAGGCGAATAGTATAGATGCATTTAAGGGGAAGCTAGATAAACACATGAGGGAGAAGGGAATAGAAGGTTATGCTGATATGGTTAGATGTAGTAGGGTGGGAGGAAGCTCGTGTGGAGCCAGCATTGACCAGTTGGGCTGAATGGCCTGTGTTTGTGCTGTACATTATATGTAATCTCTCTCAGTTCATTGGCTGATCGGGGTCAAAGACTTTCCAACACAATGGGTGTGAGGTATTGTCCGATTATTGAGGCAAGCTAACAAACGGCTTACTGTTTAGTCTTTGAAGAAATAAACTTTCATTGGTAAATCAACCACCTAGGTATTTTTTTTATATTGAACTTGCGGGAATACCCTTTGTTGTAAAAGCCCAACGTTAAAATGAAGTCTTTTTCCAAATCATTACTGTGAAAACACTGTCAAAAGTTGCTGAAACATGACAATCATAAAGTAACATCTGAAAGGTTTCTCTTTTTTTAAAAACAAGATTCTGTCAAGAGAGTACTGAATTAATTGAAGCTGCCGGCACCTCAGGATTAAGTACAACGGAATCAAATGTGAAGTGGAGCACTGCAGCACAAAGGCAGTTACAATTCAGTATCAACTGAGTGGGCAGGACGGCCATTCTGAGAAACCGAAAGGTCACACTGGAAACCTACATGGTGTTTTGAGGCATCTAACCGGTTAGATACAGATCAGGCTACACTGGGTTTATCTAACCAGTGTCATATCTAGTCCCGGGAGTCCTTAATGCTGACACTGGGTGTAAAAATGACATTTTAAAAGTGCTCCAATCATTCATCACTTTCACCGACACAAAATACATCACAAAGATCCGGTCAGACCGTCACATTCAGTGCGTTAGCGGCAGGAAAATTAAGTAGCTGCATTTATTATTTCCCAATAGGGAAAGCCCACTCCAATCCCCGTGTATACTCACTCGGTTCCTTTAGCCGGAGCAGAAGAGCAGGACTGTCAGTTTTGTCTCGCTTTCCTGTCAGCATCTCGCGCTCCCTCTCTCTGCACTCCTCCTCAATCTGCTTCTCCGCCTGGTTGTAGATCTTCAGGAGTCGCGAGCACAGGATCTGGTGAAGCCGGATGAAGATGTACCAGTTATTGTTCACAAAGAACAGGTTGTACACGTCCTCCAAGCCCCGCAGCTTCTGCGCTCCCGTGCTGCTGAACATCAGCTTCGGCTTGGACGGGCTGCCGCCGATGCCATTGTGCTTTTTGGTTGCCCCCGTGCTCTCGTCAATGTCCATCTCCTCATCCTCCTCGTCCTCTTTCTCGTCCTCCACGTCCGACAGCTCGCCGCGCTGAGCAAACAACAGATCGGGGATGAAGTGATAAATTATCTGTTTGATTTTGTATTTATCTTCCTTCTGTATCCCAGCCTGCCGCTTAACGTGATGAATGATGAGAGAGGCTGCGTCCTCCATGATCTGCTTGTCCTCGTAAACAAAGGTTAAGTGAGAACCTGATGGCACATGTGCATGATCTTCAGATGCCTGTTCTTGTCGCTAAACAGCCGCAGATAAACAGAAGAGGCAACATTAGGCATAAATTTATAAAAGCACAATAAAACCTTTTCAATATCTACGGTTAGTAGAGCTGATGTTTAATGCATTTCCAATTTTGTTGATGGATTGATGCACTGTTAATTTTTATAGAAAGAAATAACTTGCATTTATAGCATCTTTCACAACCTCAGGACATCCCAAAGCGCTTCACAGCCAATGAAGTACTTTTGAAGTGTAGTCACTGTTGTAATGTAGAGAAATGCGGCAGCCAATTTCCACACAAGATCCCACAGTCAGCAATGAGATAATGATCAGATCATCTGTTTTTAGTGATGTTGGTTGTGGGCTAACTATTAGACAGGACACCGGGGAGAACGCCCCTGCTCTTCTTCAAAAAAGCAGATGGGTCCTCGCTTTAGCATCTCACTCGAAAGACGGCACGTCCAACAGTGCAGGAATCCCTCAGTACAGCACTGGAGTGGCAGCCTAGCATTGTGTGCTCAAGTCTCTGGAGTGTGACTTGAAACCACAACCTTCTGACTCAGAGGCCAGAGTGCTGCCCACTGAGCCACGGCTGACAATATAGATATTTGAATTGATGCAATTTTGTAATAGATTTCTTATGCTCTTATATATGAATCAACTAAATTGGAAGTCTTGTGAAAATAACTGGATTCAGAAAAGTTTTACAGTTGCGAACAAAGGAGGGTTTGACTTGAATTTGTTACAGTCGCAACGGTATTGGCCCACTTGTAAAACAAATCATTAAATCTCACTTGCGATCACTCTGAACTAAAACTGTATAAGGAGACACCTGTCACCTTGTGCACCTGCAAAACTAATACAGGGTGCAGTTTCTTTCTGCACGTGGTGATCAGGATCAATGATGCACAAACTGCACAAATGCCCATCACGAGCCAGGAATGAAAACTATCCCAAACTCATGTTTGTGACGGGCACACTTAGCAGACACTGGTGAGCAACATCAACAGGACACAAACACGCAAGTGAAACTATCAGTCAGGATCTAGAGAGAAAATATTTGCTGAGCAATTTTACACAGCAAGTGCCTAAGCCTCGGGCAGTCCCTCCCTGCAGGATACGGCCTAGATCAAGAATATTTAAGGAACAGCAGGCATGAAATCTCTGTGGCACGGCACACCAAAGCAAGCACCCTAATGTTCCACCACACCAATCAGTGCAGACTTAGGAATCCTGATGGTTACTGACGTGAATCAGTCATTCATGAAAGAAAGACTTATGAAATAATACTGAGTGGCCTGCGGGTGGTGATGTCCAGGGAGAGTATAAATACTCGGGCACGGGCCCAGCTTGCGCAGGACATTCTTAACAGGAACTAGTGAAGGACACAACTAGACCTCCATGTTGTAAAGCAGTTGATTAAAAGCTTTGTTTAACGCTTAGACCAAGTGCCTAGTAGTTTTCTTATGTCAGTTACTAAGCAATTAAGAGAAAACTTCATAAATCTGTGCATGTCATAAGCTGAGGCACTGGGGGGAAAAAATCACAGCCACTTTCTTTTTTAAATCAAAGAATGCGCAAAAATCACATGCTTCGCTCCTCCCACTGAAAGTTCCCTGTTCCTCTTTCACTGACTTATCCCATTCTGCCACTCCCAGTTCCCACCTGCTGCAGCTGCTCCGGGAGACCGAACTCTACTGCATGCTGTGAGCAGGAACTCAGTCTTTTTGAGCAGCATCAGCTAGGAGCGGCAGTAAGGAGTATGCTTGGAGAGAGGTGGGGAAGAGAGATGGGGAGCACGGCAACACCATGAACTGGAGTGAAGGGGGAAGAGAGAGGCCTCATGAACTGGAAAGGGAGGGAGATTAATGACGAGAGAGAGGCCTAATACATTTCCGCAACAGCCAGCAATTTCTGGGCAAAATGAGAGAAAAATCCCTGACGGTTGTAGTCACAATCTTCCAGTAAGCTTGGGCGTAACCAAGCAAAACTGGGTCATGCTTCTCAGTGAATGATCAGCCCAAGAATCAAATCGATTAGGAACATTAATGTTGAGGTCAAAACAATCGTAGACAATAAATGATTTCTACATGCCCCCCCACCACCATTAGTAAGCAATGGGGTCCCTCCCCACTGCACCTTGAAATCACCACTCACAAAGTAGGAAGCACCTCCCGCCCCACCCCCCCGCCAGAAAAAAAGCTAACACCAGTTGCAAGTACACTATACCTCATCATATATGCTCTCTATCTCATTGAGCAAACTTTTGGAGCGCAGAGTTTTTGTGTCGTTTTGTTTGAAGTTGATTCCCTGATGATCAAGAGACTTCAGGTAGTACTTCTCGTTCTGCTCTCTCCAAATCTTATTGAAACCTCTTTGTGCTTCTCGCCATTCTTCCTCCTTTGCTTTTAATCTAACGAGACAAAGCAAATAAATGCTAAAGATTCCAAGTTACAATTCATAACCACCTTAAATCAACAATGTGTATGTGTGAATGAGACAGGAGCAAAGAGAACAAGAGGGGCAAATTAAAAAGTAACTTCGATAAAATGATGAGATGGGAAATTTTGGACATTGTTGGAATCTCAAAATTAATACACCATGATCCTCCAGGAACCAGTTCACAATCACAAGACTGCTAACAGAGGGATACAGGGAAAACTGGAGAGAGTCACACAGCTCCCAACAGCCAATTTCAGAGTGGCACTAGTGGTAGCACTTTGCTGACCTGATTAAAGAGGGGGAGCTAAGAAAGAGAACTGAATTAAAGGGGACATTTTTAAGACCGGTCTGAGAGTTAAAGTTCAACAGTTCATTAATGCCATGTTTTGTCCATCTTCATGTTCAAAATTATTTTTTGAAGGGTAGTCTGTTTCAGAATCAGTACCTAGCACACTATGATTAGCCCCTCCAAGTTTACTTCGCTGTTCTCACTCTTCTCTGCTGAAGATGATGACTGTTAGTGTCCATGGAACTATACCCCATGGGCACTAACAGCTCTCTCATACCTCACCCAGGTGGCCATTCTTCATGTGCGAGTCTGGACAAGGAGTGACAGTGGGCTTTTTGACCACTTCAGCCCTGTTTTCACTTCACAAACACAAGCCCTCTCTGGCCAATTCTTCCCAGGGAGGTCAATGCATAACGATCAGGAGTGGAAACCACAGAGCACTTTCTTCCTTCTGCCTGGAGGGTGGCGAGGCTACTTACAGTACAGTATTCCCCCATCACTTCCTCAACTGGAACTGGTAGCCTCAGCATAAAAATTGAGCTGGAGATCATCTGCTCTATATAACTGAGTACACACTATATCCTAGAAATTACTGTTGACAATTATCAGCAACTAAATGCTTAATGTGTTTGCAGGACATGCCGATGTTTGCTATGTTAACACACGTGTTCACCCATTTATTTTAGATGGGTCAGCGCTTGCATTACAATAGCAGACAGGAATGTGATACGAACCCGTCAATATTGCCAACAGCAATTTCTAGGCTCAAGGCATTTATGCATGGAGATAAACTAGCGTCTCTTAATTTAATACAGTATAGAAACTGTTGCAAAGATATCTGTAGTAATTTTATCTTATGCAACTACCATGACAAATATATACAATGCTGATATATATTAAAACAATTGTTTCCTTAAAAGATTTCAATATACAGGAAACTTTGTGCTATCCGGCACCGACGGGACCGAGCTGTTGCCGTCCCATCAAAACTGCCGGACACACCAGCGCTAATGTTGAAACATACGGAGATTTTGAGCTCCGTATCTGGCAACAAACCCTGTTGCTTAGCTTCTAAACAGTCGGCCGTACCTTGCAAGCGTCTCTGTAGCTTAGCAACAGCTTCAGCGAGACCTTGCAGAGCCTGACTGGTGGAAAAAAAGCAACGAAAAGAAAAAAAAACTAACAAAACGGCTCCTGATTTTTGCCGGTGGCTCGAGCATTCCGGACAGTTAACCTCCAGATAAACCAAAGTTTCCTGTATAGTACATTTAAAACACTTTTATAATAGAGCCAGAATAAATCTACCTTTTCAGCACAATGGGAACTGCTACTGCAGGGTTCTTTTTCAGGCCGTCAAGAATGTCCGCAGCCTTGTCTGCATATATCCTCTGAATGGCCTTACGGTGAATGACTTCTGAAGTGCCTCCAAGGGTGTTATCCAAACGGAATTTAGCCTGGTCCTCCGCTGACATTCGCGACAGCTTCTTCTGAACAGTCTCCAGGACACGGATCGTTGCTAGGTTCGTTTCCAAGACAACGTCGAGCTGTGCCAAAAAATCCAAGAACAGGCAACTTGGTTTTTTTCCCCCCCAAATTGCAGCCAGCGAAGTTTTCAATTTCTAAGTAAGGAAAGCTAAGGAACTTTTGAAATACAAAGTCAAACGTCAAATTTTCAACGTTAATTTTTCATCGGAGACCAGCTGCACGGGTACACCACAGCATCGTACGACCCACGTGATGGGTTACTGGGATAGAATGCTTAGTGGGACAGGAAGGGTGTGGAGAAATTTTGTTTAAAAGTGGAGCTCAAATAAGGGTGTCTTGCCCAACAACAACTTGTATTTATATAGCACCTTGAACACAGCAAAATGTCCTACGGCGCTTCACAAGAGCGCTATCAATCAAAATTTGACACTGTGTCACAGGAGGAGATATCAGGACAGATGACCAAAAGCTTGGTCAAAGAGGTTAGTTTTAAGGAGCATCTTAAAGGAAGAGAGGTAGAGATGCGGCGAGGTTTAGGGGGGGAATTCCAGAGTTTAGGGCCTCGGCAGCTAAAAGCACGGCTGCCAATGGTGGAGCGGTTAAAATCAGGGATGCGATGCGCAAGAGGCCAGAATTGGAGGAGCGCACAGATCTCGAAGGCTTGTAGGGTTGGAGGAAGTTACAGAGATATGGAGGGTCAAGGCCATGGAGGGATTTGAAAACAAGGGTGAGAATTTTTAAATTGAGGCGCTGCCGGACCGGGAGCCAATGTAGGTCAGCGAGTACGGGGGTGATGGGTGAACGGGACTTGGTGCGAGTTATGACATGGGCACGCAGTTATTATGCAGGGTGGAAAATGGAAAAATCAACAACAAAAAAAGAAAAATACAGTCTCCAAGTAGCTAGTTACAGAGTGACGTTAGAAGAGGTCTGTGCTCACTCTGCAAGGGAATGTGTGTGTGGTGAACACACTGGGAACTGAAGTGGGGGGAGGTAGGAGGAAAACAAATCATATTTTCCTTTGTTAAAATAAATTCTATCTTTTCATTACTGAATTAAAGAGATAAAAATATCACAGTAATAATAATGTAAAAGGGAATTAAATTTTAATGGACGGGAGTATGGAAGCAAATTTTTTGAAGAATTATAGCTGGAGTATTGGGTCAAAATATCTGGGAAATGGCCCAGGTACAATATCAACTGATTATTTCAATTCTAATCCTGAAATTACACACAATCCAGAATGTGTGAGTTATGAATAGTAAGTAGTCAAAGCACAGCAATTACACCTGATCCTGATACAATAACATCAGAGTGTGTAACAGAAGATACTCCTCATGGGTCACCCATCAGGTCCTAAACAGTGAAACCTAACCCAGCATCCGTGAGTTGTGCTTCACATCGGCAAATACAGCTTCAAGTCTAAATATTGCAGCCTGAATGCGTGCAACTCACTATCTGCACTGTGGATTTTCAGTTCAATCTGTGTACAACAGAAATAACTAAAGCTCAAGTTTCAGCATTAAGAAGCCAGTCACTAACCATTACATGCATTTCATAGGAATATTAGGAACAGGAGGCTATTCAGTCCCTCGAGCCTGCTCTGCCATTCAATTCAATCATGACTGATCTGCAACTCAACTCCATTTACCCACCGTAGCTCCATATCCCTAGTTACCCCTTACCCAACAAAAATCTATCGATCTCAGTCAGAGCACCCACAGCCTTTTGAGGGAAGAGAGTTCCAGATTTCCACTACCCTTTGTGTGAAAAATTGCTTCTTGATTTTGCACCTAAATGACCCAGCTCTAATTTTAAGATTATGTCCAACGTTTCCTATAAGCTGCGCGGCTCTCTGCCGGTCCTGCACGGCCCAGGACCGGCTTTATCCAATGTAAAGTTGTGCACGTCGTAAAACTGTGAATGGGCCACACAGACCCTTAAAGGGGCCGCGTACACAAAAAAATTAAGAGGGAACATTGCTTATGTCCCCTTGTTCTTGATTCCTCCACCAGAGGAAATAGTTTCTCCGTATCTACCCTATCGAATCCTTTTTCACATTTTAAACATCTCGATAAGATCACCCCTCAATCTCCTATACTCAACACTCCCCTCAACACCAAATGCGCTGAATTCAAGTAACAAATGGTGTGCAGCATGTGCACCAGGTCTCAGATCAGTCATGGACCCGCTATTTAATTCTAACTGAACAAACAGGAAGAAAAGTTGTGGCACAGAAACGTTACTCATCTTCAAAGAGTTAATCAGCTAATGGCAAATGAAGTGTGCATGGTTATCATGGACCAGAAGGCTAGCTGCCCATGAGGCAAGCCAGGGCACGAACCTCTGGTTAATGACTGGCTATTAGATTGGCATCATTTCTCAGATTCTATTTTGTTTTCTGTTGCTGCCTGGGATGTTGTTTTTTTTAATGTCAACGGCTCAATGCAGAAAGAAAACGGAATCAACGAGTAAAGCACACAAATGCAGAGCTTTACGGCAATTGCTCACCAATCGGAATCTTCTTTATACAAGATTTATTTCAACAATGTGTAGATTCGGAAGTGGGCACTAGGTGGCTCAGTGGTTTATATCTTGCAGTTCAAACCCATCATTAATATCCACTAGCTGCACTGTAATGGGTAACGTACTCGCAAAAACCCAGTGGCCATTTCATGGTGTGGGGTGCGAGTGTGTGTGTCCACATGTCTGTTCTGCAGGTCAACTTACCTCAAACCTCTCATCTTCACACCTGTAAATGTGCTCTTCATACTGTGTTTTCTTTGAGCTGACAAAGGTAGAGTCCTCAGACCAGGAGGGGAAGGACACCCACGTATCATTCAGAACCTGTAGTCAAAGTATCAGTAATAGTTCATCAAGGAGATAAAGAAGCATAGTCAATGGCCATGCATATGCTGGCAGTGTCTCGGTGTGTGATGAGGCCCAATGCAAACAGTGAAACTCGTCACCGATAAAACCTTCAAAAACATGTATGAATCAGGAGTTTCACTTGTTTGTTTTGAGTTTGTGCTAATATTTTGCAATGATAAATTGTGCGCGGACTGCAACGTTAACCATCTCATTTCAGCAGAACGTTATTCTCTTTTTGTGTTCAGTGACTAGACTCGTGCAACCATTGATCATCTAGTGGCTAGTACAGGTAGACTATCCTTTATCCGAAAACCTCGGGACCAGCCGTGTTTCGGTTTTCGGAAAATTTCGGATTTCGGATGGTATTTTATAAGACTGGGAAATTTGTCGGGGGTGGGTCGGCGGGGGGGTCGGGGTCGGCGGGGGTCTGCGGCGGGGGTCGGCGGGGGGTCGCGCGCACGACTTACACTGACCCTCTGCTCAGCGTAAGTCGGCGGGGGTCGGGTTCGGCGGGGGGGGTCGGCGGGGGGTCGTGCGCCACTCTGGTCATGTCATGCGCACGACTTACGCTGAACGAAAAAACCTTCGGTTTTTAGAGGGTTTCGGTTTTCGGAAGTTCGGATAAAAGGTAGTCTACCTGTAGTAGGAAATGTTACGGCAACAAAGTTATCTGGAAGTGTATTAATAGTCTACACCAGCAATTCTCACACAGAAACCGCCCCCCCGACAAGCCTCCGAGTCACCCACACAACAATGTGATGGCTTTTACGAGCGAAGTCAGAGGTCAGGCTCAAAGTGAGTCTCCAGTTCAGCCATCTCGGACAGTGCTGGGCAAATTCAGCTACATTGGAATTTAGCCTTCAGTGAAATAATTTCTTAAAACGTCCTTACCTCTTTGCAAAGGGGAGTTCTGCCGGTGCACTTGGGCTGCTGGAAGCTTTTAGGCAGTGCTCGATAACTTGAACCAAGTCGTTTACAAGAAGCATAATCAATTTCCATTGCAATACCCTCTGTAGCTCTCTCTTTAGGAAATGCCTCAATGTGGGAGGACTCCTTATAACCCAGGAAATTCTTAAACCAGACGAAGAGCTCAGGAAACTTTCTGCAAGATAGCACGGACAATTCAAATAGTAAATCCAGTCCTTCTCCTTTCTGGTTTGATATTAATCTGCTCAATCTAGTCTACAGGATGACCTGTCCTCCAACTTTTCTCTTGTAGGGGAAGTAGACACAAGTGGAGATTCTCGGGCTCAAACCCTCGTCCTAACCACACTGTACTAAATTGCACAGGTCTGAAAATGTGCTTCCTGCTAACTAAAAACTCCACAATATACCTGCGTGGTACATTTACACGTGTAACCAAATGCTGACAAGTTCCAAAATGTAGACTGCTTAAAACTACAGCCAGGTGTACCCTAGCAGACATACAATAAAGTCTGTTATTTGGAAACAGATACACTGCAGATCTGATTTTGCTTTCTTGAACCCCCTGAATCAAACTGCTAAACCACAACCTGGATGCACCGCCCTCTCCTTTTAGGGAAGGGTAAGCCGTTATTTTCAATGGACCCACTGAGCAGCCATTTGTTGCTGAGTAACTTGTGCAACACTATAAGAGCAAGCAGTGGAAATTAAGCTTTGCCCAAATTAAGCAGCTTGTAGATCAGCAGTAAGTTAAAGAGGGCCTACCGCAAGTACTAGTGCAGCCTGCTTGTTAACTGAAGGCACAAAACACAAGAACAAGTGTTTGATATTTAATTTTACAAGGCACACATTTATTCCTGGAAGATACTTGTGTTTCTTCGGAGTTTGAAAGGGTAATTCTTGCGTTAACCACAAACATCTCCAATTGGTTACTTTGGCTGCTGGTAATCATTTTTAAAAGCTGCAACTTTTGAAAATTCCACTCGTGTAACATTACGAAACTCACTGGGTGAGCACGGTACTGCTTCTGTGTACAAATGGAAAAGTCCAATCTCCGTGGGTTCATTTGTAAGTTGCATCATTAGCCACAAACATTCTGGTGAGTTAGAACCACGTTAACATCTCTTAAATGATGCTGAATATATTACCCCAGGAATTCCAAGCATGGTGCAGTCATCAGTCATTGTAGTGAACAGGTAAGGGCCTGCAGATTCCCGTTACCTCAGTTCGTGATCTCAGGCCATCAAAGTAAGAGGGAAAGGTAGAGCGCAGGTCAGACTGTTACTAGAAGCAGCTCTCGTGCCCCTCTTAATGGCCAGTTACCAAACAAATACATTCTCAACACACCACACACACACGTTGCAAATTTTTATGACTGATCCAAGTTTTCGAAAATGACCATTGCTCTCATGCTTTACATCTCAATGCTCAGTTTCTGATTTAGCCTTTAATGTTCAAGCTTCCTGCATTATATAACATTATTGCCTGGAAATTGTTATGCTGAATCTTTGAATCAGGGAAATACATTGAACCACAGAATGTTTCGCTATTGACAATAAAACTGCTGCAATGAATTTTTCATTTATTTTGGGACTAAAATGCGGCTGCAGTTTTCAATGGTTTCAACACCCTGACCAAAAACCACACCCCATCCTCTCTCAGTGTTTGCTTACCCCAGGAAAGGAAACACAAGCTGGACCAGTTCTGCGCGGGAGATCACCTCCTGGTTAAAAATGACAAGGCAGCGTAGGAAGTTCTCATACGCCTCTGAACTCCGCAGAGCTTTTCGAACCTAAAACCAGAAAATATTTTATTGAGCTTTTCTTTCCTTCAATCCGTAACGTGGGGTATTTATATCTAAAGCAGAAGCCCGAGGAACTTGTTAGTACAGTAAAAGCGAGTGTGTCTCACCAATGCAGCAAACAGCCATAGGCTCCATTTACTCGGCTGGTGTTCGCCTTCACCAATACACATTAAAATCCCATTCAGCCAGGGGTCAAGTTTGCTGGGTTTTGTTTTACAATAGGGGGCCGTTTAGTAAAAGTCTACCAACATCATTGGAAACTCCCAAATGTTTGAAGTGAGTTGACATATTATGAAATATTGGATGGCTACAGTTCAAAAGCTGTATATTTCTTCATTTTCAAAAGAAACACCTTGTGGGTCAATCAGAAAGTTCACCCAACAAATAAGAACCATAGAACAGTACAGCACAGAAGGAGGCCATTTGGCCCATTGAGTCTGTGCCGGTTCTTTTGAAGAGCAATCCAGTTAGTCGCCGCTCTTTCCCCATAGCCCTGACATTTTTTCTCCTTCAAGTATTTATCCAAACCGCTTTTGAAGGCTACTATTGAATCTGTTTCCACCACCCTATCAGGCAGTGCATTCCAAATATCAAACCCAAAGTAATTCCCATCCCCCACCAACCCCTCTACCCCACCCCACCTCCCGCCAAACCCTTTCTTTTTAAACTGATTCCTACCCAAAAGGAAACCTTTCCATGCAGGCATTAAGTCGTGTCAACCAGAAAAGATCTGGCAGGATGATTTATATGGCAGGTTGGTTGTTGCTTCACTGTTGTTCATGAGTGTGGATCAGTATCATTCCCATCCCTTGGTGCAGATCCAGTGTTAGACACAGGCCAGCACTACCCGAGGGTGTCTCAGGCCTGCTAAACCAATATATTTCCTTCATACAAGCACCTCCGTTCAGTCCGCAAGCATGATCCCAAGCTTCCGGTCGCTTGTAATTTGAATTCTCCACCCCACTCCCACTCTGACTTATCTGTCCTCTGCCTCCTACACTGTTCTAAAGATGTTTAATGGAAGCTCGAGGAACAACACCTCATCTTTCTATTAGGCACTTTACAATCTTCTGGACTTAACACTGAGTTCAACAATTTCAGATCATAACCACTGCTCCCATTTTTTCAGACAATAGGTGTTGATAATGGTTCTGCTGTTGCCATTTACACCTCCTCTAGACCCATCTTTTGTTTCTTTACTTGTCCCATTACCACCCCCTTTCGCCTTGCACCATCATCCCTTTTATCATTTAATCACTCCTGCCTTCCACCCTATCACAGACCTTCCCCTTTTGTTCTTTCCTCCCGTCCCCTCCGTTTTGTGCTTAAAACCTGTTACATCTCTAACTTTTTCCCGTTGTGATGAAAGGTCGTCGACCTGAAACGTTAACTCTGTTTCTCTCTCCACAGATGCTGCCTGACCCGCTGAGTATTTCCAGCATTTTCTGTTTTTATTATCTCCTTCATGAGTAGGAGAAACATCAATCGATCTTTTGGGGGACAGCATGATAAAAAAAAAGGGTACTTTTAAAAATACTTTACAACTTAATTTACCACAATCAAATAGTCCCTAGGCCACAAGCTTCTTCAGAGAATACAGCTTTGTTTTAACACATTAGAGGTTTGAAAAGCTTGTGTTTATAGCAGGTGTCCACAATGAGGAAAGACTTGAGAAAAGAGGCTGCAATTGATTTGCAATCAAGCTCACTCACCTTATCAAAGAATAAGGTTTCTGTTCCAGCTCCATGCTTACTGACCTCAGCCAGGGACTGGTCTTTCAATCCCAACATCTTTGGTTTCTTCTACAAAAAAAGGTAAGGGAAGAAAAAAAAGTTGTGATCACGGACGACACTTGTTTGATGCAGATGATCTTCTGAGCAATTGCAGAGTGAAGCCGTGAGCATGCACCTGAGCAACCCTGGACTGTACTTACATTACTGTGATAGTTTACCATGCAAACTCCTGCAACTTAATGATCACATTACATATTCCTTCACCTCCACAACAGTCCCTGACCAAGAGAGCAAGGAGACAGCCTGTTCAAGTTAGCACTCCCTTTTATTCCCTTCTTTAAACAGTTCACCGAAGATTAGGAGCTTGCCATATAAGGAACTGCAGTCACAAGCCCACCTTTTACTAGACCTAGCCAGCAGGTTCCCAAATAGTATTACATGTTTTTATTGCCTTCATATACAGAACTAGTAAATGTTGCTGCTCTCCCAGGATTACCATGTTGAATATACCAATTAAAAATATTATAAACTGCTACTAAAACACAAGTATTACACTTACAACCTGAGCTCCCAGTTTCGATATCAGAGGAAACCACAAATTAAGGGATTTGAAAAAGGCTTCAAAAGGTATCTCAACTGGACAGCCATTTATACCTATAATAACTGTTAATGGACTACGTCACATCTACAAACCTAAGGATAACATAAAGTCTGACATACTTTGGGGCATAAAATAACGATCGGCGGTCATTTCATGCAGGTGTCTTCTGACCTGGAACCAGGAATTTACAAGTATCTGCCAATCTACAAACTTCCCTTACCAACCTTTAACTGACCTGATTGCTGTAAATAGGTATACAATCAGATTTTCTGGCCCTAAATTACTGCCCCTGGGCTATATCTGACCCGCAAACGCTGCCAATCCAGGACACAAAGCCCAGGCAACTCAGTTCTATTTGTGGTTTTATTTCTTACTTGTTGGCTTGTCCTATTTGCATTTCCTGGGCCTGGAAGTTTGGAAAGAGCTGTTTTTAGTGCTATTGCCTCATTAGTGGATAGATCCTAAACCAAAGCATCAAAACCCATTAGTACTGGCAGCTTGAGAAATGCAAGTTAATAAGAACATTTAATTTTATACGGGTCCGCAAGACTCCATGACATGCATCTAAGTGTCTCACTAACATAAAAACGTCTTGAATACACTTCCTTAGCAGCAGAATAATACTCACTGTGCATTACATAGTATAATGGCCCTATCATTCTAAAGCAGGACATCATCGATTTACCATGAGCAGCAGCACAGGGGAGCTACTAAACTACACAGTATCAATCTGCTACAAGATACCACGAGCACATTAAGCAAACATTGAATTTAGCAAATATACAAAAGCATCTCAGGGCAGTTCATCATTGCTACACCAAACTTCTCCCCGCATCAACACCTTTAATCCAGTATTTTTTGATTATGCCTCTGTGAAGTCCTAAGGGATGCTCGCCTCCGTTAAAAGCGCTATATAAATGCATGTTGTCGTTACTGGACTCTTGCAAATTCTGCATTGGAGTGTGAAATTTCGTGAATTTCTGTTTCGGACTAGGAGGGGGGGAGCCGGGCATGGCGGTTGGAGGCCGGACGTGAGCGTGAGAGGCAGGCCCCGGGCCGTTGCAAATTTGAACCGGCGACAGTGCGGGAAGCTCGCAGTTCGAGGGGAAGGAGGGAGAGCCGGGCATGGAGACCCGAGGCCAGACGGTGAGCGTGAGAAGAAGGACACCATATTGTGGAGCCGGCAACAGGGAGGAGTCGTCCGCGGAGATGGAGTGGCTGACGGACATCGCATTCCCACTGCCATTGGACGCAATTGAATTGACTTTTACTGAACCTGGCGCTGCAGAATAGCGGCGTGTCTCTGTGAGCTCCCACAGCCTATTGTGGAAGTGATCGGGGAGTAAAAACATTCCATTGTAGTAATACATATGGCAAATAAAATTGATTTGATTTGATTTGATTTGATTTGATTTGATTTGAAAGAAGCACGTGCTGCGAGGAGGTTGTCCACAAAACAGCAAACTCCTGCCTAGCTACACAGCAGTTAGCCTATACTTACTTTGACGGGCGGAGTGGCTCCTGTGCCCGAGTGACGACGGATCTGACAGCCGTTCTGATTGCTTCTTTGCTTGTTGTTGTTCAGCTGAGGCTTCTTCACTGTGCCACCATGATCATTCCTGACTGAGTCAGCTTTCTCAGCTGTCGTCTTACTCAGCAGCTGTGGAGCAGAGAACACCCTTCGGTTAGATGCTCAAAGTACCGCACATCAGAAAAATTAGACAACTGAAGGGCGTACATGCATACTTATCCAGGTTACCACGTTGAGGGAACAGCACGTGTTCTACTTTGCAGCAAGTAACAGCTTTAAGTACTCAGCTCAGGTTCTAGGAGAGGCCCTCTCCACCTTCCACTTACATGGGCTATCAGGACAAGACAGCTAAAAAATTCACCAGCAATTTTCACAGAAATATAAGCACAAGAACTAGGATTGCCACAAGCTACGCCTCGCTCAAGTGGACTGGGATGGAGGGGGGGTGGAAGAGAGGCAACCAAATGTAGAGCCAAAAGAAATCAGCAGTAATTGTTGCTTGTTTATAGAAGTTCATCTTTTACTGAGGATGATCTAGATTTCTTCCAAGGCTTCACAGAGTATTTTCATTCAGGTGTTCCGTGGTTGTAGCGTGCCCCTTCCCCTCCCAAAAAATCTATTTATAAACTAACTTCTAAGAATGTTGCCAATTAACAATTCTCAATGACTTTGAAAGAATAGATAGATTAATAAAATGGTGTGTAATTTTACAGTTTAACCATTGTATGTTTAGACACTTTAAGCTCAAATGCAACTGGGTGAAAAAAAACACAGCACAACACTAACACGGTATATGCTTTTTGCAGGGCAGTCGGTACTGGACAATACTTACAACAGAGCTATTGGCGTCAGGCAGGAACTGTCCAAATTCAGAGAGAAGGTCCTCTTGGTTTTTAAAGAGCCTCGCTACCTGGGCATATACCTCCTGCTCGGTCAGTGCTGGTGTGTAGTTCCCACCGGCTTCTTTCGCATTCCGCTGTTCCTTCTGTAACAGCAAAAGCATTTCAGAGCATCTTATAAGAAAGGGACAGACGCTGATCAACAAGTGGTGTAGATGGGGAGCTCGGTGAATGTAAACACGCATACATACATGGAGGGGAAGGAATTACCTTAATTTGCAGTTGGCAACAAACCAGAACACATCGTCCCCCCTCCCATCTTTCCAGGCAACAGATGTATTCTAGTGCACATGGAAGGTGTAATAATACACCCAAGTGGCTGCATTAATACATTTAGAAGTGAAAGGTTGTTCCAGAGAAGCTGCCCTCCGACGTTCGCGGTACGGATAATGAGGGCTACCTGGTGCAGTAAAGGCCACTTCTACACTGACCAAAGGCACGTCTGCTCATCCTGGCACTCATAACACCCAGGAAAGTGAGTGCACTGCCATTCTTTTTCGCACTCCGAAGAATATGAAAGGATCTACAAGACAGGCATTCAGCTATGAATGCAAACAAAACAGAAAGGGGAGAAAGGATAAACAGATAGGGAGAAAGAAAACAGCTAAAAATGAAAACGGATTAAAAGAAAGAAATATAGATAGACAACAAAATGTCTTCTATGGCTGTTAACATGAGGGTATGGGGAGAAATATGAACTGCTGAGTTTCCTTACCTGGTAGGTGTGCAGGATCTCCAGAAAGGCCTTGTAGATGTCAGGCTGCCCCTGGAAACGGTTTTTGATCTTGTTGACATAGTTAATGGCATGGTTGAACTCCACAGGCTGGTTGTTCTGCATGGGCGGTGTAGCAGCATGAGCACTGGTGACCGGAGTGTGGGGTTGCACGGGAGGTGACCGAGGGGAGACGTATGGAGCCAGCGATGCATTTGGCTGGCTGGTCGGAGTATGAGTCTGTGACTGTTGTGGCTGCAAGAAAAAAAAAAGTGAACTGTGTAAATTTGCACTGAATTCAATTCCATTTTACTAAAAATCCCAAGAACTATTCTGCAGCAAAAACTGGTTAATCAACTCAGTACCACAACTGGGGGGGGGGTACAATATCAATTGACTGTAGTTCTTGGCTATCTTGGGAGTACAATCATTTACTGATTCCTACTTATTAAAATGCATGTTATCACCCCTAGACAATTGTCACAGTTTATCTTGATTAGGTCATTGGATAAGCTTTGTTTTCGGTGCAGCTGGCCTTTACTTAAGCCTGTGAATTATCACTTGAAATCTATAAACGTTCACTATTAATAACTATATGATTATTCAGGAATGTGGAGTGCAGACAGCCCAGAGCTTGTTTAATGCACAAGCGCCATACCTGCCTCCCTTTGTCTGTCAGACACGGGAGGACCCGTGTATGGTTTTTACCACAATATAGCTCCATCTGAGCCGCTCCCTGCAATGATCGGCGAAGGCACTGATCTGTAGGCTGATGCTTTATCGGTGCTAATGAAAATATTAATACCTGTATGCGTTCTTCTTGCTCAAAACCCAGATGCCAGATATTTTACGCTGGTGCATTTTCTACAGACCCGAATGCCTGTAGTCATGTAACTAATTGAAATTTCAAATTCTGCTAATGATCTGGACTTGAAGTTGGTATGGGATTAGCATGAGCATTCCAATTTATACAACAATCTGGGAAGTATGTGCATAAGGAGATCCCTATTACTGTCACTCTTTATACTCAGCACACTTTCCAAACACTCCAGTACCAGTACAACACACAAGGAGACCCGGTCATTGTGTGTATCCTGTACACTTTGCAAATGCCCCAGTTCATCTCTTAGAAAGAACTCTGCTAACTTTACATAACTGAAAGTTAGCGCCATCAAACCAATTAGAACAGTGAGCAACATCCTCAAAAAGTTTCAAAGAGGTTACGATACTACGGGTATTATTCCCAGAAAGCAATAAAAATGGGAAAAGAAATGAAGGCTTGCAAAGTTTGTTCCAACAAAACAAATTAGTTTTACGACTTATTTTACAGGAAACTTTCGATTTACCGGCACCTAAATAACTGGAAATCTCGGTTAACCGGCAAAATTCAGGAGTAGGTTTTACTTCATATTGTATTTGCCTTCCTCCGTCTGTTGCTGTGCAAGGGTGTGGCTGCAGCTGTTGCTAAGCTACAGAGACGCTTGGAACTTGTGGCCATTGTTCTACACTTGTTGCTAGAGGGTTTGTTGCTTTATACGGAGCTCTCAGCTCCGTATCTTTTACTATAGCGTTCGGTTATCCGGAATTTTTGATGAACCGGCACCACGTCGGTCCCGTCCGTGCCGGATAAAAAAAAGTTTCCTGTATTCAGTTACACATCCAACTAAAAACACAGGCACTGTACAGATTTTAATGCAGGCACTGCACAGATTCTAACAGCTATTGAAAAAAAGACAAACGCACATTATAGATAAAATCAACCAAACACGAGTTATCGTTGTGCTCAGCACGCGACACGCCGTAGGATTACTGACGAGCAGTGTTGTGCGTTAAGACTATTAACTGGCCAAATAATACTTAGCAAAGGAACATGTTGCGGGAGGCACCTCACTCTCCACTCAGCAACAAATGGATAGCTAGACTAGACATCCCGTTATAAGCCTTTCCCATCATATGGAATACAATACTGGAAAGTTTGAGGTTATATACTTTGGCAGGAAAAATCATAGAGCTAGTTATTATCTTAATGGCAAGAAACTGGAAAGTACTGAAGTACAAAGGGATCTGGGGGTCCTGGTGCACGAAACTCAAAAGGTTAGTATGCAGGTGCAGCAAGTGATTAAGAAGGCCAATGGAATGTTGGCTTTCATTGCTAGGGGGATAGAATATAAAAATAGGGAGGTATTGCTTCAGTTGTACAAGGTATTGGTGAGACCGCACCTGGAATACCGCGTACAGTTTTGGTGTCCATACTTAAGAAAGGACATACTTGCTCTCGAGTCAGTACAAAGAAGGTTCACTCGGTTAATCCCGGGGATGAGGGGATGGACATATGAGGAGAGGTTGAGTAGATTGGGACTCTACTCATTGGAGTTCAGAAGAATGAGAGGCGATCTTATTGAAACATATAAGATTGTGAAGGGGTTGGATAGGGTGGATGCAGGGAGGATGTTCCAGATGATGGGTGAAACTAGAACTAGGGGGCATAGTCTTAGAATAAGGGGCTGCTCTTTCAAAACTGAGATGAGGAGGAACTACTTCACTCAGAGGGTGGTAGGTCCATGGAATATGCTGCCCCAAAAAGCTGTCGAAGCTACATCATTACATAAATTTAAAACAGAAATAGACAGTTTCCTAGAAGAAAAGGGAATTAAGGGTTACGGGGAGCGGGCAGGAATTTGGACATGAGTCTAGGTTCGGATCGGTCATGGCCTTGTGGGTAGCGGAGCGGGCCCAGGGGCCGTGTAGCCTGATCCTGCTCCTGTTTCGTGTGTCTAATTCTGTTAGATTCAGGAGATAGTCCTGTCATAGTGGATTGGCGGTTAGGATCAGATCAGCCATGATCTTATTGAATGGCGGAGCAGGCTCGAGGGGCCAATTGGCCTACTCCTGCTCCTATTTCTTATGTTCTTATGTTCTTATGAAACAACGACAACTTTTGAAGGTTTTGTCAATAATTGACCGATGCCCCAATAAAGTTCAGCTACTGAAGTTACTTCTAATCATCCCCCAAAAGAAATTTAAGAATCTAATAAAACAAAAGGGCCTAGAAATTCATTAAGGCGCTGCCAGCTTTGCGCCCAGTTAACGCCTAAAGGGTGATTTTGCGCCAAAAATGAGTTTGCGCAGATATTCAGCGCAGCGGTATTGGCGGCGGTAGCCGTTAGCGCTGCGCCGGCACCGATGACGTCATCAGTGTGCGCAGTGCCCCGGTTCCGCTCCGAAACCGCGCCGATCCCCATATTTAGTTGCGGCCGCCTCCTCCGAAGCGGCCGCAAACAGCGGCTAGAAAACGGGGCCGTCCTGCTGCCTTAGTGGGGCGCTTTAAAGTGGAAGGTGCGGGCGGCCGCTTTTGCGGCGGCCGCCTGCCCGCACCTCCTTCCCCGGCCTCCTCCACCCCCCCCCTGCGGCATTGCCGGCTGCTTTCCGCGAGCCCGGCACTTCTCCGTGGTGCTGGGCTCATTTGCCGGCACTATCCAGCGACGATCTCCCCGTTGCAGGCAGCTCCCCCTTAAGAGGAGGAGGCCTGCAGTACCGCAGCCTGCCGCTGCGCAGCGCCTGGCGCAGCGGTGCCAACAGCGCTGATATTCATTGTCAGCGCACCAAGCAGAGGCGGGCACACCCTGGTATAGCGCCCGCTTCCGAATTGGGGCGCTAACAATGAATATCTGACGATCGCTATAGGCTTCCCGCCCAGCGCTAACTTTTGGGCGCTAGCCAGCTGGCGGGGCCATAGTGAATTTCTAGGCCAAGCACTTTTGAGGGGAAATATGTATTCTCTCAATTACTGGTCAGCTGAGTTAGTCTGCAGATGATCTAGGCTCAATGCCACATTCTCACTGGCCACTAGAAAGTGTGCAAGAGCTTCCCAAAGCAAGATCCTCTCTTTCCAAGCTGCAATGCCTGAGAAAAAGGCACTTGTTAAATTTTATGACAATTTTGGAGTTATTCAATTAATAAACTGGTGCTCACTGAAAGACCCCAACAGCAAAGAAATCCGACCAATGCAAGCACAATAACATATCAGCAGCAGCCTGTTGTGCAAGCAGTGTCTTGAAGTATACTAGCAAGCTGTCATCAGTAATGAATCAGTCATGTTTCGCCAGGGTTCAATCCCTAATGCTGGTTATGACTTGCTTTCTTTTCTGAGTTCAGCAATTTCGAGGTGTGCAAGATACTAAACAAAACCCGACAAATTACATTTTGGTTAATAGCAATCACGCACATCTCTTCAGCTCTCCAAAACAGCACTAGCTGTGGAGGTGGTGCTCACAACTCAAATGTTTACCCTCCCAGATAAAGAATGGTGATTGAGCAAGAAAGCAAGGAGAATAAGTGTTTAATGATACAGAGAGGTGGCATGGTGATGCACCAGTGAGCTGTGTAGTTGTGTTCAGGGTTACACCATGGTGAACAGGGAGAAGAGCTCCTGATCATGCCTGTCCCGCAGGTCAGGTAAAGCCCGATATCCAGTAAAAGTGTTATGCAAGTCTGAGAACACTGGGAGACCTGTAGGATTATTTGACCTGTGCTCACCTTGGGGATTTTGGCAGGAGGTGGTTGTGGTGCTGGCTGTGCTGGGGCAGGTGCAGCGTGCTGCTGGGGTTGCTGCTGGTGCTGTTGCTGGGGTTGCGGCTGGGCGGCGTGCTGAGGAGTGATCTGGTGGACTTGCCCTGGCGTCGTCACGTTCACCATGTCATTAGTCTGCACCTCAATTTTGTAGCCTGGAGGCAGGAAGGTGTTGAAGCCCATGATGAGGTCAGGGTGCCCTTTGAAGAGCTGTGAAACCCGGCTGATCACTCCGGGGGTATCAATGCTGCAACGTTTCAAAAAGAGGGAATTAAAAGTCAAAACACCAAGGAACTCTGCAGCTTCAACCCATCTAAACCAACCTGTTACATTCATCTTCACTGAGCCCGAAGCATTTCCACTAATGCTGATCGTTAAGGTCTCTGCAAACTGTGCAACTGCACTCCCAGCCCTACCTTGGTCATGTACTCCCATTAGTCTTTGTCGGACTTTGCGGTGCACAAATTGGCTACGACGTTTAGAATCAATGAATCTTACAGCATAGGAGGCCATTCGGCCCATCGTGCCAGCTCTTTGTAAGAGCTAGCCAATTAGTCCCGTTCTTATAGAATCCTAGAATGCCTATGCAACAACAGTGACTGCACTTCAAAATCAAGTAATTGGATGTTAAATGCTTTTGGACATCCTTAAGATGTGAAAGGTGTTATATAAATAGAAATTCTTTCTTTACGTATATAAAGTCTACAACTGGATACCCAATGAGTGAAAACTTCTGTGAAGTAAACGGAAATGGAAAACGCAAACTGTTTTCCCACCATGGCTGTTAATGAATTAACTGTGAGCGAAGACTCCTGTAAATGCTGCACAGATCTATTGGTTTTACGATGTACTATTTCACACGAACAGTTTGAAACATTGCATTTTAGAAAATTTCCCATTACGATTAAAATTCCAGCGTTAACTGATAGATCACTCACACTTCTTTTGAAAAGCAGAAACAGAAAGATCAGTTGAGTCAGCTTACACGCCCATCAATATGGTACGAGCAAGTAAAACATCTCCCTTCGCCTACCTCTGAGACTTGAACTCCTTCATGATGTCAAGAAAGTCATTGTAAACCTGGGGCTGGTTTCCAAACTGTAACTTCACCTGGTCAAGATACGACAAAGCATCTTCCACCTGTCAAATGAGAAAGTGAAGAGATACATCAGTTTGACAGTGCTGCAAAAACATATTTTTAAAGATAACAGCTTCAAACTAAAGAGTGAAAAGGAACATTCCTGCAGTGCATTACAATAAGATGTACAGTATACTGCATTATTATTATCAAATGTGCACGCCACATTAGCAACAACACTGGGACTGTTATGCAACACAGCATTGTAGGATAACACCATCACATGGCAAATGATGCAACAGCACTAGAAAGCAACACTGCCATGGCAACACAACAGCGCCGTTAAACAACACCATCGATGGATAGCAGCATGAGAGTACCAATAAGCAATATCAGTGTTGTAACAACACGATAATACATCACTGCAACTGTTACCATTAAGCAATACCAGCGGCAGAAATGCAACATGACAATATCATAAAGGTAAAGAAATATTGGTCTCAGCACCTGATACTATTTAGGGTATGTGACAGATTGTGATACAATGGATAACCTTGTAACGATGGTGAAGTGCAACAGATACCTTATTATGCAATGCTTGATTACATTTTCACAGCATTATTTTCAAAGCTGTCTGCTGTACCAAGTTACAGTTCCACACTCCTCTCATCAAACTTGAAGAGGGAGGGATTGCAAAAGAAAGAGTGCAAAAGAAAGCGTGCAAAAGAGTGTGAAGAAAGAGAGCGCAAAAGAGAGTGGGAGAGATAAAGAGCGAAAGAGAAAGAAAAAGAGAACGGGAGAATAAAATAGAGAGAGAAAAAAGAAAACCTGCATTTATACAGCATCTTATTGCAAACTTAGGATGCCCCAATGCACTTCACAATCAAGGAGTTACTTGTGAAGTGCTGTACTGTCATTTGTTATGTAGGTTAAAATGAAACTGAAAAGGAACCACATAAATGACATGGGTACAGAGAGATTATGGGCTGGATTTTCCGACCCCCACAGGTGCGCACGAGGTGTGTGTACGCACCCCGTAGGGGCCTCGCAAGTGCCGGTTTCAGGCAGGCGAAGGGCGTGCGCTGAAAACCCGGCACTTGCGATCTGTCAAGAATTCTCTTGACCGATCATCCGCCTGCCCGGGAAACGGGCCTCTGTGGGTGGAGAGTTGCGCTTTTGCACAACTTCCGCCCGCTGAAAGGCCATAGAATTCCTACGCCTGGTAAAAGCCGGGCACGGCCTTCTTTTACCAGCTTAAGAGTGTTGAAAAATAGAAAAATTTAATTTGATAACTCATTTATAAATTAAAAATACTCTTCAAAAAGCTGTTTATTTTCAATTTTTTTTAAAAAAATTAAAAATATTTAATTAAATGGAATTTTAATTAGGTAATTTAAAAAAATGATTTAATGTTTTAGTGTGTTTTTAAATGTGATCCCTGACCTAAGAAAACTACTAGGCACTTGGTCTAAGCGTTAAACAAAGCTTTAATCAACTGTTTTACAACATGGAGGTCTAGTTGTGTCCTTCACTAGTTCCTGTTAAGAATGTCCTGCGCAAGCTGGGCCCGTGCCCGAGTATTTATACCCTCCCTGGACAGCACCACCCGCAGGCTGCTCAGTATTATTTCATAAGTCTTTCTTTCGTGAATGACTGATTCATGTCAATCCCCATTCATACTTTTGACAGTTCTGTCCGTACGGAACTGTCAAAGGTATGAAGGGGGATTCCCTTCTTTGATTGGTTGGCCTGGCCCATGTGATCCCAGGGGCGCCTGCGAACTGCCTGCGCATTTCCAACAGGAGAGGCCCAGGATCGGAAGCCTCGGGATCTACGGGGCCGGCAGGTAGATTGGCAGATTTTTTTCCGATCGGAGGCATCCGCCCGCAGGAAGCCTCCAATCGGAAATTCAGGGCCTTTGTGTCAACTTAAAAACTAAGACAACAACGTGGGGGATAAGAACTCAGAAGTAAACAGATTCTGCAGCACGTACGCACCAGAAAGATGGACTACCACTGCACGGACCAAATCAATATGGAAATGTAAGATGGAAATATGGAAATGCAAGATGGAAATATGGAAATGTAAGATGAGCCCCTCCATTTATTTCCTTTTTCATTGTAAAAAGAGTATCACAAGCAACGTTCCCACTAATTTTTTGGGGGTGAGCGGCCCGTTCAAATGATCGCGTATGCGCGGTTTCTCCCATTTAAAAGCCAGCGAGCGGCCTGCGCGGGACCTCCAGACCGCTGTGCGGCCACGCAGCTCAACGGGAACATTGACTACAAGTCCTGGCACAGTATAACATTAACATAGCATGGACATAACCACAGAACTCAAGAGTCTTACAAAGATCTGGTGTCACAGATATTCTGATCATTCAAAACCTTATATCAAGGGTGTAATGTTGTAGAGATAGCGCAACAATATTATTATATGAAAAGAACATGCACCGTGCAATGACATAAAACCCAACTGTTCTACAGTTTAAATTACTGGTTCAACCATTATGACAGCAACTAATGGCAGAATAAAAATTTGCCAGAAATAGAATAAATCTGCACCTACAATAATCACCGTATTATTACATACTTTAGAGTTTCAGATGATGTTTGTAAATTGCTTTATCTTCACTCCTATGGTTTATGGTGTCATCTGAACCCTTTGATTAAATATTATACCACAGAAGGAGGCCATTCGGCCCAATTGTGCCCACTCTTAAAGAGCTATCCATTTCAACCCTTTCTCCTGCCCTTTCCCCACACCCTTTTACACTATTTAAAAAAAATATTCATCACTGTTTCTTGTAGCGAATTCCATGTGCTAGCCCTCTCTGTAAAAATAAATCTCCTAATCTCTTTCTTTGTTCTTTAATAGCCATGGTGTGGAGATGCCGGAGTTGGACTGGGGTGGACAAATGTAAGAAGTCACACAACACCAGGTTATAGTCCAACAGCTTTATTTGAAATCACAAGCTTTCGGAGCGCTGCTCCTTCTTCAGGTGAAGTGGAGAAATGCATAAAGACACAGCTTATATAGTCAGAGAATCATGTCAGATGTTTACAGGTAACCTTTCCAACTGCCATTTATCACACCTCGGCAGAGAGATAATCACAGCAGTCAAAGGTGTGAATGGTGTCCAAACAGGTCAGTCAGGGAAACATTACATCAAAGAACAATGAGGTGGGGTCACAAGGGGTCAAATATTGCAGATGCTGGGGTCTGTATGAAAAACAAAAAAACAGAAAAAAACATTTTTTTTGGCTGGAAATCACAGCAGGTCCGGCCGCATCTGTGTAGAGAGAACAAGCCAATGTCGACTCGAGTCTGGATGACCCTGCATCAGGTGGGGTTACATGTAGCGTGACATGAACCCAAGATCTCGGTTGAGGCCGTCCTCATGAGTGCGGAACTTGGCTATCAGTTTCTGCTCGACGATTTTGCGTTGTCATTTGTCTCGAAGGCCACCTTGGAGAATGCTTACCCGAAGATCGGAGGCTGAATGTCCTTGACTGCTGAAGTGTTCCCCGACTGGGAGGGAACACTCCTGCCTGGTGATTGTTGCGCGGTGTCCGTTCATCCGTTGTCGCAGTGTCTGCATGGTCTCGCCGATGTACCATGCTCCGGGGCATCCTTTCCTGCAACGTATGAGGTAGACAACGTTGGCCGAGTCACATGAGTATGTACCATGTACCTGGTGGGTGGTGTCCTCACGTGTGATGATGGTATCTGTGTTGATGATCTGGCATGTCTTGCAGAGGTTGCTGTGGCAGGGTTGTGTGGTGTCGTGGTCGCTGTTCTCCTGAAAGCTGGGTAATTTGCTGCGAACGATGGTCTGTTTGAGGTTAGGCGGCTGTTTGAAAGCGAGTAGTGGAGGCGTGGGGATGGCCTTAGCGAGGTGTTCGTCGTCATCGATGACATGTTGAAGGCTGCGAAGAACATGGCGTAGTTTCTCCGCTCCGGGGAAGTACTGGACAACGAAGGGTACTCTGTTGGTTGTGTCCCGTGTTTGTCTTCTGAGGAGGTCTATGCGATTTTTCGCTGTGGCCCGTCGGAACTGTCGATCGACGAGTCGAGCGTCATATCCCGTTCTTACAAGGGTGTCTTTCAGTGTCTGTAGGTGTCCATCGCGTTCCTCCTCGTCTGAGCAGATCCTGTGTATTCGCAGGGCTTGTCCATAGGGGATGGCTTCTTTAACGTGGTTAGGGTGGAAGCTGGAGAAGTGAAGCATCGTGAGGTTGTCCGTGGGCTTGCGGTAGAGTGAAGTGCTGAGGTGTCCGTCTTTGATGGAGATTCGTGTGTCCAGGAATGAGACTGATTCTGAGGAGTAGTCCATGGTGAGTTTGATGGTGGGATGGAACTTGTTGATGTTATCGTGTAGTCTTTTCAGTGATTCTTCGCCGTGGGTCCATAGGAAGAAAATGTCGTCGATGTATCTGGTGTATAGCGTTGGTTGGAGATCCTGTGCAGCGAAGAAGTCTTGCTCGAACTTGTGCATGAAGATGTTTGCGTATTGGGGTGCGAATTTGGTCCCCATGGCTGTTCCGTGTGTTTGGGTAAAGAACTGGTTGTCGAAGGTGAAGACATTGTGGTCAAGGATGAAGCGGATGAGTTGTAGGATGGCGTCTGGAGATTGGCTGTTGTTGGTGTTGAGTACTGAGGCTGTCATCGTGGGGGATACTGGTGTAGAGTGCCGAGACGTCCATCACGGCGAGGAGTGTTCCTGGTTCAACTGGTCCGTGGGTGCTGAGCTTCTGTAAGAAGTCTGTAGTGTCGCGACAGAAGCTGGGGGTTCCCTGTACGATGGGTTTCAGGATGCCCTCGACATATCCAGAGAGGTTCTCACACAGGGTTCCGCTGCCTGATGCGATAGGACGTCCAGGTGTGTTGGCTTTGTGTATCTTTGGGAGGCAGTAGAAGTCTCCCACGCGGGGAGTACGTGGGATGAGAGCATGTAGGATGCTTTGAAGGTCTGGATCGAAGGTTTTGATCAGTCTGTTGAGTTGGCGGGTGTGTTCTTTGGTCGGATCTGCGGGTAACTGTCTGTAGTGTTCCTGGTTGTCCAGTTGTCGGTATACTTCTTTGCAATAGTCCGTTCTGTTCTGTATGATGATGGCACCTCCTTTGTCTGCTGGTTTGATGACGATGTTGCGGTTGGTCTTGAGAGCGTGGATGGCGTTGCGTTGTGCTCGGGTGACATTCTGGACTGTCTTGTGAGTGCGGCTGATGAATCTGGCGTTGATGCATCTCCTGACAGCTTGAGCATACATGTCAAGCTTAGGGCAGCGACCCTCCGGAGGGGTCCAATTTGACTCTTTCTTCTTCGGTTGCTGCACTGCGGATCCCTCTGTCTGCTGTTCCGGATCATTGATTGTCTCATTGGGTTCGCTGCTGACATCTTGGGATTTGTGGAAGAATTCCCGGAGCCTCATTCTCCTGATGAATTCCTCTGTGTCTGCCGCAAGACCAATGGGGTCCATTTTGGTGGTGGGGCAGAAATTGAGCCCTCGGCTGAGAACTTCAATTTCGTCTGGTTGAAGGGTGTGGTCGGACAGGTTGACGATGTATTTCCCTGTGGTTTCAACCGTGGTACCGGGGGAGGCTTGGTTGCTGCTGCTGGTGATGCCAAGTTTCTCAAGCTTCCTGTTCTTGGTGTGCATGTAGGTGGCGTAGTTCCGTTGCCTTGTTTGTTTGGCGGTGTCTCGTAGCTGGTCTGCTGCGTCCTGAGCACAGGCTGAGAACATGGACTCCATCTCGGTTTCGAGGTTGCGGCGTCTGCTGTAGAGCTGGTGTACGAGATGGTTGAGGAGTGTGCGAGAGGTACGACGGCAGAGTCTCTCAGCGTAGTCTGCGTTGTAGGTCGACTTGAGTGGGTTAGTGATCTGTAGTCCTTTCGGGATCTTGTCTGCTTTCTTGCATCTCTGTAGAAACTTGATGTCTGTGTCGATATGCGCGATCTTCTTGGAGATCCTCTCCACTTTGAGCCGGCAGTTTGTGGTGTCGATAGTAGCCATGGTGTGGAGATGCCGGAGTTGGACTGGGGTGGACAAATGTAAGAAGTCACACAACACCAGGTTATGTGATAAATGGCAGTTGGAAAGGTTACCTGTAAACATCTGACATGATTCTCTGACTATATAAGCTGTGTCTTTATGCATTTCTCCACTTCACCTGAAGGAGCAGCGCTCCGAAAGCTTGTGATTTCAAATAAAGCTGTTGGACTATAACCTGGTGTTGTGTGACTTCTTACATTTGTTCTTTAAGTGATGATCTGCAATTTGTGGCCTTTAGTTACCAACTCATTATGTTACTTCCTTGTCATACACATTAACCATATTCTTCATATATATGAGGGCCTTATTATGAAGGCGGAATAAATCTGTAATTTCCAACACTAGCAGTCTTGCCGAAGTGGATTAAAAACTCATTACCGTGTCTTTGACCTTTCAGCCTGTGACATGCAGACACAAATGATTCTCTTCACCTCAAGTAAGTCCAAATTAAGATGAATGCAATTAGGTTAGGCAGAGAAAAAAAATCGGTGGTCTTGACTTTGAGGGATACATCTATAGCTGCAAATTACACGAGAAAATGGAATTTATCTTATTTCAAATTTTGGACGGTAAATATCAAAATAAAGATTTTTTTTTAATTCGCCGTAAACTGTGAAATCAGATTTTTTTTTTTAATCACAGCTCTGCTATAGTGATAATCAATGTTCTCTCTAAGCGCGACCGGGTAGTAATGGGAAAAGGTCCCACGCAGGCCGCTCACCGGCTTTTCCATTGCAAGTTAAAGTTTTCCATTGCATGCACAGAAATTTAAAGGGACCGGACAGTAAAAGAAACAGGCAGGGCAGGACAAAGTGCAGCTTACAGGGAACATTGTTGACGAGAGGGAGCTCACCTTTAGCCTCTGGAACTGCTGCTGTCCTTGGACCGGTGTGGCTGGTGCTCCTGGAGGATGGGCATGGCTCGGGGGTACCACCTGCTGTCCGTGAGGCTGAACTGACGCGGTGTGATGGTGGCCGCTATGTACAGCTGGAGTATGGCTGTGACTGCCAGAGCTCTGAGGCATGGCTGAAACCTGCAGCAGAAAAAGACGGTAACTGACACACCGAAACCACAGGTTGATTACTAGCCCTTTATATTACTTGACCGAGAAAACGTCATCCTGCCCGTCTGCTGCATTGAAAGGGGGATTTATGAATATTTGAGTGCAGACCCCCCACCCCTCATAACCCCAGCCTACTGATACCATCTTTTAGTTAAGAACCATTGCGCTGCTCATCCAGCAGACAGATAGATAAGCTCTTCAATTAAAGTCAGGGGGGTGCGAACAGGAAAGAGATTCTTTCTCTATATTACTTCCTGTAACAACTTCCCACAACAGACTGATAACACCGGTATTATTATAAAACAGAGTCTCCTCCAACTCGCCCTGAGCAACACCTCAGGAGGTCTGCTGGTATATTATAACATTTCCTGTATACCACACATCAGACGCCAATTTCTGTGTCGCAACTTAAAATAACATTTGCTATGTATAGAAAAACCTGAAACGGAGGAGGAGGAGGACCAGAAGAACATAGGAACAGGAGTAGGCCGTTTAGCTCCTGTTCCGCCATTCAATGAGATCATGGCTGATCTACGACCAAACTCCATGTACCCACCTTTGCCCCATATCCCTTAATACCTTTGGTTAACAGAAATCTATCAACCTCAGACTTAAAATGAACAATTGATCTAGCATCAACTGCTGTTTTCGGAAGAGAGTTCCAAACTTCTACCAACCTTTGCTTGTAGGTGCGTTACCTAACTTCACTCCTGAAAGGTCTGGATCTAATTTTTAGACTAGTCCTAGACTCCCCAACTAACAGAAATAGTTTCTCTCTATCTACCCTATCAGTTCCCTTAATTATCTTGAAAACTTTGATCAAACTCTCCAGGAATACAAGATAATGGAGGCACAAGGCTTCAGGCTTTTAATTGGCCTGTCCAAAAAACAAAGTCAGTGTAGTGATCGGCAGGCTGAATAGTAACTGACTTTTCAATGAATTGACCCAGTGTTCACTTATCAATTAGACCTCGTTGGCTTAAAGGAACATACACCTATGCTTTAGAAGAATACATTGTGTTTTACATCACCTTGATAAGACAACACAGACTCTCGCTTAATGTGAGCACTGCCACTAGTTATTTGCTTACTTTTACAACTTTTGCCAGTTTTCTTCTTTTATATTTCTCGGTTTGGGGAGGGGGGGGAAAGATCAACGTTTCTGCTTAAAACAACGGGGTATTCGGCAATGTTTAGAAGTTTAGAAGAATGAGAAGGGATCTCATCAAAACTTACAAAATTCTAACAGGACTAGACAGACTAGATGCAGGAAGGATGTTCCCGATGGCCAGGGAGTCCAGAACCAGGGGTCACAGTCTAAAGATAAGGGGTAAGCCATTTAGGACTGAGATGAGGAGGAATTTCTTCACCCAGAGAGTGGTGAACCTGTGGAATTCTCTACCACAGAAGGCAGTAGAGGCCAATTCATTAAATATATTCAAGAAGGAGTTGGATATATTTCTTAAGGCCAAAGGGATCAAGGGATATGGGGAGAAAGCAGGGACAGGGTACTGAATTTGGATGATCAGCCATGATCTCATTGAATGGCGGAGCAGGCTCGAGGGGCCGAATGGCCTACTCCTGCTCCTATCTTCTATGTTTCTATGTTCCCATTAAGCTGCGCAGCGGTCTAGAGGTCCCGCGCAGGCCCCTTGCTGGCTTTACAATAGGAAAAATCGCACATGTGCGGAAATTTGAATGAGCCACGCAGCCCGTTAGAGGGGCCGCGCACCCAAAAAAAAAAATTAGAGGGAACATTGGTGTTCGGTCCCTGCCACAAACTCCATTCCCGAACCACCGACTCCATCCCTCTCCCTGGCAACTGTCTGAGGCTGAACCAGACTGTTCGCAACCTTGATGTCCTATTTGACCCCGAGAAGAGCTTCCGACCACATATCCGCGCCATTACTAAGACCGCCTATTTCCACCTTCGTAACATTGCCCAACTCCACTACTGCCTCAGCTCATCCGCTGCTGAAACCTTCACCCATGCCTTTGTTACCCCTAGACTTGACTATTCCAACGCACTCCTGGCCGGCCTCCCATTTTCCACCCTCCATAACCTTAAGCTCATCCAAAACTCTGCTGCCCGTATCCTAACTCGCACCAAGTCCCGTTCACCCATCACACCTGTGCTAACTGACCTACACTGGCTCTCGGTTAAGCAACACCGATTGTAAATTCTCAAATCCCTCCATGGCCTCGCCCCTCCCTGAAGCCTCCTCCAGCCCTACAACCAACGTTCCCTCTAAGCTGCGTGCCCATGCAGCTCTCTGCCGGTCCCACGCAGAGAGAGAGGCACGCTGGTCTTATTTCACGCCTGCGCAAAACTGTGATAGGGCCGCACAGCAGCTTAAAGGGGCCGCGCACCCAAAAGAATCAGGGGGAACATTTCCTACAACCCCCCCAAGATAGCTGCGTTCCTCCAATTCTGGCCTCTGCACCCCCGATTTTAACAGTTTTGGTGGCCGTGCCTTCAGCCACCTAGGCCCTAAGCTCTGGAATTCCCTCCCCAAATCTCTCCGCCTCTCTATCCTCCTCAAGACGCTCCTTAAAACCTGCCTCTTTGCCCCAATATCTCATTATGTGGCTCAGTGTCAAATTATGTTTGGTAACGCTCCTGTGGACGTTTTACTATTTTAAAGGCGCTATATAAATGCACAACGTTGTTGTTAATAAGATGACGACTACCAGCGATTCCATTTTTCATATACTCTCGGGCATTCCACCATCACCTGCTGTTTTCCACATGAAAGAACCAGAAAGCAATCCTGCTCACGGACCAATATTATGAGTCAGCTACTGAAAGATGCGGGAGAGAAGCCCAGCATGACTCGGCGTGTGATTATCCCAGCCCCCAGAATAACGCGTCTGGCCTCTACTTACCACTCTCTTTCCACCCTACCCAACTGAAGTCAGGAAGTCATCACGCTCCACTGAGCGGTTACATTTTCTTCTAGGTTGAAATGTGGGGGAGAAGAAGATCCTACCCATGGGCAAGGCAAGCACTTTCAAAGTTTTAGTACCTGAATTCACCTTCAGGTGGGCTGTGGTGCCAGAGCACACATATGTACTTCGGCTCGTTTCATGCATTCTGCATCCCCTTTGACTGGTACGACATAGGCCCGATAAGCTGCAAGTTTATTCAAAGGGAACATTTCTCCTGATACAGATTCAACCTCCAGAAACTCAATTATAAAAGTGTTTTTTATAGGGAGTGTTAAAAGTGAAATTACTGCTTTATGGCACACTTCATAGGCAACACTAGAATAGTGAAAGAATACACTGCAAGTCTATGTTTAAAGTGAACCTTTGGCTGGAGTCTCGTGCCATATCACATCACAAGGAAAGGCAGAATTACAGAATAATTTCATTTAAAACGAGAGAGAGAACACGAGAGAGAGAGAACACGAGCGAGAGAGAACACGAGAGAGAGAGAGAACACGAGAGAGAGAGAGAACACGAGAGAGAGAGAGAACACGAGAGAGAGAGAGAACACGAGAGAGAGAACACGAGAGAGAGAACACGAGAGAGAGAGAGAGAACACGAGAGAGAGAGAACACGAGAGAGAGAGAACACGAGAGAGAGAGAACACGAGAGAGAGCGAACACGAGAGAGAGAGAAAGAACGCTGGTCTTACATTCACACTGAAGAGTCTTGGGTAACGGTTCAAAGAGGCTAAGGAAACCCCAATTCCCTTAGCATAAATCACACACACACGCCAGGGATCAGGAGTGGCAGACTGCTAAGCAAGGGGTGATTTCAAGTTCAATAAAATGCATGTTAAGGAAGTATGTGTACATGGAATCTCACCAGTGGTAAGGCAGCTGCCGTACAATTCTTGATGAGTGCTGTGCCTGCCATGCATCTACTACATTCTGCTGTCAAAATCTAGGCAAGGAAGTCAAAGCAGTATGCTACTTGGCCAAATTAAATATCAAAGAAAATTTAGCGCATCCTTACAATAAAATTCCTTGGCAGGCAGAAAACTGGATACGCAGGCACTGCTTTACTTGCCCCGCCTTACTCCTCCATCCCTAGGCATGCTGAGGGACAGGTGGGTGAGGAAAGGCTCCGTGCATTCGCTGCCCCCGAGGTTCTGCTCATCAGATGCTCCCTCCACCCTCGGGGCATTAACATTGAACGGGTTTCTTGAGTCATTTCCTATTTAGATCAGTTTTCTGAATGAATGATTAAAATGGGCTGTGATACAAACTTCTCCCAATTGCCTATTTTTACCCATACTGGAGAGAAACCCTGATCAAAACAAAACACTTCTTGGTTCCCTAGCTTTATGTTTCAAAAACTGAAAGTAACATATCAGCCAAGGAATTACTCAGTCTAAGTAGTGAGACACCCACATGAGGAGGCACAATGTTTGATTTGAATGCATCCTACCCCATCCACAGTAAAATGTTTTGGTACACCATACACTTGGCCAGCCTAACGATTGATCCTTTCAACACGGGACACCGCCTTCCGGCTGTGCTGCTGTTGACAGTGCATATTGTACACTGAGTGCCAAGTGTCATTAGTGGGATGACAAGAGTTCAGATGCCACGGTGATGTGATTATAGAATCTTCAACCAACTCCAGAGTCAGAGCCTTTAGGCACTAGCTGTAAGGGGCATGGAGGAAACAGCACCCCGTCTCCAATTCGCTAATGGAGAAATATTGCTCCAGTATGATTTTGACCAAGTATTTCAATTTGTCGTTCTTTATTGTGCCATTTTTGCAGGTAGTATGTAATGTAATGTTGCCGAGACCATACACAGCTGCTGCCATTTGCACACATCCTTTAAATGAGTGGATTGCTGAGGTGCCCTGGTGGAGCGCCCAGGTGCTGTGCCGTGAATACAGGACTATACCTGCAATGTCGAGTTGCTGGTGCTGTCTCGAGAGGTGCAACCCTTCTCCATCGAGGAAACACGCATTACTAGTTTTCAATTCAGCAGGCTACTCTCCCCCTTCCACTACTGATTTCCTTCTAGGAACTGGTGAGAAAAAAGGCTTTGACATGTCTGGGCAGAGGTAGTCTGCCCACTCTCAAGGCTAAGGCATGATGTGTGGAAGGTGATGGCAAAGTGGAGCACATAACTGATAACTCACCACCCATTAGTGCCAAGTATTCAATGATAATTCACAAAATGGTACCGTTTGCAAAAGAGCATAATCGAAGCTACACACTATAATCTTCCTGCCGTGGGACAGTTCAATTTACTGTTGTCTATGGAGCACAACTATTGCCGCTTGAACTATCGTCAATAAGAAAAGAAAGACTTGCATTTATATAGCGGCTTTCACGACCACCTTATGTCCAAAGGCGCTTTACAGGCAATGAAATATTTTTGAAGTGTAGTCACTGTTGTAATGTGGGAAACGCGGCAGCCAATTTGCGCACAGCAAGCTCCCACAAACAGCAATGTGATAATGACCAGATGTTGGTTGAGGGATAAATATTGGCCAGGACACCGGGGATAACTCCCCTGCTCTTCTTCGAAATAGTGCCGTGGGATCTTTTACGTCCACCTGAGAGAGCAGGCGGGGGCCTCGGTTTAACGTCTCATCCGAAAGACGGCACCTCCGACAGTGCAGCACTCCCTCAGCACTGCACTGGGAGTGTCGGCCTAGCTTTATGTGCTCAAGTTCCTGGAGTGGGGAATTGAACCCACAACCTTCTGACTCAGAGGCGAGTGCGCGACCAACTGAACCACAGCTGACACTGAAATGAGGATGAAAATAAGAAAATATGACTCTAGTGCTTGCGTAATAAAGGCTGTCATTCAAACTTTTTGAATTTAAAATGTGCCTGCTTCAATCAGATCCCCTGACTCATTATACAGCACATGGGCCAGATCAAGGTCCAAAGGTGTGCGGGTTAGGTTGATTGGCTATGATAAATTGACCCTTAGTGTTAGGGGGATTAAATACGTGGGGTTACAGGGATAGGGTGGGATATGTGTTGGTGTAGGGGTTACGGGGATCGGGTGGGATATGTGTCGGTGCAGGCTCGATGGGCCGAAATGGCCTCTATCTGCACTGTGGGGTTTCTGTGATTCTGTGATCAGTTAAACAGTCTCTTAAATGGAGAAAAACTTCAATGGAAACGCCAAAGAACTCCCACTTAATACGCCCAATGATGTCTCCATCAGCTCCCAACGCTAATTTACATATATACGAAAAATAAGAGTCAAAAGTAGATTTCCTCGCACACTTACTGAGATCACCACAGAGCTGCGGAGAGATTAATAGTATTTAAACACCAGACCGTGCTCCATCACTGCTTGCCGCACCACAATTTCAAATTTCAGTTCAACAGAAGTTAAAAAAATTTTTTTTTTTTTTTTTTTTTTTTTTAAAAACACGTTGATTATTAAATTGTCGAGCAGGGACCCAGTTGTTAAAAACATTGGTGAATGCAAAAAAAAAACCAACATAAACTCATTGAATGGCCCGGAGTTTGCAGTGGTAATGATGACGAACTGTCAGCATTCGGCATCATTACCCCTTTGAAACTGACCGGAACTTCAGGATTTAGCGCGTGCGCAGCTATACGCGGGAATCCTGAAGTTGCGGTCGGTTTCAAAGGGGTAATGATGCCGTGATAGAGAGAGGGAGGTAGAGATAGGTGTGTAAGTGAATGGGCTGCGCTGTGGAACTCCCCATAGCCGGCAATCAGTGAAATCAGTTGAACTGACGAAAACTTAAGCTTTTCCGATCTAATTACGCTGTTAAACACCCCATTAAAAGTTAAGCCTTGTTAGAAGAGATGTGACTGGGGTTTTAACGGTGTACTGACTGCTGAACAACCGTTCTGGCCCAGAAAAACTAATTTTCTATTTGTGGAAAATGACAAGATTTTTTAAATAATTTAAAAATATAATTTTAAGTTTTTTTATGATATTTCAGCTTCTACCTTAACTCCATCTATATGTTCCAATCTTTATTTCGCTCTGTAAAATTTTTAAAAAGTGAATTGAATCAGTGCTTTTTATTTCCTGGTTTGCTGTCTGTGAGAGCTCTTCAATGTGATTGGCTGCTTAGATAGCTTGATAACATCACTGTTGCTCTACGCTAAGGATCCCCTTTTGACAGCGCTACAATAACTTAACGTAGAGAAAACTTAAGTTTTTTTCCAGAGATCCTGAGATCTTTGTGGGCAGCTTTCTTCGAGGTCAGTGGCGATTGCCGCCGCTTTGCTGCTGACCACAAATTCAGGGCCATAGAATGTTTGATTTTCAAATAAGCCGAATTTGTACCAAAGCAATAGGTAATAACAAAAAGCCAACAGTCTCTCCAGAGTAAGGAATCACTGCTCTTAGCAAGGGTAAAATATCTACTTTCAGACTGGTTTTTAAATTGTACGTAAAATTATATATTATTTAGTGCTGAGAATTGGACATTAGACAGTATTGTGCTTGGAGGGAACTTTTAATTTCAGTAAAACCAGAATATAAAACGAAAGCACGTTACTTCATTTTAGCAGTAAACTACAGGAGACGTATCCTGTGCTAAAACATGCTTGGGATAGGCCAGTAGTGAATTTTGGCTCCAGTGTCAATGGTTTGTTGAAAGTCTGTACACTGGTTCGCATCCCATTTCTGAAGACCAACACAAGGGACAGATAATAAAGTACCTGGTATCCTGGTGTGACCGAGTACTGAATGCCGGCAGTGGGCTGCATGTTCTCCGATACAGCCTCGTAGACAGGGGGTGCTGGGGCTAGCACTCGATGCTGGTGTGAAAAAGTTTCAGCGCTGCTTGCAATCCGACGCTGCTGAGACGCATAAACCGTTTCCTGCTCATCCAGTCGGCGCTTCATTATGTGTTCATACTCGAGGGAGCCCTATAAACCTGAAGAGCAAGCATTTGGACCATTAAATAGGCACAATATAAATGCTTATTCAATTCATTAAAATACTTTACAACACCGTGGATTTAGATAGCATCTTTAACGTAGAGAAACGTCCCAAGGTGCTTCACTGAGGTGTAATCCGGGAAAAGATGAATGCCGAGCTATAGAAAGAGATTGGGGGGGGGGGGGGGGGTGGGAAGCGTGTTAAAGAGTGTCTTAAAAGCTAGAGAAAGGTATGGCGTCATAGAAAGGGGGAAGCAGCGGCGGCAACTGAACAGACGGTCTCCATCTTAGTGATAAAGACGTCCATGAGCTCCTCGTATTTGTTGGAGGTAAAGGTGGAGCAAGAAAAGACTTGCATTTATGTAGCGCCTTTCACGACCTCAGGACATCCCAAAGCGCTTTACAGCAATGAAGTACTTTTGAAGTGTAGTCACTGTTGTAATGTAGGAAACGCGGCAGCCAATTTGCGCACAGCAAGCTCCCACAAACAGCAATGTGATATTGACTAGATAATTTGTTTTAGTGATGTTGATTGAGGGATAAATATTGCCCAGGTCACTAGGGATAACTCCCCTGCTCTTCTTCGATATAGTGCCATGGGGTCTTTTACGTCCACCTGAGAAGGCAGACGGGGCCTCGGTTTAACGTCTCATTCGAAAGACGGCACCTCTGACAGTGTAGCGCTCTCTCAGTGCTGCACTGGGTTTGTCAGCCTAGATTTTTGTGCTCAAGTCTCTGGAGTGGGACTTGAACCCACAACCTTCTGAATCAGAGGTGAGAGAGTGCTACCCACTGAGCCACGGCTGACACATGAAGGGTTTAAAGAGATGGTGGAGAAAATAATCTGGGGTTTTCTTTGCTCTCTAGGATGAGCCTTGACCAGTGGATGGCTTTGGCAGAGGGACAGCGAGGCCCGATGGAGCTTGGTGTGGTCCAGCCAGATCTGGTGATGGATGGCTAAATCAGTGCCCAGACCCGTTCAGGTCTACGCCCCTTGGATTTCTGGGAGCAAGGATAGGGGCCGTATCAGGGGATCGACCAGGATGGGAGAGAATAAAGATTTTGCTTGGGGCAACAAGTGCATCAAAGCAGTGGTCGAATAGAGGAACAGCTGCAGAAGTATTGTGGCAAATAGAGGGCCAAACAAAAGCAGATTATGTTCATATTACTGGGAAAAAAGATTCAAAGTACTTTTAGCACTTTGCAAGACAAAAAGCCTCCTCTGACTCAGCCGTCGACAACAATATCAATTTATGAGGGGGTTGAGTCACAAGTAGTGTCATCTTTCACAAATCCTAGAAACACAACCTGCACAGTGGTTAGAACATTATCTTTTTAAAACCTCCCGGCTGGAAGATCAACCCAACCCAGACTGATTGAGAGGGCAGCGCAGGGGGGGTGGCGCATAAAGGGGAATCCCAGTATTACCCTCAATTTCTCTCTGCTGTTACCAGTCCATTTACATAACAGTAACTGCCCAATATAAATCATTCTATGTGAATTGCTTTGTTACGTTTCTGAGGACGTGATAAGGTGCTGTTTAAATGCAGGCTCTCACTTTTCTCTTTTAGTGGTGCTGTGAAGAGCTACCATTTATACACTTCTATCAGGAAGCAGAAGAGAAACAGTTGTCTGTGTGTTCCCATTGGGTAACTCATTGCAAGGCATCGCTTGCTCGTCTGCATTTTACAGGAAGATACCGAGATTCCGCTTCTTCCCCTCTGTGCCCATTCTGAACATCAATGAACCAGTAAGGGAAAAAAATGATCTATTTTTATAAAAAGCAAAGCGCTGCACAAGTGCAAGTGATTAAACGCCAAGGTAATTTATGGATTGCACCCTGCTGACACTAATTAAAGGTTCCTCTCAGAGACTCCAACTCCTCACACACTGGCACTCCAACTGGGATCTGCCGTGCAGCTTTATTGAACGTTCACCAACGTGAACTTTCAATTTCTGTCACACCTTTGCCTTCTCAAACAACGTTTTTTTAAAAACTACATGCAAATAAAGCACGACTCTCTAGAACATGCTGCTTTATTTAATGACAGTAACGCAGTGCAATGCCTGCCTGTCACTTTCCCTCTACAGGAGACACAGACAGGAAGGAAGGGGTCGCACTCCACTCAAATGTTATTTTTCCTGCATCAGATGCATCAGCTTAAATGAAAGCTGTCTGAATGTACAAGCTAAGCTCCTTTTGTATTCATGCAAGGCTCCCAAATTTCAAAACACTACAGGAGTGAAATTTCTCCTGTTGATAACTAGTGAAAAATTTGGTCTGAGAACAAAACAGAAGATCCTTTGCTAAAACTAGACAGGAAGAATTTCATCCCATATGTATATAGGGTTCAACTTTTTAGAGGAACTAGCATCAACTCTCATGAGTCAGTCACAGGATACTGTTAATACAACAGGGGCATTCTCAACAACATGCGTGGACGAAAGTGTTACTGGAAGTAAACATGGCACAGGAAGTGGGCACGTATTATTTTTATATATACACACAGTGAAACCTGTAAATTAGCAGCAGCTTAGGGACTGGCATCAGCTACCCTTTTTTCTTTGCAGATGTCCTTCTTTTCAAAATGGCCATTGTACGTACAGTAAGGAATTTCAGTAGAATGTAGCGTTCTTTACCCAGCATCCATAGCGGCAGAGAAACCACTCTATCCCTGGGAGAGAGCCATGCAGGCATTCAATCCCAGAGATAGAGCAGTTTCTCTGCTGCTGTGCATTCTGGGTAAAGAGCTCCCCATTCCACAAAATCTGTTTCTTTCACAAAGCCCGCTGCCGCCTCGCGCTGACCGGCATACACAGACCGCACCAGAATTTGGGGGCAAGAAAGGAAGCAAGCTGATCCCGGCTCGGTGAACGTTCCAGATATAGCAGCTTTGCTGTGTCCTGCGTTTTAAGTTGCAACAGGGCTTGGTGCATGGCTGACCATAGTTTGTAATTTGAGAGTGTCCTTGGTTTCAGAGCCCCTCTTGTATATTACACCATGCAAGTTATTTGGGTCTCTCAGTGTCCGTTTTTTGCAAGTGTCTGTTTTTAGGGAGTGTCATTTGCACAGGTTTCACTGTATTTACAAAACTGTGCCTCTCTGAAGTAAAGTCATGTCTTTTGAGGCGAGTTAGAATACACAGCAGAACATGTGTAAAAAGTCTGCACTGAAGCGACATTAAAATCTGATGTCAGATGAAGACGGAACCGACACAGAGCAGCTGTAGCTCCTTACTAGAAGTGTTGGCAATTTTACAGGGACAGAAGTTCAGGTCCCAGTCTTAACATGTATTCAAACTTTTGACAGTTGCACTCACTTCAGGAAGAAACAAACGGAGAAGAGGTCTTGTCCCACACACCAACAGACAATCGACCGAGGGCGATCGTCGTGGCTCTTAAAATGTCAACCAACTGCACAGTCCTGTCCTCTCAGAGAGAGTACTGTGATCAGCATAGCTAACATGCTTCATAGTGGGGAACAGGGATTCAGAGGCTACTTAATAATAGCAGGGCATTTTATAGATGTGTCAATTGAGCAGCAACACTCGCCACATAATAGACGAGAACTTCCCCCATCCCTCAATCTGACAGCAGCATGAATCATATATGGAACTTTTTTAGAAATCGGTTAATACTGACTTTGCTGTACATTATAACCAATAAACCCTGCCTAATTAGTATTGGCAGGTTTCTTGAATAGCTGCCAACTTGGCAAGTGCCTTCCTAACTGTACACAACATGCTGCCTGCCGGTCGCAAGTTGGTTTTCACAATTCTATAACATTTTACTATTTTCATATTGTTTGGTCAATGTATCCTTGTGTTAGCTGTGGCTCAGTTGGCAGCACTGTCGCCTCTGAGTCAGAAAGTTCTGGGTTCAAGACCCACTCCAGTGCAGTGCTGAGGGAGTGCTGCACTGTCGGAGGTGCCGTCTTTCAGATGAGACGTTAAACTGAGGCCCCGTCTGCTCTCTCAGGTGGACGTAAAAGATCCCACAGCCACGATTTCATAGATACATAGAAGATAGGAGCAGGAGTAGGCCATTCGGCCCCTCAAGCCTGCTCCGCCATTCAATGAGATCATGGCTGATCATCCAAATTCAGTACCCTGCCCCTGCCTTCTCCCCATATCCCTTGATCCCTTTAGCCTCAAGAAATATATCTAACTCCTTCTTGAATATATTTAATGAATTGGCCTCCACTGCCTTCTGTGGTAGAGAATTCCACAGGTTCACCACTCTCTGGGTGAAGAAATTCCTCCTCATCTCAGTCCTAAATGGCTTACCCCTTATCCTTAGACTGTGACCCCTGGTTCTGGACTCCCCCACCATCGGGAACAGCCTTCCTGCATCTAGTCTGTCCAGTCCTGTCAGAATTTTATAAGTTTTAATGAGATCCCCTCTCATTCTTCTAAACTCCAGTGAGTATAAGCCTAATCGACCCAATCTCTCCTCATATGTCATTCCTGCCATCCCAGCTATCAGTCTGGTGAATCTTCGCTGCACTCCCTCCATGACAAGAACACCCTTCCTCAGATAAGGCGACCAAAACTGCACACAATACTCAAGGTGCGGTCTCACCAGGGCCCTGTACAACTGCAACAAGACAACCTTGCTCCTGTACTCAAATCCTCTCGCTACGAAGGCCAACATACCATTTGCCTTCTTAACCGCCTGCTGCACCTGCATGCTTACCTTCAGCGACTGGTGCACAAGGACACCCAGGTCTCGTTGCACTTCCCCTTCTCCCAATCTATTGCCGTTCAGATAATAATCTGCCTTCCTGTTTTTGACACCAAAGTGGATAACCTCGCATTTATCCACATTATACTGCATCTGCCATGCATCTGCCCAATCACCCAACCTGTCCAAATCATACTGGAGTTTCTCGGCATCCTCCTCACAGCACACACGCCCACCCAGCTTTGTGTCGTCTGCAAACTTGGAGATATTACATCTAGTTCCCTCGTCTAGATCATTTATATATATTGTGAATAGCTGGGGTCCTAGGACCGATCCCTGCGGTACCCCACTAGTCACTGCCTGCCACTCGGAAAAAGAGCCGTTTATTCCAACTCTTTGCTTCCTGTCTGCCAACCAGTTCTCTGTCGAAGTCAGTACCTTGCCCCCAATCCCGTGTGCCTTAACTTTACATGCTAATCTCTTATGCGGGACCTTATCGAAAGCCTTTTGAAAGTCCAAATACACCACATCCACTGGTTCTCCTTTATCTATTCTACCAGTTACATCCTCAAAAAATTTTCAAAGAAGAGCAGGGGAGTTCTCCCCGGTGTCCTGGCCAATATTTATCCCTCAATCAACATCACAAAAACAGATTATCGGGTCATTATCACATTGCTGTTTGTGGGATCATGCTGTGCGCAAATTAGCTGCTGCGTTTCCTACATTACAACAGTGACTCCACTTCAAAATAACTTCATTGGCTGTAAAGAGCTTTGGGACGGTCTGAAGTCATGAAATGTGCTATAGAAAGGCAAGTTATCTTTTCTATTCTTTCTATTCGTCAGGACAAACTCCATAATTGCACCTCTAAGCATACACTTCAAATGGACAAAATAAGATCATTTTACAAACCCATCATTACACTTTACTGAAATCCCAGTGACAACCTAGAGGGGCCTAGATAGAGAGGATAGGAAGGACCTATTTCCCTTAGCAGAGAGGTCAGTAACCAGGGGGCATAGATTTAAAGTCATTGGTAGAAGGATTAGAGGCGAGGCGAGGCGAGTTTTTTCACCCAGAGGGTGGTGGGGGTTTGGAACTCACTGCCGGAAAGGCTGGTAGAGGCAGAAACCTTCATCACATTTAAAAAGTACTTGGTATTCACTTGAAGTGCCGTAACCTGCAAGGCTACGGACCACGAGCTGGAAAGTGGGATTAGGCTGGAGAGCTCTTTTTCGGTCAGCACAGACACGATGGGCCGAATGGCCTCCTTCTGTGCTGTACATTTCTATGATTCTATGCACACAAATTGCTGGGGTTCCTAGCTGACGACTAACTATTAGACACATTAAATATAGGTCTAAATCAAAACTTACAGAATAATTTTCAGCACACCAGTGAGTTAGGTTTTCCTGAGACAGTCCAAAATCTCTGGGATGTTCCTTGCGTACATGTATTACCACCTTCCATCAAGCACCACAACATGCCGCTGTGCATACAGTTCAATAACACACTTGCTGAGCGTCAGTTTGTGTGGTCACACTTCTCCCCATTATATATCACTAGCACTTAATACCACTTCAGGAAACCTCAGAAACAGCTGACCACAAATTAACATGTTCCACCACAGGGTACTAGAAACAGAGAAATTCCTTCTTTGGAACTCAAGAACTGAGTTTTGAAATCCACTACAAATGTAGCTTTACCACTCATTTGTGACATTTAAACTTCAACTTATTTAGAAAGCATCTAAAAAACATTGGTCAAGTTGTTATACTGGAGTTTAGAAGATTGAGAGGGGATCTCATCGAAACCTATAAAATTCCGTCAGGCCTGGACAGACTAGATGCAGGAAGGATGTTTCCGATGGCCGGGGAGTCCAGAATCAGGGGTCATAATCTAAGGATAAGGGGTAAGCCATTTAGGACTGAGATGAGGAGGAATTTCTTCACCCAGAGAGTGGTGAACCTGTGGAATTCTCTGCCACAGAGGGCGGTGGAGGCCAGTTCATTAAATATATTCAAGAAGGAGTTGGATATATTTCTTAAGGCTAAAGGGATCAAGGGGTATGGGGAGAAAGCAGGGACAGGGTACTGAATTTGGGTAATCAGCCATGATCTCACTGAATGGGGGAGCAGGCTCGAGGGGCCAAATGGCCTACTCCTGCTCCTAGCTTCTATGTTTCTATGTTAACACTTTCACGTAACATCTTTCTGCCCACTATTTTAACACCTGCTTATTTTAAGCTAGTTAACTCCTTCACTAAAACAGGAGACAGAGGAATGAAAGGATACATCTGTTAGTATCAGCAACAGTAACTTCTGGGCTAATAGGTTTTAAAATAAACAGGTATCCAGAGAGAGAGCTTCTATCACAAAGGGAAAATCACAGACTGGTGTCTTTAATTCCCTACAGGGAAAGTGGCCAGTCTGTGTGCAAGTGGAGGAGCTGCCACAGGGAGGTTGACCAAAAAAACACTCTGGGTACTTCCAGCCACCTCACAGTGATTGGGTATATAACACACCGGCAAAGACATAGCCAGTATTGAGAAAACAGAAACCTTTTTTTTTAAATAAAAGGTTTCTGTTGACCAATTTTTAATAAGCACAAATGTTTGAAATCAGGATTCAAATTCAGTTATCAAGTAATATCTTTTAGAATCTGTTAATTCTAATATCAGCAACAGTAATTTCTGGGCTACTATGGCCCAAAATATATTGTTTTTTCCATCAAAAGGTCTAGAATTCTACAATCACCCATCTCACCCCAAAACTGGAGAACAGCAGAAGATAGAGACTCACTCTCGACCTGACGGCCCCATAAGACCTTGCCTACACCTACTCAGGATGCCTGTATCTATTCAGGTTCCCACATTCTCATTGTTATTAACTTCCTTTCACCAGATGGCTGCAGTTGCCTCACTAACGGCATAACGTCCTCTAACAACACACAATGGTGTCAAGTAGCTCAACTCAATACATAATTACATGTTGTTGCAAAAACTGTGTGAAGATTATACCATAAGTGAACCATCAGTGCACATCAGTTACCATCTCTGTTAAACTTCCTCCTCAAAACAACCTCAACCTCAGCTCCTGCTCACTGGAGTGGAAGCTTTGAGAACACCTAGGACATAATTCTTGGTGCTTTTTTTCTATATCATATCAATTACTAATATGAAGACATGAACTACCACCAGAAAGAACATTTAAGGGCAGTTGTTTCAGATTTTCCTGAAAATGGGTTTAATAAAGCTAAGGGACAGGAATACCACAAATGCCAAATTTAAAGATATATTAAAGAAACACTAAAAATATATAGCGAATCATGACCCCTCTTCCACCTTTGATTATCTCCTGTAACCCCACTTGGCTTAAAAGCTACACTTGGTATTGACTCCTCATGTGCAATGCCTGGTAATATATTTTTAAAATCCTACATCTGCACACACCTCGCAACTTTTTCCATTGTAAATTCCTATGCCTACATTTATAATGGGAATTGCCTATGTAAGCTCGTCACGCTGAAATTACACCCTCCCATCAGAGGTGGTGCTGTAGCACATCAATTTTGTGTGTCTCAGCTCTTCAGCCTGTACTGCACAAAACCTCCTACGTTCCAACCAACTCTTCTTAAAGTCAAAATATTGTATAAAAATAAGTACAGAATGGGGACTGAATTACACCTGCACGCACCGGTCTGTATTCTCTCTCCCCAGCTCCTCCGTATCAATAACTCCCTCCACTCGTCATTTTGTTCTTCAAGTACATTGTTTCTTCATAGCTCCACGCCTTGCTGACATTCCTGGCCTCATGATCTTCTCTGAAATGGAAGTCCTACATGTCCTCCAGCAATCTGGCTACCACCCTACATTGTTCAACATAAAGAAAGTTAAGCCCAGTCTCCTCTTTGATTCCAAACGCTCCTTTTACCTTTAACAACCCCCAATTCTCCATAATGCCCAACTTCATCCAATAATTAAATACCATTTCCAGATTTTCAAATCAAATCAAATCAAATCAACTTTTATTGTCATTGTTAGTGCACAAGTGCAGTACAACGAAATGTAGGCTTGCGGCTCCCAAGAGTGTACATTTGGATTAAGACATTTAAACATTCAACATACATTTGGCTTGTAGTATATTAACATAAATATAACCATAATAAAGTGCATTGGCAGATGTGCAGGCTTTAGAGTTTATTTGTGGAGTTCAGTAGGATGACAGCCCTGGGAAAGAAGCTGTTCCTAAATCTGGTCGTACGGGTGCAAATGCATCTGTAGCGTCTCCCAGATGGCAGGAGGGCGAACAGACTGTGGCTGGGGTGGGTAGGGTCTTTGATGATGGACCGTGACCTCCGTAGACAGCGTTTCTGGTATATGTGCTCTATGGTCGGTAGCCGGGTGCCGGTAATGCGTTGGGCAGTTTTGACTACCCGCTGCAGGGCTTTCCGGTCATAGTAGCTACAGCTGCCATACCATACTGTGATACAGTTTGTCAGGATGCTCTCTATAGTGCAGCGGTAAAAGTTAGAGAGGATCAGGGGTGACAGATTACATCCCTTCAGCCTCCTTAGGAAATATAGGCGCTGCTGGGCCTTCTTCACCAGAGAGGAGGTGTTGAGGGACCAGGAGAGTTTTTAGTTTGTTCTTCTGGCATTCTGGAACAGGGTGCAAGGAAAAAAGCTTATAGACTGGTTGTCTCACCTCTGTCCTCCAACCTCTCTCTCTCTCTCACAATCTACTATGGTGCCAATTCCAGTTATCACTGCACAAGTGCGGGGATAACATGATCAGGCCTAACTGCGATGGCTCCTACAAGAACCTCGGCTGCCATATGAAGAATGGGCACCTCAACAAGGTACAGGAGGGCCATCACCATTCTTGCATGAACCAAAGTCAGGATGAAGTACCAGCTCCAAGGAGAACGGGAAGTAAATCATTCAGTAGCTTAACTTTTGTAACATTGTCCACTTAGTAAGGGAGAATATTGTACAGTCGGTGGACACAATGTTGAGCACACAAGATACATTTGCTAGCTGTTAATCTTGAAACAAGAATGCCTTCTGGTAAGAAAGCCATCCACAGCTTTAGCACTCATCTGGATTGACACTATATTGGCCCCTTCCTTTATATTTTTGTAATCCTCACAATACTGGAAGATTTCAATGCCAGAATACAAATGTGTGGCGAAAGAGCACCTTCCTACCATCGTGTCAGCCATGGCTCAGTTGGTAGCACCCTCGCCTCTGAGTCAGAACGTTGTGGGTTCAAGTCCCACTCCAGAGAGTGGAGTACAAAAAATTTAGGCTGAGACTCGAGTGCTGAGGGAGTGCTGCACTGTCGGAGGTGCCGGCTTTCGGATGAGATGTTAAACCGAGGCCCCGTCTGCTCTCTCAGGTGGATGTAAAAGATCCCATGGCACTATTTCGAAGAGGAGCAGGGGAGTTCTCCCTGGTGTCCTAGCCAATATTTATCCCTCAACCAACAAATTGGCTGCGGCGATTCCTACCTTACAACAGTGACCACACTTCAAAAAGTACTTCATTGGCTGTAAAGCACTTTGGGACGTCCGGTGGTCGTGAAAGGCGCTATAGAAATGCAAGTCTTTTTTTATATTAATTAAAATAATGAAAATGCCTTCTTGTAATCTTATATGTTATACACTGTGCAGATTAGTAACAAACTGTAACTTAAAAATGTATAACATTAGTGTTGAGTTATAACACTTCATTTAACATTACACTGGTGCCTAATCTCTTAAACCCTTCAGTCGATTCCCACTCAATGGACAACCCATTAACCTTCCTCATTATTACATAAAAATATTTTTTAAAGTTTACGAAACAGTCTTGTGTCAAGATTAGCACGTTTCAGCTTTCGACGAAGATTAGAAACCAATCAAGCTTCGTGCTTGTAATTCAGACAATATCTGAACCACTCAAAAGTGTTACCATCTTGTGGCACAATCCTAAGAATCGGTTATCTGACATGGCAGAGCAATCAAACGATATCCATCTCCGAGAACTCAGCGTTCCCCCAACTTTAGCCTCTTACACACCCCCCAACTCCCCCCCCGCCCACCCCACTCCCTTCATCCCACCATTAGCAGTCGTGTCTTTTATTGCAAGGGGGATGGAGTATAAAAGCAGGGAAGTTATGCTGCAGTTATACAGGGTACTGGTGAGGCCACACCTGGAATACTGCGTGCAGTTTTGGTTTCCATATTTAAGAAAAGATATACTTGCTCTCGAGGCGGTTCAGAGAAGGTTCACTCGGTTGATTCCAGAGATGAGGGGGTTGACGTATGAGGAAAGGTTGAGTAGGTTGGGACTCTACTCATTGGAGTTCAGAAGAATGAGAGGCGATCTTATCGAAACATATAAGATTGTGAGGGGGCTTGATCGGGTGGATGCGGTGAGGATGTTTCCACTGATGGGTGAGACTAGAACTAGGGGGCATAATCTTAGAATAAGGGGCTGCCCTTTCAAAACTGAGATGAGGAGAAACTTCTTCACTCAGACGGTAGTAAATCTATGGAATTTGCTACCCCAGAGAGCTGTGGAAGCTGCAACATTAAATAAATTTAAAATGGAGATAGACATTGTCCTAGCAGATAAGGGAATTAGGGGTTACGGGGAGAGGGCAGGGAAGTGGACGTGAGTCTAGATTCAAATCAGCCATGATCCTATTGAATGGCGGAGCAGGCCCGAGGGGCCGTATGGCCTACTCCTGCTCCTATTTCTTATATTCTTATGTTCTTATGTCTTCAGCTGTCTAGGCCCTAAGCTCTGGAATTCCCCTCCCCACCTTTAAGACCCTCCTTAAAATCTATCTCTTTGACCAAGCTTTTAGTCGCACCCTCCCAATGTTCCTGCTTTGACTCAGCATCAATTTTTGTCTGATTGCGCTCCCGTGAAGCGCCTTGGGACATCTCTCTATGTTGCAGGCACTATATAAATATATAAGTTGTTGTTGAAAATGCGAGTGGCGGTTCGATGGATGAAGTGCGGCTCTTTAATTGTTTTACTTTTCATCTAGCCACACACTCAATCCTGATGCGAGGGTTGCAGAGTGACATAAAGAACACAATCAATCGTAATAACATGGGCCCTCTTTTGGTCCGTACCCAACTAACCAATATATTATGAAAGACAGTAATTTTAATTAATTAATTTTAGCCAGAGTGCACCAACAACAGTACGATAGCAAAATACTGCGGATGCTGGAAATCCGCAATAACAACAGAAAATGCTGGAGTAACTCAGCAGGCCAGGCAACATCCGTGGAGAGAAATTAGAGTCGACGTTTCGGATCGAACCGTATGTGAAAACTGGAAAGGTTTTGAAAAAGGGTTAGACCCGAAACGTCGATTCTAATTTCTCTCCACGGATGTTGCCTGGCCTGCTGAGTTTTTCCAGCATTTTCTGTTGTTATTTTGCACCAACAATAGGCCTGACACACACACACACACACACAATTAGCTCCTAAACTAATCGGGAGCCTAGAAATAGAGCAAACGGGGAGCGCTCGTTACCACAAGCACAAACCTTCAACATACTGCTGACCTCTTAGCAGAAAGGAAGCCAAAGTGGGGGCATTGCTCAAATTAATGAAACAATGATATGGAATGAGAAAGGGGCAATAGGAAATTAGAGGGAATGAGAGAACAGAAAATGAGGAAAGGAGAACTGAGAGGTTTCAACATTTCTTGCATAGTATATTTATACTAATTTTAGTTAGTAGTAAGCATAATATACTACATTGAAAACTTTTTGGTTGGAATTAATTTCTTTTTATGGCTTCTCAGCTTGGAGAGCTTGGCCTCATTTGCTACATGGTCTTTCTATAACATATATACCAACTTAAAAGGATAGTGAAGAACATTTCATAGAATTACCTAGACATTTCCTTCAGATACTTTACAGAAAATGACTGCTGCTCCCTAACTCTCACCAAATTCTAAAAGCCAACTGAGAGCCTGCGTCAAAATGGTCAGCTTAGAAATCTTTACAAATCAATCACAGCAGTGAGACAATCAGACCTTGATTTGCAAGTTGTCAACAAAAGCTGAGCTGACCAATTACATGGAATTTACAGCACACAAACAGGCCGTTCGACCCAGCCCCTACGCTGGGGATTATGCGCTACACAAGCCTCCTTTTTTTTTAATTCGTCCTTTGGGATGTGGGCGTCGCTGGCAAGGCCAGCATTTATTGCCCATCCCTAACTGCCCTTGTGAGCCACCTTCTTGAACCGCTGCAGTCCGTGTGGTAACTGAGCGGCTGGCTAGGCCATTTCAGAGGCCATTTCAGAGACAACCACATTGCCGTGGCTCTGGAGTCACATATAAGGGACATTAGTGGACCAGATGGGTCTTTAGGACAATCCGGTAGTTTCATGGTCGGCATTACTGATACTAGCTTTTTTAGTCCAGATTTATTTAATTAAATGAATTTAAATTTGAACTCAAGTCTCCAGATCATTACATAGAAGAAACATAGAAGATAGGAGCAGGAGGAGGCCATTCGGCCCCTCGAGCCTGCTCCGCCATTCAATGAGATCATGGCTGATCATCCAAATTCAGTACCCTGTCCCTGCTTTCTCCCCATATCCCTTGATCCCTTTAGCCTTAAGAAATATATCCAACTCCTTCTTGAATATATTTAATGAACTGGCCTCCACCGCCCTCTGTGGTAGAGAATTCCACAGGTTCACCACTCTCTGGGTGAAGAAATTCCTCCTCATTTCAGTCCTAAATGGCTTACCCCTTATCCTTAGACTGTGACCCCCCTGGTTCTGGACTCCCCGGCCATCAGAAACATCCTTGCTGCATCTAGTCTGTCTAGGCCTGACAGAATTTTATAGGTTTCGATGAGATCCCCTCTCAATCTTCTAAACTCCAGTGAGTATAAGCCCAATCGACCCAATCTCTCTCCATACGTCATTCCTGCCATCCCAGGTATCAGCCTGGTGAATCTTCGCTGCACTCCTTCCATGGCAAGAACGTCCTTCCTCAGATAAGGCGACCAAAACTGCACACAGTACTCAAGGTGCAGTCTCACCAAGGCCCTGTACAACTGCGGCAAGACATCCTTGTTCCTGTACTCGAACCCTCTCGCTACGAAGGCCAACATACCATTAGTCCAGACCTCTGGATTACTAGTCCAGTAACACAACCACTATGCTGCTGCTTCTATTCCTTTCTCCCTCGTGTACTTATCTAGCTTCCCCTCAAATGCATCGATGCTATTCACCTCAACCACTCCACATTCTAACCACTCTCTGGATAAAGAAGTTTCTCCTGAATTCCCCATTGGGTTTATTCGTGACTATCTTATATTTATAACCCCTAGTTTTGGACTCCTCCACAAGCGGAAAAATCTTCTCTACATCTACCTTATCAAACCCATTTCATAATTTTAAAGACCTCTATTACGTCATCCCTCAGCCTTCTCTTCTCTAGAGAAAAGAGCCCCAGTCGGTTCAGTCTTTCCTGATAGTTTATAACCCCTCAGTTCTGGTGCCAACCTTGCTAATCCTTTTTGCACCTTCTCCGGTGCCTGTATGTCCTTTTTGTAATATGGAGACCAGGATTGTGCACCTTATTCTGTGTGGTCTAACCAACGTTTTATAGGAGTTTAATTAACATAACTCATTTGCTTTCCAATTCTATTCCTCTAGAAATGCGCCCCATTGCTTTGTTTGCATTTTTATGGCAACATAAAATTGCAAAAGCATGTGAAACAATAATAAAAATCACTACAAAGAGAACTGCACAACCTAGTGATCAGATTCAATTACTACCCAACTTACAGTACAACAGAAAGACCGACTGGCTCTCCCAGCAAAAAGCAGTGCAGGATTTGCATGCAGTCGGCCACATACCATGATCATGATCTTGGCCTCGTCACTGTAGGGGGGAGTCTTCTTCTCTTCTTAGGCAGTCCCTCGGAACCGAGGATGATTTGCTTCCACATTAAAAATGAGTTCTCAGGTGACTGCTGAGTCCAATGCGGGACCTACAGTCTCTGTCACAGGTGGGGCAGACAGTGGTTGAAGGGGCGGGTGGGCGGGGTGCTTGGGTTGATGTGCGCTCCTTGCGCTTGGCTTCCGCTTGCTCCCGGCGAAGAGACTCGAGGTGTTCAGTGTCTTCCCGGATGCTTCTCCTGCACTTTGTGCGGTCTTGGGCCAGGGATTCCCAGGTGTTGGTGGGGATGTTACACTTTTTCAAAGAGGCTTTGAGGGTGTCCTTGAAGGATTTCCTCTGCCCACCTGGGGCTTTCTTGCCGTGCCGGAGCTCCGAGTAAAGCGCTTGTTTTGGGAGTCTCGTATCAGGCATGCAGACAATGTGACCCGTCCATCGGAGCTGATTGAGCGCTTACTCGGAGGTCGAACTCCAAACCATCGTCAACACCTTCACCGAAGCGTACGAGAGCATGGGCCTTACACTAAACATCGTAAGACAAAGGCCCTCTACCAACCTGCTCCCACCACACAGTACGGCCCCCCGATTATCAAAATCCACGACAAGGCCTTGGACACCGTGGACCACTTTCCATACCTCGGGAGCCTACTGACAACAAGGGCAGACGTCGACGACGAAGTCCAACACTGCCTTCAGTGTGCCACTGCAGCCTTTGGTCGCCTGAGGAAGAGAGTGTTTGAAGACCAGGCCCTCAAACCCGGCACTAAGCTCATGGCCTACAGAGCAGCAGTGATACCCGCCCTGCTGTATGCCTCAGAGACATGGACCATGTACAACAGGCACCTCAAAGCACTGGAGAGGTACCACCAACGCTGCCTCCGCAAGATCCTGCAAATCCATTGGCAGGATAGGCGCACCGTCAGTGTTCTTGCTCAGGCCAACATCCCCAGTATCAATGGGGGGAGTACAGAGTACGAGTCAACATCATGGTCAAATTCAGAGCGCCACTGGCCGAGGCTTAGAAGCATGGTCAACTGCTCTTTTAGTAAAGGTTGGTGCACGGTATGAGGAGCCACAAGAATGAGCAAGAGATTAAAGAAAGAGTCTCACCTTAAAGCAAGAACTGTTATGGCAAAGCAAAAAGTATGTTGTCGGGTCAAACAAATTAGCAATATGCAAGGTAAAATTAAAAAACGTGAAAGTTAGTGAACCTCTAGCTTATAGACTTTCAAAAATACCTGCAAAACAAACAGGAAAGACATTCATAAAGTTTAGCCCCTACTGATGAGAACGTTCATAGGAAGATGGTCAATTTTAAAATTTTTGTATTTCCATGTTTCTTACAATAGTAACAAAAAACTGCAACTAAGTATAAATCCTATGCAACATTCAGGAGTCTATCGTCAAGTGATTAAGTGCTATGATATAATCAAAAATGATTCAATGCCCAATAATACAGAACCAGCACAGTTTAGCTGTGGTAGAACTACCTAAAAAAACACTGATGTGTGTAACAAACTGCAACAGTTACAGATTCTGACACTTTTGTCATGAGTTCACTTTTGAAAAGGCAGAACACCCCAACATGTGACAGCACTTACAGGTAATGGACCTTTCTATGATCTGCTGCACAAAAACAAGCCTACAGTTGCTCCAGGGGTCATGATCACTTTGACAGCACTGCAATACCATCAGAGGGTCGTACAATCTGTAATATCACCGCAAAACCTGCAGCTCTAAAGAGGACATGTCACTGCACATACCTCTCTTAGAGTCAAGTTACAAAAGAACTAGAAATCACTTAATTGACATCCTTTTCTCTGTTGCATTTCCAGGTCATTTGACAACTTTATGTTAAGCAACAAGTGCCGATAACATCACGGAGAGGAGTTATGCACTGCGAGCGAAGCCAATCAACAGACTCAAAGCCAGAGGGGCACAATCGGCAAAGCACCCCAGGCTAAAAACTATACGTACTGATGTTGATTCAGCTTCTGTTCACAGCTAGAGCCAATAAATCCTCAGAGACGGGTTCTGCTGATGGGACCACCAGCATTCAGTTTAAAATGAACTTTCAAAGCAATTTTTTTTTTAAACAATAAAAGTTAAATCATAACACTTAATAAGTTTTTGAAGGAATACAAATGATGAGGCTATAAATTACATTCTATACAGCCCCCCCCCCCACACCACCCAATTATTAATGATGATATGTACATCTGCAATTTTTAAAAACGTATTCCTCCCCTTGTTTGGACCTTGCCACATCAAAGAACTGCAGCATTCTGCTAAGCCTCCTCAACATCGCCCTTGGCTGCTGCCCAAACATGCACACTCACACTTTGATTTCCCCTCCCTCCCATGGAGATATGCCTGGCCTTCACTTCACACTAACCTGCACATACGAAAAGAACAGGAACTTAGAAGAGCAGAGAATTCAACCAACACCCCTCCATACTGAGCAAGCTGCATGTTGGTGCTCCATGGCACTGGCTGTTTTTTTTTTAAAAAAAGGTTTCCTTCCATTCCACAAAGTTTTAACAGTAGAGATACATTTCTACCATCTGCTCTGCTGTACCCTTACTGCTTACAACTGGAGAGAACATCCGCATGAACATCCATCAACGGTTCCACTCAACACATCGATGTACTAAGAATACCTGCAAACAGTCCAAATACTTTAGACTTAATGAACCCGGTCAGAAGCTTTTCGAAGGTACTCAATGTAACACAATGAAATAAAACCCCACCTACAACTCAATAACAAAATATAATTACTTTTTTAAAAATCTTCACGGTTCAGCCTTTCACCTTTATACACTTGCAAATGTTTTGACCTCCATGTACAGGAAACTCTTTTAACCGGCACTTAAATATCCGGAAATCGCTCTTAACCGGCAAAATTCAGGAGTAGGTTCAGGTAAGTTTTACTATATATTTAGTGGCCGTGTAACCGGGGTTCCTGGATCTGTGGCCGTGTAACCGGGGTTCCTGGATCTGTGGCCGTGTAACCGGGGTTCCTGCACCTGTTGCCATGCAACAGGGACTCCTGGATCTGTGGCCGTGTAACCAGGACTCCTGCACAAGTGCCATGTAACCGGGGCTCCTGCACCTGTGGCCGTGTACGGGGCTCTCGTACCTTGGTAAGTATACCTCTCTGTAATCCAGACTTTTTGATCAACCGGCACCACGCCGGACCCGGATAAAAAAAGTTTCCTGTACTAGTTTATACAGGATTTTATTGCGTTATGTTGATAAATTAAAATAGATAAAAAACACTTTTGTTATCTAGATGGGCTGAATAAGCTACCAACACAATGTTCACTCATCACAAGTTACTTGGCTCCAAGTGGCAGCACAATGAAATACTATTTTTATATACATCTCCTGGACAGCAAGCCTGGTAAGAGCAAGTTTGCTCTGTGCATGGATTTTCCCTGTTCACTTCAAAAGCAACAAATCTCTGGTATGATCCACCTTAGAAGGTACCTCACTCTGCTTTATGGAATTCTCCACTGAATGGCATCAGGTTTAACGCTCCCCGAATGACTCTTTAGGTAAATGTACTCGATGGTATGTTTGTTACCAGTCACGCAAGTCACGATTCAATCTCTGATCTGGGCTGGTCAAGGAAGTGGATTCTCGAGTGGCAGAAGCATCACTTGTTGCTTTTACATTCAGTGAGATCCGACTTGGGATGAGATGAGATGTTCAAGCACCAAATCTTGGCAGTTATTAACAAAGCAGAACTGGAGGGGATGCTGCATTTGCATATTTCACCATCTTTTCTCTGATATAGGTGACAGACATGGTCCAGTAATTTCAGTGAACCCATCTCACTCTCCTAAACCAGCCCCGAAGTAAAACCACATTACCGACAGGAACCAGTCTGAAAGCAACCGATAGGTACAGCATAACGGACAGTGCAAGATCACACATCTACAAGAACACCAACTAAGTGTCCTGAACAAGTAACCAAATGCTCCCCATGACACTTGGCTTTCCTGCCAATAAAAGACAAAGGCAAAGATTGCAAGGTATATCATACAGTGGTTATTTAGGGCAGTGAGCTTAAAGACCATCTCAAGTGAAGAGGAGATTGGCATATGGTATAACTTTAGAAAGTAAGAGGAAACTAAATAAACGAGATACTTGCTAAAATTTTACTGGCAAGGGCTGCTCTATTTCCCTCGCAGTAATCTGGAAATACACTACACCCTAGACGCTACAAATTAACTACATACTAAAATACATTCAGCTATGATATCAGAGAAAGAAACTTGCATTTATATAGCACCTTGTCATATTCTTAGGACATCCCAAAGCACTTCATGGCCAATTACTTTTACAGTGCAGTCACAGTTATTTGTGGGTGAATGCAGCAGCCAATCTGCACACAGCAAGGTCCCACAAATAGCAATGAAGATGAATGACCAGTTAATCTGTTATTTTTGGTGTGATTGTGCAAGGAATGCTATCCAGAACACAGAGAAAACTCTACTTTGCTTTGAGTAACGGCCACTGGAACAGGTAGACGTGGCTTCAGTTTAATGCCTCAACCGATAGACCGCACCTCTGACAATTTAGCACTCCCTCAGAACTGCACTGAAGTGTCAGCCTAGATTGCGTGCTCAAGTCCTGGAGTAGGGTTTCAACCCACAACCTTCTGACTCAAGGGCTACAGTGCCAACAAATGGACTAAGCTGTCACTTTCTTTTTTTGGAGAACTGAACCTCTACAGAAGAGCATTTCTAAAGTAACCACACTATAATTTCCACTTATATAATGTCTTTCATGTAGTGAAACAGGTCAAGGTGCTTTAAAAAGTGGGGCGTGGGAAAAACAGATGCCAAGTTAAAATTAGAAAAGTTAAGGAAAGTGCCCAAAGGAAAGATCAAAAAGGCTTCTGATGGTGGGGAAGAGATATAGCTGGGCAAATGGATTTAAGACAATGACAGTGTGCAGGTTTGAAAGTTCTTACAAGGATAATAAAGCAGAGGGAAAGGGGAAATGTACAGGAGGCCACAATCAGCAGAGCGGCCAGAGCAAGCTATGGAAGGACCTGTGAGCTAAGATTTTGAAATAAATGCACCGGGAGACGAGAAACAAGTGTGGACAGGGCTGACGGTTCAATGGAACTTAGTATGAGATAGGATGCAGGCAGTATGGTTACAAATCAACTTCACAAAACGGCACATTTCAAAACATGCTCATTTTCTACCACAAGTCTAATGAGAATAGAAACAGAAGTGTTTCACTCTCATACATTTGAGAGTTGAAACCAGATTACAAGCAAGGGTTTCAGCATGAACAGAATACTGGACTTAACAAAGCAGTTTCTCCAAATGTGCACTATAACTCGAAACTCTTGTCTGGGTAACTGAATCACACACCACTTCGAGTTGCTAATAAATCTCCTTTCCTCCCCTCCAAGCTCTGTACCTCTCGGCCTCTAATTATCCAATTTAACAGCTTCCTGTGCTTTCAAATAACAATTGGATTTTTACTCGCGTAGTCCCAAAATCATGAAACACAAACAAAAATTAAACACCATTTGCTAACTGGTACGACATGCCCGAGGCATTTATTTTTGCATAAACATACTACTGTACCTTCAAACCTGATCTCTGACTTGTGTCTAGGGAGGATGGGGTAGCTTCCTAAACCTACTGTACTTATCTGTTTAGTTCTCAATGATGACATTTCTGCCAGCAACGTTCTTATACTGTCATAATACAATGTAACAAACACTTTACTAATTATTAAAGGACGCAATTGTGTCAGGTACTACGCTTGATGTCGGTCATTCAGCCCGACCAACATAGCAAAATAACAGCATTCTAACAGGAAAAGTGACATTTCAATTTAGGCTTATATGGAGATTATTACTGAAGTTTGGAATGATCTGTGGAATAGTTTGGGGAGTTTCTGTTATCGGAGGCTTGTGTCGCTGAAAAGCTTTGTGCAGTTCTAGTACCCAAGAGAGCCCTTTAACACTAAAAATGTTGGCATTAGTACCTTCAAGTAATTTACAAGCACTAGTTCACTAATCAAAGCTGAACTGCAAGCCAACAGCAGCGCAACACAGCTTAACACTGGGTGAATACAGCCCTCAGAAACACAAACCAGGAGAGACTGGCATTCTACAATGTAGGAAAGATGCAACGCTACCAATTAATCTGGGAATGAATAAGGGTCCTGGGTGTGCACTGCTGAGGGATAAAAAATCCTCTGCCGGGTGTAAAACGCCTCTCTGCAACGTGCGACGTGAATCTTCCAGACACGTTTTGCAGCAAAGTTCTGGGGGAGGGGCAGAGATATGTGGGTACTGAGCACATCTACAGGCAGAGTAGTTAATTTTATTTTTATTTATTTGGATTCATAGAAGGGAAAATGCAAAAGTATAATTAGCGCTGTACTAGCGGTCAAAGTAGCTGAACTTCAAATTAGCCAAAGTACCCAGGCCATTGCTATGGACGAGCTTAGTAGCAAATCTAATTAGCTGATAAATGCACAGTTGATAGAATTGTGGATTTGTGGTCAATTATGAGCAATGGAAGGAGAGAAAGCGGCCTTAAGATGGATCAACTCTGAAAACACTGACATGACGAGATGTCAATAAACTTCACAAGTCACCGCCAAACCACACGCTGCTCAGTATGTAGGGGAAAAGCACCTCAAAAATACGCGCAAAAAAAATCACAGAAGTGCACTGAAAATTGTTGGCTCAGCGTCAAAAATAATTCCAATAGTTGATAAGTATGGAGAAATGTGCGTTTTAGAGCAGCACTGTCCAATACATTAGCCACATGTGGCTAATTAGGAATACAGATGTGGCTAATTGCATTTCTGAATCCTAAATAAAAAAGAGTAACAATCACCTTTGTGATCCATTTTCAGATTTGCACAGTGTATACATGTGGTAAACCACTGTCATACCTGTCTGTGTCTGTATGTGTATTCCACTAGGTACAGGTCTGGACATGCCTCGGCTGACTCCTCCCACTATTCCAGGTATATAAGTGACTACCTCCCAGTCCCTTAGTATTCTGGACGGGTCGACCACTCGAGACAAGACCTTCATTCTTTAGTTAATAAAAGCCTGATTGTTACTCGCTCAACTTCAGTCTTTTGAGTAATTGATGGCGCATCAATTTTATTAACTAAATTTTTTATAATGGAGAAGATCCTCACACCAGCATGCCTGGACCTGGACAGTCGGGAAGCGGACGCTTCCACCAAGTTTGCTCACTGGCTCACGTGCTTCGAGACATTCCTGACTGCCTCCACTGCGGTCGAAACGGATGCGGACAAACTGTCTGTCCTGTTCTCCAAGGTGAACCACCGAGTGTACTCAGTCATCCGGGATGCGACCTCGTACACAGCCGCCCTCCAGCTCCTCAAGACCCAGTACACGCGCCCTGTGAACGAAGTATACGCTAGGCACCTTCTGGGGAGTCGCAAGCAACAACCTGGGGAATCGACTGAGGAATACCTCCAAGCACTGTCCGTGCTTGGCCGGGCCTGTGGGTGTAAGGCGGTAACGCCCACTAAGTACACGGAGGAACTGATCCGGGATGCCTTCGTAGCGGGCCACAGGTCCAACTACACCAGACAGCGACTGCTGGAGCAGAGTGACCTCACCCTCGACAAAGCCTCTGACATCGCACTAACGCTGGACGCAGCCTTCCGGGGCATGGATGCCTACTCCTCTGCACCGTGGACGCCGCGGGGAACGACAACCTGGGACACGGTAGGACAGCCCCATAGCACCGTGCCACCCCAGCCACAGCCCAACGGCCCAACTACCGCAGCAGTGTCCCAAAGCCAGACAGCAGTATCCCAAGGCCAGAAATGCTACTTCTGTGGCCAGGCCAAACACCCCAGAGCGCGCTGCCCGGCGAAGAATGCAACCTGCTCGGGCTGCGGGAAAAAGGGACACTACGCCAGCGTCTGCAAGGCCAAAGCCACCCCGAACGCCAGCAGCGCCGCGTGTGGGCCGTGCGAGCCGCCATCTTGGGCCTCCCCAGCCATGTGCGAACCACCGCAGCAGCAGCCATCTTGGACGACTCCAGCCACATGGGAATCATGGGCGCCGCCATCTTGGACACCAGCCGGGACGCAGCAGACCGCCAACCCCCCCCCATCTGATACTCGCAGCGACACACCGACCCCTACGCTGGCCTCTGTGACGCTGGACCAAACGAGACCGCACCAGCTAGCTCGGTCCAAAATGGACGTTAAGGTAAACGGCCATGCAATAAACTGCCTTTTTGACTCCGGGAGCACAGAGAGCTTCATCCACCCCGACACGGTGCGGCGTTGCTCTCTCCCAGTCCTGCCTGCGCACCAGCGGATTTCTATGGCCTCCGAGTCCCAGTCAGCGGACATTGGCGGCTACTGCGTGGTGACACTAGTAGTAGACGGGACTGTGTTCAATAATTTTAAACTCCTGGTCCTGCCCGACCTCTGCGCTGCCGTTCTACTGGGGTTGGATTTCCAGTGCCACCTCAAAAGCGTTACGATGGCGTACGGTGGCCCCCTCCCCCCACTCACAGTCCGCAGCCAGCAGCCTCCAAATTGCCCGCCGCGCACTAGATGCAACCTCTCCACACTCAGAGTCCCACCCCCCCCACTGTTTGCTAACCTCACCCCCGACTGTAAGCCCATCGCCACAAAGAGCAGGCGATACAGTGCCGGGGACAGGGTTTTCATCAAAACCGAAGTGGAACGGCTCCTGAAGGAGGGGATTATTGAGGGCAGCTCCAGCCCCTGGCGAGCCCAGGTTGTGGTCGTTAAGACCGGCGAGAAACAACGCCTGGTCATCGACTACAGCCAAACAATAAACCGCTACACCCTGCTGGACGCCTACCCACTCCCCCGCATAGCTGACATGGTCAACCAGATCGCGCAGTACCGCGTCTTTTCGACCATTGACCTGAAATCAGCGTACCACCAGCTCCCCATCAGCCCTGAAGACCGCCAGTATACTGCTTTTGAGGCAAACGGCCGCCTCTATCACTTCCTTAGGGTTCCCTTCGGCGTTACCAACGGGGTCTCCGTCTTCCAAAGGGAGATGGACCGGATGGTCGATCAAAACGAGCTGCAGGCCACTTTCCCTTACCTAGATAATGTGACCATCTGCGGCCATGACTTGCAGGACCATGACGCAAACCTCGAGAAATTCCTCCGCACCGCCCAACTCCTGAACCTGACATATAACAAGGAGAAGTGCATATTCCGCACAGACCGCCTCGCCATCCTTGGCTGTGTTGTAGAACACGGGGTCATCGGTCCCGACCCGGACCGGATGCGTCCCCTTATGGAACTCCCACTGCCCCACTGCCTAAAAGCTCTGAAGAGGTGCCTAGGGTTTTTTTCCTACTACGCTCAGTGGGTCCCCTACTATGCAGACAAAGCCCGTCCGCTGATCAAGTCCACCTCTTTTCCCGTGACGGCAGAGGCCCGCTTAGCCTTCCACCGTATCAAGGAAGACATTGCCAAAGCCACCATGCACGCAGTGGACGAATCCATCCCCTTCCAGGTGGAAAGCGATGCGTCCGACTTCGCTCTGGCCGCCACCCTTAATCAGGCGGGGAGACCTGTGGCATTCTTCTCACGAACCCTCCAGGGCCCGGAGACCAGACACTCCGCGGTCGAGAAGGAGGCCCAGGCTATCGTGGAGGCTGTGCGTCATTGGAGGCACTACCTGGCCGGAAAACGATTTACCCTGCTCACTGACCAGCGTTCAGTTGCTTTTATGTTCAACAACAAGCAGAGGGGCAAAATCAAAAATGACAAGATCTTGAGGTGGAGAATCGAACTTTCCACCTACAATTACGAGATCTTGTACCGGCCTGGGAAGCTCAATGAACCCCCAGATGCCCTATCGCGTGGCACCTGCGCCAGCGCGCAGATCGATAGGCTGAGGGCCCTCCACAATGACCTCTGCCACCCGGGGGTCACCAGGTTCTTCCACTTCATCAAGGCCCGCAACCTGCCTTACTCCATTGAGGAGGTCAGGACCATGACCAAGAACTGCCAAGTCTGCGCTGAGTGCAAACCGCACTTTTATAGACCAGACAGAGCCCACCTGATAAAAGCCACTCGCCCTTTCGAACGCCTGAGCGTCGATTTTAAAGGGCCTCTCCCCTCCTCCGACCGCAATGTGTACTTCCTCAACATCATTGACGAGTACTCCCGGTTCCCGTTCGCTATCCCCTGCCCGGACATGACCAGTGCCACGGTCATTAAATGTCTGAACAGCCTCTTCACCCTGTTCGGTTTCCCCAGCTATATCCATAGCGACCGGGGCTCATCGTTTATGAGCGACGAACTCCGCCAGTACCTGCTCGCTAGGGGTATAGCCACAAGCAGGACCACCAGTTACAACCCCCGGGGGAACGGACAGGTGGAAAGAGAGAATGCAACTGTTTGGAAGGCTGCCCTACTAGCCTTAAAGTCTAGGGGCCTTCCGACCTCCCGCTGGCAGGAGGTGCTCCCCGATGCGCTCCACTCGATTCGGTCACTTCTCTGCACTGCCACCAATGCCACCCCTCACGAGAAAATGTTTGTCTTCCCAAGGAAGTCCACATCGGGGACATCGTTACCGCCATGGCTGACGTCCCCAGGGCCGGTACTACTGAGAAGACACGTGAGGGCCAATAAAACGGACCCCCTGGTCGAGAGGGTCGACCTCCTCCACGCCAACCCCCAGTACGCTTACATTGCGTACCCGGACGGGCGGGAGGACACAGTCTCCATACGAGACCTCGCACCCTCGGGGACCGCTGTAACCCACTACCCATTACCACCCCCCCCCACGACCCGATATCCAACCCCAGCAGCCGGCTCGCCTTGGACCGTCACCCATGAGGACTACACTCCAGGGCCCCAGCCTACACGGGACGCGACGCCGGAAGCTCCACCACCCCTGCCGTCGCCACGTCGATCACAGCGGCAGACAAGACCTCCGGAGAGACTCCAATACACGAACTTTTAAATACACTTCACCCCGCCGGACTCATTTTTAAACAAGGGGTGAATGTGGTAAACCACTGTCATACCTGTCTGTGTCTGTATGTGTATTCCACTAGGTACAGGTCTGGACATGCCTCGGCTGACTCCTCCCACTATTCCAGGTATATAAGTGACTACCTCCCAGTCCCTTAGTATTCTGGACGGGTCGACCACTCGAGACAAGACCTTCATTCTTTAGTTAATAAAAGCCTGATTGTTACTCGCTCAACTTCAGTCTTTTGAGTAATTGATGGCGCATCAATACATATACATTTTATTAAGCTTTTTATGCATTCGGTGGTAAGACGAAAAGCAGAGTGTCCGAGTGCTTTTAATTGTTTACTTCCTTGGTGACTTGGTAAATAAACACACACACGTGAAGTACGTTCATCTGTTCTGTCAGAGTACATGCAAAGGCATTTTGTACTAAAATTAGTGCATGTGGCTAAAACAGTGACCACACCAGTCTACCACTTAAATAGCTGCATAACTGCCACATCATTTATCACTACCGTTCACATCGCAAACTACAACTCCCACGATGCCTTGCCCGTTTCCCTCAAGACCTCATTGGCAGACTGCGTGCAAAGTTTACATCTAAGTTTAAACAGTGATTTACCCGGACAAAGCTGCAGCAGGAAAGCAGGCAGCAGTAACTTGGCTCTGGTAGTCCCACGCGTCGAGCTAAACAATTGTCGGTGCTCTTACTGCAACTACACTTTAATCTGTATAATAGGTTCCACCCACTTGCCAGTTGCATGGCTTGTTTCGTCACCTATCACAACAGAGACCGTAAATGGGTTTGCACGCAGAGGAATTTGTGTCATTTTCAATCACAAGTTTCCACGTTACTGACCTCACGACAATGCATTTTCCACCCTGCAAAGAACAGCTAGGGAGATTTTCTGTATGAGAACTGAACTCGTTTCAGCAGATGCAGTCATTAGCTCAGGAAACTTGAATGATTGTTACTTTGTGTTCCTTCATACTTAGTAACATCTCCAAGCAAGCTCCCTTGACGAGGTATTTAAATCAAAACAATTCACGATCACAAGAGTGATGAGGGTAGTATAGAAATGTTAGACTACTATCCTTCATTTGGTTGAATTCAGCTTAGATTGAATGGAATAAAAATAACCTCTCTCTGCAGACTATAAGGATGTTAAAAATTCAGGCTTCCTGGTGAGTACATGTGAAAGTCACAAAAATGGCCATAAACCAGCACTAAACTGGTAATCTTAATCAAGAGACCCGGGCATATCTGGCTTGGGGAATGGGAATGCCCAAGTGTTACAGAAGAGGGTGTCCTTCTAAAAGACATATTGTTAGGGCAACACACAGTGAGCTTTAGTCTGCGTAACCAAGATATACCTGGTTTAGGAGCACTAAATAATGACTGCATGCAAAAGCAGAAAATTGTTCTACTCTCTCAGCTTACAAAGCAGAAAAATTCATCCAATTAAAAAGAAAAAAGGGGGAGAGACTCTGTTTATGGTCGCTATCGTGTTTTCAACTATTTAACTGTTAGAAGGTGGATCAATATATAGTGAGACTCCCGCATTAAAATAAGGTGGAAAGAAACACACCTGTCCCTTTGGATAGGGATCTGGGAATAGATGACAAAATTAAATTCTGCTCACCTTAGACTCAAGAAAGAAGCTGACAAGACACAACCGGGAGTTCTCACACAAATCCATATGCAGGTCTTTGGGAGCACGACAAGTCTCTCAGACACATACTTCAGGAATTTACTTTTCAACTCCCTCTTTAACATCATACCACGTGAAACACTGTAGAGAGGCTGAACTGTGACAGAAGGCAACAACGTGGTTTGTTGTAAAATTCTTCTGTGCATCAAACGATCATTTAACTTGCACTTTGGGCCCGTAAAATAGGAACTGATTTTTTCTCACCACTTATCCCAATAACCCAGGAAGTTTCAAGTTATTTGTAATGCACCGTGTGCACACCAGACAGAGCCACTACCTTCTCCATTCACAATCAATCCACTGTACACATTATACTGAGGCATTCACACTACACACAGCTCTAAACACCTGTCCTGACCTCAGTCACTGCGTCGAATTGAACAGGAATATTGTTGCAAAAGTTTGTTTCAGGTTATGCTTCCTCCGTTGGCATCATCTTGCCATCTCAAAATCCTCAGTTTATTGAACTTTTCATCAGATTTCCCTTGTGACAAACTCTTTACTATGAAAATAAACACGAAAATTGTCAGCAAGTGTGCAGCATTTAGACTTTCGTGCACAAAAAAAGCCCATATTAGATTCCAAAATAGATTCTGGAGTAAGCATTTTGAACAAATATCGTGTTAATCTTCAAATAAAGCACAATTTGCACTCCTTACTCTACCTCTAGCTTTCCATCCTCTCACCAAACCTTTATCAATGTACCCCGTCCCCTTTCTCTCAGGCTTTATACGACGCCACCCCAGTCCCCATCCTTTCCTCGACAGCCCTATGCATTTATCCCCCAGCCTCCTTTCGTGCTGTCTGTCAACTCCTCCACTCCTTTCTGTGCAGTCTACAAATTAAACCCATCACTTACCAATACAACTACACTTCTTGTGAGTTTGTACCTCCCAACTGGCACATCAAGCTCCTCATATTCAGCACGCTACCAGGGATACGACATCGAATTACTCCGACATGGCTCTGTGATTCAGAGAACCCTAGCAAATGACGTCAGGGACATGCAACTTAATTGACCTGAGCTGAACCCACATCAGCAACTCACATTACACTGTGAATCCGTACGGCACAGTCAGGGACCATGCTGTGCATCAGCTGGGAGTAATCTTAAAAATCATACTTCGCTATATAAGTTAGAATTTAAAGTTACTTCTTACAACCACCACTATGGATCACAAAATCACCGCACAGCCGCAGTTTATGTTTGTTCTGTACAATAACAGAGTAAATCACCAGTCTGATTCTGGATTCCAACTGGTCTTTGTGTGAACTTGATCAGTACTGAATTTTCCAGGATCCAATAGAGGTGCAAGTTGTTTGAGGGGCAGAGGCACAGCCACATCAGCTGAATAGCTTTGTAACAAGAACATACTTTACTCTAGGAGGCTGAATGAATGGAATGCATTGAAAATTTTCCCACTACTTCATTATCCTCTCCCCTCCAGCTCCCCCTAATACAGCTTCTTCTTTTAAAACAATGTTCAGCACCCTAAACTTCCCAAATGTTTCACAAGAAGCCTTTATTCCCAAACCCAACCCCTTATTCATTCCCTCTTGGACATCAGTCCCGGACCACCCATCCCTCACCACAGTTCCCTTCCGCGCTGCAGCAACAGGACTCCCCACATATCCTTATGTGCAGCAGTCCCAGAAGCACCCCACAAGCTCGCGCACCTTCACATAACTTAACCATCACTGATTCTTACCTTAATACTTCTTCTGTTTGTCTAAAAACATAGCTAGATTACCGAGTTCTTACTCGTAAATTCTATATTATAGAATTTTTGAAAAATATGCTGAACAAATGCAATTAAGGAAGAAGCTGCATTTATACAGCGCTTAAAAGTGATTCGCAGCCAATGAAGTGTAGTCACTGTTACAATGGAAGAAAACTGGGCAGCTAAGTTATGCATAGCAAACTCCCATAAACAGACATAAGATAAATGACCATATAATCTATTTTAGTGGGGTTGGTTGAGGGATAAATGTTGGCCAGGACACGGGGGTGAACATTTACCCTCTTCTTTGAATAAGTGCTGTGGGAACTTTTACGTCCATCTGAGAGGACAAAGGGGCCTCGGTTTGAATGTCGCATCCGAAGGATTACCTGGTACTTTTAATTTACATATTTACGTACAATCTAATAATGGAAGAAAAACAAGACAATGCTGGAAATACCCAGTTGATCTGCAAGCATCTAAAAGGACAAGGTGGCACTGCAGGAGGTGAACATTTAGCGTAACTCAGAGCCACTCTACCTGAAATGCTAACCTCTCTGTTTTCAGGTAGACGGATCTCTTGCGCCCTGCCACTATTTTCTATTTTTAGTTCTGATTTTGCAGCACTCAGATATTTTGATGTGGGGGGGCGGGGAGGGTTTGGACGAGTCACCTGAACACACTACACAAAAGCAAAATACTGCAGAGGCTGGAAATCTGAAATAGAAACAGAAAATGCTGGAAATACTCAACAGGTCAGGCAGTATCTGTGGAGAGAGCTAACATTTCAGGTCTGTGACCTCTGATCAGACTTCAGTTTGTCGCTTTTGCCTTGTTCATCTTCAGTGCTTTTTGTTTTCCTTTTCCAGTTCTAACGAGAGGTCATTGAGCTGAAACGTTAACCCTGTTTCACTCGGCACAGATGCTGCCCGACCTGCATTTGCTGTTTATTTCAATAGCTGAACACACCGTAAGGACTGCCAAATATATAGAAACATAGAAGATAGGAACAGGAGTAGGCCATTCGGCCCCTCGCGCCTGCTCCACCATTCAATGAGATCATGGCTGATCATCCATATTTAGTATCCTGTCCCTGCTTTCTCCCCATATCCCCTGATCCCTTTAGCCTTAAGAAATATATCTAACTCCTTCTTGAATATATTGAATGAATTGGCCTCCACTGCCTTTTGTGGTAGAGAATTCCACAGGTTCACCACTCTCTGGGTGAAGAAATTCCTCCTCATCTCTGTCCTAAATGGCTTACCCCTTATCCTTAGACTGTGACCCCTGGTTCTGGACTCCCCCACCATCGGGAACATCCTTCCTGCATCCAGTCTGTCCAGTCCTGTCAGAATTTTATAAGTTTCGATGAGATCCCCTCTCATTCTTCTAAACGCCAGCGAGTATAAGCCCAATTGACCCAATCTCTCCTCATACGTCATTCCTGTCATCCCAGGTATCAACCTGGTGAATCTTCGCTGAACTCCTTACATGGCAAGAACAAGATAAGGCGACCAAAACTGCACACAATACTCCAGATGTGGTCTCACCAAGGCCTTGTACAAGTGCAGCAAGACATCCTTGTTCCTGTACTCAAACCCTCTCGCTACAAAGGCCAACATACCATTTGCCTTCTTAACCGCCTGCTGCACCTTCATGCTTACCTTCAGCAACTGGTGCACAAGGACACCCAGGTCTCGTTGCACTTCCCCTTCTCCCAATCTATTGCCATTCAGATAATAATCTACCTTCCTGTTTTTGACACCAAAGTGGATAACCTCGCATTTATCCACGAAATTCCTCCTCATCTCTGTCCTAAATGGCTTACCCCTTATCTTTAGACTGTGACCCCTGGTTCTGGACTCCCCCGGCCACCGGGAACATCCTTCCTGCATCTAGTCTGTCTAGTCCTGTTAGAATTTTATAATATAGCATAGTACCAGCTTCTGCCTCTTGACTTGCACATCAGATTTCCAGCTTGGTTGTCAATGGGATTGCCCCAGCCCTGCCTGGTCTCCATTATCCCCAATCCCTGGTGTGCATGTCCCCAATCACTCAGATCCTCTCCCACCCAAGCCCTGCCCCTAAATTTCCCTAATCTCCGCCCCTGCTTTCAGATCCCTCCCTACACACACACCCCTCAGCAGCAACTTTCCCCGTGGATCCACAAACCCCTCCCCCCTCCAATGTCTCCTCCTCGGCTGCCCTGAGCGCCAATCGCCTGTCGGCCCCCTTTTCTCCGCTCGGCTGCCCTCCAAGCCCGCGATCGCTGGCTTCAGACCCCCCCCACCCACCCACCCCGACACGACTGCTCCACCTCCCCTCTGGATCTGCCTCACAATCCCCAGCCCCGGGCAGGGAGGAGAGGAGAGGGCCCGCCCTCCCACTCGGGAAGAGCCCGATCGCCGGCTCGGCTCCTCTCCTTCCTCAGGCCGCTCCGATCGGGTCTGCTCGGCACCGATCGCTTCCTTTTCCCCCTCCCGAACGCGAGCCCAAGGCTCCGATTGTTGTGCAGGCCGCGCGTTCCTCCTCCTCCTCCCCTCACACACACCGAGCCCCCCTTCACCCCGGCACCACACAAACACCTCAGCCGCACTCACCGCTCCCAGAGTTGGAGGCCCCAGGCCCCGGGTTGGTGGGGGGGGGAATGCAGAGTCTCTCTCCGTCTGTCTCTCCGCGTCCGGGCGGCGGAGAAATCCCGCGAAGCCCTCCGGCGGGCGGTGTGTGTGAGGGGGGGGGGAAAGGAAAAAAAAAACCAAACAGCGCCGAACGGCAGGCCGTCTGTTCGTCCGCTTGGCCGCCTGTCAATCAACGCCGCGTAGGATGTCCCGCCCCCCCGCGGGACGGACAACTCCTCCTCCTCCTTCCTCATTGGTTGCCGCCGCCCCGCCGCGGCCGCTCATTGGCCGGCGGCCGCCGTCAGTCACTCGCCCCGCCCCCTGCGCTGCCGCTTGTAACCTGACAACCGAGCCCCGCCTCCCCCCCCGCCCGCCGCTGCTATTCCGAGCCGGAGATCCCACCCCCTTGCCCCCGCGCCCATTGGCTGCCCGCCGAAGCCAAAGGCGGGGTAAGGAGGACGGGGGTTGGCCCTGATTGGTGCAAAGGCGCTGTCAATCACGCAGCTCGCGCCTCCGACCGGACCCCGCGCGCAACCAGAAAACAAACGGCAGGGCCTTGCCCCGCCCCCCCTTCCTCCGCGCTGATTGGTGGCTTTGCTAAATTTAAGCGGGCCGGCGCGTTCCCATTGGTCAGCCGCAACGTCCATCAACGTGATGGGCAGGTATTTCCCTTTAATAGCGGAAGTGCCACGACTGGTACTGGCTCTATTACAGAGGGGAACGCAGGTCACCATTCCCCCCCCCACAGGTTTGCATTCAGTTGCTGGTTTGTGGACAGTTTCCCCCCGCCCTTCCCTTTAAGCTCGCTACCTTCACCGGTGCCATTCAGGCTCGTTATTGCTCCTAATGGCTTGCCCAGCCTGACTAAACCCACCTCTGCTGCCAAACAATGGCTGGGCCAGGCTACTGTGTTCTGGAGCAGGCTGGCACTCGTTAGTGTGCTTTGCAATCTTTATATCATTGCATTAAAGTCTCTAACCTGGACCTAAAGTGGTAGACAGGACTCTGATATCTGTGCACAGTGGAACTCTCCTACAGTTAGTTGGATCAGTTGTATGTGATTTCAGAAAGGTGGTATTTGTTCAGTCAAATTAACAAATGAATCAACACCGACTCAAACAAATGTATTTTTGAGGTTGCTATACTATTCTGAATTGTGTTTAGTTTTTTTTTAAGTAAAGAGGAAAGTATGGCTACCTGTGAAATATTTTGGCTTAAAAGTGTGAAGAGGAATTTGGAACTTTATCTTCACAATATTGTTACATCCCTTTGTAATTCAACATGAAAAACTCATGCTCTATTGGAAACTACCCAGACTGTTGTTTAGACCATTCAGCCCCTAGGGCATTGAGTTAGGCAATATGGACAGGTTAATTTTGGAATTGCAGGACATAAATCACTTCATAGACCCAGGTTACACAATTCTATGAAAGATTTTGCTGCTGTGCTGCTTCAGTTTGAACAAGCTGTCATTATTTATTAATAACAAGCTCCTTCAAAGCTTTGCCCAATGCCACCCTATTGTCCTGATGAGGAAAGGATGAGCAGACACCTGCTGGAAGTGCAACCAAACTTCTGGCCTTGTTTACAGGAACCTCATAAGCTGCTATGAGCGATGCTGAGAGACCAATCTCACACGCCCATGTTGAACAATTAAAAATAGCTACTATGTAGTAATTTAGTTCTGATTGTGAGAAGAAAGGTAAGTAAGCAGAGCCACAAGGGCTTAATATTGAATAGAGTCCCACACTCTTTGCAGATTGGAGATTTATCATGCTGCTCAATTAAGATTAAGGATGCACCTCGTGTCTGTGCACTATAGACTGGGTAAACTGCATGCAAGTTGATTAGTGTATGGGCCTCTATGGAGGAGGGGAGGGGGGGGTGGGAAATAAAATAATTTTGTTCTTCTAATTGTGATCACAATCTCTGCTGGAATATTTATATGTGGCTGTCAAATAAGGACAACAATTTGCATCAATACTGCACTCTTAACATAGAAAAACACTTCAGAGGCATAAAACACAAAACTGGAGAGATTAGGAGTGACCAGAGCTTGGTCAAAGTGGAGGGTGGGTTTATAGGGAGGCAGAGTGGTTTAGGGAGGGAACTCCAGAGTATGAAGCCCAGGCAGCTAATGGTGGGGAGAAGGGAGGAGTGTGATGCACAAGAGGCCAGAGTCAGAAGAACAGAGTTCAGGGATGGGGTTGTTGGGCTGGAGGAGATGACAGAGACAGGGAGTGGTGGTGCCATGGAGGGATTTGAACATGAGGATGAAAATCTTAAATCTGAGATGTTGGGGGACCAGGAACCAGTGTAGATCAGTGAGGATAGGTGATGGGGAAGTGGCATGTGGAGCAGGATGGGACACAGGCAGCAGCATTTTGGATGAGCTGAAATTTACAGGTGGTGAAGGATGGGCCAACAGAGCATTAGAATAGTCCAGTCTAGAGGTGACCAAGGAATGAACGAGGGTTTCAGTGGCAGATGGGCTGAGGTACAGGTGGAGGCGGCCAATATTACAGAGGTAGAAATAGGAAGTCTTTGTTAGAGAGGATATGGGGTCAGAAGCTCTGCTTAAGGATGAATACAGTCTGCTGCAGCCCGAGACGGTGCCTGGGAGGGGGAATTAATCTGGTGGAGATGGTACAGATTTGTGGCAAGGGCCAAAAGAATTGCTTTGGTCATCCTAGCGTTTAGCTCATCCAAAATTAGATGTTATCCCCTCCTCCCTTTGCATCACCATTGGCAGCCATGTCTTCAGCAGCCTAGGCCCCAAACTCTGGAACTCCCTCCCTAACCCCATGTCTCCACCTGTCTCCTTAAAACCCAGCTCTGTCACCCCTTCTAATATCTCCTTTGTTGGCTTGGCATCCAATTGTTCCTTATGCCTCTGTAATAGCAGCGTTAGGCATTTTTTTCTACATTAGGCTTGCAGAGTGGGAAAATGGCCAGTGAAATTCAATACAGCAAAGTGTGAGGTTGCACATGTTGGTAGGAAGACTAAGGAGACCACTTATTCCTTGGAATATAAGAAAATAAATGTAGAGGAGCGAAGAGATCTGGGAAAACAGATACATAAATCACTAAAAGTAGCAACGCAGGTTGCTAAAGCCATAAAGAATGCAAACTAAGTACTGGGGCTCACTTCTAGAGGAACAGAATACAAAAGCAGGGAGGCAGAGTTAAATTTGTATAGAACCTTGCTTCGACCACACTTGGAGTACTGTGCACAGTTCTGGTCTCCATACTACAAAAAGGATATTGAAGCACTGGAGAAAGCACAAAAACGAATTGCAAGAAGCTTGCCAGAATTGAGAGGATGCAACGATCAATTAAAGAGCGGGCAGGCTGGGGCTCTTTTCTCTGGGGGGGGGGGGGGGGGGAGAAAAGGAGACCCGCTAGAGGTTGTTAAAATTATAAAGGAGTTTAATGTGGTGGATGTGGAGAAATGGTTTCCACTTGTTCTCCAGAACAACGGAGCAAAGATATAAGATAGCCACTAATTGATCAAATAAAGAATTTAGGAGGAATTTCTTTACACAGAAAGTTGTGGAACTCATTGTCACATGGAGTGGCTGAAGCAGAGTGCACTGACACATTTAAAGGGAGGCTTGATGCATACACGTGGAGATGGGTATAGTGGGATACAGGGTGGGAACGGGTAATTAAGAGTGGGAAGAGGTTCATGAGTAGTATAAACACCAGCATCGACCAGCTGGGTGGAATGGCCTGTTTCTGTGCTTTGGATTCTATGTAAATCTATGCAAAGGCACTGTATAAAATGTAAGTTATTATTGAAAGGCAGATTGGAGATGGCGGTGCTAGTCTGCAAGCACAGCAGGGGTTCAGGTTTTGTTTTAAGGAGGGAGTTTTGAACGGGACAGTTCCTGAGGAGAGGAAACCATTTACAATGTCAGATGGCATTGAGGCCACAAAGGGAAACTGGGTGGGCGGCAGTTTAGTGGGAATGGGGTTGAGGGAGCAGATTGGTCAATCTCGTAGACAAGATTAGCTTGGAGAGGACATGTGGGGAGAGAGCTGGTGTTTCAAGATTAGGATGGGAGAGCCCTGGGTGGAGGTCTGTCTTGGTGGGTGATGGAAAGGGGATAGCAAAAGAGACCGGACAAGGGCTGGGCATGCCTGTGATGCCTCCTGTGACTAAAGAGCCAGCCAACAATCAATGTCTATACTGATAGGTGAAGAATTGCCAACTGAGAGCACGTGTGGAGTCATACCTCAAATCACTGCAGAAGGAAACTGGTTGGGAGAAGAGTTTGAAGATTGGCTGTGAGTTTGTCAGAAAATCTAGTTGGAGAGCTGAGCAGAGTTGTGCAGAGGGAAAGTGCTGGGCCCATAACCCAGAGGTTAATGGATCCAAGCCACCGCCACGTGGCTGTTAAAGCTTGATTGGCATTGCTGAGGCACTTTAGGCACAGCTTGTGAAAATTAGTTGCACAATGTGGCTTAGACTCCCAGACATCTGTCTTGTAAACAGGACATCCTGGCTTCGAATCCCAGCGGTGCCTTTAACCGCTGGGCACCGCGGGACGTTAATTGACCACACTAACAAAATACTGATTTAGTTTACGTTACGGCTTCTTTCAGTTCAATTGGACCTCGGGTTAGATTATTTTTATTCGCCGTGAACTCTTAAAGGGGGGCGCCTGTGGTTCTGATTTCTGTCCACTGACACTGGGGTTCCCAGTGGTCCAATTAAAAGAGGCAAAGCTAGTTGGAGCATCATTAATTTCACAGCAAACCTATTCTCATACAAGGCAGTGTGTTCATAGAAATGTCTTTGCGGCCGAGCTCTTACTTTTACACCTTCACATTTTGCCGTTGACTGGAATGCAGCTCAGCAGTGGAGTGGACAAGTCCACTTGTGAGGAAGGAGTGTGTGAGGTAGGTGCTTGAGAAAATGCACAGCAAAATGGGGACATTAGCATTATTTTAACAATTCTTAGTTACTGTTGTAGCTGGCCAGGCATTGAACACTGCAGCATTCAACTTTCAACCAGACCACAAGTTGGGGATCCCATCCTATTTGCCTTGGTATTTGTACAATGGTTTCCCCATAGTGACGGCACTGCCAATCTCCCCTGGGTTATAGGGAGATGAAACTTGCCCATCTTCTTGGAGGGGAGGGGAGGGGAGGGGAGGAAAGAGCCTTTTTCTCACACTCAGGAGTACCTCTTCAGGGCTTGACAAGGCAGAGATGTGCCCATCCAAAGAGGACATCACTGATGTCAGGATGTAACGGAGAGGAGAAGAATGGGTTACGTTTTAGTGACCGGAACTATGATGTTATTAAACAAAACTGATACACTTGTCACATGTGTCTTGAATGCACAGGTGCTCAAAAAGCCAACTTCAGGTTTATTTATGTATTTTTTGCAGTGCTTCCCATTTCACCAGTTGATAGTCTTTCTTAAGCCAGCTTAATTTACCATGTTGGGATGTTGAGCAGTCAACTAATTTTCACTGTGGAAATTAGGGCCGCAGGAAACCTGTGCTTTGAGGCTTTGAACACAGCAGCCTTTGGGAGCAATTGCATTTAAAACCAGAGGATGGGCAACCAGGGCCAGAGGATGGACAACCGGGGCCAGAGGATGGACAACCGGGGCCAGAGGATGGACAGTCCGATAGAGGATGGACAGAGGATGGGCAACCAGGACCAAAGGATGGACAATCAGGGCCAAAGGATGGGCAACCAGGACCAGAGGATGGACAATCAGGGCCAGAGGATGGACAACCAGGGCCAGAGGATGGACAACCAGGACCAGAGGATGGGCAACCAGGACCAGAGGATGGACAATCGGGGCCAGAGGATGGACAATCAGGACCAGAGGATGGACAACCAGGGCCAGAGGATGGACAACCAGGGCCAGAGGATGGACAACCAGGGCCAAAGGATGGACAATCGGGGCCAGAGGATGGACAATCAGGGCCAGAGGATGGACAATCAGGGCCAGAGGATGGACAATCAGGACCAGAGGATGGACAACCAGGGCCAGAGGATGGACAACCAGGACCAGAGGATGGACAATCAGGGCCAGAGGATGGACAACCAGGGCCAAAGGATGGACAATCAGGACCAGAGGATGGACAATCAGGGCCAGAGGATGGACAATCAGGACCAGAGGATGGACAATCAGGGCCAGAGGATGGACAATCAGGACCAGAGGATGGACAATCAGGGCCAGAGGATGGACAACCAGGGCCAGAGGATGGACAATCAGGACCAGAGGCTGGACAATCAGGGCCAGAGGAGGGACAATCAGGGCCAGAGGATGGACAACCAGGGCCAGAGGATGGACAATCGGGGGTTATTCCAGAGGATGGACAGTCAGATAGAGGATGAACAACCAGGGCCAGAGGATGAGTGGGTCCACAAACGGAACTTTCTGGCCTGCCATAATCAAAGTGATGCTGAGCAAACAAAGCTTGGTTAGTCCTGAGTAGCAATGTTCACCTCTAATACTTGTGCAGGGAAACACTCGAATCACATTTTTGTTACCACATGTATTATACTCCTAAGGTGACATCATCAAGCAGGACATCCTTAGGCTATGAAACCACCAATTAAAATATTTCTCTTTCTAGGTCCAACAATATTCATAACAGTTCATTTCCCCTCCCATTCATTATCTTGGCACAAATACCATAAATCGAATGTCAGCTTGATCTGACTGTAAAAAGAAAATGCATATTTATCTCTTGCTACTGTCCATGATATGAACCCTTTCTCTCTCCGTTCATTCATATATATTCATATACAGATTTTATTCCAAGGGATAATTAGTCATAAAATGTTGCATAATACCATCAAAGTGATGCGAGCTGTTCTACAAACATCTGATGCTAAAACAAAAGCAAGGAAGTTATGACGAATCTTTATAAAACACTGGTTCAGCCTCATGTGAAGTACTGTGTACAATTTTGGGCACCGCACTTTAGGAAGGATGTGAAGGTCTTAGAGAGGGTGCAGAAAAGATTTACGAGAATGATTGCAGGGATGAGGGACGTCAGTTACGTAGATAGACTGGAGAAGCCGGGGTTGTTCTCCTTAGAGCAGAGAAGGTTGAGAGGAGATTTGATGTGTTCAAAATCATGAGGGGTCTGGACAGAGTAGATAGAGAGAAACTGTTCCCATTGGCGGAAGGGTCGAGAACCAGAGGACACAGATTTAAGGTGATTGGCAGAAGAACCAAAGGCGACGTGAGGGAAAACTTTTTTACGCAGCGAGTGGTTAGGATCTGGAATGCACTGCCTGAAAGGGTGGTGGAGGCAGACTCAATCGTGGCTTTCAAAAGGAAATTGGATAATTACCTGAAGGAAAAAAATTTGCAGGGCTACGGGGAAAGGGCGGGGGAGTGGGACTGGCTGAAGTGCTCTTGCAGAGAGCCGGCACGGGCTCGACGGGCCGAATGGCCTCCTCCTATGTTGTAACCATTCTAAGCTTCTACCTTGTGGTTAACGGTGTAACCAGGTTACTGTCTGAAAGGAAATCCCTTTCAAGCCCCCAATTTCTCTCTCAATCTTTCTTCTCTCTCTCTCTCTTTCATTAATGCCCCAGTGTTCAGTGGTCCTCTCTCTTCCCTTGTTCCAGCCACACTCCAAATACACTTCCCGACATGCTCTTCCTACATCCCCACTGCGATAAATTCGCTCTTCTATTCAAACTCATTCTTTCCCAAGTCCTCAAAACTGTGACACTCTTCACCTCCTTCAGTCTTTCCATATTCCTACAATCTTCATGATTTTAAACCCTCAGCCTGGCATCTCTTAAATCAATTCTTCCTGAGGTGCTCGTCTTACTTTTTTTCAACCTTAATGGTGCCTGGCATTCATCTAAGTTTCTCAATTTAAACATTTTTCTAAATTTATTAATGTTCATTCTATTCCATCACGCCGGTTCTTGTCTGGCTCCCTGTGTGTCTCTCTATCAATTTAAAAATCCCAGCCCGTCCCTTCAATTGCCTCCTCAACCTCACCCAGCTTGCCTCAGTGACCTCGCCTTCAGCCCCATGTCCCTTAGCTCCTCTAACTAGTCTGTTCCTTGTTCCCCGTTCTCTTCATTTCACCACTGAAAGCTGCACTTTTAGTCTCCATGCCTCATCCTCCCTACTAAATCCATCCACCTTATCTCCTCCCTTCCTGCTAAACTTTTTTTTAAATTCATTGATGGGATGTGGGCGTCGCTGGCTAGGCCTGCATTTAGTGCCCATCCCTAATTGCCCTTGAGAAGATGGTGGTGAGCCGCCTTCTTGAACCGCTGCAGTCCATATGGTGTAGGTACACCCACAATGCTGTTAGGAAGGGAGTTCCAGGATTTTGGCCCAGCGACAGTGAAGGAACGGCGATACAGGTCCAAGTCAGGATGGTGTGTGGCTTGGAGGGGAACTTGTAGGTGGTGATGTTCCCATGCGTCTGCTGCCCTTGTCCTTCTAAGTAGTTGAGGTCGCGGGTTTGGAAGGTGCTGTTGAAGGAGCTTTGGCGAGTTGCTGTAGTGCATCTTGTAGATGGTACACACTGCACCCACAGTGCGCCGGTGGTGGAGGGAGTGAATGTTGAAGGTGGTGGATGGAGTGCCAATCAAGCGGGCTGCTTTATCCTGAATGGTGTCGAGCTTCTTGAGTGTTGTTGGAGCTGCACTCATCCAGGCAAGTGGAGAGTATTCCATCACACACCTGACTTGTGCCCTGTAGATGGTGGAAAGGCTTTGGGGAGTCAGGAGGTGAGACACTCGCCGCAGAATTCCCAGCCTCTGGCCTGCTCTTGTAGCCACAGTATTTATATGGTTGGTCCAGTTCAGTTTCTGATCAATGGTAACCCCCAGGATGTTGATAGTGGGGGATTCAGCGATGGTAATGCCATTGAATATCAAGGGGAGATGGTTAGAGTCTCGCTTGTTGGAGATGGTCATTGCCTGGCACTTGTGTGGTGCGAATGTTACTTGCCACTTGTCAGCCCAAGTCTGAATGTTGTCCAGGTCTTGCTGCATATGGACACGGACTGCGTCAGTATCTGACGAGTCTCGAATGGTGCTGAACAGTGTGCAATCATCAGCGAACATCCCCACTTCTGACCTTATGATGGAGGGAAGGTCATTGATGAAACAGCTAAAGATGGTTGGGCCTAGGACACTGCCCTGAGGAACTCCTGCAGTGATGTCATGTGATTGAGATGAATGACCTCCAACAACCACAGCCAACTTCCTTTGTGCTAGGTATGATTCCAACCAATGGAGAGTTTTCCCCTTGATTCCCATTGACTTCAGTTTTGCTAGGGCTCCTTGATGCCACACTCGATCAAATGCTGCCTTGATGTCAAGGGCAGTAACTCTCACCTCACCTCTTGAGTTCAGCTCTTTTGTCCATGTTTGGACCAAGGCTGTAATGAGGTCAGGAGCTGAGTGGCCCTGGCGGAACCCAAACTGGGCGTCAGTTAGCAGGTTATTGCTGAGTAAGTGCCGCTTGATAGCACTGTCGACGACAGCTTCCATCACTTTGCTGATGATTGAGAGTAGACTGATGGGACGGTAATTGGCCGGGTCGGATTTGTCCTGCTTTTTGTAGACAGGACATACTTGGGCAATTTTCCACATTGCCGGGTAGATGCCAGTGTTGTAACTGTACTGGAACAGCTTGGCTAGGGGCGCAGCTAGTTCTGGAGCACAAGTCTTCAGTACTATTGCCGGAATGTTGTCAGGGCCTATAGCCTTTGCAGTATCCAGTGTCTTCAGCCGTTTCTTGACATCACGTGGAGTGAATTGAATGGGCTGAAGACTGGCATCTGTGATGCTGGGGACCTCAGGAGGAGGCCGAGATGGATCATCCACTCGGCACTTCTGGCTGAAGATAGTTGCAAATGCTTCAGCCTTGTCTTTTGCACTCACGTGCTGGGCTCCACCATCCTGCTAAACTAGGCCTGTATTCTCTTGAATTCAGACGAATGAGAGGGGATCTCATTGAAGCATACAAAATTATTAAAGGGCTTGATAAGGTGGATGCTGGGAGAATGTTTCCCTTGGCTACAGGATAAAGGGTAGGCCATTCAGGACTGAGATGAGAAGAAATTTCTTCACACAGAGGGTGGTGAATCTTTGGAATTCTCTACCCCAGAGGGCGGTGGAGGCTCAGTCATTGGGTATATTCAAAACAGAAGTCGATAGATTTCTGACTAGTAAGGGCATCAAGGGAAATTGTGATTATGTAGCGGTACCACCGAGTGTCTCTTACGAACTGTACATAATTCCCTTTAACTATGTTTGTATAGAGTTTGCATGTACGGGGCGTTGCCCCTTTAAGAACGCGACCTAACGCGATGACGTTACGTCGCACATCACGTGACCGCCCCAAGCGCGGGCGAACGCGATGACGTCACGTTGCACATCACGTGACTGCCCCAAGCGCGGGCAAACGCGATGACGTCGTGTCGCAAACCACGTGACCGCCCAAACGCAGGCAAACGCGATGACGTCACGTCGCAAATCACGTGACTACCCAAGCGCGGGAAACGCGGGCAAACGCGATGACGTCACGACGCAAACCTCGGGACTGCCCAGTCAGTCCTCGTGGCGTCCCCGTCGGGTGAAGACCTGCTCCACGGCTCTCCTGCATCGATCTCTGTTGTTCTCTGCAATTCGTCGAATCTTACATTAAAGGCCTATTTGATTCTTCTCCTGAGTCGACCTCAGTTATTAGTTAGGAATACATCAATACCTACATTGGTGACCCCGAAGTCCTACATCGGTGACCTCCGACATTGGTGAATTCCTACAATAGGGCCGGTGAATGGAGTTGAGGCAGAAGATCAGCCATGATCTCATTGAATGGCGGAGCAGGCTCGAAGGGCCTACTCCTGCTCCTATTTCTTACGTTCTTATGTTCTTAAAAAGCCTTCTCAAAATATGTCTTCACCTGCTCTTTAGCCCTATCCTCTAATTCCGTCTACCATTTCTTCCCTCAGTTTTTTTTTGTCTGTCCGCTCTCATCTTTTGGACACGGCCTGTGTCAACTCAGCTCAGTTGGTTAACACTCTCACTTCTTCAAGTCGGAAGGTTATGGGTTCAAGCCCCACTCCAGGCCGAGCATTCTAGTGCAATACTGACTGAGTGCTCCACCTTCGGAGGTCCTTTGGATAAGACGTCAAACTGCGGCCCCATTTCAGGTAGCTGTTAAAGGCTACAAGGCGCCATTCAAAGAGGAACAGGAGGAATAGTCCTCTCTCAACTAATGCCACCCCTGAACCCAATTGAGTGGTCTTGCACCTCACTGCAGTTGTGGTGTCTTGCTGTGTACGTGATAGGCTTTGAGGCAACGCACAATAAGGTACTTGAAAAAAAACTGCAAGTCTTTCTTTAATATCATCTTGTAGAAGCAGTGTATTTTATAGGAAGAACAACAGAAAGCACTCAGCAGGTCAGGCAGCATCCGTGGAGAGAGAAAAACAAGAGTCAACGTGGTTTTTGTTGTCATTGGTTAGAAAAGTTCTGATGAAGTGAAGGTGGGAGTGAGTCTCTGGCCAGTAAGGATCAAGAGGACAGCCTTGAAGGCTATTTATAAACACAGGTGGGAGATCACCACGAGAGAGGGAGGTGAATGTGGGATCAAGGCTAGATTTTGTACAAGTGTAAATAGACTGGGATAAGACTGAGATCTAGTGCTGCACCGCTAGTGGGAGGTTGATGAAAGCTCAGCGCGGCATGGAAATCAGACTTCACTCCCATGGAATTAATGGCCAGATCCAGGCAAGCATTTCCAAATTAACTAACTGTTAATGTTCAGCACAGGAAATATGATCAAACTCACTGCCAAATCCCATCTTAAAACAGCAGCCCAGTTGGGGATGCTAGTAATTGTGCAAAATAAGTGATCTCGCTGTTTCCGTCGAGAATGAATTACCAGATGATTAAATGGCTACAGTATGAAGACGTAAAAATTGGATATTTTCATCAGTTCAAAACTGATTCAAGTACTTCACACACAGATCATCCATTTAATAGGATTCAACCATGAAATGGGTTTATTTTTACAAAAGTAAACCTCTCTCTCCTCCTTTAAGACGCTCCTTAAAACCTACCCCTTTGACCAAGCTTTTGGTCACCTGCCCTAATTTATCCTTATGCGGCTCGGTCAAATTTTGTTCACTAACGCTCCTGCGAACCCCCTTGGGACGTTTACATTAAAGGCGCTATATAAATGCAAGCTGTTGTTGAAAGTATTACAGGAAACTCTTTTTTATCCGGCACCGACGGGACCAGTGTGGTGCCAGTTTATCAAAAAGTCCGGATTACAGAGAGGTATAGTAAAAGGTACGAGAGCTCCATACACAGCAACAAATCCAGGCTTCCCTGTTGCTTAGCAACAAGTGCAGGAACCCCGGCCACAGACCAAGTGTCCCTGTTGCTAACAAGTGCAGGAACCCCGATTACACAGCCACAGATCCAGGAACAGCCACTAATATGAAGTAAAACTTACCTGAACCTACTCCTGAATTTTGCCGGTTAACAGAGATTTCCGGTTATTTAGGTGCCGGTAAATCGAGAGTTTCCTGTACTTGATAGAGCTTATTGTCAGTTGAAAAGACAATGGGGATTACCCCAGGGATCTACTGGGTAAAAGCCACTGCCCAGTGTTTGAAATGTCGCACAGAGCAGAAAGTTCCAGGTATGATTTTCATCCTGTGTTGTCAGCTGATATCAGACTGGGGAGATGAACATTTGACTGATGTTTCTACTCAATGGCTAGCCAGTAGCTCCAGCAGGTGTGCGGAAGTAGCTGTGGCGAGGACCGTGCAGCTTTGCACAGCTGAAGACCCTGCCAATGTCTAGACACGGATATGAAGGATAGCCACTTGGGAGAGACACTGAGAGACGAGCAGCGCCCGTGGAACACCTTTGGGGAAATGGGCAGGGGAGAAATTTGGCAAAATGAAACTTTGTGAGAGGTGACAACAATCCCGAGTCTTTAAAATTATGAGGCCCAGCAAATGTAGACGACAACAGGCTACTTTACTGCGACTGTAATAGAATAAATAGAAGGTAAGAGCACAAAATTAACAAGCCTTAAACATGATTACAGACTGGAACATTCTGCCCCCCAGAGTAATAGATATGTGGCATAGACTCCCAACAACAGCAGTTAATGCTGTGCCAATTAACTCCTGGGTAAACAGCAGGATAAATATCTGATTTAAGAATGAGACTGGAGGGAATTAGAACAAGGACCCAGCACTGAGATTCAAAGGTTTCATCCAACATGCTGTCTCCCATGCTGTCGTGGGGCTGATTGAGTCGCCTGTGGAATGCAGCTGCTCAGAGTTGAAGGAGGAACAAACTTGCACTCGTCACATCCACAGGATGTCCCAAAGCAGTGGATTACTTTTGAAGTACGCTCAGCATTACAGACAAACAGGGGCCGACCACCTGTACATTAACAAGGTGCTGCACACAGCAGTGAGATAAATGAACAGTTCATCTGCTTTTGGAGGTGTTGGTTGAGAGATGGAGGTTGGCCAAGACAAGAATCATGTGGAATGCAAGACTGGATTAATGTCCTGGAGCTCTGCTCAATAAACTTGGGTGAGAGAAATTTCAGTGTCGTCAGCTTTCAAAGAAAGAACTCGCATTTATTCAGGACCAAAGCACATCCTCAGGACGTCCCAAAGCGCCAAACAACCAATGGATTACTTTTTAAAAGTTCAGTCATTATATAGACAATTTCAGCAGCTGGATTGCCCGTAGTAAGGTCCCTCAGACAGCAATACGATAAATGACCACTTAATCTATTTTTGGTGGTATTGGTTGAGCGGATAAATGTTGGCTAGGGCCCCTTAAAAAACTCTTCAAATAGTGCCACGGGATCTTTCAGTCCACCTGAACATCCTCTGACAATGCAGCACTCCACTGGTGTGTCAGATTCGATTATCTGCTTAAATCCCGGAGTGGGGCTTGGACCCACAAACTTCTGATTCCGAGGCAAGAGTGTTACCAACTGAGCCAAGCTGGCACTTGGCGGTTGTAACTTGTGGTTGATCGCTTCCCAAAGAAGACTGGGCGCACTGGACAAATTCCGAGACAGTGCACATTGTACAGTGTGTGCAAATAATGGGCTTGATGGGCAAAATGGCCTTTTCTTGTTCTAAGCCTTCGCCTGTTCTTAAGTAGTTCTGCATTTATCTGGATTCAACTGTATCTGAAAGTATAAGAATAGACCTACCCCAAGCCTTCATAATTCACAGTATTCTATCTGAATGATTAGATACTATAACTCCAAACACCAATCTTCAAACATAGTGCCAGATATAATTCAGATTTACACATTAGTTATTTCTAACCCGTTTATAGAGGGCCCAATGCCAAGGGCTACTTTTTGTGGCAAACTAGCTGTGGATTTATCACAATACAGTTATTTTATCAGTGTATTCCCTCAAATATGGGGCAATGGCATCAGAGATACAATCAGCACCCGGCCCAGAACTCCAAAGGAAGTGTCAAAGGCCACCTGATTTCACGGTGGAGCTGTGCTGCCTTGTAATGATGTTGAGGCGACTCCCCCTACAATGATCCCATGACATGTTCCTGGTGTGGGGGAAAAAAATGATTCAGAGGACAAGTTGTTCTTGGTTGCTCTTGCGCGTCTCCGAGTAACCAAATAGAGAACACCGCCGTCAAAGGCCAAGGAATCTTTACTCCATATGAACATAAGAAATAGGAGCAGGAGTAGGCCATACGGCCCCTCGAGCCTGCTCCGCCATTCAATAAGATCATGGCTGATCTTCGGCCTCAACTCCACTTTCCCGCCCGATCCCCATATCCCTTGATTCCCCTAGAGTCCAAAAATCTATCGATCTCAGCCTTGAATATACTCAACGACTCAGCATCCACAGTCCTTTGTGGTAGAGAATTCCAAAGATTCACAACCCTCTGAGTGAAGAAGTTCCTCCTCATCTCGGTCTTAATTGGCCGGCCCCTTATCCTGAGACTATGCTAGTTCTAGACTCTCTAGCCGGGGGAAACAATCTCTCCTCAGAATCCTATATGTTTTAATGAGATCACCTCTCATTCTTCTAAACTCTAGAGAGTATAGGCCCATTCTACACAATCTCTCCTCATAGGACATGAAGATAAAGGTAAAATAGTAAAGGGGGTAAAAGCAGGAATAAATTGTCACAAAACATATTTAAAAGTTCTTTATCTGAATGCACGCAGCATTTGTAACAAAATAGACGAGTTGACGGTACAAATAACTACACATGGGTATGATCTGGTGGCCATTACAGAAACATGGCTGCAAGGTGACGATGACTGGGAACTAAACATCCAGGGGTATTTGACTATTAGGAAGGACAGACAGGAAGGAAAGGGAGGTGGGGTGGCTATGTTAATAAAGGATGGAATCACTGCAATAGTGAGAAATTATATTGGGTCAAAGGATCAGGATAGTGAAACAGTTTGGGTGGAGATAAGGAATAATAAGGGGAAAAAGTCACTAGTGGGCGTAGTCTATAGGCCTCCTAACAGTTGCAACTCTATTGGTCGGAGTATAAATCAGGAAATAGTTGGGGCTTGTAATAAGGGAACAGCTATAATCATGGGAGATTTTAACTTTCATATTGACTGGACTAATCAAATTGGGCAGGGCAGCCTTGAGGAAGAGTTCATAGAGTGCATTAGGGATGGGTTCCTTGAGCAGTATGTTCCTGAACCAACCAGGGGGCAGGCAATCTTAGATCTGGTCCTGTGTAATGAGACAGGATTAATAAAAAATGTCCTAGTAAAGGATCCCCTTGATATGAGTGACCATAACATGGTTGAATTCCAAATTCAGTTGGAGGGTGAGAGAGTTGGATCTCAAACCAGCGTACTAAGCTTAAATAAAGGAGACTATGAAGGTATGAGAGCAGAGTTGACTAAAGTGGACTGGGAAAATAGATTAAGGTGTAAGATGGTACAGGAGCAGTGGTGTACATTCAAGGAGATATTTCACAACTTTCAAGAAAAATATATTCCACTGAGGAAAAGACAGCCATCCGTGGCTAAGTAAAGTAATAAAGGATAGCATCCGACTGAAAACAAGGGCATATAAAGTAGCCAAATCTAGTGGGAGGATAGAAGATTGGGAAGCATTTAAAAGCCAGCAAAGAATAACTAAAAGATTAATTAAGAAAGGGAAGATAGATTATGAAAGTAAACTAGCAAAAAATATAAAAACAGATAGCAAGAGTTTCTAGTTATATAAAAAGAAAAAGGGTGGCTGAAGTGAATGTTGGTCCCTTAGAGGACGAGACCAGGAAATTAGTAGTGGGGAACATGGAGATGGCAAATACGCTGAACAAATATTTTGTATCAGTCTTTACAGTAGAGGACACTAAAAATATCCCAATACTGGACAAACAGGGGGCTATGGGGGGGAGGAGCTAAACACGATTAAAATCACTAAGGAGATGGTGCTCGGTAAGATAATGGGACTTAAGGTGGATAAATCCCCTGGACCTGATGGCTTACATCCTAGGGTCTTGAGAGAAGTAGCGGTAGGGATTGCAGATGCATTGGTGGTAATTTTCCAAAACTCCCGGGATTCAGGAAAGGTCCCAGCAGATTGGAAAACTGCTAATGTAATGCCCTTATTTAAAAAGGGAGGTAGACAAAAGGCTGGAAACTATAGACCAGTTAGCCTAACATCTGTGGTTGGTAAAATGTTGGAGTCCATTATTAAGGAAGCAGTAACAGGACATTTGGATAAGCATAATTTAATCAGTCAGAGTCAGCATGGTTTTATGAAGGCGAAGTCATGTTTGACAAATTTGCTCGAATTCTTTGAGGACGTAACAAACAGGGTGGATAAAGGGGAACCAGTGGATGTGGTGTATTTGGACTTCCAAAAGGCATTTGACAAGGTGCCATACAAAAGATTACTGCACAAGATAAAAAATCATGGGATTGGGGGTAATATACTGGCATGGGTGGAAGGTTGGCTATCTAATAGAAAACAGAGAGTTGGGATAAATGGTTCATTCTCGGGTTGGCAATCGGTAACTAGTAGTGTTCCGCAGGGGTCAGTGCTGGGACCCCAACTCTTTACAATCTATATTAACGATTTGGAGGAAGGGGACCAAGTGCAACGTATCCATGTTTGCAGACGATACAAAGATGGGAGGGAAAGCAGTGAGTGAGGAGGACATAAATAACCTGCAAAAGGACATAGACAGGCTAAGTGAGTGGGCGGAAATTTGGCAGATGGAATATAATGTTGGAAAGTGTGAGGTTATGCACTTTGGCAGAAAAAAATCAAAGAGCAAGTTATTATCTAAATGGAGAGAAACTGCAAAGTGTTACAGTACAAAGGGATCTGGGGGTCCTGGTGCATGAAACACAGAAAGTTAGTATGCAGGTACAGCAGGTGATCAGGAAGGCCAATGGAATCTTGGCTTTTATTGCAAGGGGGATGGAGTATAAAAGCAGGGAAGTCTTGCTTCAGTTATACAGGGTACTGGTGAGGCCACACCTGGAATACTGCGTACAGTTTTGGTTTCCATATTTAAGAAAAGATATACTTGCTCTCGAGGCAGTTCAGAGAAGGTTCACTCGGTTGATTCCGGAGATGAGGGGGTTGATTTATGAGGAAAGGTTGAGTAGGTTGGGCCTCTACTCATTGGAATTCAGAAGAATGAGAGGCGATCTTATCGAAACATAAGATTGTGAGGGGGCTTGATCGGGTGGATGCGGTGAGGATGTTTCCACTGATGGGTGAGACTAGAACTAGGGGGCATAATCTTAGAATAAGGGGCTGCCCTTTCAAAACTGAGATGAGGAGAAACTTCTTCACTCAGAGGGTAGTAAATCTATAGAATTTGCTACCCCAGAGAGCTGTGGAAGCTGCGACATTAAATAAATTTAAAACGGAGATAGACAGTTTCCTAGCTGATAAGGGAATTAAGGGTTACGGGGAGCGGGCAGGGAAGTGGACGTGAGTCTAGGTTCGGATCAGCCATGATCCTATTGAATGGCGGAGCAGGCCCGAGGTGCCGTATGGCCTACTCCTGCTCCTACTTCTTATGTTCTTATGACAGCCCTCTCATCCCAGGGAACAATCTAGTGAACTTTAGTTGCACTGCCTCTAAGGCAAGTATAGCCTTCCTCAGATAAGGAGATCAAAACTGTGCACATATCTCTCTTCCAGCACATGGTCAAATTCAGGATGCCACTGTAATAACCAGGAGAATCCCATACACTAACACTCCGCCATCACTGTGAATTTATTTTTTATATCATCAACACACCTCTGAATCTATCCCAAAAGGTACAACACGCTGATACGTGTGACACCATCTTTAATCCACCCAGGTCCAGCTGATTGTCCAAACTAGCCTCTGGTGCCTCCACAGTAAGGTGTTGGGACATTGCAAAGAAGAGTTTGTCTTTCATAGGAACAGGAGTAGGCCACAAAGCCCCTCGAACCTGTTCCGCCATCCAATTAGATTGTGGCTGACCTGTATCTTAACTCCATCTACCCGCCTTGGTTCCATAACCCTTAATACCCTTGCCTAACAAAAATCTATCAATCTCAGCGTTGGAATTTCCAGTTGACCCCCAGCCTCAACAGCTTTTTAGGAGGGAGAGAGTTCCAGATTTCCACTACCCTTTGTGTGAAGAAGTGCTCCCTGACATCACCCCTGAATGGCCTAGCTCTTTCAGAGCTGACGCGACATAACTTTTTTTTTAAAGTCGAGGCAGCTTTTATTTTTGCACCACTGTAGTATAGGAAATATTTCAGGTGTATTTGGCCACCCAGAACACACTGAATAGTGCGGGGTGGTTGATGGTAGGCATTAAGAACATAAGAACATAAGAAATAGGAGCAGGAATAGGCCACTTGGCCTCTCGAGCCTGCTCCGCCATTCAATAAGATCATGGCTGATCTTGGGCTCAAAGCCACTTCGCTGCCCGCTCCCCATAACCCTTCACTCCCTTATCTTACAAAAATCTGTCTGTCTCCACCTTAAATGTATTTAATGACCCAGCCTCCACAGCTCTCTGGGGCAGAAAATTCCACAAATTTACAACCCTGAGAGAAGAAGTTCCTCCTTATCTCAGTTCTAAAAGGGCGACCCTTTATTCTGAGACTGTGCCCCTAGTTCTAGATTTCCCCACGAGGGGAAACATCCTCTCTGCATCTACCTTGTCGAGCCCCCTCAGTATCTTATATGTTTCAATAAGATCACCTCTCATTCTTCTAAACTCCAAAGAGTATAGACCCAACCTGCTCAACCTTTCCTTATAAGTTAACCCCCTCATCTCTGGAATTAACCAGGTGAATCGTCTCTGAACTGCCTCCAATGCAAGTATATCCCTCCTTAAATAAGGAGACCAAAACTGTACGCAGTACTCCAGGTGTGGTCTCACCAATACCCTGTACTGTTGTAGCAGGACTTCCCTGCTTTTATACTCCAACGCCCTTAAAATAAAGGCCAACATTCCATTTGCCTTTTTGATTACTTGCTGTACCTGCATGCTAACTTTTTGTGTTTCATGCACAAGGACCCCCAGGTCCCTCTGAACTGTAGCATTTTGTAATCTCTCTCCATTTAAATAATAGTTTGCTTTTTTATTTTTCCTGCCAAAGTGGATAACCTCGCACTTTCCCACATTTATACTCCATCTGCCAAATGTTTGCCCACTCACTTAGCCTGTCTACATCCCTTTGCAGATTCTTTGAGTCCTCTGCACAACTTGCTTTCCCACCCATCTTTGTATCATTCGCAAACTTGGCTACATTACACTCAATCCCTTCATCCAAGTCATTAATATAGATTGTAAATAGTTGAGGCCCCAGCACCGATCCTTGTGGCACCCCACTAGTTACCGTTTGCCAACCAGAAAATGACCCATTTATCCCGACTCTCTGCTTTCTGTTAGTTAGCCAATTCTCTATCCATGCTAATATATTACCCCCAACTCCGTGAGCTCTTATCTTATGCAGTAATCTTTTATGTGGCGCCTTATCGAATGCCTTCTGGAAATCCAAATACACCACATCCACTGGCTCACCCTTGTCCACCCTGCTTGTTACATCCTCAAAGAACTCCAGCAAATTTGTTAAACATGATTTCCCTTTCATAAACATAGAAACATAGAAGATAGGAGCAGGAGTAGGCCATTCGGCCCTTCGAGCCTGCTCCGCCATTCAATGAGATCATGGCTGATGTTAAGTCTGTGTGTTATATTGAGAATTAATACACAGACCACAAGAGTAAACTTTAACAGGTCTTTACTAGTCGAAGGTCAGGGTGGAACTGCCCAATAAATCATTACACAGCACTTATATACCGGTGTGGTCACCACCGGTATTACAGTATACAGCAGCCAAGATAAAGTAGTGCAACTCTTAAAATAGTTCTCTTAAAGGTGGAACGGTTACATACACCACAATCCTCCCTTTTTAGCTTAACAGTATATATTCCCCATTAACATAACATAACATATGTACACAACTTCATGTAAAAACAGTTCACAGATTCAGTCTCTCTGGAGGCTTCCTGACTCGGTCCGGATAACGCCTCGGTGGTGTAGTAGTTTTCGGTGGTGTAGTAGGTTCTTTTGGCAAGGTCGATTCGGCTTGAATGCCAGTGTCGAGTTCATCTGATTCCAGTATCACCGGATCGGAGGTAGATACTATGGGTATCTCTGCTTCATCATTAGGCGTATAGTGTTGTGGAGTAGGTTGTCCCTTTTCGGATGACTCTATGATCTGGTCAACATGGCGCCTTATTATGCTTTCACCAATGTCCACGGTATACATCAGCGGTCCTAGTCGTGTGCAAATAGTTCCAGGCTGCCATTTCTCGGTACGGTAGTCCCGGGCCAAAACTTGTTGACCTATCTGGAAGGTTCTAGTTGGCCTTTCATTCATGCCTTGAAATTGCCGGTTCTCTACGTCCCTTCTGATGTTTGGCTTGATCAAATCCAGCCGGCATCTTAGTCTTCTATTGAAAAACATCATGGCGGGAGTTTGGTTTGTAACCGCATGTGTTGCATTCCTGTACGCCAACAAGAAGTTATCTACCTTATGTTGTAGATTTATGTCTTCATTACCCATGGCCTTTATGGCCTTCTTGAAGGTCTGGACAAACCTTTCAGCTAATCCATTGGTGGCGGGATGGTATGGGGCGGACGTGTAGTGCTTAACCTCATTGTTTTTTAAGAACTTCCTGAATTCTTCGGACACAAGTTGCGGTCCATTATCAGAACAGATCTGTTCCGGCAGCCCATTCCTGGCAAATATGGTCCTTAATACTGTGATGGTTTTTTCCGTGGTGGTGGAGGACGTCTTTATTACCTCCGGCCACTTGGAGTGTGCATCCACCACGATTAAGAACATTGAGTCCATAAATGGACCAGCAAAATCGATATGTACCCTTTGCCATGGAGATGAGGGCCACTCCCATGGATGTAGAGGAGCTTGTGGTGGGGCGTTTTGGACCTTCTGGCATCCTAGACAGCTCTTGGTCATTTCTTCGATGTCTCCATCGATACCTGGCCACCACACAAACGCTCTGGCTAGGTTCTTCATTTTTACTCCACCCAGATGCCCCTCGTGAAGCTCCTTTAGCACTTTATGCTGGAGTTTGGGTGGAATCACCACTCTGGATCCACACATCAAAGTTCCTCGGCACACTGACAGCTGCTCTCTTCTTTGCGAGAATGCTGGCAACAGTGGTTCGCCATGTGCTGGCCATCCCTTCACCGTTAAATCGTAGACTCGTGAGAGAGTCGGGTCATTTCTCGTTTCCTTTTCGATGGTAGAATTTGTTACTGGTAGACATTCCACTATGGTTGAGTGGAACATCTCCACTGGGTCCACTGTAGGCGCCTCTTCTATCGTTGGCAACGGTAGGCGCGATAAACCGTCAGCATTCCCATGCTGTTTTGATCCTTTGTATTCTATGTCATATTGGTGTGCCCCTAGGAAAAGGGACCACCTCTGTAGCCTTTGCGCTGTCATAATGGAAACGCCCTTTTTAGGGTTGAATATGGATACCAACGGCTGGTGGTCTGTCAGCAGTGTAAACTTCTGGCCCTGCAGGTAATGGTTAAACTTCTTTACTCCCCACACCAGGCTGAGAGCCTCCCTATCTATCTGAGCATAGTTGCGCTCAGCGGAGGTCAATGATCTGGATGCAAATGCGACTGGCCTTTCCAAGCCATTTGGCAACTTGTGTGAGAGTACTGCTCCAATACCATAAGGAGAAGCATCACAAGCTAAACGAATAGGTAGCGTTGGGTTGAAGTGAGCCAACACTTCCTCTGAGGTGATCAATGCCTTGCTTTTGCGAAAGGCCTTCTTACAGTCCTCGCTCCACTTCCATGGTACTTCTTTCTGCAAAAGAGCATTCAGCGGGTGCAGCACCGTGGATAGATTTGGCAGAAACTTATGGTAATAGTTAATCAACCCTAGGAACGACCTCAACTGGGATACATTTTCCGGAGCGGGAGCCTTCACAACAGCTTTGATCTTGTCAGGTGACTTGTGCAGCCCCTCCTGGTCAATGACATGACCACAGTACGAGATCCGTTTCTGAAAGAACTCACATTTCTGGCGATTAACTCGAAGGCCATATTCCTTCAACCTGGTGAGCACCAGTTTCAAATTTGCAAGGTGTTCCTCATCGTCATCTCCTGTAATCAGGATATCGTCCAAGTAACATTGAGTGCTTGGAATTCCCTGTAATACCTGCTCCATGGCCCTCTGCCAAATTGCTGGAGCCGAAGCCACTCCAAAAACCAGTCTATTATATCGATACAAGCCTCTGTGCGTGTTGATTGTGAGATACTGGCGCGACTCTTCCTCAACTTCCATCTGTAAGTACACTTGCGCCAGGTCTATCTTGGTGAAGCGTTTCCTGCCAGACAATGAAGCAAAGATATCCTCAATCCGCGGAAGCGGATATTGCACCGTGTGAAGCACCGGGTTAACTGTGATCTTGAAGTCTCCACAGATGCGGACCTTCCCCGGTTCCCCTGGCTTGTTACTCGATGAACGCTTCATGACGGGAACAATGGGCGTGGCCCACTCACTCCCGTCCACCTTAGACAGTACTCCTGAACGTTCTAGCCCTTCCAGCTCAGCTTCCACAGCAGGTCGTATCGCATAACGTACCGGTCTGGCTTTGAAAAATTTTGGGTTTGCATGTTCTGCAATCTTGATTTTTGCCTTAATTCCTCTCAGTGTTCCCAGTCCCTGTTGGAACACCTCTTTCGCCTCATCCAATATTCTGGACAATCGTTCAGGTTTGACATCTTTTTTTCCGGAATCTACCGTTATTGCGTTTAGGGAGTGCCAGTCCATATTTATTTTCCTGATCCACTCCCATCCCAGAAGTGGTGGACCTCCCTCAGGTAGTACATATAAGTCCATTCCTTGGTGTTCTTTGCCCTTGTGTACCACCTTGACTTTTATCTTTCCGATGGGGTATACTCTTTGCCCCGTGTATGTCTGCAATACTATCTCCGTATCCCGTAGGGGAATATGTTTGAATAACTTTTTGTAATCTTGCTTATTCATGACCGTCAACGCCGATCCGGTGTCCAATTCCATCTTCACTTGGACTCCTGCTATCTGCAGTGTGACCCAGATAGTTTGTCGGTCAGCTTCCTTACTCACATTGTGAATTCTCAGACTACCCAGTTCCTTGCTGTTGGAGTCTGAATCCGAATTATGTTCATCCGAACACTTCTCAGCCACCTTATGTACCTTTCTGCACTTTTCCTGCGGTGACTTTTTGTTGCTGGTCTTCTTTCCTGACCGGCATACTTTAGCTATGTGACCAAGCTTGCCACATTTTCTACATTCCTGGTTTTTAAACCAGCATTGGTTCTGATCGTGTGTTGTCTTTCCACAACGATAACATTTCGTTGTACCCAAAGCCATTTGATCTACGCTGAGTACCACTGCCTTCAGCTGCATTTCCGCAGTGCCTCTCGCTGCGGCTTCGTGCGATGCTGCAATAGTGACAGCCTTATCAAGTGTAAGATCATTCTCTTCAAGCAGCCGCTTTTGTGTTCCTTCTTTCGACAATCCACACACGAATTTGTCTCTCAGTGCCTCTGTCAGACTTTCCCCAAACTGACAGTATTTCGCTAGCTTACGCAGTTCAATTAGATACTCCGCGTTGCCTTCCTCTTTCAGTTGCGTTCTCGCATAAAATTTAAATCGTTCCGCTAACATCAGCGGTGTGGGGTTCAAATGATTTTTCAGGATAGCAACAATTTTAGCGAAAGTCTGATCCGCCGGTTTAGCTGGTGATAGAAGATGCTTCAAAACCCGTATGTCTTCGCACCCATTGAGTTTAGTAAGGTTAGTGCTTTATCTTCATCTGATATTTTATTTGCCTTACAATATATCTCTATGCGTTCTACATACGTGGCCCAATCTTCAACATCGGGATCGAAATCGTTGATGTTACCACGCTTAGGCATCCTCGCACTCTTCTTAAGAAACAAAAAGAAATTTTTCTTTAACTTTTTTTTTCAAAATGGCGGTTTCCCGCGCTCGTCTTCTTCCCCGCCTACGAAAATGGCGGTTTCCCGCGTTTGCCTTTCTCCCCCCCGCTGGCTGTAATGGCGATTGCCGTATTGCTGCGTTCGCCCTCCCCAGCGGTTTTCAAATCGTGCCTCCCAGCCCCTCTTGCAGTCCGGTCCTTTCCCCCGGCTGCGGCTGAGTTCTCCGCGGTTTTTTAAAAAATTTTCTCCCGCGCCTTACGGCGTCCCGTTCGCTGCGCCTCGCGGCCTCGGTAGCTGCCCGGCCTTTCTCACCGGTCGCGGTCGAGCTCTCTCTCGACGCTGTTGCGTCTCCCAGCCCGCTTGCAGCCCGGTCTTTTACACCGGCTGCGTTTGTCGCGGTCGAGCCCTCTCTCGACGCTGTTGCGTCTCCCAGCCCGCTTGCAGCCCGGTCTTTTACACCGGCTGCGTTTGCATTCACCGCGGCTCCCGTGCCTTACGCTGCCCCAGTCTCAGCGCCTCTGGCCCCGACTTCTGTCCGGCTCTTTTCCCCGGCCGTGGTCGAGTTCTCCGCCCTTATATCCTCCGTTTTTCCCTCCCCTACTTCACAGTCAACGTGGCCGACTTGCTGCTCGTCGCTGATCGGCTTACCCACCACCGTGATAGAAGGGATGATCACTGCCTGTTGCTGATGGAAGGCTTCGTGTCAGAATTCTTCCTTTGCTCTGCAGACCCGAGTCTTTTCTCAGCAGAATGATGAGGGCGGATGCCTCCTTCTCGACGCCCGTTAAACTGCCTTGGATGTATCTCTGCCGCAGGGTAAGATCGTACTCGTCGCCACTGTTAAGTCTGTGTGTTATATTGAGAATTAATACACAGACCACAAGAGTAAACTTTAACAGGTCTTTACTAGTCGAAGGTCAGGGCGGAACTGCCCAATAAATCATTACACAGCACTTATATACCGGTGTGGACACCACCGGTATTACAGTATACAGCAGCCAAGATAAAGTAGTGCAACTCTTAAAATAGTTCTCTTAAAGGTGGAACGGTTACATACACCACAGCTGATCATCCAAATTCAGTACCCTGTCCCTGCCTTCTCCCCATATCCCTTGATCCCTTTAGCCTCAAGAAATATATCCAACTCTTTCTTGAATATATTTAATGAACTGGCCTCCACCGCCCTCTGTGGCAGAGAATTCCACAGGTTCACCACTCTCTGGGTGAAGAAATTCCTCCTCATTTCAGTCCTAAATGGCTTACCCCTTATCCTTAGACTATGACCCCTGGTTCTGGACTCCCCGGCCATCAGAAACATCCTTCCTGCATCTAGTCTGTCCAGACCTGACAGAATTTTATAGGTTTCGATGAGATCCCCTCTCAACCTTCTAAACTCCAGTGAGTATAAGCCCAATCGACACAATCTCTCCTCATACGTCATTCCTGCCATCCCAGGTATCAGCCTGGTGAATCTTCGCTGCACTCCCTCCATGGCAAGAACGTCCTTCCTCAGGTAAGGTGACCAAAACTGCACACAATACTCAAGGTGCGGTCTCACCAAGGCCCTGTACAACTGTAGCAAGACATCCTTGTTCCTGTACTCGAACCCTCTTGCTACGAAGGCCAACATACCATACCATACCAGAGGCCTGAGCACATAATCTAGGCCAACACTCCAGTGCAGTGCTGAGGGAGTGCTGCACTGCCGGAGGTGCCGTCTTTCAGATGAGATGTTAAACAGAAGCCCCGTCTGCCCTCAGGTGGACGCAAAAGAACCCATTGCACTATTTCGAAGACGGGCAGGGGGAGTTATCCCCAGTGTCCTGGGCCAATATTTATCCCTCAAATTAACATCACTAAAAAATCAGATTATCTGGTCATTATCACATTGCTGTTTGTGGGAGCTTGCTGTGCACAAATTGGCTGCTGCATTTTCTACATTACAACAGTAAAACATGCTGACTCTGTTTGACTGCAGTATGTTTTTCTAAATGCCCTGCTACTGCTTCCTTAATGAAGGACTCCAGCATTTTCCCAATGACAGAAGTTAGGCTAACTGGTCTATAGTTTCCTGCTTTCTGGCTCCCTCCTTTCTTAAATAGGGGTGTTGCATTTGTGGTTTTCCAATCCGCTGGGACCTCTCCAGAGTCCAGGGAATTTTGGTATATTGCAACCAATGCATCCACTATCTCTGCAGCCACTTCTTTTAAGACCCTGGGATGCAGGCCATCTGGTCCAGGGGACTTGTCGTCTTTTAGTCCCATTATTTTATCGAGTATCGTTTCCTTAGGGATAGTGATTGTCTTTAGTTCCCCCCTCCCTGTGGCCCCTTGATTATCCATTATTGGGATGTTGTTAGTGTCTTCTACAGTGAAGACAGATGCAAAATATTTGTTCAGAGTCTCTGCCATTTCCCCGTTCCCCATTATTAATTCCCCAGTCTCATCCTCTAAGGGACCAATGTTTACTTGTAGCTACCCTCTTCCTTTTTATATACCTGTACAAGCTCTTACTATCTGTTTTAATGTTTCTTGTCAGCTTACTCTCATAATTCATCTTCTCTCTCTTTATTATTTTTTTCGTCATCCTTTGCTGGTTTTTAAAAATTTCCCAATCCTCTGGTCTCCCACCAATCTTGGCAACATTGTATGCCTCCGTTTTCAATTTGATACCATCCTTTACTTCCTTAGTTAGCCACGGATGGTGCTCCCTTCTCTTAAAATCTTTCTTTCTCACTGGAATATATTTTTGTTGAGAGTTATGAAATATCTCCTTAAATGTCCGCCACTGCATTTCAACTTTCTTACCCTTTAATTTGTTTTCCCAGTCCACTTTAGCCAGTTCTGCCCTCATGCCATTATAATTGCCTTTGTTTAAGATCAGGACACTGGTTTGGGATACAACTTTCTCACCCTCCCAATTGAATTTGAAATTCAACCATGCTATGATCACTCTTTCCTAGAGGATCCTTTACTATGAGATCATTTATTAATTCTGTCTCATTACATAGTACCAGAACCAAGATAGCCTGCTCCCTGGTTGGTTCCATTACATACTGTTCTAGGAAAACATCCCGGATACACTCTATGAACTCCTCCTCCAGGCTACCATGGCCAATTTGATTTGTCCAATCAATATGGAGATTAAAATCACCCATGATTATTACCGTACCTTTTTTACAGGCCTCCATTATTTGTTGATTTATACTCTGTCCAACAGCATTGCTACTGTTCGGGGACCTGTAGACTACACCCACCAGAGACTTTTTCCCCTTATTATTTTTTATCTCCACCCAAACCAATTCTACATCTTGATCTTCTGAGCCAATATCACTTCTCACCACAGCACTGATCCCATCTTTTACAAACAGAGCCACCCCACCTCCCTTTCCTTTCTTTCTATCTTTCCAAATTATCATATGCCCTGGAATATTGAGTTCCCAGCCCTGGTCGCCTTGCAACCACGTCTCTGTAATGGCAATCAGATCATACCCATTTGTATCTATTTGTGCCATCAACTCATTTATCTTGTTACGAATGCTGCGTGCATTCAGATATAGAGCTTTTAACTTTGTCTTTTTACCATTTTTCCTTGTTTTGGCCTTTTTTTCTGTTACACTCTTATCTTTAAACATTCTGTCCCTTTCTTGCATTACCATTTGTAAGACTTGTGCTCCACAACTAGCGCACATGCCATGAATAAATTTTAAAAACATGTTCATGTGGATGTATCCAAACTAGATTCGAGATATCCTTGTACTTAGATGTAAGTATTAGGATTAAAAGCAGGGTAAGTTGAAAGTCACCTGTTCATCAAGATGAGGTTCCATGCAGTGGTAGAACAGCGCTTTTTAAAAATAATTCTGGGGGTGTAGGTGTCACTGGCAAGGCCAGCATTTATTGCCCATCCCTAATTGCCCTTGAGAAGGTGGTGGTGAGCCGCCTTCTTAAACTGCTGCAGTCCGTGTGGTGAAGGTACTCCCACAGTGCGGGTTAGGGAGGGAATCCAGGTTTTGACCCAGCGACGATGAAGGAACGCTGATATATGCCCAAGTCAGGATGGTGTGTGACTTGGAGGGCAACTTGGAGGTGGTGGTGTTCCCATGCGCCTGCTGCCCTTGGCCTTACCCCCACACAGCAAGCCCCCAGTTTCAGCCAGTCCATCTGGGGTAGTAACTGTAAAAAGGCTAGGTGTGTCAACAGAGGGAAGAACAGAGAATCTGATCTGCTTTGGTGAACCTCCAGGTAACTGGCTCAAGAGCGACGCTGACAGAGACCTGGGAGCTGCTCCATCTCCTGCCATATATACCACAGACGCCGCATCTTATATAGATATTCATGCACAAAAAATGGGCTGCTTCTGTGATCTCGGCTCAATCCAAACAAAATGACACCCTTTCCCACATTCCCTGACTGATCCCGATGGGACCAGACGTAAGAAAACTACTAGGCACTTGGTCTAAGCGTTAAACAAAGCTTTAATCAACTGTTTTACAACATGGAGGTCTAGTTGTGTCCTTCACTAGTTCCTGTTAAGAATGTCCTGCGCAAGCTGGGCCCGTGCCCGAGTATTTATACTCTCCCTGGACAGCGCCACCCGCAGGCCGCTCAGTATTGTTTCATAAGTTTTTCTTTCATGAATGACTGATTCATGTCAGGACCTATGGTGCTCCGTGTTTTGACTGGCTGTGCTCCTGAAAGCCCACCCAACTTACCTGTGCAGCATCTCAAATCATTCTTTATATACAATTAAAGAAATGAAAGACTTGCATTTCTATAGCGCCTTTCATGACCTCAGGGCGTCCCAAAGCGCTTTACAGCCAATGAAGAACTTTTTCAAGTGCGGGCACTGATGTGATGTAGGAAAGGCGGCAGCCAATTTGTGCACAGCAAACGATATATATATATATATACATATATTTTTTTTGGCCAACTTTTGTGTTCACCAAATTGTTGGTGCTAGGGACGAATAACTATTTCAGACACTCCAGTCTGAGCAAAACGATTCCTGTGCAGAAAGTGGACTGGCGATACAGCGTCAACTCAATCGGAACCGAACCAGAGCACTCCATCAGATATCACATGACTGGATGCAGAGCTCCCTCTTCTCCTCCCCAACAAGGTGCATCAGCACCAACTTCTGAAGGGCGACCCCAACTGCAGTAGTCTGGTTCTTTTTTCCTACACTCCTCACTCTTATAGCCTCACAGAGTGAGACTGTCATTCAGTGCCAAATTGTGAGCAGTTTCACGCGGAGGCTGGGCAACTGGGAACGGAGACCGCGCAGCAGTCAGCAGAGAGAGAGAATACTTTTATCCCATCAGTACGGGCTGGATTCAAACCCAAGTCTCAGAGGTGAAGAGACAATGGGCTCGATTTTCCAAGCCCTGAGGAGGCGGGTTTGGAGGCGGGAGTGGTGGGAAAATTGCAGAATCGGGGGGCAGGAACCCACCTCGCCCCCATGCCAATGTCCCAGGAGGCGGGTATCCAACCTGTGCTGGGAGCCACCCCCCGCCCCCCCCCGAGGCGGGAAGGGGATTAGTGCTAATTAACTGCCTGTTAACAGGTAGTTAACAGGCAGTTTTTTGCCTAATCCCTATTTCTAGCCCTGAAGCGTGGGCTGTCTGACGGCTCCGAACCACGCCAAGTTAGCGAGGCGGACTGTCGGTCTGCAGGGGTTGGAGGGGTCGAGAGATCCGTTGTGCAGGTGAGTGATGGGTGCATGTGTGCAGAGGTAAGTGTGTGAGATAAGTGTAAAGTGTTTTAATAAGTTTTACTTACCTTTACTTTCTCCTGCAGGCTTCCTTCCTTCAGTTCTCGGGAGTCCCTCAGCTCACCGGCACAGAAAGCAGAATGGCCGCTGAACTGTCAAAAGCTGCAGCCTCTGCTTTCTGGTCTGGAGAGATCTCTAACTGAGTCTGAGTAGAAGGACTCAAGTTAGAAGACAGATTGTCAGCGTTTGACAGCTTCACAGAGCTGTCAAACGCTGATTTTTCATCTGTCAAAAGCTCTTGACAGATGAAATGTCAATTGCTGACGTCACCAGTAACCAGGTGTCCCTTAATTGGCCTGCTGAGCCCGCTGGGCGGGCTTAACAAGGTCAATCAAGGGAAAATAGTGTGGGTTGGCCACAAGTCGATGGAGGCGGGACTACAACCCAAAAAGTGGGAGTCCCGCCTCCAAAAGCTCCACATTGACAAAATCGAGCCCAATGTGTTAGTTCACTACACCTGCCAGTCCCTGTCAAAATCTGTTGTTAGTGAAACCTTTGCTTGCCCTCCAGTGATGGAAGGGAAAAGGACTAAAGACAAAGATAAAGAGGTGGAAATTGCTGCCTTCATCAATAGAGTCATAGAGTCGTAACGGCACAGAAGGAGGCCATTCGGCCCATCGAGTCCGTGCCGGCTCTCTGTAGAGCAATCCAGTCAGTCCCATTCCCCCGCTCTATCCCCGTAGCCCTGCAAGTTTATTTCCCTCAAGTGCCTATCCAGTCTCCCCTTGAAAACAGAGTGTCTCCGCTTCCACCACTTCCGTCGGCAGCGAGTTCCAGGTCCTCGCCACTCTGCGTAAAAAAGTTTTTCCTCACGTCCCCCCTGTATCTCTTGTCCAAAACCTTAAATCTGTGTCCCCTAGTCCTTGTACCATCAACTAGTGGGAACAGCCTTTCCCCGTCTAGCCTATCCGAACCCGTCATAATCTTGTACACCTCTATCAAATCACCCCTCAACCTCCTTTGCTCTAATGAAAACAAATCCAGTTTCTCCAACCTGTCCTTGTAGCTAAGATCCCCCATCCCCGGAACCATTCTGGTAAATCTCCTCTGCACCCTCTCAAGGGCCTTCACATCCTTCCTAAAGTGTGGTGACCAGAACTGGACACAATACTCCAGTTGTGGCCTAACCAGCACTTTATAAAGGTTCAGCATAACTTCTCTACTTCTGTACTCAATACCTCTATTTATGAAGCCCAAGATCCCATATGCTTTGCTAACCACTCTCTCAATATGTCCTGCCACCTTCAGGGACCTATGCACATTAACTCCCAGGTCCCTCTGTCCCTGCACACTCTTTAAAACTGTGCCATTAAGTGTATATTGCCTCTCCCTGTTCCTTCTTCCAAAATGCATCACCTCACACTTCTCTGTATTAAATTCCATCTGCCACTTGAACTCAGCGGCTCCATGGGCAAGTTCTGTCAGTTCCCTGCTGGGCAGAGTGCTTTTTGTAGAAGAAATAACACACAGCAGAGAAAGCTATCAAATCCTATATAGCATACCTCTGGTTGGCCAGTGGAGAGAAACATCAGCAGTGGCTCCAGAGAAGACCCTGGCCTTGATAGCTCACTCCAGTTAAACAACCACAAACTGCATTTATATATATATAGGGCCTTTGACATAGAAAAATGCCCTAAAGCACTTCACCGAGAAGACAAGCAGCAAGCACTGAGCCTTTGCGAAAGAGTTAGGAGAGGTGATCGAAAGCTTGATCCAAGTGATGTTTTAAAGGTGGGCGAGAGAGAATCCCAGATAGGAAGGTCAAGGTGGCTGTACTGTCATCAAAGGTGGAGTGGAGGGAGGGAAGGGAAAGGAGATACACTGGGGGTCAGATTCAGAGGATGTAGGAGGAGGCATAAGGCTGGAGAATGCTGCAGAGATAGAGTGGGTTGGAACCATGGAGGAATTTGTAGACAGCGATGCGGATTTTAAATTTGATCCATTGTGGGGACAGTGAACCAATGTAGTACAGCAGGGACGGGTAATGAGCAAGTGGAGCTTAGTGTCAGACAGGGTGCAGACAGTAAGTTTTGGACAATTTGGAGTTTATGAAGGTGGAGGAGGCCATCAAGGAGGGCACTGGAGAAGGCAAGTCTAGAGGTAACAAAGACAGGGATAAGGTTTTTGGTAGAAATGGGGTCAAGGCAGGGGTCAAGGCAAGTACCGTTGCAAATATGAAAGTAAGAGGACTTGGTAGTGTATGGGATAAGGAGCTGGACTGAAACTGCATGCAGTCTAGTTCAGCTGAGGTGGGGGATAGGGCTGATGGCAAGGGTGTGGAGTTCTTGGCAGGGGATCGAACACAATGGCCCATAAATTCGGGTCCCAACGCGTGAGTACGCACGGGGTACTCACGCATGGACCCGATGGAAGTGCCGGTTTCTTGCATGCGCGGGAAACCGGCACTTCCGTTCCTCTGAACGAAGGGGTTCAAAGGTCGAACGCGTGCGCGCGGGAGTCTGCGCGTGCGCTTTGAACTTACGTTTTTTTTACAGGTTTTTCCGTGAGGGTAAGTCTTTAGATTTTAGAAATGTAAAAACCAGGCATAAGGCCTGCATTTTAAAAGGTAAGTGGTCAATTAATTAAAATTAAAATATTTTTTCCACAGGTTTATTATTTTTAAATACTTTAAAGCAAGGTAAGTTTATTTTTGGCCCCGTTTTTTTATAAAATTACTTTTTTCAAAAATTTAAATTATTGTTTAAAATAGTTTATTTAAAAAGTGTGATTTTTTAAAAAATTTATTTGAAGGTTTACTGTTATTTTGGGGCCCGTATATTCATAAGTTTAGACAGGTCTTCCTGTCAATCTTATGAATTGGCTTTTCCCTCCTCTGATTGGCTGCCCATGGCTCACGTGATCCCAGGGGGCGCATCGCACTAACTACGCCCCTGGGACACGCAAGCACAGCGCGCCAGTAGCTGGGCCAGGCCCCGGAGCGGAATTCCACGGGGCCCTACAGCTCAACTGTCGGCGCGCAAGGTAAGTGCAGGTCGGGGGCTTGCACCCGTGGGAAGCCCCCGACCCGAATTTCTGGGCCAATGGCTTTGGTCTTCCTGATGTTCAATTGTAGGAGATTCTGGTTCATCCACCCCTTAATGTTAGACAGACGGCCTGACAACACAGGGGTGGTGGTGGGGTTGGGAGAGGTGATGAACAGGTCAAGCTGGTGTCGCCACCACATGTATGAAAGCTTACCCAGTGTCTACAAATGGTGTCACCAAGAGGCAGCATGTAAACGAGGAAAAGGAAAGGGGCCAAGAATGGATCCTTAGGGAGTTCTGGTCGGGAGCTGCATTGGGACAAGCAGGAATGGAACAACACAAGGGTAGTGCCCAGGAGATGGACTACAGTCAGCGGAGAAGAAAGGGGACCAGCCACATGACACACTGCAGAGAGGTCCAGGAAGAGAAGGAGGGATAAAACATCACAGTTGCAATCGCAGAGGATATCGTTGGTGACTTTGACTGGGGTGGTCTCAGTGCTGTGGGCAGGGCAGAAACCAGACTGAATGGGTTTAAATAGTGCCCGGTGAGAATACAGCTGGGAAGCAAGAATATCTCCAAAGACCTTAAAGAAGGAGAGGTTAGAGGCCGAGTGCTAGTTGGAGGGAGCAGACAGAACAAGGGTGGGATTTTTGAGGAGATGGAGGTAGGAAGGCATAGTGACATCAAAAAAAAGAAGTCCGAGGCACAAGGGGGTGAAGAAGGAAAACAAATTAAGGGAAAGAAAAAGTAATCCATCAATAATCGCAAACAAAAGGTGCAACCAAAACAGGACAAGAAAGAGGACTTGAAGATAAAGTACAGAACAGAAAAAATTTAAATGATGAAAAAAAAAATCTTACCTGGACAGTCACAAAATCTGTGAAAAGATGGTCTCGAAACGTTGGTTGGGTCTTGTACGGGTGGGAGGTCCACAGGGTAGCAGACGATCTCCTTCCACAAAGCAACAAGACGCTCTCCTGAAGCCAATGATGTGCAGATAGGATGAGCATGTGTTGGACACAGCCTCTGAAATGCAGGATCCCATCTTTAGATGACTTATCAGACTTACTTTAGCTTAACGTAGACACTTCAATACGGCAACAAGGTGAGGGGCGATTAATCGACATAAAACAGGGAGCAAAATAGTAATTGACTGAAGTTATTGTACTTGTCAAATAAATTAAACTCAAGAACTACACTTCTAAGAACTAAAATTTGAGATGAAGAAAGAAGTATTTTTTTCTAAGACTAAAATAATTCTGGTCAGCAATCCATATTTTTTGGAACAGATGTTGGAAATTGAAACAGACAAATAACATCTTTGTTGTTATTCCAAGAAGGAGATGTACATTTATATAGCGCCTTTCGCATCCTGAGGACATTCCCAAGTGCTTCACAGCCAATGAATTACTTTTAAAGTGCAGTCCCTGTTGTGCGATCGGCAAATGGGAAAGTCAATCTGCACACAGCAAGGTCCCACAAACAGTAATAAGATGAATTACCAGTTAATCTGTTTTAGTGGTGTGGACACTCTTTTTTCGGGGGGAAACGTGTCCGCAGATCTTTTACACCAACCTGAACAGGTAGATGGAGCCTCAATTTAACATCTCACCTGAAAGAAGCTCAGACTGTGCAGCCTTCCCTCAGTACTGCGTTGATGCCTCATCCTGGATGGGGCTTGACCCCAGAACCTTGTGACTCAGAGGCAGGGCTGAGCCAAGCTAGCATTCACAAATCTCCTCACTGTTTCTTAACGTTCACGTGACCTCGAGTTACCCGACAACTTTTGAAAAATTCTTGAAAAGTCTCAAATGAGAAATAAGCACAAAAAAAACTACAATTTTATCTTTTTTTTCCCCCAAAAAATTAGGTTTAAATTTCTTTGAAACTCCAAGCCAAATGAGAATGAAACTAAAATTATTTCTAGGACTAAAATGAACTCATGTCAGTCTTCTCCTAGGGTCAGGTTTAGCTGGGTTCAGGTGCGCTACAGAATCTGCTCTACACTGCCCAGAATAGCGTGACTTTTGTAACTCCTGCATCAGCCATCCGCATGCTCATAAGAACATAAGAAGTAGGAGCAGGAGTAGGCCATACGGCCCCTCGGGCCTGCTCCACCATTCAATAGGATCATGGCTGATCCGAATCTAGACTCACGTCCACTTCCCTGCCCTCTCCCCGTAACCCCTAATTCCTTTATCTGCTAGGAAACTGTCTCTCTCCATTTTAAATTTATTTAATGTTGCAGCTTCCACAGCTCTCTGGGATAGCAAATTCCATAGATTTACTACCCTCTGAGTGAAGAAGTTTCTCCTCATCTTAGTTTTGAAAGGGCAGCCCCTTATTCTAAGATTATGCCCCCTAGTTCTAGTCTCACCCATCAGTGGAAACATCCTCACCGCATCCACCTGATCAAGCCCCCTCACAATCTTATATGTTTCGATAAGATCGCCTCTCATTCTTCTGAACTCCAATGAGTAGAGTCCCAACCTACTCAACCTTTCCTCATACGTCAACCCCCTCATCTCCGGAATCAACCGAGTGAACCTTCTCTGAACCGCCTCGAGAGCAAGTATATCGTTTCTTAAATATGGAAACCAAAACTGCACGCAGTATTCCAGGTGTGGCCTCACCAATACCCTGTATAACTGCAGCAGGACTTCCCTGTTTTTATACTCCATCCCCCTTGCAATAAAAGCCAAGATTCCATTGGCCTTCCTGATCACCTGCTGCACCTGCATACTAACTTTTTGTGTTTCATGCACCAGGACCCCCAGATCCCTTTGTACTGTAGCACTTTGCAGTTTCTCTCCATTTAGGTAATAACTTGCTCTTTGATTTTTTCTGCCAAAGTGCATAACCGCACACTTTCCAACATTATATTGCATCTGCCAAATCTCTGCCCACTCACTTAGCCTGTCTATGTCCTTTTGCAGGTTTTTTATGTCCTCCTCACTCATTGCTTTCCCTCCCATCTTTGTATCGTCGGCAAACTTGGATATGTTGCACTCGGTCCCTTCCTCCAAATCGTTAATATAGATTGTAAAGAGTTGGGGTCCCAGCACTGACCCCTGCGGAACACCACTGGTTACTGATTGCCAGCCCGAGAACGAACCATTTATCCCAACTCTTTGTTTTCTGTTAGATAGCCAATCTTCCACCCATGCCAGTATATTACCCCCAATCCTGTGATTTTTTATCTTGATCAGTAATCTTTTGTGTGGAACCTTGTCAAATGCCTTTTGGAAGTCCAAATACACTACATCCACTGGTTCCCCTTTATCCACCCTGTATGTTACGTCCTCAAAGAATTCGAGCAAATTTGTCAAACATGACTTCCCCTTCGTAAAACCATGCTGACTCTGTCCTATTAAATTATGTTTATCAAGTGAACGCCATTTGTAGCAAACTATAGGAGCTTTCTGCTGTATAGTTATGTCCGCTGACAGGGGGTTGAGACTAAGGCCACTTTGAGAGGAGCAAAAGTTAAAAGAGAAATTAGTTAACGATTACTGCATTCAGTGAAGTATGTGAGCACAGGGTCAATAAGACAGTCAGCGGAGAAGAATGGGGACCAGCCACATGACACACTGCAGAAAGGTCCAGGAAGAGAAGGAGGGATAAAGCATCACAGTTGCAATCACAGAGGATATCGTTGGTGACCTTGACTGGGGTGGTCTCAGTGCTGTGGGCAGGGCAGAAACCAGATTGAATGGGTTTAAATAGTGCCAGGTGAGAATACAGCTGGGAAGCAAGAGTATCTCCAAAGATCTTAAAGAAGGGGCGGTTAGAGGCCGAGTGCAAGTTGGAGGGAGCAGACAGAACAAGGGTGGGATTTTTGAGGAGATGGCGGTAGGCAGGCATAGTGACATCAAAAAAATTAAGAAGTCTGAGACACAAGGGAGTGAAGAAGGAAAACAAATTAAGGGAAAGAAAAAGTAATCCATCAATAATCGCAAACAAAAGGGGCCTCCACATCTGCTGAAGCCACAGGGGAAGCACCACGTAGAAGGACGCATAAGAGGAAGATAAAGCACAATTAGTCACAAGGGTAGTCACTTGGGTGTTCTGACGAAGGGTCATCGACCTGAAGCGTTGACTCTGTTTCTCTCTCCACGGATGCTGCCCTGGCCTGCTGAGTTTTTCCAGCGTTTTCTGTTGTTATTTCAATAATAACAAGACTGGCATCACGACATGAACAGGCTGGGTCTCTTTTCTCTTGAAAAAAGGCTGAGGGGTGACCTAATAGAGGTCTTTAAAATTATGAAAAATTTTGATAGAGTGGATACAGAGAGAATATTTCCACTTGTGGGGAAGAGCATAACTAGAGGCCATCAATATAAGATAGTCACCAAGAAATCCAATAGGGAATTCAGAAGAAACTTCTTTACCCAGAGAGTGGTGAGAATGTGGAACTCGCTACCACAGGGAGTGGTTGAAGCCAATAGTATCGATGCATTTAAGGGGAAGCTAGACAAGCATGTGAGGGAGAAGGGAATAGAGGGTTACACTGATAGATTTAGATGAGGAAAGACGGGAGGAGGCTCGAGCGGAGCATAAACGCCGGCATGGACTGGTTGGATCGAATGGCCTGTTTTTGTGGTGTATATCCTATATCCTAGTGTGCAGCAAGTTTTACCCTGACTCTAACCCATGCTACAGCTGACCTGGAAGGGAAGCGGGGGGGGGGGGCAATTGATTCTGACATTGGTGCAAAATATGCAACATGTTCCTTTTTCCAGCACTGTCATTACTCAATGCACAAGATGACATCAACAAAACAATCCTAACTCTAGGCACTCGGGCTCCATGCTTAATTAATATTTTTTTCAGAAAATAAGAGAGACTTGGGTGAAGCCTCTGGCAAACAGGGATGGAAATATTATATTTCGATGTCATACATCATCTGTGTGTGGCTCATATCTAGCCTTCAAACTGGTTTTATTGCTTCTCCAATTACACAGTGGGTAACAAGCTAGTGTGGTACTAAACCTTACTGTCAGACTTGGCTCAGTGGGTAGCACTCTCGCCTTGGCGTCAGAGGGTCATGGGTTCAAGCCCCACTCCACCACCTTGGAGCATGTATGATGTGGAGATGCCGGTGTTGGACTGGGGTGGACAAATGTGAGAAGTCACACAACACCAGGTTATAGTCCAACAGTTTTATTTGAAATCACAAGCTTTCGGAGCGCTGCTCCTTCATCAGGTGAAGTGGAGAGATGCATATAGGCACAGCATATATAGTCAGAGAACACTGCCAGATGATTACAGGTAATCTTTCTAACTGCCCTTTATCACACCTCGGCAGAGAGATAGTCACAGCAATCAAAGGTGTGAATGGTGTCCAAACAGGACAGTCAGGAAAACATTACATCAAAGAACAATGAGGTGGGGTCACAAGGGGTCAAATGTTGCAGATGCTGGGGTCTTGTAGCGTGACCTGAACCCAAGATCCCGGTTGAGGCCGTCCTCATGAGTGCGGAACTTGGCTATCAGTTTCTGCTCGACGATTTTGCGTTGTCGTGTGACTCGAAGGCCGCCTTGGAGAATGCTTACCCGAAGATCGGAGGCTGAATGTCCTTGACTGCTGAAGTGTTCCCCGACTGGGAGGGAACACTCCTGCCTGGCGATTGTTGCGCGGTGTCCGTTCATCCGTTGTCGCAGTGTCTGCATGGTCTCGCCGATGTACCATGCTCCGGGGCATCCTTTCCTGCAACGTATGAGGTAGACAACGTTGGCCGAGTCACATGAGTATGTACCATGTACCTGGTGGGTGGTGTCCTCACGTGTGATGATGGTATCTGTGTTGATAATCTGGCATGTCTTGCAGAGGTTGCCATGGCAGGGTTGTGTGGTGTCGTGGTCGCTGTTCTCCTGAAAGCTGGGTAATTTGCTGCGAACGATGGTCTGTTTGAGGTTAGGCAGCTGTTTGAAGGCGAGTAGTGGAGGCGTGGGGATGGCCTTAGCGAGGTGTTCGTCGTCATCGATGACATGTTGAAGGCTGCGAAGAACATGGCGTAGTTTCTCCGCTCCGGGGAAGTACTGGACGACGAAGGGTACTCTGTTGGTTGTGTCCCGTGTTTGTCTTCTGAGGAGGTCTATGCGATTTTTCGCTGTGGCCCGTCGGAACTGTCAATCGACGAGTCGAGCGTCATATCCCGTTCTTACGAGGGCGTCTTTCAGCGTCTGTAGGTGTCCATCGCGTTCCTCCTCGTCTGACCAGATCCTGTGTATTCGCAGGGCTTGTCCATAGGGGATGGCTTCTTTAACGTGGTTAGGGTGGAAGTTGGAGAAATGGTTAGGGTGGAGCGGAGAAACTACGCCATGTTCTTCGCAGCCTTCAACATTTCATCGATGATGACGAACACCTCGCTAAGGCCATCCCCACGCCTCCATTACTCGCCTTCAAACAGCCACCTAACCGCAAACAGACCATCGTTCGCAGCAAATTACCCAGCTTTCAGGAGAACAGCGACCACGACACCACACAACCCTGCCACGGCAACCTCTGCAAGACATGCCAGATCATCAACACAGATACCATCATCACACGTGAGGACACCACCCACCAGGTACATGGTACATACTCATGTGACTCGGCCAATGTTGTCTACCTCATATGTTGCAGGAAAGGATGCCCCGGAGCATGGTACATCGGCGAGACCATGCAGACACTGCGACAACGGATGAACGGACACCGCACAACAATCGCCAGGCAGGAGTGTTCCCTCCCAGTCGGGGAACACTTCAGCAGTCAAGGACATTCAGCCTCCGATCTTCGGGTAAGCATTCCTCAAGGCGGCCTTCGAGACACACGACAACGCAAAATCATCGAGCAGAAAATGATAGCCAAGTTCCGCACTCACGAGGACGGCCTCAACCGGGATCTTGGGTTCATGTCACGCTAAATGTAACCCCACCTGACGTAGAGTCATCCAGACTCGAGTCGTCATTGGCTTGTTCTCTCTACACAGATGCGACCGGACCTGCTGTGATTTCCAGCAAAAAAAATGATTTTTTAATTGTTTTTTTCTGTTTTTTTGTTTTTCATACAGACCCCAGCATCTGCAACATTTGACCCCTTGTGACCCCACCTCATTGTTCTTTGATGTAATGTTTTCCTGACTGTCCTGTTTGGACACCATTCACACCTTTGATTGCTGTGATTATCTCTCTGCCGAGGTGTGATAAAGGGCAGTTAGAAAGATTACCTGTAATCATCTGGCAGTGTTCTCTGACTATATATGCTGTGCCTATATGCATCTCTCCACTTCACCTGATGAAGGAGCAGCGCTCCGAAAGCTTGTGATTTCAAATAAAACTGTTGGACTATAACCTGGTGTTGTGTGACTTCTCACATTTGTCCACACCAGTCCAACACCGGCATCTCCACATCATGGCTACTATCGACACCACAAACTGCCGGCTCAAAGTGGAGAGGATCTCCAAGAAGATCGCGCATATCGACACAGACATCAAGTTTCTACAGAGATGCAAGAAAGCAGACAAGATCCCGAAAGGACTACAGATCACAAAACCACTCAAGTCGACCTACAACACAGACTACGCTGAGAGACTCTGCCGTTGTACCTCTCGCACACTCCTCAACCATCTCGTACACCAGCTCTACAACAGACGCCGCAACCTCGAAACCAAGATAGAGTCCATGTTCTCAGCCTGTGCTCAGGACACAGCAGACCAGCTACGAGACACCGCCAAACAGACGAGGCAACGGAACTACGCTGCCTACATGCACACCAAGAACAGGAAGCTTGAGAAACTCGGCATCACCACCAGCAGCAACCAAGCCTCCCCCGGTACCACGGTTGAAACCACAGGGAAGTCCATTGTCAACTTGTCCGACCACACCCTTCAACCAGACGAAATCGAAGTTCTCAGCCGAGGGCTCAATTTCTGCCCCACCACCAAAATGGACCCCATCGGTCTCGCAGCAGACACAGAGGAATTCATCAGGAGAATGAGGCTCCGGGAATTCTTCCACAAATCCCAAGATGTCAGCAGCGAACCCAATGAGACAATCAATGATCCGGAACAGCAGACAGAGGGATCCGCAGTGCAGCAACTGAAGAGGAAAGAGTCAAATTGGACCCCTCCGGAGGGTCGCTGCCCTAAGCCTGACATGTATGCTCAAGCTGTCAGGAGATGCATCAATGCCAGGTTCATCAGCCGCACTCACAAGACAGTCCAGAATGTCACCCGAGCACAACGCAACGCCATCCACGCTCTCAAGACCAACCGCAACATCGTCATCAAACCAGCAGACAAAGGAGGAGCCATTGTCATACAGAACAGAATGGACTATTGCAAAGAAGCATACCGACAACTGGACAACCAGGAACACTACAGACAGTTACCCACAGATCCGACCAAAGAACACACCCGCCAACTCAACAGACTCATCAAGACCTTCGATTCAGACCTTCAAAACATCCTACGCGCTCTCATCCCACGTACTCCCCGCATGGGAGACTTCTACTGCCTCCCAAAGATATACAAAGCCAACACACCCGGACGTCCTATCGTATCAGGCAACGGAACCCTGTGTGAGAACCTCTCTGGATACATCGAGGGCATCCTGAAACCCATCGTACAGGGAACCCCCAGCTTCTGTCGTGACACTACAGACGTCTTACAGAAACTCAGCACCCACGGACCAGTTGAACCAGGAACACTCCTCGCCACTATGGATGTCTCGGCACTCTACACCAGTATCCCCCACGATGACGGCATCGCTGCGACAGCCTCAGTACTCAACACCAACAACAGCCAATCCCCAGACGCCATCCTACAACTCATCTGCTTCATCCTTGACCACAATGTCTTCACCTTCGACAACCAGTTCTTTACCCAAACACACGGAACAGCCATGGGGACCAAATTCGCACCCCAATACGCCAACATCTTCATGCACAAGTTCGAGCAAGACTTCTTCGCTGCACAGGACTTCCAACCAACGCTATACACCAGATACATCGACGACATTTTCTTCCTATGGACCCACGGCGAAGAATCACTGAAAAGACTACACGATAACATCAACAAGTTCCATCCCACCATCAAACTCACCATGGACTACTCCTCAGAATCGGTTTCATTCTTGGTGTTGTCTGACTTCTCACATTGGAGCATGTATGCTGCACTGTCGGAGGTTCCATCTGTCAGATGAGAAATTAAACCTCTGCCCTCTCAGGTGGACATATAAGATCCAACGGCACTATTTGAAAAAGAGCTGGGGAGTTCTCCCCAGTGTCCTGGCCAATATTTATCCCTCAACCAACATCACTAAAACAGATTATCTGATTATCTTTCGATTAGGCACTTTACAGCCTTCTGGACTCAACATAGAGTCCAACAATTTCTGATCATAACCCCGGCCCCTATCATATATATATTTTTTATCCACACTTTTGTTCTGTTCTTCTCTCCCACAGGGCAGCTGTCCTTCATTCCGCCAGCGCAATTTACACTTCATCTAGAGCCATCCTTTGTTTCTTAACCTGTCCATTACCATCTCCTTTTGCCTTGAATATCTCTTAAGGTCTCTCAATGTCTCTTAACCTCTCCTGCCTTCTATCCTATCACAGACCTTCCCTTTTGTTCTGTCATCCCCTCCCCCCTTTCCCAGCCACGACACTTGCTTAAAAATCTGTTCCATTTCCTGCTTTTTTCCAGTTCTGACGAAAGGTCATCGACCTGAAACGTTAACTCTGTTTCTCTCTTCACAGATGCTGCCTGACCTGCTGAGTATCTCCAGCATTTTCTGTTTTTATTACAGATTATCTGGTCATTTATCTCATTGCTGTTTTTGGGACCTTGCTTTGCACAAATTGGCTGCTGTATTTCCCTATATTACAACAGTGACTGCACCTCAAAAGTACTTCATTGGTAGGGAAAGGTGCTATATAAATGCAAGTTCCTTTCTTATCTACTGAGCAGCAACGTCCCAGGTTCAACGTGTGGAATTAGCTGATCACAGCCTCAACACACTTGGCATCAATGGAGTCATTTTAACTTTTGGGAACTTTTCCTAGTGGGAGCAGCCAAATATTATTGCGGAGGGAGGGGGGAAGGGGGCTGGATCAGCACCTTTCAGACAGTGGGAAAACTGGATGGAAATAAAACCCGTTTAATTCTACACAAAGAACAGGAAACAGCCTCTGGGGGAAAAAAAATCAACATTCATCTGGCCATTAGCAATTCTCAGCTAGCTTCTGGCTACACGATTTAGACCCAATAAAGCAGTGTGTGACTGGTATGGTCCATGATATATTATCTAAATATTCGCTGAAGTTGAGGGTTAGAAACTGTCAATAAGCCAAAGGTTTCTGAACTGTGTGCTACAGTTGCCAAAGTCAAGGGCTGTTATGCTAAGTTCCCCTCCAAGTCACACGCCATCCTGACTTGGAAGTCTATCGCCGATCCTTCATCGTCGCTGGGTCAAAATCCTGGAATGCCTCCCTAACAGCACTGTGGGAGCACCGTGACCACACGGACTGCTGCGGTTCAAGAAGGCGGCTCACCACCACCTTCTCAAGGGCAACTAGGGATGGGCAATAAATGCCGGCCTTGCACATCGCACGAATGAATAATAAAAATGCCAAACTTGGGATCTCTCTCGGAACTTACCAATGACTATTTTCCATTCCGTGACCGATGGACACCGCAGGGTATAGAGTGTCTCATAGACAGTGATAACAACATTACCATTTAGTTGGTATGGTTACTCTTGGTATTGTTGCTTTATTTTAAGCATCTTTAGTTTAATTGGACCACTTGCTTGTTTATTATACCAGTGGGGCGCTGAAAGAGGCACTTGTGGTTCTAGCTCCTGTCAGGTGACATTGGGGCAACTCAGTGCCCTATTGATCCATTCAAATAGGCCCATTGACTATGTCCTCGCTGGAGTTTAGAAGAATGAGAGGGGATCTCATTGAAACTTATAAAATTCTAATAGGACTAGACAGACTGGATGCAGGAAGGATGTTCCCGATGGCGGGGGAGTCCAGAACCAGGTGTTACAGTCTAAGGATAAGGGGTAAGCCATTTAGGACAGAGATGAGGAGGAATTTCTTCACCCAGAGAGTGGTGAACCTGTGGAATTCTCTACCACAGAATGCAGTTGAGGCCAATTCATTAAATATATTCAAGAAGGAGTCAGATATATTTCTTAAGGCTAAAGGGATCAAGGGATATGGGGAGAAGGCAGGGACCAGGTACTGAGTTTGGATGATCAGCCATGATCTCACTGAATGGCGGAGCAGGCTCGAGGGGCCGAATGGCCTACTCCTGCTCCTATCTTCTATGTTTCTATGAATGTGTCCTTTGCATGTAACTTCGAGTCTGTGGCATTAATCCATGCTGGCGGATTTACTCTATGAATGATGAGCTGAACATTTTACAGCCTTGACTTTCCATAGTGTTCGCCTTAAACCTGCCGCAATCTTTACATAGTTTTAGTGAATATAGCATTATACCTTTTTTAAAAAATAGGCCAATTAATAATCTATTTTAAAGTTCCAGTACAGGTGCCTCTTTCAACGCGGGCACTCCTGCCCACCCGCAGCCCCAGGTTGCTTCTGGTGAAAGGACAGGTCCATGGGGCTCGGAGACAGGACCAATCTGCTTTTTATTTTTTTTAAAGCTTCACTTTCGGAGGAATAGACAATACAGCATGCCCTCATTATTAAACAACGCCAGCACTCAACGTTGCAACTTTAATAACCAGAGACAGGTTCAAAAAAATCCATCCAAATCAGAAATAAACCAAACTTTACATAAGAACAATAAGAAACAGGAGCAGGAGTAGGCCGTACAGCCCCTCGAGCCTGCTCCGCCATTCAGTAAGATCATGGCTGATCATCCACCTCAGCTCCACCTTCCCGCACTATCCCCATATTCCTTGATTCCCCTAGAGTCCAAAAATCTAATCAGCCTTGAATATGCTCAAAGACCCAGCAAATATACTCAAAGGCTCAGACTGGGAATCAGTCTCTGAAGTCAGTTATCTGATCTTGACATGCATTGATGTGTTGCACGGTGCAATATACCTCGCTGGCAGCAGGTAATATAATGGGACGCAACAATAACTTGTTTTGTTTTGATACCAATCGGCTAGATGTGTGTAAAAGCGGCTCTACAACTACACTTAACACACACTGCACTCGGGAAATGGTATGAATGTAAGAATGAGTCAGTGGCTGCCAAAAATCGAATTGCTATGCAACTGTGACCCCCAACCACCCGCCCCCCCCTAATAAATAGGTCAATATTTGTTTTATTTGACCTATTATATTAGAGAGGCGGGCGGTGGTTGGGACGCTGAAAAGAAGTCAGTGGTGGGGAGACGGATTCGGCTCATACGCATTCTCGCACCGTGTGTAAAGGTTTAGCAAAAGAGCCACTTCCAGCCCCCAGCGTGTGCCCTTGTTTTTAAAGTCAATCTCCTCTCTCCCCACCCTCCCACGCCTTACAAGTGAGCGGCTGCTTAAAGTGCTCAGCTACCTAATACGGCGGCGGGTGGGACTGCTTCAGCTGTTCAGCCCCCCCAGCGACCATGTTTTTTTTGCTCTCCCTCTCTCTATATAGTATACTATCTTATTATTATATATACATATAGGATAGGATGGATGGACACACACACACAGTGTATGGTTGGCTGCCTCTATTTCCGACGGCAGCATTCACGTCGGAAGCTCGGTGGAGACACAGCAACAGCGCCTGCACGCCCTGCACATGAGCAGTTTACTGGTGGGACAGCACATGAAACAGCCCAGCAAACTTTTGCTTTATAACTTGGGAGTGAAATTAGGAAGCACCTCTGCCGCCAAAGGGAAGTTTGCAACTCTCTTCCGCAAAGGGCAATGGATGCTGGATCAATTGTTAGTTTTAAATCGGAGAGAAAGGGTTTTCACCCGAAACGTTGACTCTATTTCTCTCTCCACGGATGTTGCCTGGCCTGCTGAGATTTTCCCCAGCGTTTTCTGTTGTTATTTCGGATTTCCAGCATCTGCAGTATTTTGCTATCGTAAGGGTATTGAGGGATGTGGGGCAAAGGCGGGTACATGGGGTTAGGTAGCAGATCAGCCCTGATCTCACTGGATGGCGGAACAGGTTCGAGGCGCTCAATGCGATAGCAAAATACTGCGGATGCTGGAAATCGGAAATAACACCAGAAAACGCTGGAAAAACTCAGCAGGCCAGGGCAACATCCGTGGAGAGAGAAATAGAGTCAGCGTTTCAGGTCGAAGACCCTTCTATAGTTATTTCTGTTATTTCGAGGGGAGGGGAGAGGGAGGGGGGAGGGGAGGGGAGAGGAGGGGAGGGGGGAGGGGAGGGGGGACGGGAGATGGGAGGGGAGGGGGGGGAGCGGGGAGGGGGGGAAGGGGAGGGGGGAGATGAGGGGGGAGGGGAAATGAGGGGGAGGGGAGGGGGGGGAGGGGGGAGGGGAGGGGGGGGAGATGAGGGGGAGGGTGGAGATGAGGGGGGAGGGGAGGGGTGGGGGGAGATGAGGGGGGAGGGAAGGAGGGGAGGGGGAGGTGAGGGGGGAGGGTAAGGGGGGAGGGTAAGGGGGGGAGGGGAGGGGGAGGGTAAGGGGGGGAGGGGAGGGGGGAGGGTAAGGGGGGAGGGGAGGGGAGGGAGGGGGAGGGGAGGGGAGGGGGGAGGGGAGGGAGGGGGAGGGGAGGGGGAGGGGGAGGGGGAGATGAGGGGGGAGGAAGGGGGGAGATGAGGGGAGGGGGGAGGGGAGGGGGGAGGGGAGGGGGAGGGGGGAGGGGAGGCGACGGGGAGGGGAGATGAGGGGGAGGGGAGGGGGGATGAGGGGGAGGGGAGGGGGAGTGGAGGGGGGAGATGAGGGGGAGGGGAGGGGAGAGGGAGGGGGGAGGGAGGAGGGAGGGAGGGGGGAGGGGAGGGGGGAGGGAGGGGGGAGGGAGGGGGGAGGGGAGGGGGGAGGGAGGGGGGAGGGGAGGGGGGAGGGGAGGGGGGGAGGGAGGGGGGAGGGGAGGGGGGAGGGAGGGGGGACGGGAGATGGGAGGGGAGGGGAGTAGGGAGCGGGGAGGGGAGGGGGGAGGGGAGCGGGGAGGGGAGGGGGAGGGGAGCTGATGGGGATGGGGGAGATGAGGGGGGAGGGGATGGGGGAGATGAGGGGGGAGGGGATGGTGAGATGAGGGGGAGGGGTGGGGGAGATGAGGGGGAGGGGAGGGGTGGGGGAGATGAGGGGGAGGGGAGGGGGAGATGAGGGGGGAGGGGAGGGGGAGGGGAGATGGGAGGGGAGGGGGAGTGGGGAGGGGGCAGATGAGGGGGCAGATGAGGGGGGAGGGGATGAGGGGGCAGATGAGGGGGGAGGGGGAGAGGGGGCAGATGAGAGGGGGAGATGAGGGGGAGGGGGGGAAATGAGGGGGAGGGGGGAAATGAGGGGGGAGATGAGGGGGAGGGGGAAGGGGGGAGATAAGGGTGATGGGGAGGGGGGGGAGATAAGGGGGATGGGGAGGGGGAGGGAGGGGAGGGGTGAGATGAGGGGGGAGGGGAGGGGAGGGGGGAGATGAGGGGGAGGGGAGGGGGGAGGGGAGGAGGGAGGGGAGGAGGGAGGGGAGGGGGGAGATGAGGGGGAGGGGAGGGGGAGATGAGGGGGGAGGGGAGGGGGAGATGAGGGGGGAGGGGAGGGGGAGATGAGGGGGGAGGGGAGGGGGAGATGAGGGGGAGGGGAGGGGGAGATGAGGGGGGAGGGGAGGGGGAGATGAGGGGGGAGGGGAGGGGGAGATGAGGGGGGGAGGGGAGGGGGAGATGAGGGGGGGAGGGGAGGGGGAGATGAGGGGGGAGGGGAGGGGGGAGATGAGGGGGGAGGGAGGGGGAGATGAGGGGGAGGGGAGGGGGAGATGAGGGGGGAGGGAGGGGGAGATGAGGGGGAGGGGAGGGGGAGATGAGGGGGGAGGGGAGGGGGAGATGAGGGGGGAGGGGAGGGGGAGATGAGGGGGGAGGGGAGGGGGAGATGAGGGGGGAGGGGAGGGGGAGATGAGGGGGGAGGGGAGGGGGAGATGAGGGGGGAGGGGAGGGGAGGGGGGGGGAGATGAGGGGGGAGGGGAGGGGGGGGAGATGAGGGGGGAGGGGAGGGGGGGGGAGATGAGGGGGGAGGGGAGGGGGGGGAGATGAGGGGGGAGGGGAGGGGGGGGAGATGAGGGGGGAGGGGATGGGGAGATGAGGGGGGAGATGAGGGGGAGGGAGGGGGAGATGAGGGGGGAGGGGAGGGGAGGGGGGAGGGAGGGGAGGGGGGAGGGGAGGGGGAGATGAGGGGGGAGGGGAGGGGGAGATGAGGGGGCAGGGGAGGGGGGAGATGAGGAGGGAGGGAGGGGGAGATGAGGAGGGAGGGGAGGGGGGAGATGAGGAGGGAGGGGAGGGGGGAGATGAGGAGGGAGGGGGAGGGGGAGATGAGGAGGGAGGGGGAGGGGGAGATGAGGAGGGAGGGGGAGGGGGAGATGAGGAGGGAGGGGGAGGGGGTGATGAGGAGGGAGGGGGAGGGGGGGTGATGAGGAGGAGGGGGAGGGGGGAGATGAGGAGGGAGAGGGAGGGGGAGATGAGGAGGGAGGGGGAGGGGAGATGAGGAGGGAGGGGAGGGGGAGATGAGGAGGGAGGGGGAGGGGGAGATGAGGAGGGGAGGGGGAGGGGAGATGAGGAGGGAGGGGGAGGGGGAGATGAGGAGGGAGGGGGAGGGGGCGATGAGGAGGGAGGGGAGGGGGAGATGAAGAGGGAGGAGAGGGGGAGATGAGGAGGGAGGGGAGGGGGGAGATGAGGAGGGAGGGGAGGGGGGAGATGAGGAGGGAGGGGAGTGGAGATGAGGAGGGAGGGAGGGGAGGGGTGAGATTAGGAGGGAAGGGTGGGGGAGATGAAGAGGGAGGGGAGGGGGAGGGGGAGATGAGGAGGGAGGGAGGAGACCATCGCAAAAAGACCATCGTTCGCAGCAAATTACCCAGCTTTCAGGAGAACAGCGACCACGACACCACACAACCCTGCCACGGCAACCTCTGCAAGACATGCCAGATCATCAACACAGATACCATCATCACACGTGTGTGGGGCGGGGTGTGGTGTGTGTGGGGCGGGGTGTGTGTGGGGCGGGGTGTGTGTGACTTAGCGAACATAGCCTAGCGATCGAAAAAGGCAGACACAGGCAGACCAGGCTGCCAAGAGAAGACAGGATATGCTCTCACTGCAGTCAGGGAGTAGTTGAGACAGAGATGCACTTCCTCACAGCCTGTGGAAAATATCAGGGCATCAGAGAGAATTTCTACCAAAAATTCTCACAAATATGCCCTGAATTCAGAAATCTGACTGACAACAGGGACTCCCATTCCTACTGGGGGAGGAGAGAAGCTGTGTAACACTGGCGGCACACTATGTTACAGCTTGCCATGAACAGAGGGACAACCAGTAAACTAAGACAAGAGTATGTATGAACAAGGCGAATGTATATTTATAAACTCAGGGATGTACCTGTTTATACACTGTATGAATGGAACCGCGTTTATGTGTTCAACCATAAATGTATTTTGATGCTTTGGCAACATAAGATGTACCTTATCATGCCAATAAAGCGATTTGTATTGTATTGTGTGGGGCGGGGTGTGGTGTGTGGGGGGCGGGGTGTGTGTGGGGCGGGGTGTGGTGTGTGTGGGGCGGGGTGTGTGTGGGGCGGGGTGTGGTGTGTGGGGGGCGGGGTGTGTGTGGGGCGGGGTGTGGTGTGTGTGTGTGTGGGGCGGGCTGTGTGAGTGTGTGTGGGGCGGGGTGTGTGTGTGTGTGTGTGTGGGGCGGGCTGTGTGTGAGTGTGTGTGTGTGGGGGGCGGGGTGTGTGTGTGTGTGTGTGGCGGGCTGTGTGTGTGTGGGGCGGGCTGTGTGTGTGTGTGTGTGTGGGGCGGGCTGTGTGTGTGTGGGGCGGGCTGTGTGTGTGTGTGTGTGTGGGGCGGGCTGTGTGTGTGTGGGGCGGGCTGTGTGAGTGTGTGTGGGGCGGGCTGTGTGAGTGTGTGTGGGGCGGGGTGTGTGTGTGTGTGTGTGGGGCGGGCTGTGTGTGAGTGTGTGTGTGTGGGGGGCGGGCTGTGAGTGTGTGTGTGTGTGGGGCGGGCTGTGTGTGTGTGGGGCGGGCTGTGTGTGTGTGTGTGTGTGTGTGTGTGGGGCGGGCTGTGTGTGTGTGTGTGTGTGTGTGTGTGTGTGTGTGTGTGTGGGGCGGGCTGTGTGTGTGTGGGGCGGGCTGTGTGTGAGTGAGTGTGTGTGTGTGGGGGGCGGGCTGTGTGTGTGTGTGTGTGTGTGGGGCGGGCTGTGTGTGTGTGTGTGTGTGTGTGTGGGGCGGGCTGTGTGTGAGTGTGTGTGTGTGTGGGGCGGGCTGTGTGTGTGTGTGTGGGGCGGGCTGTGTGTGAGTGAGTGTGTGTGTGTGTGTGTGTGTGGGGCGGGCTGTGTGTGTGTGTGTGTGTGTGTGTGGGGCGGGCTGTGTGTGTGGGGGGCGGGCTGTGAGTGTGTGTGGGGCGGGCTGTGTGTGAGTGTGTGGGGCGGGTCCCTGAGGAAGGCTGCCTGAGCCTCGGCCTGTGTCTGGGAGCGGTGCCGCTCTCATATTGTTACAACGCCCCCTGGCCGGGGAATCCCCGCCCCCTCACACCTGACCGCCCATTGTGACGTACCACATTCCGTACGCGCAACACACAAATCACCAATGGCAGCCCGCCGGGGGGGGCGTGGTCTGGCGTGGGGGAGACCAATCAGCTGCAAGTGGGCCCTCCACAACCAATCACAAAAGAGGGGAGGCGGCGCGCGTCCAGACGAACAGCCAATCAGAACTGCTGGCGAAAGGGGCGTGGTATAACATACGCAAAGGAGGCGAGTTTGGGTGACGTCTGCAAAGGGGCGTGTCTGGGCGGCATTGGGGGCGGGGCCAGGTGGTGTTTACTCCGCCGGAATCATCGGGCGACTCGCCATGGCCGCCGTTCAAAAGGACGGCGGAGGAATGGACTCCTCTCGCACACCCTCCATCTTATACTCGAGCACATCCCCTTTCACACAATCTTCAACATTAAAGCAAACCCGATCCCCTGCGGCCGGAGCGCCGGTTTCGAGTTTCTATAAAGGGGGACGGACCAGCGCGTTCCGTTTGGTGTCCCTGGCGCTCCGTAGCGGGGACTTTTGTTACAGGGAGAGAGGCTGTTGGTGCAAATTCAGCGAGAGGAGGAGGAGAGAGCGAGGGGAGGGGGAGAGAGCGGGGGGAGAGCGAGGGGAGAGGGAGAGAGCGAGGGGAGAGGGAGAGAATGAAAGGTGGGGTGGAAGTGTGGGAGGGCATTGCCCGGGGAGGGTGGGAGAGAGAGGGAGGGCACTGCCCGGGGAGAGAGAGAGAGGGAGGGCACTGCCCGGGGAGAGAGAGAGAGGGAGGGCACTGCCCGGGGAGAGAGAGAGAGGGAGGGCACTGCCCGGGGAGAGAGAGAGGGAGGGCACTGCCCGGGGAGAGAGAGAGAGGGAGGGCACTGCCCGGGGAGAGAGAGAGAGGGAGGGCACTGCCCGGGGAGAGAGAGAGAGGGAGGGCACTGCCCGGGGAGAGAGAGGGAGGGCACTGCCCGGGGAGGAGAGAGAGATGGGTGGGCACTGCCCGGGGAAGAGAGAGAGATGGGTGGGCACTGCCCGGGGAGGAGAGAGAGATGGGTGGGCACTGCCCGGGGAGGAGAGAGAGATGGGTGGGCACTGCCCGGGGAAGAGAGAGAGATGGGTGGGCACTGCCCGGGGAGGAGAGAGAGATGGGTGGGCACTGCCCGGGGAGGAGAGAGAGATGGGTGGGCACTGCCCGGGGAGGAGAGAGAGATGGGTGGGCACTGCCCGGGGAGGAGAGAGAGATGGGTGGGCACTGCCCGGGGAGGAGAGAGAGATGGGTGGGCACTGCCCGGGGAGGAGAGAGAGATGGGTGGGCACTGCCCGGGGAGGAGAGAGAGATGGGTGGGCACTGCCCGGGGAGGAGAGAGAGATGGGTGGGCACTGCCCGGGGAGGAGAGAGAGATGGGTGGGCACTGCCCAGGGAGGAGAGAGAGATGGGTGGGCACTGCCCGGGGAGGAGAGAGAGATGGGTGGGCACTGCCCGGGGAGGAGAGAGAGATGGGTGGGCACTGCCCGGGGAGAGAGAGATGGGTGGGCACAGCCCGGGGAGAGAGAGATGGGTGGGCACAGCCCGGGGAGAGAGGGAGGGTGGGCACAGCCCGGGGAGAGAGGGAGGGTGGGCACAGCCCGGGGAGAGAGGGAGGGCGGGCACTGCCCGGGGAGGAGAGAGAGAGAGAGGGAGGGCACTGCCCGGGGAGGAGAGAGGGAGGGCACTGCCCGGGGAGGAGAGAGAGAGGGAGGGCACTGCCCGGGGAGGAGAGAGGGAGGGCACTGCCCGGGGAGAAGGAGAGAGGGAGGGCACTGCCCGGGGAGAAGGAGAGAGGGAGGGCACTGCCCGGGGAGAAGGAGAGAGGGAGGGCACTGCCCGGGGAGGAGAGAGGGAGGGCACTGCCCGAGAAGAGAGGGAGGGCACTGCCCGGGGAGAGAGAGAGAGGGAGGGCGGGTACTGCCCGGGGAGAGAGAGGGAGGGCGGGTACTGCCCGGGGAGAGAGAGGGAGGGCGGGCACTGCCTGGGGAGAGAGAGAGAGGGCACTGCCCGGGGAGGAGAGAGAGGGAGGGCACTGCCCGGGGAGGAGAGAGAGAGAGAGGGAGGGCACTGCCCGGGGAGGAGAGAGGGAGGGAGGGAGGGCACTGCCCGGGGAGGAGAGAGGGAGGGAAGGCACTGCCCGGGGAGGAGAGAGGGAGGGAAGGCACTGCCCGGGGAGGAGAGAGAGGGAGGGCACTGCCCGGGGAGGAGAGAGGGAGGGAAGGCACTGCCCAGGGAGGAGAGGGAGAGGGAGGGCACTGCCCGGGGAGGAGAGAGGGAGGGCACTGCCCGGGGAGGAGAGAGAGAGGGAGGGCACTGCCCGGGGAGGAGAGAGAGAGGGAGGGCACTGCCCGGGGAGGAGAGAGAGGGAGGGCACTGCCCGGGGAGGAGAAAGAGAGGGAGGGCACTGCCCGGGGAGGAGAGAGAGGGTGGGCACTGCCCAGGGAGCGAGAGGGTGGGCACAACCTGGGGAGAGAGGGAGGGAGGGCACAACCTGGGGAGAGAGAGAGGGAGGGCACAACCTGGGGAGAGAGAGAGGGAGGGCACAACCTGGGGAGAGAGAGAGAGGGAGGGCACTGCCCAGGGAGAGAGAGGGTGGGCACTGCCCAGGGAGAGAGGGAGGGTGGGCACTGCCCGGGGAGGGTGGGAGAGAGAGGGTGGGCACTGCCCGGGGAGGGTGGGAGAGAGAGGGAGGGCACTGACCGGGGAGAGAGACAGAGGGTGGGCACTGCCCGGGGAGGGTGGGAGAGAGAGGGAGGGCACTGCCCGGGGAGGGTGGGAGAGAGAGGGAGGGCACTGCCCGGGGAGAGAGAGAGAGAGAGAGGGTGGGCACTGCCCGGGGAGAGAGGGTGGGCACTGCCCGGGGAGAGAGAGCGAGAGGGTGGGCACTGCCCGGGGAGAGAGAGTGAGAGTGTGGGCACTGCCCGGGGAGAGAGAGAGGGGGTGGGCACTGCCCGGGGAGGGTGGGAGAGAGAGAGAGTGGGCACTGCCTGGGGAGGGTGGGAGAGAGAGCGCACTGCCCGGGGAGAGAGCGAGGTCGATCACTGCCCGGGGAGAGGGCAATGCGAGGGGAGAGGAGGAGATAGAGGGCAAGGGAGGAGAGGCAGCACCGCACCCCAACCACAACTGCAACAAAATACACCCACCCCCTCCCTCCCTCCAAATCCCAATCCCCCGCCCCCGCTTCTCCCTCCCGATCGCAGCAACAACACAACACACAAAAAAAAAATGGCTCAGACAACATGCAGACTGCGCACCTTCCCTTCCGCTACACGCTCCATTTTCAGGCTGTGTGATCCGGGCCAGACTCAGTCAGAGCCCGAGCCCCGCACACACACACACAGACCGGCCGGCCGGCCGCCGCCGCTTTGCTGGCTCGATCCGCGCCCTGTGGATCCTCACTGGGACTGGAGGCTGGCCAGAAGCAGCGAGCGAGCGGTCGGTCGGCTCCCCTCTCTGGTCCCCCTCGCTCTCTCTCTCTCTCTCACCCCCTAAGAAAAGTCCAGGCTGTGTGGGGGAGACGGGGGCAGAGGCAGCCGGTGCCCCGGGGAGGGGATGGGCTGAGTTGTGGTGGTGGTCGGCGGGGGGGGAGGAAGCAGCTGAGATTTGTCTCCCCTTTTCAAACCCAGCCCTTGCTCCTCTCTCTCTCTCTCTCTCTCTCTCCCCACACACACAACACACGGGGGGGGGGAAGCCCCAAAAAAATAACCGAAACCACAGCAACCATTCAAGGAAAGGGGGTAAAGGGTCGGATTGCTCACCGCCACTATCAGCTGGGGAGGTCGCTCGGCTCCCGGGCAGCCCCGAGCTTCCAAAGATGGAAACTCCCCCCTTTTTTTTTTCATTGACACAGGCCCGGGAGGAGGCCGCGTCACCGCTTCAAACACAAACCCGCCAAAAAGAGCCGGCCCTCCTGCAGCCATTCCCCTCCCCTCCTTCCTTTCACCTCCAGTGTCTCCTTCAGCTGCTTGTTTAAAAAATAAAGGATCCCACACCCACCACTTCGAAGAAGAGCAAGTGTGTGGGGGGGGTGGGGGTCGGGAGTTGTCCCCGGCCTCGGGTGACTGTGTGGAGTTTGCACATTCTCCCCATGTTTGCGTGGGTTTTCTCCGGGTGCTCCGGTTTCCTCCCACAGTCCAAAGATGTGCGGGTTAGGTTGATTGACTATGATAAATTGACCCTTAGTGTTAGGGGGATTAAATACATGGGGTTACGGGGATAGGGTGGGATATGTGTTGGTGTAGGGGTTACGGGGATCGGGTGGGATATGTGTCGGTGCAGGCTCGATGGGGCGAAATGGCCTCTATCTGCACTGTGGGGTTTCTGTGATTCTGTGAATAGTTATCCCCTCAATCACTTTTTAAAACAAAAAGATTATCTGAGAGGATTTTGTATTTCGACAGCGCCTTTCGCCACCACCCGAAGCGCCTTACGGTCCAGTGCTTTTTTTTTGGAAGCGTACGTCGCTGTCGTAATGCGGGAGATCGGCTCGTTTATCTCGTTGCCGTTTGCGGGAGCTTGCTGTGTGCAATTTCGGCCGCCCCGTTTCCTACCCAGCAGCGACCGCACTTCAAAAAATACACCGTCGGCCGTAAAGCGCTTTGAGACGTCCCGAGGGCGTGAAAGGCGCGATAGAAGTGCACGTCTTTTTTCCTTGCCGTGTCAGCTGTGGGTCGCACCCTCGCCTCTTGAGTCGGGAGGTTGTCGGGTTCAAGTCCCACTCCAGGGATTTGAGCACAAAAAATCAAGGCTGACACTCCCAGTGCAGTACTGAGGGAGTGCTGCACTGTCGGAGGTGCCGTCTTTCAGATGAGACGTTAAACCGAGGCCCCGTCTGCTCTCTCAGCTGGATGTAAAAGATCCCACGGCACTATTTCAAAGAAGAGCAGGGGAGTTCTCCCTGGTGTCCTGGCCAATATTTATCCCTCAATCAACATAACAAAAAAACAGATTATCTGGTCATTATCACATTGCTGTTTGTGGGAGCTTGCTGTGCGCAAATTGGCTGCCGCGTTTCCTACATTACAACAGTGACTACACTTCAAAAAGTACTTTAATGGCCTTAAAACGCTTTGGGACGTCCTGAGGTTGTGAAAGGCGCTATATAAATGCAAGGTTTTTTGTTGTCCTGTGGTGTGAGGGTGGGTTGCGGGCGACAACAGGCCCGGGGAGGGAGGGCAAAGGCTGCAGAAAGCATCCATGGCCATTTGGGAGTTTGTTTCTCCGGATACATGCAATCTGATGTAAACTAGTATTTATAACGCACCTTTCACCACCTCAGGACGTCCCAAAGCGCTTTACAGTCCAATGAAGTACTTTTTGAAGTGTAGTCACTGTTGTAATGTAGGCAACACAGCTGGCAATTGCGCACAGCAAGCTCCCACAAACAGCAATGACCAGATAATCTCTTTTAGTGGTGTGGGTTGAGGGATAAATACTGGCCCAGGACTACCCTGCTCTTCGAACTAGTGCCACAGGATCTTTTACGTCCACCTGAGAGGGCAGGCAGTACCCCGGTTATCCGAAAGACGGCACCTCCGACAGGGCAGCACTCACACCAGCGTCGTACTGAGGGAGTGCTGCACTGTCGGACTTGAACACAAGATCTACGCTCCAGTGCAGTACTGAGGGTCAGCGCTAGATTTTATGTTCAAGCCTCTGGAGCGGGGCTTGAACCCACTACCTTCTGAGCAAGGGGTGAAAGTGCTACCACTGAGCCACCAGCATAGACCAGGAGGGAGAGTGGCCTGTTTCTGTGCTGTAGATTCTGTGTCAAAATGTTAAGGTGCAGATCTAGAAAGAGGGAGGTATAAGTTCGAAAGACTACATCTCCAGTACATTCGTACATCTACAGCATTGTACCTGAATGCAGTGGCAGTCACAATTTTAAAAATTGATTTAATTATATTTAATTGGCCATGGGCAATAGGAATGTCACAATGAATAATCTATTAAGGACAGGCGCGTGTGTAGCAAGTTTTACCCTGACTCTAACTCGTGCTACAGCTGACTGGGGTGGGTGGAGAAGAGGACAATTGATTCTGACACAAAAAATACAACATGCTCCTTTTTCCCAACGTTGCCATTCCTCTCCATGCACGCAGTGACATCAATAAAAAAAATTCTACTACAGACACTCGGGCTCCATACTTACATTTTTTAAGAAAAAGAAAAGAGAGTCTTGAGTGAAAGCTCTGGCAAACGGAGAAGGCAATATTGTATTCCAATGTCATACATCATCTGTATGTATAGAAGCACCTTGGGACGTTTTACTATGTTAAAGGCGCTATATAAATGCAAGTTGTTGTTGTTGTATGTGGCTCATATCTATCCTTCAAGTTGGTTTTATTTACACATTGGGTAATGAGCTAGCGTGGTTCTAAGCCTTACTAAACCCCTGGCTGGGGGGTCTAGAACGAGGGGTCACAGTCTCAGGATACGGGGTAGGACATTTAGGACTGAGATGAGGAGAAATTTCTTCACTCAGAGAGTGGTGAACCTGCGGAATTCTCTACCACAGAAGGCTGTGGAGGCCAAGTCACTGAATATATTTAAGAAGGAGATAGATAGATTTCTAGACACAAAAGGCATCAAGGGGTATGGGGAGAGAGCGGGAATATGGTACTGTATTGAGATAGAGGATCAGCCATGATCATGTTGAATGGCGGAGCAGGCTCGAAGGGCCGAATGGCCGACTCCTGCTCCTATTTTTCTATGTTTCTACTTGGCGCAGTTGGTAGCACACTCGCCTCTGAGTCAGAAGGTTGAGGGTTTAAACGCCACTCCAGAGATTTGAGCATAGGCTGACACTCCCAGTGCAGTACTGAGGAAGTGCCGCACTGACATAGGTGCCGCCTCTCGGATGAGAAATTAAACGGGTGGATGTAAAAGATCCTATGGCATTTTTCGAAGAAGAGTAGGCGTGTTCTCCTGATGTCCTGGCCAATGTGTATCCCTCAACTAACAACCTGCAGTCTGATCAACAGGGAGAAAATAGCCCAGACCTTCACCCAGCTTCAGTCTTTAACACAGATTGTGTAATCGTGTCTTTCAGGTCATCTCCTGTGTCACACTTTGATTGACCCAAATTTGGTATTCATGAAGAGAAGCAACTAAGAACTCAATGGGTGAGCGTGCACGAATTGCAATTGTTAACAGCAATCCAGCAGCACTCGCTAAGACAGAGCACAGTTCAACCAACCAGAGCCGCAAGGAAAATCCACCAATGGAAACAAAGCAGCAGCTGAACCAATCAAATCACTGAAAACACTGTACTATTAGCATTGATCATAAATTCTCCCTCCACTGAAAATGTATCAATAAAATTAACATTTATAACATGCAAACCCCATTAAAAATTAAATAATTCTCAATAAAATGCTTATTCTTACTCCAAGTTGCCTGTGTATCACAGAATCACAGAAACCCCACAGTGCAGATAGAAGCCATTTCGGCCCATCGAGCCTGCACCGACACATATCCCACCCGATCCCCGTAACCCCTACACCAACACATATCCCACCCGATCCCCGTAACCCCTACCCCAACACATATCCCAACCTATCCCCGTAACCCCACGTATTTAATCCCCCTAACACTAAGGGTCAATTTATCATAGCCAATCAACCAAACTCACTCACCTGGTAAACTTTTTCTCAGCGACACCTACTCTTGTGTTGCAAGTTTAAGGCCCAGTTTGGATTAGTGGGCATTGCTGTCTTTTTTTACTGTGTAAGTACTTTGGTTTCTCCTGATTGGTTGTGCTCCCGTGTCAATCATGGCAAGCCCCACCCTTCTATTTTTGACTGTAAAAATGCCTGGTAACTATGTTCTCTGAGGAGCTTTAACCAACCAGAATACAGCCTTAACCAACCAGAATACAGCCTTAACCAACCAAAATACAGCCTTAACCAACCAGAACACAGCCTTAACCAACCAGAATACAGCCTTAACCAACCAGAATACAGCCTTAACTAACCAGAGCACAGCCTTAACCAACTAGAGCACAACCTTAACCAACCAGAATACAGCCTTAACCAACCAGAACACAACCTTAACCAACCAGAACACAGCCTTAACCAACCAGAATACAGCCTTAACCAACCAGAATACAGCCTTAACCAACCAGAGCAGAGCCTTAACCAAACAGAGCACAGCCTTAACCAACCAGAACACAACCTTAACCAACCAGAACACAGCCTTAACTAACCAGAACACAGTCTTAACTAACCAGAACACAGCCTTAACCAACCAGAACACAGCCTTAACTAACCAGAACACAGCCTTAACCAACCAGAACACAGCCTTAACTAACCAGAACACAGCCTTAACCAACCAGAACACAGCCTTAACTAACCAGAACACAGCCTTAACCAACCAGAATACAGCCTTAACTAACCAGAGCACAGCCTTAACCAGAGCACAGCCTTAACTAACCAGAACACAGCCTTAACTAACCAGAACACAGCCTTAACCAACCAGAACACAGCCTTAACCAACCAGAATACAGCCTTAACCAACTAGAGCACAGCCTTAACCAACCAGGATACAGCCTTAACCAACCAGAACACAACCTTAACCAACCAGAACACAACCTTAACCAACCAGAACACAGCCTTAACCAACCAGAATACAGCCTTAACCAACCAGGATACAGCCTTAACTAACCAGAGCACAGCCTTAACTAACCAGAGCACAGCCTTAACTAACCAGAACACAGCCTTAACTAACCAGAACACAGCCTTAACTAACCAGAATACAGCCTTAACCAACCAGAACACAGCCTTAACTAACCAGAACACAGCCTTAACCAACCAGAACACAGCCTTAACCAACCAGAACACAGCTTTAACCATCCAGAATACAGCCTTAACTAACCAGAGCACAGCCTTAACCAACCAGAGCACAGCCTTAACTAACCAGAACACAGCCTTAACTAACCAGAACACAGCCTTAACCAACCAGAACACAGCCTTAACTAACCAGAATACAGCCTTAACCAACTAGAGCACAGCCTTAACCAACCAGAATACAGCCTTAACCAGAATACAGCCTTAACCAACCAGAACACAACCTTAACCAACCAGAACACAGCCTTAACTAACCAGAACACAGCCTTAACCAACCAGAACACAGCCTTAACCAACCAGAACACAGCCTTAACCAACCAGAGCACAGCCTTAACCAACCAGAATACAGCCTTAACCAACCAGAATACAGCCTTAACCAACCAGAACACAACCTTTACCAACCAGAACACAGCCTTAACCAACCAGAACAGAGCCTTAACCAACCAGAACACAACCTTAACCAACCAGAACACAACCTTAACCAACCAGAATACAGCCTTAACCAACCAGAACACAGCCTTAACCAACCAGAACACAACCTTAACCAACCAGAATACAGCCTTAACCAACCAGAACACAGCCTTAACCAACCAGAGCACAGCCTTAACCAACCAGAACACAGCCTTAACCAACCAGAACACAGCCTTAACCAACCAGAGCACTCAAAAATTTCCATGCCGTTGCTTTGAGCGACCAAGTTGAACTTTTCTTCCAGTTAAAAATTTACAACTAAGTACTGTATAACATTTGTTACAAACCTATAAAAAGTTAAATAATTCTCAAAAAGATAATTGTTCTTACTTATCGAATTGTCTGTATGTTCATGTCCCTGGTAAACATATTCTCTGAGGAGCCTACTCCAGGGTTGGAAGCCAGGCACTCACTTTGCACTAACTCCATGAATGCCTTTGTTATTCCTTTCGGCTTCGCTGTCTGTTTCCATCACCTCCCACCCCACTTCCCAAAACAGTCCAGCGGTGGCCACCTCCAGCAACATATACAGTGGGAGCAGTTGGGAGTCACAGAAACATAGAAACATAGCAGCAGGAGTAGGCCATTCAGCCCTTCGAGCCTGCTCCGCCATTCATAGAAACATAGAAACATAGAAGATAGGAGCAGGAGTAGGCCATTCGGCCCTTCGAGCCTGCTCCGCCATTCAACGAGATCATGGCTGATCATCCAAACCCTAGCACCCGGTCCCTACACCGACAGCCATCCCACACAAGCCCTATCCCCGTAACCCCGTAACCCCACGTATTTAATCCCCCCTAACACTAAGGGCCAATTTTTTTTTATCATGGCCAATCAACCTAACCCGCACATCTTTGGACTGTGGGAGGAAACCGGAGCACCCGGAGGAAACCCACGCAAACACGGGGAGAATGTGCAAACTCCACACAGACAGTCACCCGAGGCCGGATTTGAACCCGGGTCCCTGGCGCTGTGAGGCAACAGTGCTAACCACTATGCCTGATCATGGCTGATCCTCTATCTCAATACCATATTCCCGCTCTCTCCCCATACCCATTGATGTCTTTTGTGTCTAGAAATCTATCTATCTCCTTCTTAAATATATTCAGTGACTTGGCCTCCACAGCCCTCTGGGGTAGAGAATTCCACAGGTTCACCACCCTCTGAGTGAAGAAATTTCTCCTCATCTCAGTCCTAAATGTCCTACCCCGTATCCTGAGACTGTGACCCCTCGTTCTAGACCCCCCCGCCCCCAGCCAGGGGGATCGTAACAATCGAGTGAGACTGTTATCTGTACAGAAGAGATTACGTAGTGAAACTTTCATAGAATCATAGAAATTTACGGCACAGAAGGAGGCCATTCGGCCCACTGTGTCCAACTTGTGATCTGCCTCAGTGATCAGTGGGAGAGTAGTGAGCGGGAACATGGCATCCGAGGGAATAAAGCCAGCTCATGAGAACCACTAAGACCTGAACTGGAAACAACAGCGAAACACAGGTTGTGGGGAAGAAAGAAGTGATGCATGGGCACACAGCGGAGCAGTAAGCCACTGAAATAATTACACATAAGAGGTGCTAATCATAGATACAGACAACAGAGAAATTATATTAACCAGTAGTAATAGATCAAAATAATATATAATTATCAATCTAAAATTTCTGTGTGTTGGCCACAGTTCGAAGTATCAAAAGTATTTTCTCATTGAACTCACCAGTTTATAAGTGGCTACAATGACCTTGAATTTCCTATTTATAGTCGTAGTCTTAAAGGCACAGGCCACATTAACAGGTAAACATCATAACAACCTTCCACACCCAGAACTACCCATGAGGAATGTTGCAGGGGATCCACCGGTCATATAATTATAATTAACGCGACGGCAAGCATTTAGCGCCCATGGCATCACAATTCTTGTGTCACATCCCATTTCATATTCATAAAGCAGCAACCTATCAGAGCTCAGCAAGTAGGAAACGCACAAATCAAAAGTAAGCTAATTAGCTGGAAAGCTACCAATGAGGAAGGACGACCCCAAGTAAGAAAAGAATGAATGAAGGATGAGCGGCAAGGAAAATCCACCAATAGAAACAAAGCGGCAGCTAAACCAATCAAATCACTGAAAACACTGTACTATTACTTTCAATCTTAAAGTTTCCCCCCAGCTCAAAATGTATCAATAAAATTAACATTTATAACATGCGAACACTATTAAAAATAAATTCTCAATAAAATGCTTATTCTTACTCAAAGTTGTCTGTGTGATGTTCTGAATACCTGGTAAACGTTTTCTCAGCGACACCGACTCCAGTGTTGCAAGTTTAATGCCCAGTTTGGATCAGTGGGCATTGCTGTTTCTTACAGTGTAAGGACTTTGGGTTCTCCTGATTGGTTGTGCTTCCCATATTAATCACGACAAGCCCCACCCTTCTATCTTCTGGCTGCCAGAATGCAAGTGAGTGATTCTTTCCTTCTGAGTGTAATACATTCACAAGGTGTGCCAGGCCCCTACTGTATTTAAGTACTATCCCCCCCTTCCAGTCCATTGGCAAAGCCTGGGAGTCAAAGAGAAAACTACACAAAACCGTGAACGTTTGGACTTTTCCTGAGATAAATGTGAATAATTATATGCAAGAGCTTGTTGATTTATGTAATTTGTGCTATTGACACAGCTGTGTGTTTATGTACTGTTTCAGTGACATAGCCCTTCCAATCCCATCAATCTCCGTCCCGTATCTCAGAAGTAGAACTTTAGTTTGGCATTCACTCAATGTGCAGGCCCAGATTTCTCTGTTTGAAATCCATTAAATAACTTTTTCCAGAATTTGTTATGATCGATGTGAGATCTACCGCCTGCTCTCTTCATTCTCCCCTCATTCAACTCCCTTACCTGACTCTCAGATAATGAATAGTCAATGCTTTCCCTTCCTTGGTCACCAGTCCTCCCTCCTTGAAACCAATCATCGTCACTCCTCTGCTTGACCTAGCCATCCTCTCCATCCTCGCCAACCTCTCTTTTCTCTCTGAGGTTCTTGAGCATGTTATCACATCCCAGCTCTGTGCCCATCTTTCCTAAAATTCCCCATTCAAATCAGCTGTGGCTCAGTGGGTAGCACTCTTCACCTCACTGAGTCAGAAGATTGTGGGTTCAAGTCCCACTCCAGGGACTTAAGCACAAAAATCTAGGCTGACACTCCAGCGCAGTGCTGAGGGAGTGCTGCGCTGTCAGAGGTGCCGTCTTTCAGATGAGATGTTAAACTGCTCTCTCAGGTGGACATAAAAGATCTTATGGCACTATTTCGAAGAAGATCAAGAGAATTATCCCCGGTGTCCTGGCCAATATTTATCCCTCAATCAACATCACTTAAAAAAAATAGATTATCAGGTCATTATCACATTGCTGTTTGTGGGATCTTGCTGTGTGCAAATTGGCTGGTGCGTTTCCTACATTACAACAGTGACTACACTTCAAAAAGTACTTAATTGGATGTAAAGCGCTTTGGGACGTCCGGTGGTCGTGAACGGCGCTATATAAATGCAAGTCTGTCTTTTTTCTTTCCAGTCCAGTAGTCGCACTAAAAAATTGCTCTAACAAAAATCACAAATTACTTTGTGGTGCTTTATTCCCCTTTTTCCTTCTGTGCCCCTCCACAGCATTTGATACAGTTGACCACACCATCCACCTCCAATGCAACCTCTCCTTCATCCAACTCCAAGGGACTCCTTACTTAGCTGAACACAACCTGTACATCTCCAGCAATGGCTTCTCTTCTTTTCCCATGCACTGTCACCAATGCAGTCCTTGGCCATCTCCTCTTCCTCACCTACATGCTGACCTCAGCAACAACCTCCGCAGGTGGCAAGGCCAGCTTTCACCTTGTACCCTGATGGTGCTCAGCTCTTCCTCTCAGCCACTTCCTTAAATGCCTCCATGAAGCCAGGCATTAGGTCATGAATCAGTCACAACTCCCGCCAGTTAAACAACGAGAGGATGGAAGCCATCACCTTTGGCCCCTGCTGCAAACCCTGCTCCCTTGCCGATAACTCCCTGATTGCTCTCCCAGGCTGAACCAGGCTGTCCATAATCTCAGTGTCCTGCTCGACCCTGAGCTGGGCTCTGAATCCCACATCCTAACCATCACAAGGAACGCTTGCTGCACATTGCCCACTCACACCCCTAATTTAGCTCCTGCACCATTAGGACTCTTACCCATGCCTTTGTCACCTCCAGACTGGACTGCGCCAATACTCCCTTTACTGGCCTCCCATCCTGCATCTCCATAAACTCCAACTTCTCCCAAATTCTGCCGCACGTATCCTGTCCCATACTCAGTCCCACTCGCCCATCATCCCTGAACTCGCCTGCATGCATTGGCTTCCCATCCTCCAACACATTAAACTTCTGGGCTTTAAACCCCTCATGGTCTCATCCCACCCTAACTCTGCAAGCTCCTCCAGCCCTACTCATAACCAACTTAGATCATTTCTCAATAAACTTGTATTAATGATGTTCTTAATCACTGAAGGTCAACGTCCTTGTATATCACTGACACATGGTACAACCATCACAACACAAGTAGATTTCAATCTGAACAAAAACTACTTCAAAAAGTGCACACCATAAATTACAGAACAATGCTTCCAAAGCAATAATCTGATTTTAAGAGTCATATACAGTTATAAATAACTCAATTTTAAGGATTTATGATGCCATTTAAACTCAATTAGACTACACACTTGTAATCACACCTACATATCTATTATTATTCTTTATATCATATAAACATTGGAGTTTCCATTTTCCACTATAATGAAGCCCTTTTCCTCCTCCATTCGATTATGAACGTTAGCAGTTGGCCCTTACATAGAAACATAGAAACATAGAAGATAGGAGCAGGAGTCGGCCATTTGGCCCCTCGAGCCTGCTCCGCCATTCAATGAGATCATGGCTGATCATCCAAATTCAGTACCCTGTCCCTGCCTTCTCCCCATATCCCTTGATCCCTTTAGCCTTAAGAAATATATCCAACTCTTTTTTGAATATATTTAATGAATTGGCCTCCACCGCCCTCTGTGGCAGAGAATTCCACAGGTTCACCACTCTCTGGGTGAAGAAATTCCTCCTCATTTCAGTCCTAAATGGCTTACCCCTTATCCTTAGACTATGACCCCTGGTTCTGGACTCCCCGGCCATCATAAACATCCTTCCTGCATCTAGTCTGTCCAGGCCTGACAGAATTTTATAGGTTTCGATGAGATCCCCTCTCAATCTTCTAAACTCCAGTGAGTATAATCCCAATCGACACAATCTCTCCTCAAATGGTACGCCAATACTCTGGGAATGGGAATGGAATCAGTAGGAAAAAAAACAATTGAAGCTTTCTGGGGCCGTGAGATTGGTTTATGTTAGGCAGGAGGGGTGCGCACTAGGGCAATGTCTTCTGCAAGGCTTTGACCCACGAATAATTGGGAGAGAAAGAACTTGCATTTTCATAGCGCCTTTCACAACCTCAGGACGTCCCAAACACTTTACAGCCAATGAAGTACTTTTGAAGTGCAGTCACTGTTGTAATGTAGGAAGGTGAATAACTTGGACACAGATTTTTAAAAAAAATTAGTTCCTGGGATGTGGGCGTCGCTGGAAAGGCCGGCATTTATTGCCCATCCCTAACTGCCCTTGAGAAGGTGGTGGTGAGCCGCCTTCTTGTGTGTGGTGAAGGTCCGTCTGGCTTTTATTCTTAGTTTTCTTCTTTGTAGCGAATGGTACAACTAAGTTGCATATGGCAGTTCAGAGTCAACCACATTGCTGTGGGTCTGGAGTCACATATAGGCCAGACCAGGTAAGGACAGCAGATTTCCTTCCCTAAAGGACATTAGTGAACCAGATGGGTTTTTATGACAATCTGGTAGTACATTAGAACATAGGAGCAGGAGTAGGCCATTCGGCCCTTCGAGCCTGCTCCGCCATTCAATAAGATCATGGCTGATCTTCTACCTCATCTCCACTTTCCTGCACTATCCCCATATCCCTTGATTCCATTAATATCCATAAATCTATCGATCTCTGACTTAAATATACCCAATGACTGAGCCTCCACAGCCCCCTGGGGTAGAGAATTCCAAAGATTCACCACCCTCTGAGTGAAGAAATTTCTCCTCAACTTAGTCCTAAATGGCCGACCCCTTATTCTGAGACTGTGACCCCTGGTTCTAGACTCCCCAGCCAGGGGGAAACATCCTCCCTGCATCTACCCTGTCAAGCATTATGTATGTTTCAATGAGATCACCTCTCATTCTTCTAAACTCTAGAGAATATAGGCCTAGTCTACTCAATCTCTCCTTATAGGACAATCCCCCCATCCCAGGAACCAGTCTGGTGAATCTTCGTTGCACTCCCTCTATGGCAAGTATATCCTTCTCTAGGTAAGGAGACCAAAACTGTACACAATACTCCAGGTTGCATGGTCACCATTACTGATACTAGCTTTTTAATTCCAGATTTATTTAATTAACTGAATATAAATTCCCCAGCTGCCGGGGTGGGATTTGAACTCATGTCTCTTGGATTGTTAGTCCAGGCCTCTGGATTACTAGTCCAGTAACATAACCACCATGCTCCCACTTCCCTTTTCTCTCTTCTCCTGCAAGAAGCACCTGGTTCTGGGTACACTAAGGTTCCATTATACGGAGTGCCCCATTCTCTAACATCATCCAAAACTCTAAAACCATTGACAAGGGATGATGTTGTCAGGATTGAGGATCCAGATGCATGGAACAGGAAAGCTACAGTTCTTGAGGAAGTAGGACCAAGGTCATACACTGTTAGAACTGAGGAAGGACAGATTCTCAGGAGGAACCGCCGTTCCCTCCTAAAAACACAAGAGACTATGCAAGGCCAGATTGATGACAATGCCGCAACTGCATCTTGTCATTCACCGCCAGAACAATCTCATGAAGACACATCAGACTTACTCGTGTTGAGAAGATCCACACGTGAAGTAAAAGAGCCTGATAGACTTAATCTTTGAGTACAATGTAAAGCTTTGAAAATGTGTTGACTGTTTTGAAAATGTTTATGTTTATAGAGCACTAACAAAAGTGTTACTGATATTATCTTTATTGTTTTCTTGAAAGTTGATTGATATTGATTTTGTTAAACCTCAAAGAAAGGGGGATGTAATGATCAACAACATGTCATTCTATAGTGGACACTAGGTGGAGCCGTAGAGCTGTGTAGAGCTGTAGAAAGCTGTATGTATATAATAAGACTACACTACCCAGCAGTATGTATATTAAGACTACATTACCCATGAGGCACTAGGCTACCCACAAGGCAGCAGTCAAGATGGAAGCCTCTACAGATACTGTACCTAGCCCACATGTGCTCAATAAAGTAACTAGCAAAAGCTAGCTGTGTTCATAATAAGAATGTCTATTTATTAATGAACATAAGAACACAGACTGAAATAAAATCCGGTCTGATTTCTGTTCAGTTTATGTGGAACTTACACTAATTCAGTTCAAGTCACTTGATTGAATTGCAATGATGGCACCACCAGAATTGCTCTTTCGTTCAACGACAGAATGAACCCGAAGAGGGCGCTAATGGGGCGCAAAGCAACTAGCACCCAGGCACGGCGATGTTTACACCGCTCGCGAAATTGACGAGAGTTTTTGTGGTGGCACAAAAGTTTACCGCCCCGATTTCCTACGCCCACAGATCGTGACGTCAGTCGAGCGTGCAATGCCCTGGTGGTGCCCCGGACCGGATATTGAGTGGCGCCCCCCTCCTTTCCGCCTGGCGCAAGCAACGACAAGGAGACTGGAACGTTTCCCAGTTGGTGAGGGGCTGGGGGGGCGCTATTTAAAGGCGCCCTCTTCCTGGCTTTTTCCGTGGTAGACATTTTTGCACCACTCGTTCTGACAGAGAGAGATTCTGAGAGAGAGAAAGAGAGACTTCTGCATAGAGTCAACGCTGTGTGAAGTAGTTTTGGCTACTGAGTATCATTTTGCAGGTACTTTTGGATTCGACCTTCATTACTTCGATTGCCAAGAGACTATGGGGGCTGCATTGATTCAGGGTGTCGTCCTGCGCCTGCAGAATCGGAGGCAGCAGAGATGCAGAGAGAGAGAGTGGCAATCATGGCCAGACGGAGGAGGGCCAACAGGCCTCTGCACAGGAGACCTTACCCTCCCAGGGTATTCCGGGAACAATTCTCCTACATTCATTTGTCTGAGGAGCAGTGTTTGCGCAGGCTGCGCTTCACCAAGGAGGCGGTCACTGAGCACTGCCACCTGCTGCAACCAGACCTGCAGCCTCAACTAAGGACCAGGACGTCTCTGTCAGTGGCAGTGAAGGTCACAGTGGCTCTGAATGTTTTATGCCACCGGCTCCTTTCAAGCAGCTACTGGGGACATCGCCAATATCTCCTAGTTCGCAGTCCATTGCTGTATCCGTCAGGTCACAAATGCCCTCTATAAAAGGAGACAAGAGTACATCTCTTTCCCGATGACCCGGGCCAAACAGCAAGAACGCGCATTGGACTTTGCGAGGATAGCGGGCTTCTCCATGGTGCAGGGCGCCATTGACTGCACGCATGTGGCATTGCGGGCACCACATGAGAAGGCAGAGGTTTTCCGAAACCGCAAGGGGTTCCACTCCTTAAACGTCCAGTTGGTCTGTGACCACAGACAGCGGATACTCGCTGTCAATGCCCGCTATCCTGGCAGCAGCCACGATGCTTTCATCCTGCGCCAGACTGGTGTGCCAGAACATTTCCAGGCACCGCATCAGCCAAGTGGTTGGCTCCTCGGGGACAAGGGTTATCCACTCTGCACCTGGCTGATGACACCGCTCCGTAACCCCAACATCCCTGCTGAGCTGTGGTACAATGAGAGCCATCTCGCCACCAGAAACATAATTGAGCAGACGCTGGGCGTGCTCAAGCAATGGCTCCGCTGTCTGGACCACTCAGGAGGAGCCCTGCAGTACTTGCTTGAGCGAGTCTCCCTCTTCATAGTTGTGTGCTGCATTCTTCATAATCTGGCAATTCTCAGGACCCAGCCAATGCCACCAGGGATTGGTGCACCACCGGAGGAGGAGGAGGAAGAGGAGGAGGAAGAGGAGGAGGATGATCATCAGCAGCACCAAGGCGGAAGGGAGGCCCACAATGTTGAAACTGCAAGGGCCGTCCGTCAACCGCTTCTAGGCCCCTGCTGAGGAAATGGCTTCTGGCATGGAGAACAACATGATGGAAAGCAACCCGCAACCCCTATAGCCGGCCAAGGCAGCAATGATTCCAAAGGCCAAATCTGTACATTTTGAATACAAAAACTTTTTTATTTTACAAACTCTGTGTGTGTCATTTCTTCATGACAAACTAATAGAAACAAACACACAAAATAATTAACATAACTGGTTCTCACAACCTGGAGATAATGTCCAAAACACTAAACAAAAGTTTGAACACAAACCTCGACCTTTAATAAAAAAATTCCCAACATTTCGTCACACCTCCTACTTTTTGCCCTTCGAGGGTGATCTCCTTCCCCTGCGCACTTCCCCCCGTCCCACCCTACTGCTCCTCCGTAATGGGGCCCCAGTGGCTGCAGCAAGGCTGGTGGAAGGCAGTTGATTGTCAGAACCTGAGATTATAGATGCCCTTGAAAGATGCCCTCGACCAGCTCTGGGCCTGGAGGCCCCGGCTGCAGACTGCACCAACTCGGCATGGGTGGCAGCAGTCTGGACTATAGGCGGTGGCAAGTGCAATGGGGAAGTGACAGCGGTGGCAGCAGGAATGCTGTCATCCTGAGAGAGGACAGCACCTCCCTACTCGACCGACACACTGGTACTCCCACAGGGCAGCACTTCAGCATCCGGAGCAATCTGATGGAGCACAGATTGCTGGCCTGCTGCGGCGCGGTGAGAGCCCCAGGGAAATGTGTCCGAACCAGCGACGATGGCAGCAGTCAGTGCTTGCGTGGCCTCAATCTGAGTCTGCATGAGACCAGTATGAGATGGGATCGCAGCAGCCAGTGACTGAATTGCAGCACTAAGCATTTGCGTGGCATCCACCTGTGCTCCACACTCCTTGCCAGTGATTCAATGCATTCGGGCACCCTTCCCACTGCACCCATGAGCTGAGTGTGCGTGTGCATTTCAGCGATGAGCCGCTCCTCCTCTGCATCCAGTGCAGCAGGACTCGCTGGCCTACTCTCCCTCCGGGGAGAAGGCCCCCGAGCTTCCCTAGCCACATTGCGTGCTGCAGCCCGCTGGGTCCCAGAGCTTCACCCTCATCAGATCCTTCCCCCCTGGTCCCCTCTGTTATGTTCATTAATAACTAGACATTCTTATTATGAACACAGCTATCTTCTAGCTAGTCATTTATTCAGTACACATTCTCTAGGTACAGTATCTGTAGAGATGCAGCAAGTGTGCTCCTGTGTGCAGGCTGCCATCTTGACTGTTGCCTTGTGGGTAGCCTAGCCTCATGGGTAATGTAGTCTTAATATCTATACAGCTGGGTAGTGTAGTCTTAATACATACAGCTCTACACAGCTCTACAGCTCCACCTAGTGTCCACTATAGAATGACATGTTTTTGATCGTTACATCCCCCTTTCTTTGAGGTTTAACAAAATCAATATCAATCAACTTTCAAGAAAACAATAAAGATAATATCAGTAACACTTTTGTTAGTGCTCTATAAACATAAACATTTTCAAAACAGTCAACACATTTTCAAAGCTTTACATTGTACTCAAAGATTAAGTCTATCAGGCTCTTTTACTTCATGTGTGGATCTTCTCAACATGGGTAAGTCTGATGTGTCTTCATGAGATTGTTCTGGCGGTGAATGACAAGATGCAGTTGCGGCATTGTCATCAATCTGCTCTTGTATAGATCGAGGTCTCCTTGCGATCTTTGCTTGGAGAGGGTTTCAGTGTTTCCTTCACTCTTCATGCCATAACTCTCAATGTAGTCAATGCACTCTCGAAAAACTGCTGGCAGCTGGATCCCATCATACAGCATAGTCCTCTCAGCAGCCTCGGCTAATGGAACACCAAAGATTGGCCTGAGGGAAGAAGGAGTATCCACCGGAACTGCTTCCTGCTCTGATGCAGGCTTCTTCTTTTTCTTTTTCTCTTTCCACTGCTTAACAACATCTGCTGCGGTTATATCTTTGGACTTTTTCTCCTTGCGTTTTTCCTCTTTGTGCTTTTCTTTGACCTTAAAGTCTTTTTCTTTCTTCTTGGAGAAACTAGGCTTTTTGAAGACATGGATACCCATTGGCCTTTTCATCCTTGATGGGCTCTCTGCTTCATCACCTGAGTCATCTGGTCTGCTTATGGCACAGTTTATACGGTAGACTCTCTTGACCAGTTCTAAGTCTTCACAAGCTTTGTCACCTAGTATCGAATCAAGTCTTTCAGCCACAACAGAAAACATGAGATGATGCACTTTGTCTTTGACTGTCACTTTGAGTCTGCATACACCTAAGCTATCTATTTTCTGTCCATTATAGTCCTTCAGTAGTACTGACTTTTTCTGTATTTTGGGCTTTTCTTTCATATTGTTAATGTCACTCATACTGATTAAGTTTGCTTTTGCCTCAGTGTCCAGTTTCAATGTAACTAATGCTCTATTTATCTGCAGTGGGATCATCCATTTGTCCTCTTTTACTGCATTAACTTTATGTTTAGCATTGTCTATTTCTGAGGGCTGCACATTTTCTGTATCTTTTTTGATATCGTCACATGACACCATTCCTACAAAAAATGTCTCACTTAAAACAGTGTCCTCAATCACATTAACTTGTTGCCCTTTCGTTGTTTTTACTTTTGAAAAGCATTGTTTGGCAAAGTGATTCTTTCCATTACACTTTGTGCACATTTTTCCAAACGCTGGGCATTGTCTTAACTGGTGTTTGTAGCCACAGCGTTTACAATTAAAAATTTCATCCTCCGATTGCTTTTCATTTCTGTTCTGCCCACGTTTCTTCCCCTTGTAGGACACAGCACCGACAGCAGCATTTTCACTCATTACAATCGCATCATTATTGATTTCACTGAAAGTCTTCACGTGCTTTCGAGCTAGCTCGCTGGCTTGGCATATTTTCACCGCATTTTCCAAATTTAGTTCGGTTTCTCTCAACAGACGTTCCCTGACTTTTTTATCATGAATACCAAACACAATCTGGTCACGAATCATGGATGCTTTGAGCTCAGAGAAATTACATGTCTGTGCTTTCAGTTTCAGATCAGTTATAAAGCTAACAAAAGTCTCATTTTGTTGCTGTGTCCGAGAACGGAAGATGTATCTTTCATACGTCTCATTCTTTTTGGGAGAGCAATGTGCATCAAATTTTTTTAGCACATCTTCTAATTTTTCTCTGTTCTCCACTGGATTAAATACAAATGTATTAAATACCTCTATCGCCTGTGGGCCTGCAACCGTGAGCAGCAACGCTATCTTCCTTGCGTCTGGCTTCGTACCGAATCCGATGGCTGCAATGTAGAGTTCGAATTGCTGTTTAAAAGTTTGCCAATTGTAGTCGATTTTTTCTGTGAGATTCAAACGCTCTGGTGGCTTCAAATTCTCCATGTCGCTTTTCACAATTTTCAGCAGATCTTCACCACCCTGGTACCATGTTATGTTCATTAATAACTAGACATTCTTATTATGAACACAGCTAGCTTCTAGCTAGTCATTTATTCAGTACACGTTCTCTAGGTACAGTATCTGTAGAGATGCAGCAAGTGTGCTCCTGTGTGCAGGCTGCCATCTTGACTGTTGCCTTGTGGGTAGCCTAGCCTCATGGGTAATGTAGTCTTAATATATATACAGCTGGGTAGTGTAGTCTTAATACATACAGCTATATACAGCTCTACACAGCTCTACCGCTCCACCTAGTGTCCACTATAGAATGACATGTTTTTGATCGTTACACCATCCAGAGAAGATGAGGCCCCAGTGTGGGCATGGGCTTCCTTGGGAGAGGGTGGCACTGATGCTCCGGCTTCCTCTTCCTTCTCGCCTGCGGCTTCGCTCCCACTGGCAGCTTGAGGGCCCGTCGCCTCAGCTGGTGAATCGCCATCTGAAAGCAGAGAGGTACAAGAGTGGCTTTAGCATGAGGACAGGGGGGCAGTAAGGGAGGAAGGAGTGCAGCGATTTAGTAAGTTGGATTGAAAGTGTCAAAGGCTGGTGTTGTGAGGGACAAGTGGAATGAGAGAGGAGAGAAAGCTGATGACCTTACCATTGCTGTCCCGAACGGGGTCGACCTCTCCAGGGGCGATGGGACAATCCTGTGGACGCACGCCTCAAGATCGCTGAGGGGTTGCAGCTGAGGCCGCCCTCCACCCGTCTGTTGCTGCTGCCTCCTGTTATGAGATAGCTTGGCCTGCAAGAAAAAGGACGGCATCTGAGTAAATATACAGCCATGGTCTTGCCTGATGTGCCTCCCATAATTGAATAGCCCTTAATGTATGCAGCCATGGTCTTGCCTGATGTGCCTCCCATAGTTGAATAGCCCTTACTGTATGCAAGGTGTGGAATGGACATGTGTGTTCCATGAGAGGGCCATAGGTGTTGGATGAGTGTTGGGCATTGGGGTTTTAAGACCCTCTGGCCATAGAGTGAGGTTGAAGTGGAGGGATGGAGAGGTATTGAAAAAAAGCCACTTACCCTGACGACCCGAGTGAGGTCGTTGAACTTTTTGCAACATTGAGTATGGGTCCCGGGCACCATGTTCCTGGAGGAGACGTGCTGAGCCACCTCCCTCCACACTCTTCTGTAGTCGCGCGGCAAAGGCCTCCTGCCACTCTCAGGGTAGAGTATAGATCTTCTGCGCTCCACCGCGCCAACCAGAGCCTCCAAGGCCCGCTCGCTGAACTGCTGAGCTCCTTCTTTGTGCTTTGTGCATTGAGTGCTGCTGGAGTTTTGCTAAGTGGGAGAGTTCAGATAAGTGGGAGGTGAGGGTGTGTTTTTTGCTCTGTTTTATTCCCCACTCCCAGGCTTAGACAGCACTGCGGAGGCGGAGCAGCGAGACGAGTCAACCAAACAGGCTCCACAGACAGTATTCAAGGAGGAGGTTGGTGATCAGCTGGTTGGTTGGTTTTCTTCCTTCTCTTCTCTTTCATACCTTTAAGTTGGTAAGTCCTATTGAATAGTGGTGTGATATTATCATATATATCCGGGCAGGGTCTTCATAACTAATAATAAGAAATTTAATTAATAATATAGAATGGAGCAGGTGATGTGTTACTGTTGCGAGATGTGGGAGCCGGTGAACCCCATTGAGGCTAACGGTGATTACATCTGCGACAAGTGTTTGCTGCTAGAGGAACTCAAGTTCCATGTTATGGAGCTTGAGACCGAGCTTCGGACACTGCGACACATCAGGGAGGGGGAGAAGTTCCTGGACTCTATGTTTCAGGAGATGGTCACACCTATGAAGTTAATTACTGCAGATGTAGTCCGTGGTCAGGGACAGGACGGTGTGACTACGAGTGAGGAAGGTACAGGGATCCAGGATGTAGTGTTGAAGGAGACGCAGCCCTTGTTCTTGTCCAGCAGGATCGAGGTTCTTACTCCCTGTGAGGGCGGGAGCGGGGACTGCAGGGAGGATGAGCAACCTGGCCACAGCACCGTGGTACAGGGGGCCATTCAAGTGGAGGGAGTAAAAAGAAATGTTGTAGTGGTAGGGGATAGTATCATTAGGGGGATAGATAGGGTTCTCTGCAGTCAAGAGCGGGAGTCCCGAAGGCTGTGTTGCCTGCCTGGTGCCAGGGTTAAGGACATCTCTTCTGGGCTGGAAAGAAACTTGCAGTGGGAGGGGGAGGATCCAGTTGTCGTGGTCCATGTTGGTACAAACGACGTAGATAGGACAAGGAAGACGGTTCTGTTAAAGGAGTATGAGCAGCTAGGGGTCAAATTAAAAAACAGAACCTCAAGGGTAATAATCTCTGGGTTATTACCTGAGCCACGAGCGAATTTGGCTAGGATAAATAAAATTAAAGAGTTAAATGCGTGGCTCAAAGACTGGTGTGGGAGAAATGGGTTTTGCTTCTTGGGACACTGGCACCAGTACTGGGACAGGAGGGAGCTGTTCTGTTGGGACGGACTCCACTTGGCCAGTGCTGGGACTAGAGTCCTGGCGAATCATATAACTAGGGCTGTAGAGAGGGCTTTAAACTAATTAGTGGGGGGGAGGTTTCTAGAGAGCAAATAATAGAAATGACAACAGAGAAGGTCATAGACTTAGGTAGCAGTGGGGGAATTAAAAAACAGAATGTGTCAGGAAGGGACAGAAGGTATGGAGTAAAAAGTAAAGTACTAAAAAGGGAAAAAACAGGAACTAAGTGTTACAAAACATATTTGAAAGTTCTTTATCTGAATGCACGTAGCATTCGTAACAAAATGAATGAGTTAACGGCACAAATAATGACATATGGGTATGATCTTGTGGCCATTACAGAAACATGGCTGCAGGGTGACCATGACTGGGAATTAAACATACCAGGTTATTTAACAATCAGGAAGGACAGGCAGGAAGGGAGAGGAGGTGGGGTGGCTATGTTAATAAAGGAAGGAATCACTATAATACAGAGAAATGATATTGGGTCAAAGGAGCAGGATAGTGAAACAGTTTGGGTGGAGGTAAGGAATAATAAGGGGAAAAAAACACTAGTGGGTGTAGTCTATAGGCCTCCGAACAGTTGCAACTCTGTTGGACGGAGTATTAATCAGGAAATAGTTGAGGCTTGTAATAAGGGAACAGCTATAATTATGGGGGATTTTAATTATCATATTAACTGGACAAATCAAATTGGGCAGAGCAGCCTTGAGGAAGAGTTCATTGAGTGTATTAGGGATGGGTTTCTTGAGCAGTATGTAACTGAACCGACCAGGGGGCAAGCAACCTTAGATTTGGTCCTGTGTAATGAGACAGGATTAATTAAAAATGTCCTAGTAAAGGATCCCCTTGGAATGAGTGACCATAACATGGTTGAGTTCCATATTCAATTAGAGGGTGAGAAGGTTGGATCTCAAACAAGCGTGCTGAGCTTGAATAAAGGAGACTATGAAGGTATGAGAGCGGAATTAATTAGAGTGGACTGGGAAAATAGATTAAAGGGTAAGACGGTACATGACCAGTGGTGTACATTTAAGGAGTTATTTTACAACTTCCAAAAAAAATATATTCCACTGAGGAAAAAAGGGTGTAAAAGAAAAGATAGCCATCCGTGGCTAAGTAAAGTAATTAAGGATAGTATCCGACTAAAAACAAGGGCATATAAGGTAGCCAAATCTAGTGGGAGGATGGAAGATTGGGAAGTCTTTAAAAGACAGCAAAAAATAACAAAAAGATTGATTAAGAAAGGGAAGATAGATTATGAAAGTAAATTAGCAAAAAATATAAAAACAGACAGTAAAAGTTTCTATAGTTATATAAAAAGAAAAAGGGTGGCTAAAGTAAATGTTGGTCCCTTAGAGGATGAGACCGGGAAATTAATGGTGGGAAACATGGAGATGGCAAAAACACTGAACAATTATTTTGTATCAGTCTTTACAGTAGAGGACACTAAGAATATCCCAACACTGGACAAACAGGGGGCTCTAGGGGGGGAGGAACTAAATACGATTAAAATCACTAAGGAAGTGGTACTTGGTAAAATAATGGGACTCAAGGCGGATAAATCCCCTGGACCTGATGGCTTGCATCCCAGGGTCTTGAGGGAAGTAGCGGTAGGGATTGTGGATGCATTGGTAATAATTTTCCAAAACTCACTGGACTCAGCAAAGGTCCCGGCAGATTGGAAAACTGCTAATGTAACACCCTTATTTAAAAAGGGTAGTAGGCAGAAGGCTGGAAACTATAGACCTGTTAGCCTAACATCTGTGGTTGGTAAAATGTTAGAGTCCATTATTAAGGAGACAGTAACGGGACATTTGGATAAACATAATTTAATAGGGCAAACTCAGCATGGTTTCATGAAGGGGAAGTCATGTTTAACAAATTTGCTTGAGTTTTTTGAGGAAGTAACATACAGGGTGGATAAAGGGGAACCAGTGGACGTAGTGTATTTAGACTTCCAAAAGGCATTTGACAAGGTGCCACACAAAAGATTATTGCTCAAGATAAAAAATCACGGGATTGGGGGTAATATTCTGGCGTGGGTGGAGGATTGGCTCTCTAACAGAAAGCAGAGAGTTGGGATAAATGGTTCGTTCTCAGATTGGCAACCAGTAACTAGTGGTGTTCCGCAGGGGTCAGTGCTGGGTCCCCAACTCTTTACAATCTATATTAACGATTTGGAGGAGGGGACCGAGTGTAACATATCAAAGTTTGCAGATGATACAAAGATGGGAGGGAAAGTAGTGAGTGAGGAGGACATAAAAAACCTGCAAAGGGACATAGACAGGCTAAGTAAGTGGGCAGAGATTTGGCAGATGGAATACAATACTGGAAAGTGTGAGGTTATGCACTTTGGCAGGAAAAATCATAGAGCAAGTTATTATCTTAATGGCAAGAAACTGGAAAGTACTGTAGTACAAAGGGATCTGGGGGTCCTGGTGCACGAAACTCAAAAAGTTAGTATGCAGGTGCAGCAAGTGATTAAGAAGGCCAATGGAATGTTGGCTTTTATTGCTAGGGGGTTGGAATATAAAAACAGGGAGGTATTGCTGCAGTTGTACAAGGTATTGGTGAGGCCGCACCTGGAATACTGCATACAGTTTTGGTGTCCATACTTAAGAAAAGACATACTTGCTCTCGAGTCAGTACAAAGAAGGTTCACTCGGTTAATCCCGGGGATGAGGGGGTGGTCATATGAGGAGAGGTTGAGTAGATTGGGACTCTACTCATTGGAGTTCAGAAGAATGAGAGGCGATCTTATTGAAACATATAAGATTGTGAAGGGGCTTGATCGGGTGGATGCGGTGAGGATGTTCCCAATGATGGGTGAAACTAGAACTAGGGGGCATAATCTTAAAATAAGGGGCTGCTCATTCAAAACTGAGATGAGGAGAAACTTCTTCACTCAGAGGGTGGTAGGTTTGTGGAATTTGCTGCCCCAGAAAGCTGTGGAAGCTACATCATTAAATAAATTTAAAACAGAAATAGATAGTTTCCTAGAAGTAAAGGGAATTAAGGGTTACGGGGAGCGGGCAGGAAATTGGACATGAGTCTGGGTTCGGAATGGTCATGGCCCTGTGGGTAGTGGAGCGGGCCCAGGGGCCGTGTAGCCTTGTTCTGCTCCTACTGTGTTCTAATTCTGTTAGATTTCAGGAGATGGTTTTATTCCTGTTCCTGGCTGGGGTGGAGATCGCCTTTACAGAAGGTAAGTACTGTAGAAAATATAGGGACAGAGTGATCTCCTGGAAGAATTTCGATCGCCTAGATGGGTCGGAGAGGAATTTCCCAGATTTTTTTCTCCCAAATTGGCCATTGGGTCTTTATCTGGTTTTTCGCCTCTCCCGGGAGATCACATGGGTTCGGGTGGATGCAGAGTGATAGAAGATTTGAGGTTAGGATCAGATCAGCCATGATCTTATTGAATGGTGGAGCAGGCTCGAGGGGCCGATTGGCCTACTCCTGCTCCTATTTCTTATGTTCTTATGTTCTTATGTTCTTGTTGTGTCGGTACCTTTCTACCTAGACACAATTTAGGACTCGGAACTCAGAGATTCAAACATGAAGTGCTTTATTGGAAGGAAAGGAAGTTCTGGCAAGTTCCGAACAAAGAGAGCTAAACATAACAGAGAACACCCAACCATTTATCACCTGTGACAGCGTCACCACAGGTGGGAGGAGAACACACAATAGAACACACAATACATAACATTTCCTCCCCTCTTAAATGGAAGGTCCACATTATTCCTCAACAGGTAAGTTACTTTCAATGCACTCAATGAACCTAGGGTAGAGGTAGACTGCCTCAAACCCTGACTTTACCCTGGGGTTTATTCTGCCCCAGTCTTGTGGGTAAGTCGCTAAGCCTACAGATCCAAGCGTCTTGGAGGCCGCCGCTCCCTGACAGGATACCGGCGGTCATCGCTGGCTTCCACAGCAGTAGGCATTGACACAGGCCTGGATGGAGAAGGTGCCTGTGTCAGTTGAAAGTCAGGAGTTTGCACAGGTGGAACAGTCTCTTTGACTTCCTGTGTTGGAGAAGAGCACTGTGGCAAAGGATGCTGGTTTGCGGTATCATCCGGAAACAGTTCAGGCCAACCAGCTGTTGGAGCCTCTGTGGCTGTCTCTGCTCGTAGCAACAGTTGATCTGTGTGTCTTCTCCAGACGACGTCCTCAGCAGTCTCAACCGTGTAAGACACAGGGCCCATCTGCGCAATCACCGTAGCAGGAACCCATTTCGGTCCAGTGTTGTAGTTTCGAGCTAGGACGTGCTCTCCAGGGTGAAACCGTCTCTCCTTGGCTCTTTTCTCTCTCTTTTCAACTTGAGCTTGTTGTTGACAATGGACAACCTGTTCTGCCCTTGGAGGTTTGAGTAAGTCAAAACTTGTCCGCAACTGCCTCTTCATCATGAGCGAAGCGGGGGAAGTTTTGGTTGTGGCATGCGGCTCGTTCCTGTAGGACAACAGGAAGCTGTTCAGACGTTGGTGGATTGAGCCCTGACCTTGCGATGCCTTCAAGGCGTGCTTCAAAGTTTGCACAAACCTTTTTGCCTGGCCGTTAGTAGAGGGATGATAGGGCGCAGACCTGATGTGTTGGACACCATTCACATGCAGGAAGGTTGCAAACTCCTGTGATACAAATTGTGGACCGTTGTCACTTACGAGTTGTTCTGGTGAGCCATAACAGCTGAACATCTCACCAAGTTTCTCAATTGTTTTCTCTGCCGTGGTAGACCTCATCACAGCGACCTCCGGCCACTTGCTACGAGCGTCCACAACCACCATAAACATCTTCTCTTCGAAAGGACCGGCGAAGTCCACAAGTACTCGCTGCCACACTTCTGCAGGCCAATCCCAGGGGTGTCGGGTTGCCAGCTGTGGAACATTCCGGACCCTTTGACATGGGGAACATGTTTTGGCTTTCTCCTCAATATTCCCATTGAGACCTGGCCACCAGAAGTAGCTTCTTGCCATTTCCTTCATCCGAACCATCCCACTGTGGCCTGTATGAAGTTGTTGTAGTATAGGTTCCCTCAGAGGTGGCAGAATGATGACACGGCGTCCCCAAAGAAGACAACCTGCCTGGACGGAGAGCTCATTTCTTTTTGAAACGTAAGGTTTCAAACTAGGAGAATCTCCTATAGCTCTCCCTCGAATGACATCGTCCATTACCTCAGACAGGACTGGATTGTTGCGGGTGTACCTTCGCACCTGAACTGCAGTGACAGGTGCTCCCTCCACTTGTCTAAAGTAGAAGATGTCTATCTGACGAGGCTCTGGGGGAGTAACAGGCAAGGGTAGCCTCGAGAGACCGTCTGCGTTGCCGTGCAAGTCTGATTTGCAATATTTGATGTCGTATGTGTGTCCTGACAACAGTAAAGCCCACCTTTGCATCCTGCTTGCAGCGAGAGACGGAATTCCGGTGTGGGGCCCGAAGATTGAAGTCAATGGACGGTGGTCCGTCAGGAGTGTGAACCTTCTCCCAAACAGGTACTGATGAAATTTTCGAATTCCAAAAACGATTCCCAAGGCCTCGCGCTCGATCTGCGCATAGTTACTCTCGGCCTTGTTCAAGGTGCGTGATGCGAAGGCGATAGGTTTCTCTTCACCCGAAGGCATGATGTGGGATATGACTGCTCCCACACCATATGGTGATGCATCACATGCTAGCTGCACGGGTAGCTTTGGGTCGAAGTGTGTCAGGACCTCCGATTTCAGCAATGCTTTCTTTGCTTGGGCGAAAGCTTCGTTGCACAGTTCAGTCCATTTCCATATTTTGCCTTGACATAGCAACTGATGTAATGGCTTCAGCAATGTTGCTAAGTCTGGAATAAACTTCCCATAGTAGTTAAGTAGCCCCAGAAATGAACGTAACTGGCTCACATTCTGGGGTGCTGGGGCCTCCACGATCGCCTTGACCTTTGACGGCGCCTTATGCAGGCCAGTAGCATCAATCACATGCCCCAGGTACTCAACTGAAGACTGAAAGAATTCACATTTGTCTTTACGAACTCTGAGTCCGTACTCTTTCAGTCGTTGTAGTGTCGTATCCAAGTTCAGAAAATGATCCTCCTCATTTGTCCCAGTGACAAGGATGTCGTCCAGGTAGCACTGGACTCCTGGCAGTCCACTCAAAATCTGATCCATTGCCCTTTGGAATAGAGCAGGGGCCGACGTAATTCCAAACGGAAGGCGGCAGTACCTGTATAGCCCCTTGTGTGTCACAATTGTCAGCAGCTCCTTTGGTTTGTCATCGACATGCATTCGTAGATAAGCCTGGCATAAGTCTATTTTGCTGAACTTTTGCCCTCCGGCCAGGCCCGTAAAAAGATCCTCAATGAGGGGAAGAGGGTACTGTTCCACAGACAGCACCGGGTTAATAGTCACTTTAAAATCCCCGCAGATTCGAACAGATCCATCCTTTTTCAGGACAGGAAAAATGGGTGTGGCCCATTTGCTCACGCTCACAGGCTCCAGGACTCCATTCTCGACTAAGGCCTCCAAGTTAGCCTCAACTTTTGGCCTAATTGCATAGGGTACAGGTCGGTGTGATGAAATATGTCATTCATCAGACTCTGTAGTTAACTGTATATATTGTATTGCCTGCTCCGGTGTTTGTACCTTGTATTGTGTATAGGGCACCGCCCCCTTTGTGTGTCGGCTCCGCCCATACCTGGCCCTACTTAAGACAAGTCCAGGCTTGTCCTGCAGTAGAACAGCAGCACGCCAGGTGAAGCTAGGTGCAGCCACCGGCATCTTTTCTTTGCTAATAAAAGCCTTCGTTTTATTCTGCTAACTTCGAGTCTTGAAGTTATTGAGGCACGTCAGTCGGGCTTTGTGAAACTTCGGCTTGCTGTCAGGTTTAATGTCCAGTCTCACGCTGAACTTTTTCATGCTCCCAAGTTCCCCATTGAAGAGTTCTGCATGTTTGTTTAACACTGCAGTCAGACCTGACTCCCCTTTTGACATCATGCGGACTGCAGGCCAGTCCAGCGTGATTTTCTCTAGCCACGCACATCCCAGTAGCGATGGGTAATTTCCCTTTACCACATATAGTGGCAGTTTTGCAGTCTGTCCGTTCAATTTAACTGTCACCTCAATGACGCTTCTCATGGCCACAGGTTCGCCGGTATACGTCTTTAGCACAATGTTTGTTGGCTGAAGGGTAAGATGCTTTAGCATTTTGTTGTAGACAGTGTCTGAAACAAGGGACACAGCCGCACCTGTGTCCACCTCCATCCGCACTGATTGTCCCTCCACCAGTGGTGACACCCAGTAGCCATTTAAATCACCTGCAACCGTTAGTATGTGCACCTCTTCCTCCTCAGAGGTGTCGCTCCCCTCTGTTTTGCTTGTTCCATCATACTGCACTGAATGAACACTCTTTTTCCTCTCTTGTCCAAATACAGACATTTTGCTTCCATGCTTCCCAGCTCTGTCTGTTCTTTTTTTACCTCTACAGGCGCGTTCAATGTGACCCTTTTTGCCACAATTTCGGCATTCCAGCTCCGTACACCAGCAGTCATTAGCGTGATGGCTCGTTTTCCCACAACGGTAACATGTGCCGTTCCGTGCACCTTTAGGCTCAGACGACACCTTGTGAACTCTCCCTGTTGAACTCAACTGGTGAGCCTCCTTTTCCGCCATCTCCATGGAGACACTAACTTCAATGGCCTTTTCAAGAGTATGGTTGTCCTTAGTAAGAAGGCGCTTCTGTGTGGCTGCATTTTGCAGACCACACACAAGTCTGTCTCTAATGGTGTCATTCAGCACCTCCTTGAACTGGCAGTGTTCCGACAACCTTTTTAAAGCAGCAATAAACATCGTCACTGATTCCCCCTCCTCTTGATTCCGTTTATGAAATCTAAATCTCTCAGCAATAACCAGAGGTTTTGGTGAAAAATGTGCTCCAAGAATTTCCACTAGTTGCTTATATGTTTTAGTTCCTGGCTTATCTGGTTGCACGAGGCTGCGAAGTAAATTGAATGTCTTCGGCCCGATTACACTCAAAAAGGTAGGCACGACCTTTTCATTTGCCACCGCATTCGCCAATACAAAATAGTCAAAACGTTCTGTATAAGCGCTCCATTGCTCCACATTTTCATCAAAATCACCGATGTTTCCTAATATAGTAGCCATCTCACATTTTAAATTAAATTTTCTGTTTACTCACTGCACCCGTAACGTACGCAGATTCGTCCGCTCCTCGTTGCCACTTGTTGTGTCGGTACCTTTCTACCTAGACAAAATTTAGGACTCGGAACTCAGAGATTCAAACATGAAGTGCTTTATTGGAAGGAAAGGAAGTTCTGGCAAGTTCCGAACAAAGAGAGCTAAACTTAACAGAGAACACCCAACCATTTATCTCCTGTGACAGCGCCACCACAGGTGGGAGGAGAACACACAATAGAACACACAATACATAACAGTTCTCTCACCCTCTCCATAGTCCTTGGCTGGAAAATGTAGTTACAGGTCTCTCCAGGCCGAGATTCAAGGCTGCAATGAGCAGGGTGTGGATGGAGAGCAAGATCGACCCTCCCCTTTAAGCACTGGCCGGCGCCAGTGTGTCTGTGTTCCATCGCTGACTGACATCACATGAGCTTCGCCAGCGCTCTGAGGTAGCGCCTCGCTCCTCGGCCTTAGCGCCTTGAGAGAGGAGTGTAGCGCCTGATTTAGCGCTCCAATCACCTCCAGGGGCGATAGAAGCCAAGTTTGCAGTTGAAGGCGATAATTAGCGCCAGGCGCTAAACTTTGCACCCGGCCAATAATTGCGCCCCAAACGGGGCGATACCGAATTTCTCCCCCAAAGTGTTAAGTGATTGCTGTAAAGTACCGAAGTAGTTTGAACTAAAATGAGAAGAGGTGGTCTGATCTGCGTATATTGAACTCTTATTGGGATCTAATTGCGTCTGCGAGTGTTTCTTTAATTAGCTACATGTCCAAGGGTGGGATGTACTGCCAGGTCTGGGTTTGGATAACGAGGCAGGGAAAATGAAGATAGGAGAACACTTAGGAAATAGTGATCGACCTAATTGGGTTCACAATGAAAACAAAAAACTGATTCAGTGAAATGGAGGAACAACTTACATTTATACAGAAAGACTTGCATTTCTATAGCGCCTTTCACGACCACCGGACGTCTCAAAGCACTTTACAGCCAATGAAGTACTTTTTTGAAGTGGAGTCACTGTTGTAATGTGGGAAACACAGCAGCTAATTTGCACACAGCAAGCTCCCACAAACAGCAAATGTGATAATGACCAGATAATCTGCTTTTGTTATGTTGGTTGAGTGATAAACATTAGCTAGGACACTGGGTAGAACTCCCCTGCTCTTACTTCGAAATAGTGCTATGGGATCTTTTACATCCACCTGAGAGAGCAGATGGGTTCAACGTCTCATCAGAAAGACGGCACCTCTGACAATGCAGCACTCCCTCAGCACTGCACTGGAGTGTCAGCCTAGCTTTATGTGCTAAAGTCCCTGGAGTGGGACTTGAACCCACAACCTTCTGACTCAGAGGCAAGGGGGGCGACCAACTGAGCCACAGCTGACACAGCATCGTTAATATAGCTAGGCGCTTCACAGGAGCGTTATCAGACAAAATTTGACACCGAGCCTCATAAAGACTTATTAGGGCAGGTGACCAAAAGCTTGGTCAAAGAGGTAGGTTTTCAGGAGTGTCTTAAAGGAGGAGAGAGAGGCGGAGAGGTTTAGGGAGGGAATTCCGAGCTTAGGGCCTCAGCATCTGAAGGCACGGCCGTCAACGGTGGGGCAAAGGAAATCGGGGATGCGCAAGCACGGTCAATTGTTTGGACAAGATGGCAAATCAAACAGCAGACCAGCATTGAGAGATATCTAAATACAAAGGATGGATAAAGTGCAGATTAAATACATTCTGGCTAAAAATAAAGGGGATGCTTCAAAGGCTTGGGGTTCCTTGGATAGAGAAGTTAGAGCAAAAATGAGGTTTGCAAAAGCATACAATAAATATAAGGGGATAATTACAGAAAAAAACATGAGAGAAGCAAAAGGGAGGTGAGGAGGGACCAGAGGGTTAAAGAAGATTGGCAGCCAATATACAGGGAAATAGCAAGGGTTTTCATTAGCATATGCCAAGGATAATCAAAGAAGGGGTGGGACCACTTAGAGATGAAAGAGGCTCTCTTGTACTTGAGAGCAAAGGAATATTGGAGATGCTTAATAAACGTTTCCCCTCAGTCCTTAGAGGGTGAAAGTGGGACTGAAGGAGAATCGGAGGAGAATATGGAAGAACTACTGTAAATAATTTTTCAAAAGGAAAGTGTGTTAAAAAATGTCTGGTTTCCACCCTGTTCACAGCACTGAGACCATCCTGGTCAAGGTACGAAGGATATCTTCTGTGACTGAGACTGTGGTTCCTTATCTCTCCTTGATGTCGCTGCCCCATTCCGCATGGTCAATCATGCCAGCCTCCTCTACCACCTCTCCTCTATGGTCCTCCTCGCTGGCACTGCCCTTGCATGGTTCTACCCTGACCCGTCCCAACGCAGCCAACGTTTCTCCAGCAAATGTCGTCTCCTGCAACCTCCACAGACATGCCTGGCGTTCCCCAAGGATCTGTCCTTAGCCCCTCCTCTTTCTCAGCCTGTTCTAATCATTCTAATAAGCACAAATTTTCTACAATTGAACATCGAAAAGGCTGGTCATTGTCTTTGGCCACCACCAAAAACATTGCACCCTAGACTCGAAATCTCCAGTGCCGCCCTTGCCAGTCTTCCAACCTCCTTAAAATTCCAATTGTCCAAAACTCTGCCCCTCACATCTCGTCCTGCACTAATTCCTACTCACCCATTATCCCCCAGCCTTGTTGATCCAGTGGTTCAGTTACTTTTTATGTCATGGCTGCGCACTCCTAAGACTCTGCTACAGGTTGTTAATATTGCTTTTTATGAACAGAGAAATTTTACCCACTGTGAGGGGGTCTGCTCTACTGTGTCAGCCGTGGCTCGGTGGGTAGCACTCTTACCTCCGAGTCAGAAAGTTGTGGGTTCAAGTCCCACTCCAGAGACTTGAGCACAAAATCCAGGCTGACACTCCCAGTGCAGTGCTGAGGGAGCGCTGTCAATGTCAGAGGTGCCGTCTTTCGGATGAGCCATTAAACCGAGGCCCCGTCTGCCCTCTCAGGTGGACGTAAAAGATCCCATGGCACTATTTTAAAGAAAAGCTGGAGAGTTATCCCTGGTGTCCTGGCCAACATTAAGCCTCCAAACAACATCATTAAAACAGATTATCTGGTCATTATCACGTTGCTGTTTGTGGGAGCTTGCTGTGCGCAAATTGGCTGCTGCGTTTCCCACATTACAACAGTGACTGCACTTCATTGGCTGTAAAGCGCTTTGGGAGGTCCTGAGGTCATGGAAGCTGCGATAGAAATGCAAGTCTTTCTTTTCTCGATCAAACGTGGGGTGCAGTTCTAACCCATGCTGTGAGGTAACCATTTCCTTTAGAGTTAAAAGGGGTTACGACTGTACTGTGTGCTTTCCTTTGACAAATTTGCATTGAAGAGAGCAGGCTCTGGTGGTCTTTTTATCAAACAGCTATTCTCAAATGCTGCAACTAACTCATGATTGGCCATTCCTCTCCTCGTCCCCCTAATCTATCAAGTTGTTTATTTTATTTCAGAGTGGCTTAAAAATGCCCTATTCTCCAGGATGGTTAAATAATACAAACAGGCCATTGCAAAATGCTGTTAGTCAGACATTGGTTCACTGAAAAAGGTGTCAAGGGAAGGCAAGACTCAGCACGGAAAAGAACAAAGCACATTCTTCTTCGTTAACGGATGAGAACAGAGACGACTCAGGGGTGAAGGACCAGGGGGGATTGCTGCCTTCCCTTCAGACAGTAATTTAAAAGAGGTAGAGGTTAAAATGGAAGCTATTCTTCCTTGCCAAATCTCAAAATGGAGGCTGGGTCATAAGTTGCCTGTGAGACCCAGGCCAGGCTGATTGATTTGGGGGATTAGTCAGAATGTAAGAACTTGGCTTTCCACTGCAGGTCGAGTTAAACGTGGTCCAGGCACTTGGCAGATTATGGGAGCTCGGGATCGGCACACACCGATCAGAATTCTAGTTTGTCCAATCGCGGATCATTCACTGACACGGGCCTCAGGCGAGTGCCTCTAGTTCTGGCCGTAGATTTGAAACCCACGGATGAACTGAAATATGAACATTGCATTGTGAAATATTCCCATCCAAAAATCCTGTTGCTTACCAAAGAGCAGAAGAAATACATTCTACAAGGCATATTATTTCAGTTTGATTTTATGTTTTAAGTATTTTACTCTCAGAGTCTCGCTGCTTCTGTGTACTGAACGTTCAAATGAATCTACTGTATTGCTTTGATGTATTTTAAAAAAAACATTTTTGAAAGAGGCAGGAGAATGAGCTGGGCAGTCCACATGATCCCCAGTGGTCGATGCCACATGGGATCAGGGGTAGTAGATATCGGGAGCTCTCTCTCCCCTCGAAGGCTGTGGATGCTGGGCCAATAGAAGCCCGAGAACAATAGATGTCTGTCGAGTAAGGGTAATATCGAGCAAAGGGTCAATGGCGTTCAGGTCACAGATCAGGCAGGGTCTCACTGAATGGCGCAACAGGCTCGAGGGGCTGAATGGCCTCCTCCTGTTCCTATGGACTCACTATCCCATCAATAGTGCAATGTTTCAGTGCATAGGAGACTTGGCCTGCCAATGAAAACCACTTCTTTGCCTTGAACACAGAGGAAATCCACTGGGAGAAAGGCTGAACGGTACCAAAGGTATAATGAGGTGAGTAAATAAAGCGAGACTATTCAAATCCTTGGAACTGAATTTAGAATTCTGGATAGAATGGCAGAATGCCAGACTAAAGGAACTATTAATCAATCATTTCTAAAGGAACTACATTGTGTATTGAACCTTAAAATGTACCAGAAACAAATGAGAAAACCTATTTACATTTTACTGTCATATTTTGAATGGTTGCCAGGAATTCCCTTGGGGGGGAATCCTCCTGATCGACTTCTGTAACTTCGATGCAAACCCCATTTATGCCTCTATTTGGGGTTCCCCTCCGATCTGCCGGTGAAGTTACGCCAGCCGATCAGGAGGACCCACCCCCTCCCTCCCCGAGGAAGCTCGCAGAGGGGATTTTGTTCTGCTCATGAAGTTATCAGCATGCAGAACATTCAATCAGTTATCAATTAGTTGTCGTAACATTACCCTGACTCTGCGCAGGGATCACTGGCTGGCTGTTGCACACTGGAGGGCAATGCAGTTACCAGGCAGCCTGCAAGAGTCTGGAGTTTTAAAAAAAAGGAAGAGATCTTCATCACTGAGCAATTTATGAAGTCAAATTGTTTCCAGAACTCGTACCATTAATCAAAAGTACATATGTCCAGATGTCTCTCTTAGGCAGTCCCTCGGAACCGAGGATGACTTGCTTCCACACTAAAAGTGAGTTCTCAGGTGACTGATGAGTCCAATGCAGGACCTACAGTCTCTGTCACAGGTGGGGCAGACGGTGGTTGAAGGGGCGGGCGGGTGGGTAGGGTGCTTGGGTTGACGTGCGCTCCTTCCGCTGTTTGCGCTTGGCTTCCGCTTGCTCCCGGCGAAGAGACTCGAGGTGTTCGACGCCTTCCTGGATGCTTCTCCTCCACTTTGTGCGGTCTTGGGCCAGGGATTCCCAGGTGTCGGTGGGGATGTTGCACTTTTTCAAGGAGGCTTTGAGGGTGTCCTTGAAGCATTTCCTGATATCAGCAGTGCCTCGTCATCCAGGATACCCCTGTATGTCAGGTTCTCTCTCTCAGCCTTTGAATATGTTCCTTTGCCCAATAAGACTATAGAACGTTACAGCACAGAAATGGGCCATTCAGCCCATCGAGGTGTTTTTACTCCACAAGAGCCAACTGGTCCAAACCTACTCTCCCGCTCACTCCCCACACCCTTTAGTAATCTGCAAGACTTCAATCAGGTCACCTCCTAACCTCATCAGAGTGAGTGGGGGGGGGGAAAAAATAACTTTGCAACTCTCTCCATCACTGGCACCCCTCAAACCTGCTAAGATCCTAGTAAACCCCCGATACTGTACACAATACTCCAACTGCAATTAGTACTGTGTACAATTCAACATTGCTTAGCACTAGGGCTGTGAACCGTTTTTATTCAATTCATTTTATGGGATGTGGGCAAGGCCAGCATTTATTGCCCATTCCTAATTGCCCTTGAGAAGGTGGTGGTGAGCCGCCTTCTTGAACCGCTGCAGTCCGTGTGGCGAAGGTACTCCCACAGTGCTGTTAGGGAGGGAGTTCCAGGATTTTGACCCAGCGACGATGGAGGAACGGCGATGTACTTCCAAGTCAGGATGGTGTGTGACTTGGAGGGGAACTTGGAGGTGGTGGTGTTCCCATGTACCTGCTGCCCTCGTCCTTCTAAGTGGAAGAGGTCGCGGGTGACCTAATAAAGACTCACTACGCACTTGGTTGTACATAAAGAAAGGCTTTAATCGACTTGTAACAAAACATGGAGGTCTAGTTAGTAGTCACTAGCTTCCTGTTTCCAGACTGTCTCTGGCCAAGGTGGGCCCACGCCCGAGTATTTATACTCCTCAGGCGGCGCCCTCAGCTGGCCGTTCAGTAGTACTTCTTGTAGAAGTTGCGATCTATGACAGCGGGTTTGGGAGGTGCTGTCGAAGAAGCCTTGGCAAGTTGCTGCAGTGCATCTTGTAGATGCTACACATTGCAGCCGTGGTGCGCCAGTGGTGGAGAGAGTGAATGTTTAAGGTGGTGGATGGGGTGCCAATCAAGCAGACTGCTCTGTCCTCTACTATACAAGGAACTAGCAGGGTCGCAACTATTGTAAATGCAGGTTGTTGCTATTCACTTGTTCTACTGCTGTTTAAGAACTCTGTTTTACTGTTAAAGGCCAAACAATATCTAGAACACAGTTATTCTTCCGCTTTTGAAAACAAGGATGATCCTGGGAGGGCGCGGGATAGAACCAGCCACTGGAGGAATCTTAAAACATACAAAAAACACAGTTCTCTGTTCATTATACCCAGATGCACTGTGAAATTTTCCCACAAGTCAGGGTGAGTGGAAGTACTCCTGGCGACACCGGAGAGCTGAGCCACTAGAACAGTCTGCAAAACTATCCAGAGTGATACTTGTCTTGTTTTGCACACTTGGTATAAAAATAATAAATTGCAGGACAACGGAGTATTACAGTTTAACTCTTTTATTAAGCATTAGGTCTGTGGGCTTACTCATAGCAGCACCATTGGGGAAAGCATGGCATTAGGACCCCTAGCCTGGGTCTTCAAAACAATAGTAGTCCTTACAGATGCCTGCAGGCCAATGACAACTCAGCATGTGATCACGTGAATATAATAGGTATTCCTTACAGATGCCTGCGGGCCAATGATAATTCAATATGCAAATGTTACATCCCCTTTCTTTTAAAAGAAAAATGTTATGCATTACTTTTAAACCTTTCTTCTACATAATGTTCTCGGTAGCATAAACATATAAGTAAACTCAGCATTTAACTAGCACTGAAAACATCTCAATGTTTCAATAACGATGTACAGTTTTTTTTTAGGGCAGCGATCCGCCTACACCCTTTGACAGTTCACAAGTCAAGGATAACTCTAGGCTTGACCTCTCGTCCCGACCTTGTGTGGTATGAAACTGAGCATGCTCCTGAATCGGTCAACAATTCAGGTTCAGGTTTAGGTTCAGGTAAGTATGATGTGTTTTGCGTATTGCTCTGTTCATCACACTCTATTGAACTGATCCTCTCGTCGGAATGATGGTGTTGTTCCTTGGTGTTCAGGAGGTGCCTGCGATTGCGGCGGTACACCTGTCCTTCTGGGGTGCGGACGTGATACGATCGCTCAGTGTCAGCTGGCTGGATGACGACTGCTGGCTTCCAGTAGTCATGCTCCTGGATTCTGACGGATTCTCCGTTGTGCAGCGGTGGCAGTAGTCTAGCTGACCTGTCATAGTATCTCTTTTGGTGTTGCTGTCTCTGTACACGTTTTGCAGGCACTTGCTTGCAGCTGACGACCTCTGGCTGCAGCTGCTGGTTGGTGCTTGGAAGGATTGAGCGAAGTCTGCGGCTCATCAACAGCTGTGCTGGTGACTTGAAGTTGTCGACCAGAGTGTTGTGGTACTCAAGGAGACTGATGTAGGGGTCTCTTTTGTCCGCTTTAGCTTTGTCCATGAGTGTTTTTGCAATCTGGACAGTTTTTTCAGCAAGGCCATTACTTTGAAGGTAATGTGGGCTTGATGTGACATGTGTGAAATCCCATGCCTTGGCAAACGACTCGAACTCTTTTGATTTGTATTGGGGGCCATTGTCTGAGACTAAAGTCTCTACCATGCCATGCCTGGCAAAGGCTGCCTTTAGCTTGTGGATCACAGCTGCAGATGTGGTGCTGTGAAGCTTATCCAGTTCAAAAAATCTGCTGTAGTAATCAACAGTCACTATGTAGTCCTCATTGTTCCATGTGAACAGATCCGTTGCCGCGACCTACCAGGGCCTGTCTGGGATACGGTGAGGTATCATGGGCTCTTTGACATTTGATGGGCGACATTCTAGACAAATGGAACATTTTCCGACAATGTTCTCAATGTGTTTGCACATTCCGGGCCAAAACATGATGTCACGTGCTCTTTGTTTGCATTTTTCCATGCCCATATGTCCAGCATGAATTTTTGTCAACATCTCTTCTCTGAGACTGGTAGGAATGATGATTTTCTCCCCTTTGAAGACGATTCTGTTGATTTGTGACAGTTCGTCTCTGTGGTTCCAGAATTCAGATATGCTCTGAGGGCATTTCCTCCTTTCCTCAGGCCATCCTTCATGTATGAATTTGCTCAGCAGTGTGAGTTGTGCATCTTTCTCTGTTGCTGCTCTGATCTCCTTCAGTTTTGAGTCACTCACAGGTAAGCTGTTGTACACCATGTGCTCCTGCACATCCATGCCTTCACTGAGGCTGCTGTCCTGGTAGCTAAGAGACTTTCTGGAGAGCGTGTCTGCGACAGGAATGTCTTTGCCTGGATGGTGAATGATTGTGAAGTCGTACTTCTGTAGCTGAAGGATCATTCTCTGTAGCCTTGGTGGGGTTGCGGCTAGTGGTTTCCGCATGATTGACTCGAGGGGCTTGTGGTCGGATTCCACAATGACTTGTTGGCCATAGACGTACTGGTGGAAACGCTTACATCCAAACAGAATTGCATATAGCTCTTTCTCGATTTGAGCATAGTTGATTTCACTGTCTGTGAGAGATCTGGAAGCGTAGCCGAATGGGCTTTCCTTCTTGCAGTAATACTGCGCCTAGTCCGTACTTTGACACGTCCACTTGTAGTCTGAGCTCTTTGTTGGGGTCGAAGTAGGCAAGAACTGGTCCTGGTTCTCTGGTGATTAGGTCTTTCATTTTCTGAAATGCTGTGTCATGTTGTTTGTCCCACAGGAACTCATTGGATTGTTTGAGCAACTGACGCATGGGTGCGTTGATTTCGGAGAGGCTCGGGGTAAACTTGGCTAAGTAGTTAACCATGCCTAGTACTGTCTCTAGCTCTGCGCGGTTCTTCGGCGGCTCCATCTTCTTGATGGCGGAGATTTTCTCTGGATCCGGCTTAATGCCATCAGTTGAGAGGCGATGCCCGAAATAACTGATCTCGGTGGATCCGATTATGCTTTTCTCGGGGTTGAGCCGGATACCTTTCTCCCGTGATCTTTGTAGCATCGCATGGAGGTTCCTGTCATGTTCCTCTCTATTCCTGCCATAGATGAGGATGTCGTCTACGATTGCGACTACTCCGTCGAGGCCTTCATACGTTTCATCGATCTTCCGCTGGAATTCATCCTGAGCTGAGATAAGACCAAATGGTAAACGCAGAAATCTGTAGCGTCCAAATGGTGTGTTGAACGTTGTTAGCTTAGATGACTCTTCCGTGAGCTTGATAGTCCAGTATCCTGATCGTGCGTCCATTACACTGAAGTAACGTGCTCCCACTAGCTTGGGTGTGATGTCATCTAGCGTTGGTAGAGGGTAGTGAGGGCGTTTGATAGCCTTGTTCAAATCTCTGGGGTCGAGACAGACTCTGAGCTTGCCTTTATGTGGTTTCTCACTACTAACGCATCGGTTCTGTTTCCTGGACGGTGATTTCTGTATTCTCCATGCTCTGCAGCTCCTCTTTCAGGCGACTACATAGAACAAGGGGTATCCTTCTCGGTGGGCAAACCACAGGGGTTGCTGCTGGGTCAAGGTGAATAGTGCATTCACCTGGGAATAGTCCGATTCCTTTGAAAACGTCAGCAAACTCCTCCATGACTGTCTGCTTCTCAACTGGTGCTGTCAATGATAGCACTAGCTTGATGAGGTCCATGTCTAAACATGCCTTTAGACCTAGCACTGGAGGTGCTCGAGTGTCAACAATGTAAAAGTCCAACATCATGTCGCTTTCTTTTCATCACGCATGTGCCTTTTACAATGAGCTGCTCACCCCCATAGCCAGCCAGTCTGCATGAGGTGGGCTGTAGCTCACACTCATCCTTCAAGCTGTGATATTCACTCAGAGGAATTACATTAACCTGAACTCCAGTGTCTAGTTTAAACTTAAGCTCTGTGCCCTGTTTTCCTATCTCAATATCTGCAAAGGCTTGCTCAGGCTCTGAAATCAGTTTTTTCTGTGACACAGAATCAATAAACAGTTCTTCTACATTTGGCTCTCTATCTGGCATTTGGCTGTCACTCACCGTGTGTACTGCTTCTCCAAAAACAGTCCTGCAAACTTTAGCAAAGTGGTTCCATTTACCACATTGCCTTCCTTTGGCAGGGCAGTGCTCCTTTTCCCCATGCACCTTGTTTCCACAATATCCACAGTTTTTGAAGCGTTTTATGTCTGTGTCGCTCATTTGTAGAACTCTCTCTGTTCTTTCTGTTCTGAAACACGCTCTCTGGGCGGTGTTCTTTGGTGTGTGTCTATTAACTGCGTGCACTGTCTGTTCACGCGAGCTGCTCGTGGCGCCGGTTATGGTTTTCAACTGTGCTTGGGCTATCTCGTGCGATCTAGCTATGTCCATAGCTTTGTCCAGCGTTAGCCCGGACCCAACATTCAAAAGTTTCTCTCTCACTTTAGCTGAATGTATTCCAAACACGATGTGGTCTCTGACCATCTCATCTTTATCTGCACATTCACAGTCTTTTACCAGCAGTTTTAACTCAGTCACGAACTGTTCAAACGACTCACTAGCTCCTTGTACTTTCTCCTGAAACTTGTACCTAGCGAATATCGTATTTGTCTTGGGCATCACTTATGATTCAAAACGGTCAAAATAACTTTTCAGTACCTTTGCTTCATCCGTGGTGAGAGACCATGTGTTAAAAATGTCTCTCCCTTTTTCTCCGATCCACAGGAGTAGGTAGCTGCATCTTTCTTCCTCCCCTTTGCTTTTCAGCGGACCCGAGAACATCAATTCCACGTGTTGCTTGAACTTGCGCCATTCTCCAGGTAAGTTCAAAGATTCCCAATCCATTCGCGGCAAGGGAGCTCCAACAATGTCCATTTATACAATCCCTATTCTGACACCATGTCTTGTTTTGCACACTTTGTATAAAAATAATAAATTGCAGGACAACAGAGTATTACAGTTTAACTCTTTTATTAAACATTAGGTCTGTGGTCTTACTCATAGCAGCACCATTGGGGAAAGCATGGCATTAGGATCCCTAGCCTGGGTCTTGAAAACAATAGTAGTCCTTACAGATGCCTGCAGGCCAATGACAACTCAGTATGCAAATGTTACAATGCTGACAAAACGACCAACAAATGGAGCGGCACAATTTTCTATTTTAATCAATGATTCTAGTTCTCCAATTTTGTGTCTTGTGCCCTGTGCATTAATATACAGATATCTCAGTTTAGACGCCACTAGCTTGACAATTCTAAAATCCCTCCATGGCCTCACCCCTTCCTCCTTGAACACAGCAGCATTAGCACTGTCAGCTCTGGAGCCTGGCTGTCACAGTAAATGGATCAAATTACACATTGCAAAGATCTTGATTACTCCATCCAGGCAGGATCAAACTACACATTCCAGACAAACTGTTGGGTGTGTCTTGTCTTCCAAGGGGACCAATCAGAAATTTGGTGGTGCAAATAGACACGACCAGCATTCTTACCTCCCCCGTCCTGATTATTTATTTTATATTGGGCCGTATTTTCCGATCGGAGGCCTCCTGTGTGCAGAGGCCTCCGATCTGGAAGAATCTATGAACTTACCTGAGGGCTCCCGAGGTGCATATAGTTCCACTCCTGGGCCTCTCCAAACTCCAAGTGCGCAGGGCCCAGGTATCCCAGAGGCGCAGGCGGTTCGCAGCGTCCCTGGGATCACGTGGGCCATGGAGAGCCAATCAAAGAAGGGAATCTCCCCTTCATACACGTGACAGATTCACCTGTCAAATATATGAATGGAGATCGCCCCAAAAACACAGTAAAACTTTAAATAAATAAAAAAATCACCTTTTTAAAATTAGTTGAAATTACAATAAATTAAATATTTTAAACAAAAATTTAATTTTTTGAAAAAATAATTAAAGCTTTTTATGGGGCTAAAAATAAACTTATCTTTTTTCAAGTATTTTTAAATGATAAATGAGTGAAATTTTTTTTAAAACTTTTTTTTCAACTCTTATCCTGGCAAAAGCGGGCCTTATGCCTGCTTTTACCAGGCGTAAGATTTCTAAGGGTTTTCTGCGGGCGGAGGGTCTGCAGAAAGCAGAACTCTCCCCCTGCAGAGGCCCTTCTCCTGGGCAGGCGGAGGATCTGTCGAGACCATTCTTGACAGATCGAAAAATGCTGGTTTTCAGCGCATGCACTGTGCATGCCTGAAACCGGCATTTCCGATGACCCTACGGGTGGGTGCACAGCGCGTACCCACCCGCAGGGATCGGAATATACGGCCCATTACCTTGTCCTGCTTAATCTCTTCCAATATTTTGATCTCCACCTGAAGCTCACTTTCCCTTCCAATCTGCCTATGCTCCTCTCTTGCTGTTCTCCTCCACATTAATGTAATCCCATCCGCATATCTCTCGATAACTGGGACCAATATCCTCTTGGGGAGGTTATGTTCAGATGTGGAGCATCCAAGTCATCACAGCTCACTTCTGTCCTGGAACTGGTCCCACTGCCCCAAGAATCTAAACTCTTCCTGTGCCCCCCGCCCTACACACACATATGAAGAAATAAGAGCCCCTCGAGCCTGCTCCACCATTCAATAAGATCATGGCTGATCATCGACCTCAACTCCACTTTCCTGCCCGATCTCCGTATCCCTTGATTCCTCTAGAGCCCAAAAATCTATCGATCTCAGCCTTGAATATACTCAACGACTCAGCATCCACAGCCCTCTGGGGCAGAGAATTCCAAAGATTCACCACCCTCTGAGTGAAGAAATTCCTTCTCATCTCAGTCTTAAATGGCCGACCCCTTATCCTGAGACTATGCCCCCTAGTTCCAGACACTCCAGCCAGGGGAAACAACCTCGGCATCTACCCTGTCAATCCCCTTCAGAATCCCCACACAATCGGTGAAATAGTTCCCACACACTCAATCAACACAGGACACTATTTGAGTGACAGGTACGACTCATGCCACCATTTAGGAAATACAAATCAGCAAATACGGGTTAAAAGGCAATTGGAAAAGTTATTTTACAAGTGAAAGATTACAAATACGCCCACCTAATTTGTCAGAACGAATAATTAAAGGAGAAGGTAAGTCTGAGTAAGTACATACAAAATACAAAATTCTTACAGGGCTTGACAGGGTAGATGCAGGGAGGATGTTTCCCCTGGCTGGGGAGTCTAGAACCAGGGGTCACAGTCTCAGAATAAGGGGTCGGCCATTTAGGACTGAGATGAGGAGAGATTTCTTCACTCAGAGGGTGGTGGATCTTTGGAATTCTCTACCCCAGAGGGCTGTGGAGGCTCCGTCGTTGAGTATATTCAAGACAGAGATCGATAGATTTCTGGATATTAAGTGACCAAGGGATATGGGGATAGTGCAGGAAAGTGGAGATGAGGTAGAAGATCAGCCATGATCTTATTGAATGGCAGAGCAGGCTTGAGGAGCTGAATGGCCAACTTCTGCTCCTGTTTCTTATGTTCTTATGTGCAGGAGTCCTTGTCATGCGAGGCAGACCCCTTTGCTTCAAGTCAGACTATCACACTGGGGCTCTGACCATAGATTCAGCGTGCTGGCTGGAATTTTAAAAGAAATTTTTTAAATTTGTTTATGGGATCAGGGCGTCGCTGGCAATGCCAGCATTTATTGCCCATCCCTAGTTGCCCTTGAGAAGGTGGTGGTGAGCTGCCTTCTTGAACCGCTGCAGTCCGTGTGGTGAAGGTACTCCCACAGTGCTGTTAGGGAGGGAATTCCAGGATTTTGACCCAGCGACGATGAAGGATTGCCGCTATACTTCTAAGTCAGGATGGTGTGTGACTTGGAGGTGGTGGTGTTCCCATGCGCCTGCTGCCCTTGTCCTTCTAGGTGGAAGAGGTTGCGGGTTTGGGAGGTGTTGCTGAAGAAGCCTTGGCGAGTTACTGCAGTGCATCTTGTAGATGGTACACACTGTAGACACGGTACACTGGTGGTGGAGGGAGTGAATGTTTAATGTGGTGGATGGGATGCCAATCAAGCGGGCTGCTTTGTCCTGGATGGTGTTGAGCTTCTTGAGTGTTGTTGGAGCTGCACTCATCCAGGCAAGTGGAGAGTATTCCATCTCATTCCTGACTTGTGCCTTGTAGATGGTGGAAAGACTTTGGGGAGGCGGGAGGTGAGACACTCGCCACAGAATACCCAGCCTCTGGCCTGCTCTTGTTGCTACAGTATTTATGTGGCTGGTCCAGTTAAGTTTCTGGTTAATGGTGACCCCCCAGGATGTTGATGGTGGGGGATTCGGCGATGGTAATGCCGTTGAATGTCAAGGGGAGGTGGTTAGACTCTCGCTTGATGGGTGGAGGGCTGGGGGACTTGCACCCAGAATCGATGATGTTGCGGTGATTGTGGAAAAGGGAAGAGAAAACTGTCGAGCCTAGTCTAAGGTTAAGTTTGTGATCCCTCCCTCCCCAATTACAGAACTTTTCATGGAAATATTCATGCCAAAAATGTCAGAGCTGAAATTCCCCGAGCTTGGGGCAAATACGTTCGATGGCAGCCAGTGTGGTTCGACCGTGACCCCATCCCAAACCCTAGGGATACGGGCACACATTAATTTATGCTGGATCACTTCCTTTCAGGTGATACCTTGTCAACAAGGCACTCAGAAGCTCTTTCAGCTGTCCGGGGACCAACATCTTCTTCACACCCTCTTAGTAACCTTCACTGAAGCCACGCTGTAAAGTGGATTCTTGGCCAGCCTCTAGCCTTCCTTGAGACGCTGTCCCAAGCAAGTATTCCACTCACTGCTGCTCCAGCGAGGGAGGAAGGGGTGGGAGGAGGTTGGTTATTCCGGCCAAAGAGGCAGCAATTTCTTTGCAGCTTCCCCATCCTGATTATTTATTTCTATGGCATAAATGCATTTGAGGGGAAGCTAGATATGTACATGAGGGAGAAAGGAGTGGAAGGTTATGCTGATGGGGTGCGGTGAAGTAGGGTGGGACGAGGCTCGTGTGGAGCATAAACAGCAACGACCTGTTGGGCCAAATGGCCTGTTTCTGTGCTGTAATTTGTATGTAATTCTTGCCTCAGCCAATAGTTCTTTTTTGAATTCAACATTCCCAGTAATCCGAACCCCAGCAAAGCTTTAACCGATATCATCCTCCTGTCCTTAAAAAAGAACAAAATCAACAACAATTTGCACTACTACACGATGAAAGTGTCCCAGAAATGTTCCACAGGGGTGGAGATAACCGGGTGACCAAGCGGCGGTGGGAAGACAGGTCAGGGACGGTGAGCGAAGACGAGATCGAAGAAATAGGTTTGGAGGATTCTCGTGAAGGAGGTTCAGGGAGAGGGTTCAAGAGTGTGGGACCAGGATTTCTGAAGGCTGCAAGGGTGAAGGTAGAGTGGGAGAGAGTGGGTGCTGAAAGGTTAGAGACAGGAGAGCGGAGGAGCAAAGAGCTGAAGGAGGTTGCACAGGTTGGGAGGAGCGAGGCCATGGAGGGGCTTATCGATGAAGACAAAGCTTTTGAAATCGATTCATTGGGGGTTAGGGAGGCACTGAAGGTTGTCAAGAGCTGGAGTGATAGCAGAGCAGGACTTATTGGTGGACATGAAGCAGGCAGCAGGATTTTGAATGAGTTGCTATTTGTGAAGGGCTTTGGAGGCCGGTGTTCTGAATTTGGGTCTGCCACAGGTATTTATTTTGGGATCAGTGTGTCAGTCATTCCCTGAAGCAGTCTGGTTGCCTGCTTCTTTATGTTAGTTGACTCCCACTGCCCTGTATCTGCTGGTGTGATAGCGGGACCCTGTATCTGCTGGTGTGATAGCGGGACCCTGTATCTGCTGGTGTGGTAGCAGGACTCTGTATCTGCTGGTGTGGTAGTGGGACCCTGTATCTGCTGGTGTGGTAGCAGGACTCTGTATCTGCTGGTGTGGTAGCGAGACCCTGTATCTGCTGGAATGGTAGTGGGACCCTGTATCTGCTGGTGTGATAGCGGGACCCTGTATCTGGTGTAGTAGCAGGACTCTGTATCTGCTGGTTGGTAGCGAGACCCTGTATCTGCTGGTGTGGTAGCGGGACCCTGTATCTGCTGGTTGGTAGCAGGACCCTGTATCTACTGGTGTGATAGCGGGACCCTCTATCTGCTAGTTGGTAGCGGGACCCTCTATCTGCTGGTTGGTAGTGGGACCCTGTATCTGCTGGTGTGGTAGCAGGACCCTGTATCTGCTGGTGTGATAGCGGGACCCTCTATCTGCTGGTTGGTAGTGGGACCCTGTATCTGCTAGTTGGTAACGGGACCCTCTATCTGCTGGTTGGTAATGGGACCCTGTATCTGCTGGTGTGGTAGTGGGACCCTGTATCTGCTGGTGTGGTAGCGGGATCCTGTATCTGCTGGTGTTGTAGCAGGACCCTGTATCACCCACAGGCTCCAATTCTCCAACGCTTTCCTCCCGAGTCCCACATTGTACAAACTCCAACTCCTCTCCTGAATCCTATTCTGCACAAAGTCCCACTCACCTGTCACCCCTCTTCTCGGCAGGTGGGAATGTAAATTGTGAGGAGGATGCAAAGAGGCCTCAAGGGGATATAGACAAAGCAAAGTGAGTGGGCAAGAACATGGCAAATGGAATATAATGTGGAGAAGTGTGAAGTTATCCACTTTGGTAGGAAAAATAAGAAAAGCAGAGTATTTTTTAAATGGTGAGAGATTGGGAAATGTTGGTGTTCAGAGGGACCTGGGTGTCCTTGTACGTGAATCACTGAAAGTTAATATGCAGGTACAGCAAGCAATTAGGAAAGCAAATGGTATGTTGGCCTTTATTACAAGAGGATTTGAGTATAAGAGTAAAGACGTCTTACTACAATTATATAGGGCCCTGGTGAGACCACACCTGGAGTATTGTGTACAGCTTTGGTCTCCTTACCTAAGGAATTATATACTTGCCATAGAGGGAGTGCAACGAAGGTTCACCAGACTGGTTCCTGGGATGGGGGGATTGTCCTTTGAGAAGAGATTGAGTAGACTAGGCCTATTTTCTCTAGAGTTTAGAAGAATGGGCGGTGATCTCATTGAAACATATACAAAATTCTTACTGGGCTTGACAGGGTAGGTGCAGGGAGGAGGTTTCCCCTGGCTGGGGAGCCTAGAACCAGGGGTCACAGTCTCAGAATAAGGGGTCGGCCATTTAGGACTGAGATGAGGAGAGATTTCTTCACTCAGAGGGTGGTGAATCTTTGGAATTCTCTACCCCAGAGGGCTGTGGAGGCTCAGTCGTTGAGTATATTCAAGACAGAGATCAATAGATTTTTGGATATTAAGGGATATGGGGTTAGTGCGGGAAAGTGGAGATGAGGTAGAAGGTCAGCCATGATCTTATTGAATGGCAGAGCAGGCTCGAGGGGCCGAATGGCCGACTCCTGCTCCTATTTCTTATGCTCTTATGACCTTCACAGACTCCCCAATTATTTGATTTGAAAAAGCTTAGCATCTAGAAATATCTCCTGGGTCTTGCTCCACCCTACCCGCCCTTGTCCTGCAGCCATACGTTCCCCCCCCCTTGTCCGAGTCGGGATCACCGTGTGCCCCCACTTCTCTATCACTTGTCCTGCACTCTGGAATTCTCTCAAACGCTTGTCTTGTTTCAACTTTCTCCACCTTTAACAGTCTCCTCAAACCCTCACATTCAGTCACTTTCCCTCATCAGAGGTGCCCTGTACGTGCGAGCTAGTCCATCACAGTGCCAACCAGCCCCGGCACTAATGGAATCTGTGGACCAATCAGTTGTGGCTGTCCTGAGCGAACACAGAAAGGCCTAACATTACATCAAGTTAATAGAGAATTTCAAGGTGACCCTCGAACTCAAAACACGTCTCTCAGTCCCAGATCGGGGTGCTGGTATTACAGTTGTTGAGCAGAACAGGCTTTGACACAATTTTAACAAGCTAGCTGATCTCCTGTGGCATTGCTCACTGAAAATAATAAAAGCAAAATATTCTCTCTCCCTGCAACAATGTCAATCTTTTATTTACTAATTCTTTGTGTGGCACTCGATCTTTGTCTTCCACTTTAACTGTATGGCTCAAACACTTATTGTGGTGTCCATCCCTCTGGCTCTTCAGTCTGGTGTCCATCTCTCTCTCCTTAGTGTGATGTCCATCGCGCTCTCTCTCTCTCTCTTCGTGTGATGTCCATCGCTCTCTCTCTCCTTAGTGTGGTGTCCATCGCTCTCTCTCTCTCTCCTTAGTGTGATGTCCATCTCTCTCTCTCTCCTTAGTGTGATGTCCATCGCTCTCTCTCTCTCTCCTTAGTGTGATGTCCATCGCTCTCTCTCTCTCTCCTTAGTGTGATGTCCATCGCTCTCTCTCTCTCTCCTTAGTGTGATGTCCATTGCTCGCTCTCTCCTTAGTGTGATGTCCATCGCTCTCTCTCTCCTTAGTGTGATGTCCATTGCTCTCTCTCTCTCTCCTTAGTGTGATGTCCATTGCTCGCTCTCTCTCCTTAGTGTGATGTCCATTGCTCTCTCTCTCCTTAGTGTGATGTCCATCGCTCTCTCTCTCTCTCCTTAGTGTGATGTCCATTGCTCTCTCTCTCTCTCCTTAGTGTGATGTCCATTGCTCGCTCTCTCTCCTTAGTGTGATGTCCATTGCTCTCTCTCTCCTTAGTGTGATGTCCATCGCTCTCTCTCTCTCTCCTTAGTGTGATGTCCATCGCTCTCTCTCTCTCTCCTTAGTGTGATGTCCATCGCTCTCTCTCTCCTTAGTGTGATGTCCATCGCTCTCTCTCTCTCTCCTTAGTGTGATGTCCATCGCTCTCTCTCTCCTTAGTGTGATGTCCATCGCTCTCTCTCTCTCTCCTTAGTGTGATGTCCATCGCTCGCTCTCTCTCCTTAGTGTGATGTCCATCGCTCTCTCTCTCCTTAGTGTGATGTCCATCGCTCTCTCTCTCCTTAGTGTGATGTCCATCGCTCTCTCTCTCTCTCCTTAGTGTGATGTCCATCGCTCTCTCTCTCTCTCCTTAGTGTGATGTCCATTGCTCGCTCTCTCTCCTTAGTGTGATGTCCATCGCTCTCTCTCCTTAGTGTGATGTCCATCGCTCTCTCTCTCTCTCCTTAGTGTGATGTCCATCGCTCTCTCTCTCCTTAGTGTGATGTCCATCGCTCCCTCTCCTTAGTGTGATGTCCATCGCGCTCTCTCTCCTTAGTGTGATGTCCATCGCGCTCTCTCTCCTTAGTGTGATGTCCATCGCTCTCTCTCTCTCTCTCTCCTTAGTGTGATGTCCATCGCTCTCTCTCCTTAGTGTGATGTCCCTCTCTCTCTCCTTAGTGTGATGTCTATCGCTCTCTCTCTCTCTCCTTAGTGTGATGTCCATCGCTCTCTCTCTCTCCTTAGTGTGATGTCCATTGCGCTCTCTCTCTCCTTAGTGTGATGTCCATCGCTCTCTCTCCTTAGTGTGATGTCCATCGCGCTCTCTCTCCTTAGTCTGATGTCCATCGCTCTCTCTCTCTCTCTCTCCTTAGTGTGATGTCCATCGCTCTCTCTCCTTAGTGTGATGTCCCTCTCTCTCTCCTTAGTGTGGTGTCCCTCTCTCTCCTTAGTGTGATGTCCATCGCTCTCTCTCTCTCTCCTTAGTGTGATGTCCATCGCTCTCTCTCTCTCCTTAGTGTGATGTCCATTGCGCTCTCTCTCTCCTTAGTGTGATGTCCATCGCTCTCTCTCCTTAGTGATGTCCATCGCGCTCTCTCTCCTTAGTCTGATGTCCATCGCTCTCTCTCTCTCTCTCTCTCCTTAGTGTGATGTCCATCGCTCTCTCTCCTTAGTGTGATGTCCCTCTCTCTCTCCTTAGTGTGGTGTCCCTCTCTCTCCTTAGTGTGATGTCCATCGCTCTCTCTCTCTCTCCTTAGTGTGATGTCCATCGCTCTCTCTCTCTCCTTAGTGTGATGTCCATTGCGCTCTCTCTCTCTCCTCAGTGTGATGTCCATCCCTCTCTCCCCTTATTGTGCGGTTCCTCTCTCTCTTTCTTCTGCACATCTGTCTTTGTATTAGACTGTGCCTTTCCCTCTTTGCCAAGTCTCCTGTTCAATGTGCCTACTCTCTATATTGCGTATTTCCCAACATGTTCCTTCAGCAACATATTCAATTTCCAGCACTGGGCAAGGTGATGGAGACTTCTCTTCTGTTGTATTATTAAACAAAATGCTAGTGCTGGAACCAGAGTCCTTCCCTCATGATGAAAAGTAGAGCCGTTTGCAATCACCAGTCGTGTGCGTTTAAATACCAGACCCAGTAGGGAATTTCCAGCAGGTGATGCTATACGTGTGAATAAGTGGAGGGGCTAGGGGTTGGGTGCTGCGAGCTGGGTTTTTATGTTGGGAAAAGGAAGAGAAGACAAAAACGAAAAGTATAATGAAAGCAAACATGAGAGAGAGATAGACACCACCACCCCCCCTCCCCCCAAGCACCGAGAGCGCTGGAGGTAACAGGTCCAGAAATTACCAGGACCCAAGTGAGACCTCAAAGGTCCAAGCTCCAAGAAAGAGAGGCACGGCCCTTGTGGGGAAAGATCAAGTATGATTAAGTATTAGAGAGATGGTTAAGACCATCTTATTGCTGTGTGAAATTCACTGTAGTTGGTTTGCGACAGTTGCTAATAGCAGGTCAGAGCATGCAGGACAGGACATGAGGTGTCAGGGCACGCAGGACAAGACATGAGGTGTCAGGGCATGCAGGACACAAGAAATAGGAGCAGGAGTCGGCCATTCGGCCCCTCGAGCCTGCTCTGCCATTCAATGAGATCATAGCTGATCTGATCTTGGCCTCAACTCCACTTTCCTGCCCGCTCCCCATAACCCTTGATTCCTGTTTTTCAAAAATCTGTCCATCTCCGCCTTGAATATACTCAACGACTGAGCCTCCACAGCTCTCTGGGGTAGAGAATTCCAAAGACTCGCGACCCTCAGAGAAGAAATTCCTCCTCATCTCTGTTTTAAATGGGGCGACACCTTATTCTGAAACTATGCCCCCTAGTTCTAGATTCCCCCATGAGGGGAAACATCCTCTCTGCGTCTACCCCATCAGAGTCTTATGTTTCAATAAGATCACCTCATTCTTTTAAACTCCAATGAGTATAGGCCCAACCTTTCCTCATAAGACAACCCCTTCAACTCAGGAATCAACCCAGTGAACCTTCTCTGAACTGCCTCCAATGCTAGTATATCCCTTCTTAAATAAGGAGACCAAAACTGTATGTAGTACTCCAGGTGTGGTCTCCCCAATGCCCTGTACAGTTGTAGCAGGACTTCCCTACTTTTATACTCCATCCCCTTTGCAATAAAGGCCAACATTCCATTTGCCTTCCTAATTACTGGCTGTACCTGCATGCTAACTTTTTGTGTTTCATGTACAAGGGCACCCAGATCCCTCCGACTGTATGACATAAGGTCAGACCACAGCCCAGGGCGCGAGGTACATACTCACTGCGGGTGCTTGGGGACGAGGCATGGCACTCCAGCGTTGTGGTTCTACGAGCAGGGGAATTCAAACTGTGCCCACCTCAAAGTTCAAACTATCCCCTGCCCAAACTCCAAAACATGAAAGACTGGGGCTTGGCAGTGTGGTCTGGACCCAGGGGCAATTCCCAAGTGAAATGGAGAGGGGAGCCTCCACCCCAGTACCAAACTGAGTGTCTTTTCTGGAGGAGTCCCGCTACGCACCAATATGAAGTACCACAACAGTTTGGGAGAGGGCAGCAATGGAAGTTCAAACCCCCCAAGCTGCGAATGGCTCATAGCCGTGCCGCGGAACGGTCCACCTTGTCATATATCCTCCGGTGGCCATCTTAGAGCAGCAAGGGCAGAGGCTTAGGAGGTTACCCAGGAACCTAGTATGTAGCCCAGGAAACATGCACACCTTCACAACAACCAAATCACCACCAAATGTACTCTATACCCGTATCTAATAATTGCCAGTTTCCTCAGTCGGATGCGAGAGATCCCGGTGTCTTTGCCAACATTCTTCCCTCAACCAACACCATCAAGAACAGATTGGTCATTTATCTTACTTTGCTGTTGGAAAATGGCCTGCCTTGTTTGCCTACAAAATAACTTGAATAGACACCAGCATACTGGACCTTCCCCATGGTGCAGGCGCAGGCACAGTACAGAATCACCCCATGGGCTCTCAATTTGTGCAGCGTGGAAGTTGTGTACATGGATAGATCCTCGGTGCAGCTCGCCATGTTGCATTTTCACTCGCTACATCCACTAAAATAGTTGTTTTTAAATCAACTTTTATTTAAAATACATTTTATCCTCAGCTTTCTCCTTGAAGGCTGTGCTGGGGTACCTCTTAAGTCAACGCAGCACAGATCAGTTTGAAAACGGACCCTTTGTTGCCTATATAGCTTCAGCATCACATCAGGTGATGCACTGAACAACAAAAGCTTGCATTTATATCGTGCCTCTAACCTAGTCCCAAGGTGGAGCGTAATCAAACAATATCTGAACCATCAGGAAGAGCTGTCCTGCACATTCCATCCAGATATTAGACCTCTAAAAAAAAAACACATCTGTAACTTCAAAATAAGCTCGTTAGTGGGGTCTGTCGTACATCGTTACTTGATACAGATGAACAATCCTTGAGGTGTTTTCCAATGGGCTCTCCAAGCAATGACTTCTGTACCATAAAACCGAGTTACGGCCCAATTTCTGTCCACCTTTATGAAGTTGACTGTACGACGCGCCGAGCGTGGTGTGGGGACAGGTAGGAGGAGGTGGCGAGCATCTGTCAGAAGAAGCAGTTTGGCCACAAGTAAACTTTGCAGAAAGCTGGAGCGAGCTCCGCGCGCCGTCAGGATCAGATGCCCGGCCTCACAGTGAAAAGGTCAGTCAGCACAGTCCCAGCACAACCAATAACAATTCAGATTTAGTACCACTTTAACACACGATCCTTGAACTCGGCCGCAGTGTCTGTCGTCCCCCCTTTAACAACGGATGGTAGATGTTGGTGGGTGACTATTAATCCAGGTGCAAGTCCTATTTAAGTTTGGGTGGGGTCAGGAGTTGTTCCATCGAATGTTAACTGAAATAAGTCTACCCAAAGTCAAATACAGAAATACTTGCATTTCTATAGCGCCTTTCACAACCTCAGGATGTCACAAAGCGCTTTACAGCCAATGAAGTACTTTTGAAGTGTGGTCATTGTCGTAATGTAGGAAATACACTGAAATGTGTCCTAGTTACCAAACTGTAAGTCACCATCAATCATTTCAGTTGTAGTGAAATAAAATGGTTTATTGACTTAAAAAAATAATAAATAGTACATTACTTGAACTGCACTGGAAAATAACAGGAATTAACAATATACGTAATGTAATAACAATCTTCACAAAGCATAATTTTGTCAGTTGAGTTACAATAAATATTTTTAAAGCACTTGAACTTATTGTGTGGCAGGCTGCTTTAACTATTGTTGACGAGTAATGGGTTTGTATCTCAGCCACTGTGTCCTGTAACACAACTTGTCCACTGATTTGGGAACATTGCACCAATCTGAGCAAACGTGGCCATTGGTGGTCCCAATAACGTGACCGTTTTTGCTGAAATTTGGCCACAGCACAAAAGTGAGAGCATTCAAATGCTGCAGAGAGCGAGGTTACCGGTGTGCCGCAGGCCACACAGAGTAAAGGCGGTTACTGCGGAGACAATACTCAACAGGTTGGCATACCGGCCTTGAGCCCACAACCACATCGGTACTGGGTCTTCGACCCCTGCACTGATGGGGAGATGCTACTTTTACTCTGTGAGGTGTCCCGTTTCATGCTCAGCCATTCACTGCACCAGCAATTCAGTGCAAGTCAAATGGTGCAAGAGCACATTTCATTACACGTTGAACCAAGTGAAATGTTGAATATAAAATACAAAAACACAGCCATCCAGTATGATGATAGTCACAACACAAACAACCTGCGGAACTCATGAATGTGGTTTTCAGATTCCACAGTTAAAGGGCCACGGTCTTGGAGAAAAAAAAACATGTTTGGCAAAACTATTTTGTCTGTGGAAGGACATCAGCTAGAAGAACTGTAGGTGAGGTTCACCATGACGACGTGGCCCGCTAGCAATGTACTGACGTTTGGCTCGGACTGTGTGCTAAGAACAATAGTTTGTAAGATACATTCCCAAGAGGATGGCGCCCCTTTAATAAGTCACAATATTTAAAATATTTACCGTCAAACCAACTGTGGGTTATAATCAATGTTGTGAGTAAACAGTATCAGGGCAATATCAACTATTCCTGTACTGAATGAGTAATAGATCATCTCGCCAGTGTACAGGATGATGAAGAAACCCACTTAAACGCATACTCTTTAAAACAAATCTCACCAAAGGGGCGCTTTTCATTGCATCAGAGAAGGTTACGAGGAGATCCGATAGATGGGCTCTAAATTATGAGGGGCTTTGATCAGCTAAATAAGGAAAAAGAATTTCCACTGGCTGGTGAATTGCCAATTAGACGTTCACCAAAAGAATAAAGGGAGAAGTTTGGGAGAATGTTTTTAAGCCGGGAGTTGTTCGGTCATAGGATGCCCGACCAGCAACAGTGGTGGACGCAGAATCTATAATGCCTTTTACAATGGAAGTGGATAAATATTTGGAAAAGAAAAGTTTAAAAGAATATGCGGAAAGAACAAGGGAATGGGACGATGTGGATAACTTTCATAGACACGACAGGCAAAACAGGCTGCTGTGCTGTCAAATTCTGCTTCTATACCAGATCCTCTGTACAAACCATATACAGTGATAGTCTCAACTCTCAACCTTTGCAAATGCCAGGGTACTTTATACAGATGAAGATTGAAAAGTCCAGCCCTGCAGTTTGAAAGCTGTGTCTTCATAACGGCAACTGGTAAGGTGGGCTTTGGCAGAAAAGCTTTAATTTTTTTTATTACCACCTGCGCAGAGTTTGAAGTATAAAACAGGATGGTTAGGATCCAGATTACAAGTGTTGTACAAAAAATAAAATCATCCACTGCCCCCTCAACCTGGGTAGAAAGCCAGTACAGAAAAAGCTTGGTTTTGGTACAAACCCAGACTGACTTATTAACTGTTTAATCCTGGTCTCCAGTGATGCATCCCAGCATCTTCTTCAGAGCATGTCGCTGTGAGGTCTTTGCTCTGTCCTCGCCGAGTCACAGCTAGTTCCAAGTGCCAGTAAAAATCTACAACATACTACTCCATTGAGAAAATTTGCACGAGCACACCGGCAGGTGAATAGGCTCAAATGGTGTCATCTCGACTAGGCTCGGTTTAGAAACCTCAGGAAGTGCTCCTTCACACAGGGATCAATACCTGGAATCAGTAGAGTCGTGGAGTAGGCTACAGAAGCGCTCAAAAGGCAGTTGGGTGCTATGGCAATTGGTCTGTGGGTTTCTTTGGAATGATGAGCCAGATGGGCCGAGTGACCTCCCTCATCTGTACCCAACTTTGTGATTACGCAGTATTTGTCCCATGTATCTGCTATAATAAACTCACTTAGTAATCAATTAAAAGGACTAAAGGTGAGGCACCTTCTTACGATTGTCAGGTAACTCATCCGTATAGTTAACATGGATGTTACGTCTAACCTACTTCAGATACTCTGGGCACAGGTCATGTGTCAGCATCACAGATTCGCTCCGATGCCCTCCAGCTACTGCCAGTTTTGCAGTTTGGGAAATCTCTTCTAGCCGCTCTGAGCAGGCTACCCTGCTGCTGAGCCCCAAACAGCACTGGTGTCAAACGCTGTATGGACAAGGTCTCACCTTGGAGGAAATATCGAGGAGACAATGCCAACACACACACACAGACATATAAAAAAGACTTGCATTTCTATAGCGCCTTTCACAGCCTCAGGGCATCCCAAAGCGCTTTACAGCCAATGAGGTACTTTTTGAAGTGTAGTCACTACTATAATGTAGGAAACACAATTTGTGCACAGCAAGGTCCCACAAACAGCAATGTGATAAAGACCAGATAATCTATTTTGGTGACGTTGGTTGAGGGGTAAATATTGACCAGGACACAACCAGAAACACACACACACACACACATAGTTACAGACAGATACACAGTCACAGACACAGGCAGACTTACACTCACATCCAGACAGACATGCAATCACAGACACACAGAAGCAGTCAGACAGACACACACATATACAGGAAGACAGAAACACACACACAAACATACATCTATAAACTTAGAACAAAGCACAACAGGGAGACTTTTCCAAGAATATTTTGTGCATTATATGTAGATGGTCCATTCAGATGATAAATGTGGATATCAAACTAAATGTTTAATTTTGTTATGCTATCAGTTTGACAACCAGTGACTGTCGTCCTCAGTTGGGAGTGGGCGGAGGTAACAAGGTAGAGAAGCAGGGTCTCCTTGTGGTCGAGTTGGCTCCACGAGAACACCACTGGTGATGGAAGATTAGAAGCAAGTTAATCCTCTATGGGTAATTGGATGTCCAGGCCAGGAAAATGTGCAGTGCTCCAGTGCATGGCTGATAACTGCTGAGCCAACCTGCCTTATCGATCGAATCTGGAGGGGTCGGCCCATCACTGAGAGTTGGGATTATTTCTATTTGGTACTGAAGAACGCTGCACGCCAATGCCCTATGGGTCCGACCTGAACAAGCAGTAGGAAGCTGCGTGGTGCTGCCTGGTTAAATGCCAGTTAAAATGATGCAGTTTACTAGTCTCTAAGCCTTTATCTAAATGGGATGCATCCTTTTGGGGGGGGGGGGGGGGGGGGGGGAAGAAGTTTTGACGAGGAGACAACTGTATACTCCATATGGGCCAATGGAGCCTCTATGGATTTCGCAGTCGTTCAGTCGGAAACATGAGGGTGATGGGTTTGAGGTTTGAGTGTTGGGCAGTCACTGGCTGATCAAACAAAAATGACCAGTTGTGTCCACACTGGAGCTCTTTAGTCTAACACACAATACCTTGGTGACCAGGGCAGAAGATTGAACAAAGGTACTGATACCAATCAGTTTAGTTTACTTGTCAGCTCTTCTAATTCAAAGTGATGTTTCTCCACTTATGTTTTCACCTTTACACCATCTTCAACACAGAAACTGGAACCACTAACAGCTCACAAGTGTGAAGTGCATCACTCAGCAGTGCTTTGGAAAGCAAATCTGAAGAATCCTTCACACTTGTACAGCTCCTATTGTAGACAACTCCCAAAGCTTTCTTTGTACATTGCATTGAGGGATGTGATAAATCCTTCATGGCTTGTCGAGGCATTTCCTTCTGGGTTAAGAGCTGGGTCACTCTGAACTGGTGGCTGGATACGGTTCAAACATCCGAACAAAATTTGGCCTAATTCCATTAACAGGAAGTCGGAGATGTTAACGAGCAATTCGCCAAATAATAAAAAGCATTACAACACAATCCCATCATCCAGAGCTGGTTAAAGAGAATTGGAATAAAGCAACCGACAGTTTAGACCACGAGGGAATAGAATGGGAAGGAGCTTTACTCCCCAGCTCGGTAACCACTTGTTCTATTCTCTTAAGCAGTCAGGTAACATTTTTCCACAAGCACACATCACTCGAGGTCTCAACTCATTGTTGTACAAATCGGGGGGTTGATGCAGGAGGGGGGAATGATGCGACTGGCCCATTGGGAGCAACTAATCAAGTAGTGGGGGATTCAGTGCCCTCTATATCTACCAATCTACGCTGACCAGTATTTGTTGACGAGGCCAAATTGGGGTGCTTGGCTACTATGAACTAAAACATTGTTTCCCCCTTCTTTCTTGTCCCTTACTCCTGTAAAACCGGTACAATTAGACTTTCCACAAGGAAAGTTTTGATGGTCTCACAAGTTGCTCTCAACTTTTAGATGGCGGACGTGTATTCAATTCCAGAATTGCTTCCTTTTTGGGAGCTAAGTTTAGCAAAGTTTTTCTTTTTAAAAGCAGGTACTGTATAGTAAGGGCAGTGCCCAGTGGGGGTGCTGCTGTGCACAGAGTAACAATAATTCAGCTGCGTATTTCACTCTCTTCACTCGAGTGCCGAGCAGCCGTGACCAAATTAGCAAAGTTCAATCTTGGTGAAAAATGTCTCGACTCAAAGAGAGAAACATTTGGAACAGTTTCCTAGCTAAGGTGGCAGAATTGAATACGGTGGGGCAGGAATGCCCAAGCTTTCAGTCTTTGTGGGTCACATAGGTGTGTTTCATGGTGTTTAGGGGGGGGGGGGGGGGCGCCCCCATATCAAGTTTTAATTTCTGTTCCCATCCATTTGTATATATGCGCACTGCTAAGGATTTATTCAGCAACGAGGCAACATAAAACAGCCAGTTCCAAATGCCAGGCCAACAAAATTCAAACAAATCAGCGAATAAGAAATACAAGGACAAATAGGCAATGCCCAAACAAGTCATCCAGACACGGGTGGTATTAAGGCAGTTCAGATACCCCCGGGTTAGGGGAGTTCAAGATGTAGATGGACACTAAATTGGGTGATTTTGAGATACTTGAGTCTTATTTAAAATGGAGAAAAGCTGGGAACAATGGAGGTCCGAAGAGATTTAGGGGTCCATGTACAAAGATCACTAAAATGTAGTGGTCAGGTACAAAAAAAAAATCAAAAAGACTAATGGAATGTTAATCCCTTATATCTAGAGGGCTAGAATATAAAGGGGAGGAGGTTTTGCTGCAGCTGTACAAAGCCCTGGTTAGACCACATCTGGAGCACTGTGTACAGTTCTGGGCCCCGCACCTTAGAAAGGATAGATTGGCCTTGGAAGGAGTGCAGCGCAGATTCACCAGAACGTTACCAGGACTCCAAGGGTTAGATTATGAAGTGAGATCACATAAACTAGGCTTGTATTCCCTGGAATATAGAAGGAATGGGGTGATTTGATTGAGGTTTTTAGGATTTTGAAAGGAATTGATAGGATAGATAGAGGGAAACTTTTTCCACTGGTGAGGGAGTCTAGGACAAGGGGACATAACCTAAAAATCAGAGCCAGGCCTTTCAGGAGAGAAGTTAGGAAACACTTCTTCACACAAAGGGTGGTAGAAGTGTGGAACTCTCGCCCACAAAAAGCAGTAGATGCTGGCTCAATTAATAATTTTAAATCTGAGTGTGATAGATTTTTGCAAGACAAGGGTATTAAGGGATATGGGGCCAAGGCGGGCGGATGGAGTTAGGATACAGATCGGCCATGATCTCATTAAATGGTGGAACAGGCTCACGGGGCTGAATGGCCGACTGTTCCTACGTTGAGGATGTGCTTGACGGGCAAAATAGTGTCCTCTCATCTTTTTGCATCTTCTGAGGTGCTTAAAGTTCAAACTATTCACACATTATTGGGTAGTTTAATGCAAAAATCTAAAATATTATGCAGCAGGAATTGCAGAGGACAAGTTTACAACTTTTTTCTCAACTCCAATGTTTTTAAAATCCAATTACTGAAAATCCATCAAGTGAAAGTTAAATCAGAACTCAAGTCTCCAAAGCTTCACTTGCAAGACTAAAGCACAATTTATATCTCGGAATATTCCCGCGTGGAAGGACTCCAGAAGCCTAGTTTAGGTGGAGTGTTGGAGAGTACTGCCGCAACTCTGCACCTACGCTGTAAGTGATGAACTCTCCATCAAAGGTGTCTATGTAAGGGATAATGCAAGTCTCCGGTGGGGACTCTTGTGTGACACACACACAGCCCGGTTCAGATCACATGGTCCAGAATCTCCATGACATTCTCATATTAGGGCACGGCACGACACAGAATATAGCTAAACCACTCCTCTTAACTACCTTGGTTTATATTCCACCAGTGAAATGAAGGCATGCGACTCTGAAAGGCATGCTGGCTAACCTGCTTCTCTGCGGTCACGCTGACCCCTAGTTACTGCATGTGGATCCCACCAGACACAGTTCATGGATGGATCACACCAATTCAAAAGTGAAGGGGAGGGCTGCAAGGCTCTTTTGCTGAGCGCCCCCACCACATCTGAAAACCAAACTTCTCAGTCAGAGTTGGCCCCATCGCTGCCATCCTTCCCAATAAAAACGAACAGTGAAAATTTGATAACAATTATAAAGACCACAAGAAAATGCACGGAGAGGTTTAAAGTAACACACGGTAAAATGCAGGCGACAAACTTCAAAAAGGATATAGGGAGATTTGGTCACTGATACGATACTTTTAACTCATTAAAAGGTACCGTGTGGTAAATGAACGCACTTGTTATTTCTCCGTAACTTTTGCACAGCGACAGCATTGGGCACTTCTACCTTGGAATGCATCCTGGATTCCCCTCACAGTGCAATCACTTCAAAACATCAGGAGAGTGCCACTCGCTGTCAGTTAATGATTATCTACATGTAAAGTCGCATCAACCTGAAGGGTTACAAGTTCTCGTTTCACAAGAATATCCATCTCACCAGGACTATTCCCACCCTTTCCCCGGGGAAAAAACACAAAACCATGGGTGCGGAGAGCAGTGATAATGTTCAGGGAAATGCCATCCACAGTAATGGACCTCGTGAAAGAAAATTGGACCGGGGCAGAAAACAACGGCCCAAGACACAGAATATACACATTTACACTTATTCAAATGACTTGTTCTGCTCAGTGACACCACTGATGACATTAAGTCACGGCGTAACAATTCTACAATGTCAGAGGAATTTCTAGCAAGCAATAGAGTCCTGATGGCACAGGCAGTTTGAGATAAACCAGATCAGACGGCCAACTCAGCTCGGGTGTGTACGGAGAACCTGTGTTAAGGGTTAACCAAGGCAGTGACGAACAAGAGGGGCTTTGCCCAGCTGTTAAACATCCTGAGGGAAGCCTTTGGGAGAGAGGGAGCTTCAGCTTTTCAAAAACAGAACGGTAGGTTGGGTTGTCATTATGGTCTCATCATTCCTTAATCAAACCAAACCCAACAAAGAGAGAAAGAGAGAGAGAGAGAAAAAAAGGAAGAAAAACAAAAGTTCCCCTGAGAGAAAGGTTTAGCTTCGAATAATACTCTGGCTGCGTGTACTGCGCAGCTCTGACTAGGAATAAAAGACAAGAAGGCACAAAGAGTAAAGAGTAAACTCATCTCACAGGCACGGACATCAGTGACAAATACACAGCTCAGCTGACGGGACGTCTCGCTCTCCAGCTCGTCTTGTGAATGACGCTGATGCGGGAACGGTCCCCCAGGGTAGAGAGTCCGTGTGGCGTTCCCGGCGGTACTCTTGGCCCGAGGTAACAGAAGTACAAGACGGTGCTTGCTGCCATCCCTCAGATGATGCTTGAGGTAAAAATAATTTTTTTTTTTTTTTGCGTTTTTTTTTAAATGTCATAAACAAAGTTTCTTTTTTCAGGAAAAAAAAGTCTGGTCCACAGACGACAGATTACAGAATTCAATTTGGAGCAGCATGGTGCCTAAAGATTGTGGTTTCAGTCTCTGTAAAAATTATCACCTTCATTTCTCATTGGCCATTCATGTCTCCTGTACCGTAGATTTTATTTCTAATGCTACATTATTGGAATAAATGAATTGTAACATATTTTCTTCAGGAAAAGTCTATATGCTCCATGAAGATGGATACTGGTACGATGGCATTAAACCATGGTAAAATAAGTCCTATCCAAGTAGTTAAGGCTAGTACTAAATCTATGATCTTGTACAATCACAAAAGGTGGACGTCTACAGATGAACTAGGAGTATATTAGTAGAACTCATCTGCATGTGCGCAGAAGTGGTATATGAGAGGGGCGGGGAGGAGGGGGGGGCAGTCGACTCTCTCGTTAATGATTGGCTGACAGCAGGTTCTGCCTCTGAGCATGCTCGATGATCGCCGTGTAACAGAAGTAGTACTGGTCGGGAGTCTGGATGCTGAAGGCTCGTTGTGTTCGCATCCTTCGGACGGTTTGGTATACATTGAGAGTACACACCTCTTCCAGCTGAGAAAGGCATATATCCAGAGTGCACAGGGTGCCTGGAGAGGAAGAGTAAGGAGTGTAAGTACAGGGACTTAACAGAACACATCCAACAAGACTCAGTTAGCCATTGCCACGGACTTTAGCAAGAGTTTACAGTTATACACAATTACTATCAAAGAAAAGTTACAAGAACAATCGACTGCACAGCAAGCTGCAGCAGTATGTGTGTGATATTTATCATGACCCTGAATCCACAGATCTATTGGGGTAAAATAAATGATGCCTCTGCATTTTCTATCTCTGCAATGTCAGATTATCTATCTTCTAAGTACTATACCCAGATTCTCCTGATTACTGTACCCAGTATATGCAGAAATAACGGAGAGGGCTGATGAGGGTAGTGCGGTTGATGTTGTGCATATGGACTTTCAAAAGGCGTTTGACAAAGTACCACATAATAGACTTGTAGCAAAATTAAAGCCCATGGGATTAAAGGGACAGTGGCAGCGTGGTACAAAATTGGTTAAGGGACAGAAAGCAGAGGGTAGTGGTGAACGGTTGTTTTTCAGACTGGAGGGAATTACAGTGGTGCTCCACAGGGTTCGGTATTGGGACCACTGCTCTTTTTGACGTATATTAATGACCCAGACTTGTGTATACAGGGCATCATTTCAAAGTTTGGAGATGACAAGAAACTCGTAAATACAGTAAACAATGAGGCGGATAATAACAGACTTCAGGAGGACATAGACTAGTGAAATGGGCAGACGCATAGCAGATGAAATTTAACGCAGAGAAGTGTGAAGTGACTAATTTTGGTAGGAAGAGTGAGGAGCGGCAATATCAACTAAATGGTACAATTTTAAAGTGGGTGCAGGAACAGAGAGAGCTGTAGGTGTATGTACACAAGTCTTTGAAGATGGCAGGACAAGTTGAGAAGGCTGTTAAAAAAGTGTATGGGATTCTTGGCTTTATTAATCGAGGCAGAGTGCAAAAAGCAAGGACGTTATGTTAAACCTTTATAGAACACTGGTTAGGCTTCAGCTGGAGTACTGTGTGCAAGTCTGGCCCCCACACTTAAGAATCATGTCAAGGCCTTGGAGAGGGTACAGACGAGATTTACTAGAATGGTTCCAGGGATGAGGGATCACAGTTACGTAGATAGACTGGAGAAGCTGGGGTTGTTCTCCTCCGAGCAGAGAAGGCTAAGAGGAGATTTGATAGAGGTGTTCAAAATCATGAAGGGTTTAGATAGAGTAAATAAAGAGAAACCGTTTCCAATGGCTGAAGGGGCGATAACCAGAGGGCCCAGGTTTAAGGTGATTGACAAAAGAACATTTTTAAGCAACGAGTGTTTAGGATTTGGAATGCGCTGCCTGATAGGGCGGCGGATACAGATTCAATAGTAGCCTTCAAAAGAGAATTGGATAAACACTTGAAGGAGAGGAAATTGCAGGGATATGGGGAAAGAATAGGGGAGTGGGACTAACTGGATTACTCTTCGAAGGAGCCGGCACGAACTTGATGGGCCAAATGGCCTCCTTCTGTGCTGTGCTATTCTATGATCTGTGTATTTTCCTGTGCTCCCTGTATCCAGCTCTATGTATTCTCCTTTAGTTACTCTACCCAGTACACCCAGCTCTTTGTATGGTCCTTGGATTACTACATCCAGGATATGTAAACGTGTGTTTTCTACTTTGATTACTGAATCCAAATGTCAACGCACTTTCCCTCTCTTGCACTTCCCATGCACAGATACCCGAGAAGTTTCGCTCGGATTTGGAGTCAGGCGTGTGCCCGTTGTCAGTGATGACTCGGTAGGTAAGGGCAGTACTGGATTTGATTCACGGGTTGCTGAGGGGATGCAAATAACCCAGAGTTCGTTTGTCTGGAGGTGCGGACTCTGTCCTGGGGCTTTGACTTCATGGGCACCTGTATGTTGCCCAAATGGCCATTCTTCACTCCTCATGAGCCGAGACAGTGGGTGCCGGTGGGCTATTTGACTGGAGTGAGCAGGCCACCCGAGCCTGATCCTACACTCACCCGCCATCCACACACACACGCACTTTCCAGCAGGGGTCACTGAATAGCGAACAAAAGCAGGGACCCTGGCTGATTTCTTCCCCCCCCACCGCACTCCTTCAGCCTGGAGTATGGAGCCCAACCACCCCCTGGGGTGGGATCAGATAATTCAGCACGGAGCTGGAAAGGAGTCTTGTGGTCTGAATAGTTTACTGCTTCATTGGGTGGTGCCTTTAAACACTAGGACAGGGTTCCTTCTAATGACTCCTCTCCATCACCAAGACTGCCAACTTCTACCTCTGTAATATCGCTCGTCTCCGCCCCTACCTCAGCCCATCTGCCGCTGAAACCCTCAGCGTCCGTGCTTTTGTTACCTCCAGACTCAACTATTCCAATGCTCTCATGGCCAGCCTCCCACCTTGCACCCTCTGTAACCTTGAGCTCATCCAAAGCCCTGCCGCCTGTATCCGGACTCGAACCAAGCCCTGTTCACCAATGTTCCCTGTAATTTTATTTTTAAACGGGCTGCGCTGTCCATTCAAATTTCCGCGCAGGCATGGTCTTTCCCATTCAAAAGCCAGTGGCCGACCTGCGCAGGACCTCCAGAACGCTGCACAGCTTAACGGGAACATTTCCGTTCACCCATTACCCCTGTGCTTGCTGACCAACACTGTCTGCATGCCCGATACGAGACTCCCAAAACAAGCGCTCTACTCGGAGCTCCGACACGGCAAGAGAGCCCCAGGTGGGAAGAGGAAACGCTTCAAGGACACCCTCAAAGCCTCCTTGAAAAAGTGTAACATCCCCACCGACACCTGGGAATCCCTGGCCCAAGACCGCACAAAGTGGAGGAGAAGCATCCGGGAAGGTGCTGAACACCTCGAGTCTCTTCGCCGGGAGCAAGCGGAAGCCAAGTGCAAACAGCGGAAGGAGCGCACGTCAACCCAAGCACCCCACCCACCCGCCCCTTCAACCACCGTCTGCCCCACCTGTGACAGAGACTGTAGGTCCTGCACTGGACTCATCAGTCACCTGAGAACTCATTTTTAATGTGGAAGCAAGTCATCCTCGGTTCCGAGGGACTGCCTAAGACGACGACATTGGGTCCCGGTTCAACAACACCTTGATTTAAAAATTCTCATCCTTGTGTTCAAATCCTTCCATGGCCTCGCCCTTTCTACCTCCGTAAGCTCCTCTAGCCCTACCACTCTACAAGAACTCTGCGTTCTTCCAATTCTGGCCTCTTGACCAACCCCACCATTGGCGGCCGCACCTTCAGCTGCCTGGGCCCTAAGCTCCAAAATTCCCTTCCTAAACCTCTCCACCCTTCTCTCCTCCTTTACGACGCTCCTTAAAGCCTACCTAGATGACCAAGCTTTTGATCACCTGCCCGAATATATCCTTATGTGGCTCGGTGTCAAATTTTGTCTGGTAATGCTCCCGTGAAGCGTCATGGGATGTTTCGCTACGTTAAAGGCGCCGTATAAATGCAAGTTGTTGTTGTCCAGCGACCCTTGTTGGTGCACTCCTGTGGATAAGATGTGGGTTGGACATGATCTTCCTCCATGAACGAATAGCACTCGGTGCATGTGCCCACTTGAAGAATGCTGGTTGGGGGGGAGACACGGGCTGTCTTTACCCGTGGAACTGTATCCCAGCACGGGTCAGAATTTTCAGGGAAAAAGGGAGAAAAAGAACATGGAAAGAAAAAGATCAAAAGGAGGAGCAAACAATGAAAAAAAAAAAGCAGGAATATCCAGAGATATAACACCAGGAGAAATGGATAGGGTTGGGTAACACAGTGAGCTCACTATCTTTTTGCCTCTGGTACCAAGGCTGAATTCTAGACCAGACTGATTGAATTAAAGGCCTTTTCTCTGCCCTTGTGGGAACGTGCCCTCCTATGGGATAGGTCTAGGTTGGCAATGATGCCCTTCCATGGCTCAGTGCCACCCATGGTCTTGGTTTACTTGCGAAGAATGGTCACTTGTCTGGTACGACGGAGATCCTCATCTAACGTCTGTGCAACCTAAACTCAGTTCCAAGTGGGTACACGTTTCCAGGACAAAAACATCCCACAGCTCAGTGCCGCTACTCAAAGAAGCCACAATAACTGCCCCCCCGATGGGTAACTGAACCAGACAAACCAAAGTGTGTGGAGAGTAAGGAGAGCTGGATTAGAGCAGGTGGCACAGGCACAGACTGGATGGGCTGAATGGCCTGTAAGTTGCTACGGTTTGATGAAGCCAAGAAGCTCTTAGGACCAATGACTTGCCTGTAGAGTTAGCCGATCTTAGCTGGCGTAGCAATGAGACATGGCACGGTGCTCCTGAGCTAGGGAACTGGGTATTGAAAATAAAAAAGTTGTTGGGCTTGGTTGCTGACAGAAGAAAACTACTAGGCACTTGGTCTAAGCGTTAAACAAAGCTTTAATCAACTGTTTTACAACATGGAGGTCTAGTTGTGTCTTTCACTAGTTCCTGTTAAGAATGTCCTGCGCAAGCTGGGCCCGTGCCCGAGTATTTATACTATCCCTGGACAGCGCCACACGTAGGCCGCTCAGTATTATTTCATAAGTCTTTCTTTCACAAATGACTGATTCATGTCAGTTGCTATCCATGGTCAGCTGATAAAAGTGCGCGCGAAGGTGGGGAAAGGGCATCGTCAGACTTGGTTGTGATGTCTGCCCTCAGTCTAACTGCCCGCCAACATTCACTGACCAGGTTTGCAGGAATGATGGCCAATTTGGCAAAGTGCTGGTCCCAGTGTCAGTGTAACCTGCCACCAGTTGGTCTCTGCAAGAATACAGAAGGTCAGTAAGTGGAAAGGTTAATACCAGTTTAGCTGGGGGTGGGTGGGGTGAGATAGTTGCTGTTCGGAGATTGGGGTGAGGGCTCACTGTAGGGAAGGAAGAGGGGTGTTAGTCGGTGACCTGAGGCTGGCTGCCGCCTGCACCAAGTGCCTGAAGCCGATCAGCAGCAAAAAGTGGAGTAAAAAAACAAAATCATTACTTAAAAAATAAACTGGAGGCAAACAAGCTGGGTGGGAATGCAAGTTGTGAGGAGGATGCAAGGAGGCTTCAAGGAGATATAGACAGGCTAAGTGAATGGGCAAGAACATGGCAAATGGAATATAATGTGGAGAAATGTGAAGTTATCCACTTTGGTAGGAAAAATAGAAAAGTAGAGTATTTTTTAAATGGTGAGAGATCGGGAAATGTTGGTGTTCAGGGGGACCTGGGTGTCCTTGTACACGAATCACTGAAAGTTAACATGCAGCTACAGCAAGCAATTAGGAAAGTAAATGGTATGTTGGCCTTTATTACAAGAGGATTTGAGTATAAGAGTAAAGACATCTTACTGCAATTATATAGGGCCCTGGTGAGACCACACCTGGAGTATTGTGTACAGTTTTGGTCTCCTTACCTAAGGAAGGATATACTTGCCATAGAGGGAGTGCAACGAAGGTTCACTAGATTGGTTCCTGGGATGGGGGGATTGTCCTATGAGGAGAGATTGAGTAGACTAGGCCTATATTCTGTAGAGTTTAGAAGAATGAGAGGTGATCTCATTGAAACATACACAATTCTTACAGGGCTTGACAGGGTAGATGCAGGGAGGATGTTTCCCCTGGCTGGGGAGTCTAGAACCAGGGGTCACAGTCTCAGAATAAGGGGTCGGCCATTTAGGACTGAGATGAGGAGAGATTTCTTCACTCAGAGGGTGGTGAATCTTTGGAATTCTCTACCCCAGAGGGCTGTGGAGGCTCAGTCGTTGAGTATATTCAAGACAGAGAGCGATAGATTTTTGAATATTAAGGGAATCAAGGGATATGGGGATAGTGCAGGAAAGTGGGGATGAGGTCGATGATCAGCCATGATCTTACTGAATGGTGGAGCAGGCTCAAAGTGCCAAATGGCCTATTTCTGCTCCTATTTCTTATGTTCTTAAGATGGTTTACTGAAAATAAGATAAAAGGGAAATTCTGTATATACAGGTAAATAAGGAAAACAATAGAAGGATGAGACACTAAAATAAATGTTCCCCGTGTAGCGAGTTCCCAATCACAGTTTGAGAGAAATGCAAATAGAGCTTCTAATACAAAGAAAATCCAGGGGGAGAAATGAGACGACAGTCTTTTTATGCAGCGAGTTGATATATCTGGAATGCGCTGCCTGAAAGGGTGGTGGAAGCAGATTCAACAGTAACTTTCAAAGGGGAATTGGATAAATACTTGAAAAGGAGAAACGTGCAGGGCTATAGGGAAAGAGCAGGGGGGAGTGGGACTAATTGGAGAGCTCTTTCAAAGAGCCGGCACAGGCATGATGGGCCGAATGGCCTCCTTCTGTGCCGTATGATGCTAAAACACATAAAGGCCTTAACCTGGATTATTCCGCTGCATTCCCTAGCACCCAGTTAGACAGCACAATGGTAGAGGTTACCTATCTGTCCTGGACCAGCAAATGGGTGGGGGAGTAGGGAGGACATTATTATTAAAACAAGTCTTAAAGATTTTTTTTTTTTTTTTTTAATAATAAGTAAAGGGACAAACAATTAGGAACACTACCTTCAAAAAGATAGCAAGCCAGCAGGATAAATGGCTGCTTACAAAGCTAGCTTGTTAAAAGATAAATTACAATCTAGTAATTATTGTTGGGGATTTGTGCCTGTTCTATTAAAAGTGCAGACTCCATGGTTCTGTGTACAAGAAATTCCTTTTTCTGACAGCAGGGCTCTTTATGAAAGTTATATACTTGACTGGGTTAATCAGAAATACAGCAGAGTAAAACCAGAGAAAGGGAACCCTTAAATAAGCCCAATTGCCATCACAGTACATCTTTCAGAGCCACATCCTATAGTAATACTGGATAGCACGGTGGCATAGTGGTTAGCACTGTTGCCTCACAGCGCCAGGGACCCGGGTTCAAATCTGGCCTCGGGCGACTGTCTGTGTGGAGTTTGCACATTCTCCCTGTGTCTGCGTGGGTTTCCTCCGGGTGCTCCGGTTTCCCCCCACAGTCCAAAGATGTGCAGGTTAGGTTGATTTGGCTATGATAAATTGACCCTTAGTGTTAGGGGATTAAATACATGGGGTTGCGGGGATAGGGTGGGATATGTGTCGGTGCAGGCTCGATGGGCCAAAATGGCCTCTATCTGCACTGTAGATTCTGTGATTGTGTGTGATATATAGCAGTCATATCCTAAAGTGACACAATGTACATAACAGTCACATCCGATAGTAACACTGAATGTATGCAGCAGTCACATCCTATCGTAACACTGAATGTATACAGCAGTCATATCCTATAGTAACTGAATGTATACAGCTGTCACATCCTATAGTAACACTGAATGTATACAGCGGTCATATCCTATAGTAACACTGAATGTATACAGCTGTCACATCCTATAGTAACACTGAATGTATACAGCGGTCACATCCTATAGTAACACTGAATGTATACAGCTGTCACATCCTATAGTAACACTGAATGTATACAGCTGTCACATCCTATAGTAACACTGAATGTATACAGCGGTCATATCCTATAGTAACTGAATGTATACAGCTGTCACATCCTATAGTAACACTGAATGTATACAGCGGTCACATCCTATAGTAACACTGAATGTATACAGCTGTCACATCCTATAGTAACACTGAATGTATACAGCGGTCATATCCTATAGTAACACTGAATGTATACAGCTGTCACATCCTATAGTAACACTGAATGTATACAGCGGTCATATCCTATAGTAACACTGAATGTATACAGCTGTCACATCCTATAGTAACACTGAATGTATACAGCGGTCATATCCTATAGTAACTGAATGTATACAGCTGTCACATCCTATAGTAACTGAATGTATACAGCTGTCACATCCTATAGTAACACTGAATGTATACAGCGGTCATATCCTATAGTAACTGAATGTATACAGCTGTCACATCCTATAGTAACACTGAATGTATACAGCTGTCACATCCTATAGTAACACTGAATGTATACAGCTGTCACATCCTATAGTAACACTGAATGTATACAGCTGTCACATCCTATAGTAACACTGAATGTATACAGCTGTCACATCCTATAGTAACACTGAATGTATACAGCTGTCACATCCTATAGTAACACTGAATGTATACAGCTGTCACATCCTATAGTAACACTGAATGTATACAGCTGTCACATCCTATAGTAACACTGAATGTATACAGCTGTCACATCCTATAGTAACACTGAATGTATACAGCTGTCATATCCTATAGTAACACTGAATGTATACAGCTGTCACATCCTATAGTAACACTGAATGTGTACAGCGGTCATATCCTATAGTAACACTGAATGTATACAGCTGTCACATCCTATAGTAACACTGGATGTATACAGCTGTCACATCCTATAGTAACACAATGTATACAGCTGTCACATCCTATAGTAACACTGAATGTATACAGCGGTCACATCCTATAGTAACACTGAATGTATACAGCTGTCACATCCTATAGTAACACTGAATGTATACAGCTGTCACATCCTATAGTAACACTGAATGTATACAGCGGTCACATCCTATAGTAACACTGAATGTATACAGCTGTCACATCCTATAGTAACACAATGTATACAGCTGTCACATCCTATAGTAACACAATGTATACAGCGGTCATATCCTATAGTAACACTGAATGTATACAGCTGTCACATCCTATAGTAACACAATGTATACAGCTGTCACATCCTATAGTAACACTGAATGTATACAGCGGTCACATCCTATAGTAACACTGAATGTATACAGCTGTCACATCCTATAGTAACACTGAATGTATACAGCTGTCACATCCTATAGTAACACTGAATGTATACAGCTGTCACATCCTATAGTAACACTGAATGTATACAGCTGTCACATCCTATAGTAACACTGAATGTATACAGCGGTCACATCCTATAGTAACACTGAATGTATACAGCTGTCACATCCTATAGTAACACAATGTATACAGCTGTCACATCCTATAGTAACACAATGTATACAGCGGTCATATCCTATAGTAACACTGAATGTATACAGCTGTCACATCCTATAGTAACACAATGTATACAGCTGTCACATCCTATAGTAACACTGAATGTATACAGCGGTCACATCCTATAGTAACACTGAATGTATACAGCTGTCACATCCTATAGTAACACTGAATGTATACAGCTGTCACATCCTATAGTAACACTGAATGTATACAGCTGTCACATCCTATAGTAACACTGAATGTATACAGCTGTCACATCCTATAGTAACACTGAATGTATACAGCGGTCACATCCTATAGTAACACTGAATGTATACAGCTGTCACATCCTATAGTAACACAATGTATACAGCTGTCACATCCTATAGTAACACTGAATGTATACAGCTGTCATATCCTATAGTAACACTGAATGTATACAGCGGTCACATCCTATAGTAACACTGAATGTATACAGCTGTCACATCCTATAGTAACACTGAATGTATACAGCTGTCACATCCTATAGTAACACTGAATGTATACAGCTGTCACATCCTATAGTAACACTGAATGTATACAGCTGTCACATCCTATAGTAACACAATGTATACAGCGGTCACATCCTATAGTAACACAATGTATACAGCTGTCACATCCTATAGTAACACAATGTATACAGCTGTCACATCCTATAGTAACACTGAATGTATACAGCTGTCACATCCTATAGTAACACAATGTATACAGCTGTCACATCCTATAGTAACACTGAATGTATACAGCGGTCACATCCTATAGTAACACTGAATGTATACAGCTGTCACATCCTATAGTAACACTGAATGTATACAGCTGTCACATCCTATAGTAACACTGAATGTATACAGCTGTCACATCCTATAGTAACACTGAATGTATACAGCTGTCACATCCTATAGTAACACTGAATGTATACAGCGGTCACATCCTATAGTAACACTGAATGTATACAGCGGTCACATCCTATAGTAACACTGAATGTATACAGCTGTCACATCCTATAGTAACACTGAATGTATACAGCGGTCACATCCTATAGTAACACTGAATGTATACAGCTGTCACATCCTATAGTAACACAATGTATACAGCGGTCACATCCTATAGTAACACTGAATGTATACAGCTGTCACATCCTATAGTAACACTGAATGTATACAGCGGTCACATCCTATAGTAACACTGAATGTATACAGCTGTCATATCCTATAGTAACACAATGTATACAGCGGTCACATCCTATAGTAACACTGAATGTATACAGCGGTCACATCCTATAGTAACACTGAATGTATACAGCGGTCACATCCTATAGTAACACTGAATGTATACAGCTGTCACATCCTATAGTAACACAATGTATACAGCGGTCACATCCTATAGTAACACTGAATGTATACAGCTGTCACATCCTATAGTAACACTGAATGTATACAGCTGTCACATCCTATAGTAACACTGAATGTATACAGCTGTCACATCCTATAGTAACACTGAATGTATACAGCTGTCACATCCTATAGTAACACTGAATGTATACAGCTGTCACATCCTATAGTAACACTGAATGTATACAGCGGTCACATCCTATAGTAACACTGAATGTATACAGCGGTCACATCCTATAGTAACACTGAATGTATACAGCTGTCACATCCTATAGTAACACAATGTATACAGCGGTCACATCCTATAGTAACACTGAATGTATACAGCTGTCACATCCTATAGTAACACTGAATGTATACAGCGGTCACATCCTATAGTAACACTGAATGTATACAGCTGTCATATCCTATAGTAACACAATGTATACAGCGGTCACATCCTATAGTAACACTGAATGTATACAGCGGTCACATCCTATAGTAACACTGAATGTATACAGCGGTCACATCCTATAGTAACACTGAATGTATACAGCTGTCACATCCTATAGTAACACAATGTATACAGCGGTCACATCCTATAGTAACACTGAATGTATACAGCTGTCACATCCTATAGTAACACTGAATGTATACAGCTGTCACATCCTATAGTAACACTGAATGTATACAGCGGTCACATCCTATAGTAACACTGAATGTATACAGCTGTCACATCCTATAGTAACACTGAATGTATACAGCTGTCACATCCTATAGTAACACTGAATGTATACAGCGGTCACATCCTATAGTAACACTGAATGTATACAGCGGTCATATCCTATAGTAACACTGAATGTATACAGCTGTCACATCCTATAGTAACACTGAATGTATACAGCTGTCATATCCTATAGTAACACTGAATGTATACAGCTGTCACATCCTATAGTAACACTGAATGTATACAGCTGTCACATCCTATAGTAACTGAATGTATACAGCTGTCACATCCTATAGTAACACTGAATGTATACAGCGGTCACATCCTATAGTAACACTGAATGTATACAGCTGTCACATCCTATAGTAACACTGAATGTATACAGCTGTCACATCCTATAGTAACACAATGTATACAGCTGTCATATCCTATAGTAACACTGAATGTATACAGCGGTCACATCCTATAGTAACACTGAATGTATACAGCTGTCACATCCTATAGTAACACTGAATGTATACAGCTGTCACATCCTATAGTAACACTGAATGTATACAGCTGTCACATCCTATAGTAACACTGAATGTATACAGCTGTCACATCCTATAGTAACACTGAATGTATACAGCTGTCACATCCTATAGTAACACAATGTATACAGCTGTCACATCCTATAGTAACACTGAATGTATACAGCTGTCACATCCTATAGTAACACAATGTATACAGCTGTCACATCCTATAGTAACACTGAATGTATACAGCTGTCACATCCTATAGCCTATATGTGACTCCAGTCTCCGCAAACCTAACGCGATTGATTCTTAACCGCCCTCTGAAGTGGCCTGGCAAAGCCGCTCAGTGCTCGGATGACACCAGAACTGAGAGATTATACCCATCGGGAAAGATTGAACAGGCTGGGGCTCTTTCCTATAGAAAAGAGAAGACTGAGGGGTGACCTGATAGAGGTCTTTAAAATTATGAAAGGGTTTGATTGGGTATAAATAGAAATGTTTCCACTTGTGGGGGGAGTCCTAAACTAGGGGGCCATAAATATAAGATAGTCTCTAATAAATCTAATAGGGGATTCAGGAGAAACTCTTTATCCAGAGAGTGGTGAGAATGTGGAATTCACTACCACATGGAGTGGTTGAAGCGAACTGCAGAGGGCACAAGTTTAAGGTGATTGGCAAAAGAACCAGAGGCAATGTGAGGAACGTCTTTTCATGCAACGAGTGGTTAGGATTTGGAATGCACTGCTTGAAAGGGTGAGGGATACAGATTCAATAGTAGGGGAATTTGGATAAATACCTGAAGTAGAAAAAATTGCAGGGATATGCGGAAAGAGCGGGGGAGTGGACTCGATGGGGTGAATGACCTGCTTCTGTGCTGTACTGTTCTATGAGTCTAGATGCATTTAAGAGGAAGCTAGATAAGTACATGAGTGGGAAAGGAATAGAAGGATATGCTGATAAGGTGAGATGAAGTAGGGTGCGAGTAAGATCGTGTGGAGCATAGACACTGGCATGGACCAGTTGGGCCGAATGGCCTGTTTCGGTGCTGTAAATACTAAGTAATTCTATGTCGTAACACTGAATGTACACAAGTCACACCACAAGTCAAGATACAAAAGTATGTTTGGCCCAATCACTGCAGTTGACAACCTGCAGTTGTACCACTAGGTGGCACCAAATAACAAAGCAGCTGAAAGTCTCTGCTCTGTTCATGATGCAGTCTGTCAGAGCTGATCAGGAACAAAACTAACAAGGCAGCAAAGAACTGGACAGGTTATCAGATAGCAGGCCAGTAGCCGACGTGGCCAAAATCTCGCAGCAGACCTCACTGTACTTGGGCTCTTGCATTGTTCCACGGAAGCTCAGCGTAAGCTCGAGGAACAGCACCTCATCTTCCGATTAGGCACTTTACAGCCTTCTGGACTCAACATCGAGTTCAACAATTTCAGGTCATAACCTCGGCCCCCATTACATTTTTACTTATTTTTTATCCACACCTTTGTTTTGGCCCTTTCCTCTCCCCCCCCCCACTGCCCCCACTTTTTTTCCTCTCTCTCCCACATAGCAGCTGTCTCCCATTCTGCCAGCGCATTTCACACCTAATCTAGAGCCGTCTTTTGTCTCCACTAGTCCGATCACCGTCTCGTCTCATTTTGAATACCTCTTAATGTCTCTTCACTTCTCTTTTGTTCTCTCCCAGCCTGGCCTTTTTATCTATTTTATTTCCTGTGCCTTTCCAGTCTTGACAAAGAGTTTGACTCAAAACGTTGACTCTATTTCTCTCTCCACGGATGTTGCCTGGCCTGCTGAGTTTTTCCAGCATTTTCTGTTGTTATTTCGGATTTCCAGCATCCGCAGTATTTTGCTATCGCCCTTTTACAGCTCGTTACTATAAGCAACTGTAAACAACAGCTCCAGTGAAATTATGGTCTCTGGTATCTTAACTGATGAGCGCAATTATCAAAAAGTCGAGGGGTGTGGGTCGAGGGGGGTTATGAGATTACAGTATCAAAGCCCTGGCAGGGGACAGCTCATCAATCAGTAAATTAACTACGAGAGGGCAGCTCTCATGGTTGGCCTAATGGCCACATTCAGAGCAACACGTACAGAGCACAGGAATCGGTGACTGATGGATCAAAGAGGCCAAAAAGGAGATGGGGAGATAAACCATACGACCCTCACGAGATAACAATGTCCACAACATAAACAGATACCCAGTGGAGATTACAAGGCAATGCCAAGGGTACAGATGTCATTGGTATGACCCCTGACAGATTGTTACGGATGTGAACTTGTTCTCCAGGAACTGTTTTTAACAGTTTTGTTCTTAGAAATTCATTGTTTGTTTGTTTTTTGCACTGCATTTTCCTGGTACGGGAGGTCATTCACACGAGGGTCAATTGTTTTCCACAATATCACTGGAGACTTACTCCGACAATGCTGGATAAATTTACTCAGAAACACGATGTTCAAGACCATTATTTTTTAAAAACTCAATTTACAAAAAGTTGCCCCTTTCTCAGAGCTGAAAGTAACGTTAGGAATATACCCTACGGGAGAGCAGCAATTGCCAATTTTAAAAGTCTTACCACACCAATAATCGCCATCTCTCTTCAGTTAATGTTTCATTGGGGGGACGGGGAGCGGTAGTGAGGTTTTATCATTTTTCGTGAATTGTGCAAAGATACCGCAATGCGATGTGCAATATGTGCCTCGGAGATGTGAATTATTGGTACGTTGAGGTACGTCTCTCCTCTGCCCCTTCCCCCCATCATACAGCATGTCTTAGATTTTCTGTACTGTACCAGTTCTCCCAATGCCGGCACTGCAGTGGACGACTATGGGTGGTCCTCCAGGGTGTCCCTTCCACCTGTTGGCCAGGCCGTGGACAGAGAGGCCTTGCTGCTGTCGGACAGCTGACCGAAAGTCAATGAGAGCTGTCGCCGAAGATGGGACCCCATAATCTGGCCAGCTCAAGTACTGGAAGTGAATCACCTGCCGCGTCTCGTAGGTCTGTGACAGAAAAAAAGAGAATTAAAATTTAAATCAACGCAAGCGCAGTCCTTCAGTTCAGTGATTTTCTTTTTCCCCGAATGAGTTTTCTCCTTCCGCGCCAACAGTGTGTGTGTCAGGCACTGCCGACTGTCCCAAGAGAGTGGGCAAGCCGCTCACTCACTGGTCTTTGCTAATGTCCCTGATGTTTGGCCAACAGGTGGGTGTGACTTGCCCTTCAATCTCCGCACCTTGCTCGAGAAGTTCACAATTACTGCCAAACACTGCCTGATGGAAAAGGCAGGAGTGGGAGCTTGCTGTGCGTGGCAAACCTGCACCCTCGTAAGCTGGAGCTGCTCTTGTACCTCAGCTGCTGGCTGACTTAAGGGAAATCAGCAATCACCCACCAATCATTTTTTTTTTTGTCAAAAGGTGTCCCTTTCTCAGAGCGGGGAACAAAGAAATGGCAGACCAATTAAATACATACAGGAAACTTTCGTTTAACCGGAGGTTAAAAGTCCGGAAAGCTCTATCTACCGGCAAAATTCAGGAGCCGTTTCCTATAAGTTTTTTTACTTCTCGTTGCTTTTTTTTCCCCAGTCAGGCTCTGCAAGGTCTGTAGCTATAGCAACAGCTTCAGCTAGAGACGCTTGCAGCTGCAGCCGACTGTTTTGAAGCTGTTGCTAAGCAACAGGGTTTGTTGATTCACACGGAGCTGAAAAGCTTTGTATGTTTTAACATTAGGGCTGGTTTATACGGCAGTTTTGATCTAACGGCACCAGCTCGGTCCAGTCAGTGCCGGATACCAGAAAGTTTCCTGTACTTTGGTTCTGTCTTCACAAAGGAGGACACAAATAACCTCCCAGAGATGTCGGGGAACATAGGATCTAATGAGAGGGAGGAACTGAATGAAATCAGTATCTGTAGGGAAATGGTGTTAGGGAAATTGACGGGATAAATCCCCAGGGCCTGATAATCTACATCCTAGGGTACTTAAGGAAGTAGCCCTAGAAATAGTAGATGCATTGCTGGTCATCTTCCAAAATTCTATAGACTCTGGAACAGTTCCCATGGATTGGCGGGTAGCTAATGTTACCCCACTATTCAAAAAAGGCGGTAGAGAAAAAACGGGGAATTATAGACCGGTAAATCGGACATCGGTAGTGGGGAAAATGCTAGAGTCCATTATAAAAGATGTAATAGCAGAGCACTTGGAAAACAGTGACAGGATTGGACAAAGTCAACATGGATTTACAAAAGGTAAATCGTGCTTGACTAATCTACTGGAATTTTTTGAGGATGTAACTGGTAGAATAGATAAGGGAGAACCAGTGGATGTGGTGTATTTGGACTTTCAGAAGGCTTTCGATAAGGTCCCGCATAAGAGATTAGTGTGTAAAGTTAAAGCGCAAGGGATTGGGGGCAAGGTATCGACTTGGATAGAGAACTGGTTGGCAGACAGGAAGCAAAGAGTTGGAATAAATGGGTCTTTTTCCGAGTGGCAGGCAGTGACTAGTGGGGTACTGCAGGATTTGGTGCTAGGACCCCAGCTATTCACAATATATATTAATGATCTAGATGAGGGAACTAGATGTAATATCTCCAAGTTTGCAGACGACACAAAGCTGGGTGGGCGTGTGTGCTGTGAGGAGGATGCCGAGAAACTCCAGTATGATTTGGACAGGTTGGGTGATTGGGCAGATGCATGGCAAATGCAGTATAATATGGATAAATGTGAGGTTATCCACTTTGGTGGCAAAAACAGGAAGGCAGATTATTATCTGAACGGCAATAGATTGGGAGAAGGGGAAGTGCAACAAGACCTGGGTGTCCTTGTGCACCAGTCGCTGAAGGTAAGCATGCAGGTGCAGCAGGCAGTTATGAAGGCAAATGGTATGTTGGCCTTCGTAGCGAGAGGATTCAAGTACAGGAACAAGGATGTCTTGCTGCAATTGTACAGGGCCTTGGTGAGACCACACCTTGAGTATTGTGTGCAGTTTTGGTCGCGTTATCTGAGGAAGGATGTTCTTGCCATGGAGGGAGTGCAGCGAAGATTCACCAGACTGATACCTAGGATGGCAGGAATGACGTACGAGGAGAGATTGGGTCGATTGGGCTTATACTCGCTGGAGTTTAGAAGAATGAGAGGGGGTCTCATTGAAACATAAAATTCTAACAGGACTAGACAGACTAGATGCAGGAAGGATGTTCCTGATCACGGGGGAGTCCAGAACCAGGGGTCACAGTCTAAGGATAAGGGGTAAGCCATTTAGGACTGAGATGAGGAGGAATTTCTTCACCCAGAGAGTGGTGAACCTGTGGAATTCTCTACCACAGAAGGCAGTTGAGGCCAATTCATTCAATATATTCAAGAAGGAGTTGAATATATTTCTTAAGGCTAAAGGGATCAAGGGATATGGGGAGAAGGCAGGGACAGGGTACTGAATTTGGATGATCAGCCATGATCTTATTGAATGGTGGAGCAGGCTCGAGGGGCCGAATGGCCTACTCCTGCTCCTATCTTCTATGTTTCTATGATTCTCAGAGCTGAAAGTAATGTTAGGAATTTACCCTACAGGAAAGCAGCAATTGCCAATTTTAAAAGTCTTAAAATAATCGCCATCTCTCTTCAATTAATATTTCATTGGGGAACAGGGAGCAGTAGTGAGCTTTATAATTCATTTTATAATTCATTTTCCTTCCCTAAAAAACATTAGTGAACCAGGTGGGTAGCTTCATGGTCACCATACTAATACTAGCTTTTTATTCCAGATTTATTTCATTGAATTTAAATTCCCCAGCTGCGGTGGTGGGATTTGAACTCATGTCTCCAGATCGTTAGTCAAGGCCTCAGGATTACTGGTCCAGTAGCAGAAACACTGTGCTACCACACCGTGACTGCAACAAATGCCAAAGTCGCGGTGAGTGTTCCCGAGAGAAATATCCAGGAGAGAGAGGGTCAGCCTCATCGTATCACACGGATTCAATTTAGCCAGTTCCCAGAACTAGACGACCGTGATTCAGTTTGCGGTCTATCGCAAACAGCCGGTCAGTCAATCGGCAGTTTGTTGGTGGGAAGGAACTGAAAAGTAAGGGCAGTGCTGTCCCAAGGCAGGCGTGTGTTCCAGAAACCTTGTTTATATACAGGAAATTCGTTTTTTAACCGGCACCTAAATATCTGGAAATCTCTCTTAACCAGCAAAATTCAGGAGTAGGTTCAGGTAAGTTTTACTATATATTAGTGGCCGTGTAACCGGGGTTCCTGCACAAGTGTCGTGTAACCGGGGTTCCTGGATCTGTGGCCGTGTAACCGGGGCTCCTGCACCTGTGGCAGTGTACGGGGCTCTTGTACCTTGGTAAATATACCTCTTTGTAATCCGGACTTTTTGATCAACCGGCACCACGCCGGTCCTGGATAAAAAAACGTTTCCTGTAGTACGCTGTGACCTCAGCACGTCCCAATGCTACTCAGTCAATGAATTAGGCTTCAGCCGTGGTTCAGTGGTAACACACTCGCCGAAGTCAGAAGGTTGTGGGTCGAAGTTCCACTCCACAGACGAGCACAAAATCTTGGCCGACACCTCGAGGGAGTGCTGCCCTGTCGGAGGTGCCATCTTCCGGGTGAGACGGTAAACCGAGGCCCCGTCTGCCCTCTCAACATAAAAGAACCCATGGCAGTATTGTGAAGAGGAGCAAGGGAGTTTTCCCCAGTGTCCAGGCCAATATTTATCCTTCAATCATATCACTAAAACAGATCATGATCATATTGCTGTTTGTGGGAGCTTGCTGTGCACAAATTGGCAGCAGCGTTTCGTACATTACAACAGTGACTATGCTTCAAAAGTACTTAACTGCTGCAAAGCACTTTGGGAGGTTGTGAAAGGTGCTACAGGAAACTTTCGATTTACCGGCACCTAAATAACCAGAAATCTCGGTTAACTGGCAAAATTCAGGAGTAGGTTCAGGTAACTTTTATTACTTGCCTTCCTCCATTTGTTGCTGTGCAAGGGTGTGGCTGCAGCTGTTGCTAAGCTAGAGAGACGCTTGCAACTTGTGGCCATTGTTCTGAAGCGCAACAGGGTTTGTTGCTTTATACGGAGCTCTCAGCTCCGTATCTTTTACTATAGCGTTCGGTTATACGGAATTTTTGATGAACCGGCACCACGTCAGTCCCGTCCGTGCCGGATAAAAAAAAGTTTCCTGTATATAACTGCAAATCTTTCTTTCCCTTACTTTCCCCCCCAAAAAATTATGTAAGCAAACGTGGCGGACAATTTACGCACAGCAAGGCCCCACAAACAGCAAAAAGATAAACGACCAGATAATCTGTTTTCGGTAGTATTGGTTGAGGGACAAATATTTACCAGGGCACAGGGAAACTCCTCTACTCCTCTTCAAATAGAGCCCTGGGATCTTTTACATCCAACCAGAACAGGCCCATGGGGCAGCGGTTTAACATCTCATCTGTAAATTGGCACCTCAAGAAGGATATATTGGCCTTGGAGTGGGTGCAGCACAGATTCGCCAGAATACCGGGGCTAAAAGGTTAAATTATGAGGTCAGGTTGCATAAACATGGTTTTTATTATTCCCTTGAGTTTAGAAGTTTGAGGGGTAATCTAATCCAGCTGTTTAAAATAATAAAAAGGATTCGATAGGGTAGAGAGAGAGAGAGAAGCTATTTCCTCTGATGGGGGAATCCAAAACAAGGGGGCAGGACCTTTAAATCAAATCAAATCAATTTTATTTGCCATATGTATTACTACAATGGAATGTTTTTACTCCCCGATCACTTCCACAATAGGCTGTGGGAGCTCACAGAGACACGTCGCTATTCTACAGCGCCATGTTCAGTAAAAGTCAATTCAATTGCGTCCAATGGCAGTGGGAACGCGATGTCCATCAGCCGCTCCGTCTCCGCGGACTCCTCCTCCTCCCTGTTGCCGGCTCCACAATATGGTGTCCTTCTTCTCACGCTCACCGTCTGGCCTCAGGTCTCCATGCCCGGCTCTCCCTCCTTCCCCTCGAACTGCGAGCTTCCCGCACTGTCGCCGGTTCAAATTTGCAACGGCCCGGGGCCTGCCTCTCACGCTCACGTCCGGCCTCCAACCGCCATGCCCGGCTCCCCTCCTCCTAGTCCGAAACAGAAATTCACGACGAGGAGCTGCCGGGCGACGTGCTGAAGCGGGTCTTCGTGGCTGCTGCTGCCGCTTCCCACTACTGCGCTGCCTCCGCCCGACTCGCCGAACACATCGCTCCGGCATCGGGAGCAGGCGGCGCGGGCCGTCCAAAGCAGGAGAGTGCTTAGCTCCGGACCGCCTCGGTCGCCATCTTGAATCCGTCCGACAAATTAGAGCCAGGCCAGTTAGGAGGGAAATAAGGAAGCACAAAATCTGGAACTCTCTCCCCCAAAAGGCTGTAGATGCTGGGGGCCAATTGAAATGTCATGACTGATTTCTGTTGGGTAAGGGTATCAAGGGATATGGAGCAAAGGCGGGTAAATGAGGTCAAGGTAGAGATCAACTGAATGGCCGAACAGGCTCGAGGGGCTGAATGGCCCACTTTCTGTTCCTACATTCCTTGATTCTGTGATCATCATTGAATGTGGCTTGAACCTAAAACCTGTCAACGGAAGAAGCGAGAGTGCTACCACTAGCCAAGCTGACACAAGAGAAGTCATAAGTTGTAAAGTTCGACTAAAAAACCCTTCAGTTGCTCGGTTAGGAGCTGTACCGCTCGGTATTGAGGCATGCAGACCAGGAAGGTTGCAAGCTCGACCCCTAGCCAGTGTGTCAGTCAGTCAATATTAGCCAGGGCAGCAGTACGCGTATGACAATGTCTGAAGTCCACGTGTAGGTAACGTTGGGAGAAGACAGGATCAGGCTTAAGAGCAACAATCTACACTGTTGAATAGACTGCTGGCACTCGGTGGCTCACACATGGTGAATGGTCGCTGGGCAAGGAAGCAGAGCGACTGGCAGCCAGGGGGCAACATCCAGCAGGAGATGGGGGACGGGTGGCGTGGTGGGAAAACAAGTCTGGGAGCTGAACAGTCCAGCATGCTGGCGGTTCAAACAGTAGAAACTAAGCCAAGGGCTCTTTTTACAGCAACTCCTCACTCACAACTCAATTTCCCCAAATCGTGTTTTTTTTTGTTGTCATTTTACGAGTTTGCTGAATGAGCCGCACCGACCAGCACAACCCGACAGACAGTTCACGCTGGGATTGCTGCATTCAATGCACGATTTAATCACCAGTCAAACACTGGGATCTAAAGGACGCTCTTCGTGGGTTCGCTTCAATCAGCTGTGGTTGCACAAATACCTCCCTGGAGCTGCCTGTAGTCATAAGGACAAGTCGGAGCAGGAGAGGAGTGTGGACCCTCGAGCCTGCGCCGCCATTCAATAATTCATGGCTGATCTACATTAACTCCACTTTCCCGCACTATCCCCATAGTCCCTTTGTATCTGTTTTAAATCATATTGGATTGTACCCATGGGGACTGTGGCAGATCCATTCCTCCCCTTCTCTCGGGCGAGGACTGCTACGGTACAGTGTGACAGGTACCAGCTTCTCTCTCTCTCTCACCTGACCTCATGGTGCCACTCGTTCTGTGCTCGACAGGGCAGTCGCCGCTGGTCGGCTATTCACACCACTCAATCCGATCCCCACTTCCCACTAGGGGTCACTGGGTGGCGATCAGGAGGGGGAACCGTGGCCACTTTTCACACTTCCCATCTCTTGGGGTCCTGTAGGACCCTGAGTGCCTCTCAGCTGGCGACCAGCTGACCCTAAACTAAATAAGGGGGGGGCAGGTGTCCCAGTGGAGAGAAATCTAGAATGCTAAAGAGAAAAGACAAGGAAGCAGTGCAGGAAAGGGATTGGGGTAAGGATAATCAGATTGTGTCAGGAAGGGACAGAGCGTACAAACAAAGGAGTGCACGAACAAATAGGGTCCGGGTAAGAAAAAATGGTAATAAGACAAATAGGGCCATAGCACAAAAAAATGTTAAGATGTCTAAAAATGTTAAAAAGACAAATCTAAAGGCACTGTACCTGAATGCACAAAGCATTTGTAGTAAGGTAGACGAATTAACAGCACAAATAGATGTAAACGGATACGATATAATTGCGATTACGGAGACATGGCTGCAGGGTGACCAAGGCTGGGAACTGAATATCCAAGAATATTTAGGAAGGACAGGCGAAAAGGAAAAGGCGGTGGGATGGCCTTGTTAGTAAAGGATGAAATCAGAGCAATAGTGAGAAAGGATATTGGCTCAGAAAATCAAGATGTAGAATCAGTCTGGGTGGAGCTAAGAAGCACCAAGGGGCAGAAAACATTGGTGGGAGTTGTCTACAGGCCTCCAAACAGTAGTGGTAATGTAGGGGATGGCATCAAACAGGAAATTAGAGATGCATGTAACAAGGGTACTACAGTAATCATGGGTGACTTTAATCTACATATAGACTGGCCAAACCAAATTAGCAATAATTCTGTGGAGGATGAATTCCTGGAGTGTGTATGAGATGTTTTTTTAGACCAGTACGTTGAGGAGCTAACTAGGGAACAGGCTATGCTAGATTGGGTATTGTGCAATGAGAAGGGGTTAATTAATAATCTTGTTGTAAGGGGTCCTTTAGGGAAGAGTGACCATAACATGATAGAATTCTTCATTAAGATGGAAAGTGAAGAAGTCCAATCCGAAACTAGGGTCCTAAATCTAAACAAAGGAAACTACGAAGGTATGAGGAGTGAGTTGGCTATGATAGATTGGGGAGCTTCATTAAAAGGCATGATGGTGGATAGGCAATGGCTAACATTTAAGGAACGAACGCATGAATTGCAACAGTTATACATTCCTTTCTGGCGCAAAAACACAAAAGGAAAAGCTGCCCAACCATGGCTAACAAAAGAAATTAAGGATAGTATTAGATCCAAAGTGGAGTTATATAAAGTTGCCAGAAAAAGTAGCAAGCCTGAGGATTGGGAGCAGTTTAGAGTTCAGCAAAAAAGGACCAAGAAATTGATTAAGAGGGGAAAAATAGAGTATGAGAGTAAACTTGCAAGGAACATAAAAGAGGATTGTAAAAAGAAAAAGATTAGTGAAGACAGTCAGAAACAGGAGAATTTATAATGGGGAACAAGGAAATGGCAGAGTAATTAAACAAATACTTTGGTTCTTCACGGGAGAGGCACAAATAACTTCCCAGAAATGCTAGGGAACCAAGGGTCGAGTGAGAAGGAGGAATTAAAGGAAATTAGTATTAGTAAAAAAAAGTGCTGGAGATATGAATGGGACTGAAAGCCGATAAATCCTCAGGGCCTGATAATCTGCATTCCAGAGTATTAAAAGAGGTAGCCATGGAAATAGTGGATGCATTGGTTGTCATCTTCCAAAATTCTATAGATTATGGAACAGTTCCTGCAGATTGGAGGGTGGCAAATGTAACCCCACTATTTAAAAAAGGAGGGAGAGAGAAAACAGGGAACTACAGACCAGTTAGTCTAACATCAGTAGTAGGGAAAATGCTAGAGTCTATTACAAAGGATGTGATAACAGGACACTTAGAAAATAGCAATGGGATTAGACAAAGTCAACATGGATTTATGAAAGGGAAATCGTGTTTGACAAACCTACTGGAGTTTTTTGAGGATGTAACTGGTAGAATAGATAAGGGAGAACCAGTGGATGTGGTATATTTGGATTTTCAGAAGGCCTTTGATAAAGTCCCACATAAGAGGTTAGTGTGCAAAATTAAAGCACATGGGATTGGGGGTAATATACTGGCATGGATTGAAAATTGGTTAACAGACAGGAAACAGAGAGTAGGAATAAATGGGTCATTTTCGGGGTGGCAGGCGGTGACTAGTGGGGTACCGCAGGGATCAGTGCTTGGGCCCCAGCTATTCACAATATATATCAATGATTTGGATGAGGGAACCAAATGTAATATTTCCAAGTTTGCTGACGACACGAAACTAGGTGGGATTGTGAGTTGTGAGGAGGATGCAAAGAGGCTTCAAGGCGATTTAGACAAGTTGAGTGAGTGGGTAAATACATGGCTGATGCAGTATAACGTGGATAAATGTGAAGTTATCCACTTCGGTAGGAAAAACAGAAAGGTAGAGTTTTATTTAAATAGTGCTAGATTGGGAAATGCTGATGTACAAAGGGACCTGGGTGTCCTTGTACACCAGTCACTGAAAGCAAACATGCAGGTGCAACAAGCAGTTAGGAAGGCAAATGGTATGTTGGCCTTCATTGCAAGAGGATTTGAGTACAGGAGCAAGGATGTCTTACTACAGTTATACAGGGCCTTGGTGAGACCACACCTGGAGTACTGTGTGCAGTTTTGGTCTCCTTACCCAAGAAAGGATATACTTGCCATAGAGGGAGTGCAGCGAAGGTTCACCAGACTGATTCCTGGGATGGCAGGACTGTCGTACGAGGAGAGATTGGGTCGACTAGGCCTGTATTCAATAGAGTTTAGAAGAATGAGAGGGGATCTCATTGAAACGTATAAAATTCTGATAGGGCTAGACAAACTGGATGCAGGGAGGATGTTTTCCCTGGCTGAGGGGTCTAGAACGAGGGGTCAGTGTCTCAGGATACGGGGTAGGACATTTTGGACTGAGATGAGGAGAAATTTCTTCACTCAGAGGGTGGTGAACCTGTGGAATTCTCTACCACAGAAGGCTGTGGAGGCCAAGTCACTGAACATATTTAAGAAGGAGATAGATAGATTTCTAGACACAAAGGGTGTCAAGGGGGGTGGGGAGAGAGCGGGAATATGGTATTGAGGTAGAGGATCAGCCATGATCATATTGAATGGAGGAGCAGGCTCGAAGGGCCTACTCCTGCGCCTATTTTTCTATGACTCAGCAGACCAGGGATTTGGAAGCTTCCTGGCTCAGTTCCATAATCAGCAGCGTACTTATCTGCTGAGCCATCACAGGAGCAAAGCCAGCGTTGTGATAGGGGATCTCAGGACCACTGGCACACTTAAACATCAATCCTGCACACCATTTTACAGCAGAAAAGACTCTGCTTTCAGAACAATGGAGATCCAGCAGTACTGATCATCTGGGCTGAAAGACCAGTGCCAACTTTTCACTACAGCAAGTCCTCAATGGCCACCTTTGCAGCCGTTCGTCCTCCTCCCCTTCCAGCATCCAGGCGGAATATCAGAGACAGCTTCTTCCAAACCTACACCACCTAGAAGGACAAGGGCAGCAGGCTCATGGGAACACCGCCACCTCCAAGTCGCACACCATCCTGACTTGGGACATTCCTTCATCGCCACTGGGTCAAAATCCTGGAACTCCCTCTCTAACAGCACTGCGGGAGCACCTTCACCACACGGACTGCAGCCGTTCAGGAAGGAGACTCACCCGCACCTTCTCGAGGACAATTAGGGATGGGCAATAAATGCTGGCCTTGCCAGCGACACCCACATCCTAATAATGATTTTTTTTTAAATACCAGATATACATCCATACACACACACTCCCATCAAGAACTCTGGAGGAAACCAGCAAAGACAATTAAAGGAAAAGTTGTAACAATGATTCATGGCAATAAATGTTAGCACTGTACCAGAGAAATGGTAAATAACAGCCTAAATAACTAAACATGCCTACATGAAACCAAGGCAAATCTCCTCTTGCTAAAATTGCAGCTATAAGGGCAAGATTTTCTGCTTTAAGACTGAATGTCCGCCACCAATCCTTTCCGTGAGTGCCAAGGAAGCACTGTATAAACTGGGCGCGATCAAGCTGGCTGAGTCAGTTCTTACTCACCTCTACCAAAGGGAAGGGAACAAGGATTAAAGCAGATCCAACGAAAGCTAGCACATTTGACTGATCGGCAGCACTGGGGCTTGAGTAATCAACAAGCGCTCAATCACCAACCCAGTCAACTGTTCAATTAACGTTTTTAAACAGGCGCACAGCAGAAAGTAATGATCCCTTACCTCTACATTCTGAATCTCTAGTGTTGTTTTGTTATAATGCTTAAAGCTTTCTACTGCCAGGCTTTTGACACCAATAAGTCCATAGTTCCCCTGAATGTTCTGGTCCAGAGGCCAGTACTGACCACATTTTTTCCTGCCACTCTCGTCAATTCTAAAGCAGTAAAACACACCATTAGAAAACATAAAATGCAGGCAACAGTACAGAATACAGGCCAACAGAAAGAAAGAAAAAGCTTATTATTAGTGACTCTTCCATTCTTAGGACATCCCAAAACACGTCAGAGCCACTGAATTAAGGAGGAAACTTCCAAACACAGAACCTGTTCCCATGCACTAGGCCATGTCAGGGTATTGGGTTCCCTGCTGTAAGTTCCCACATGGAGCCAATTCTCAGCTGGTCCCTCGGTGGAGGGAAAGGTGGATCCACACAGGGAAAGCAAAGATACAATGTCAACCAACATGGATATGCACCTTCCAGCAACCAGTTATACCAGACCAAGGTGATATCAGAGCGGGACGGGGCAACAAAATAACTGTTCCATACCAACTCCAGCAAAGGGGGCATTCAGCCAGGGGACTGACCACTATACTGGCCACCTCCAGCAGAGGGGCAGGCAACAAAGGGATAGACTCTGCCACATTAACCCATCCGGCAAAGGGAGGGGAAACACGGGGACAGACTCTGCCACACCAACCCAATCCAGCAGAGGGAGAGGAAACAAGGGGACAGACTTCACTATACCAAGTCCCTCCAGCAACTGCAGATTTCAATTCTACCAAACGGCGATTAAAATCGGGAATGCATTTTAAATCGCCTCCGCTGCCCTGTAATGACCGATTCATGCTGAGATGTTTAAAGGCCTTGTTTGGTACTGTTCACTCTTCAGTGTTCCGTTATTTCCTGCAGACCTAGACAATGAGCGTAAAGAGATCAAGTGTGGCATCAGTGCAGATCCTGCCACTCCTCACCAGATCACTTGATAGCAATCATGAATGGGACTTGTTATGAATCTTATGATCCATGAAGAAAGACTCATGAAATAACACTGGATGGCCAGCTGGTGGCGCCGTCCAAGGAGTATAAATACTCGGGCGTGGGCCCAGCTTGCCCAGGACATTTTGTAAACAGGAACTAGTGAAAGATAACTAGACCTCCATGTTTTGAAACAAGTTGATTAAAGCCTTGCTTTATACTCAAACCAAGTGCATAGTGAGTTTTATTACGTCAGGACTCGTGCCCCATTTTCTCCTTCATCGCCCAGGAGCGAAGTATAGTGGCCACTACTGCCATCCCACCGCGATCAACTAACTAACTTAGTCCCTTCCCAATGCTCGGACTGATGACAGAGGTCGATTGTTCTCCTCACATTACCTGTTCAAATCATGACTGTTCAATGGATAAAGGTAGTGATATAATTCAGGACATTTGAAAAGCTTGTCAAAATTCAAAATATCCTGTTTAATTGCTTCTCTGTCTCCTGGCCAAGATTAAGTTTAGGTTTTATATTGTGGATCCTGGGTGCCTTGAGCTTAACACCTAAGGAATGCAAGTTTGAGTTTCAGATGGACGTCAGTGCTGGCTTCAGCTGAATAACTAGCAGGAGATACGGCAACTTTATGTAACACGTCAACACTTAATTGTGGATCAGTGCAGTGGGACTCAAGGTGAGGGCCGAGGATGCAGTCAAACCTCTGATCACATCCTCTTTGTGAAGACAACCCTATCGGAGCATTGATAATTTGCACCAGAGGCCATTTTCTGCTTGCAGGACGTGTGGTTTTGATATCGCATTCAATAAAACTCCTGAAGATGGACGGAGAGTGTGAGAAGAAGGCAACAGTGTTTTTCTCTCTCAAATGGAGTTGCTGGTTTGTCTTCAAATACAAGAAATGCATTTATACAGCACATTTCACAACCCTAGGGTGTCCCAAAGTGCTTCACAGCCATATAAGTATTTCTGAAGCGTAATCATTGTTGTAATATAGGTTGATGGGGCCAATGAAGCACTGCATGTGCCAGTTGTTGACGTGCTGATTTTCCCCAAAGGGGCTTTGAGGTGACAAGCGACAGGATCGGCTTATGGAACACATTTGCTGCATAAACAAAAACAAAGCAAGTCAACGTCAAGCTTTGGATCGATGTAATTGAGGGATTCTTCACTCCTACAACTCTGCAATCGAGGATCGAGGTGGCATTTCACCTACAAAGCACAGACGAGGGCGCAGCTCCTGTGGGAAACTAAGTGAAGTTGCAATATCTTGCGCATATATATGACTTGGAAGAATTGTAACAAGGTCAGCCCAGAGAACTGCAAGAGAGCCGCTGTATCCTGTACAATGAAGCTGGGCGTCCTGACAAAGTAAAACTTCTTTTATGTCCCAGACTCCAAAGAAGAAAGACACGAGAAGCACTCAGCAACCGCATTAAGCCCAAGTCTGACGAGTGACTTGATGAGTCAGGCAATGAAGAAGTCTTGACACAGGGAGCAACAGGAGTGGCATAACAGTGGAGAAGTACACCCACCATCAACGTAGGGGGGCACTCCCGAGGGGCAGAGGCAAACAAAAGGCACCATTGGAGAATGAAAATCTATAGCTGGGATGCCAAATGAAAGTATTTCATCAGGGGAGAAACCTGCAAATCCCTGGATGGACAAAGGACACAGGGGATCACACGGTTAATCTCACGGGGCCACACTGTTAATCTCACGGGGCCACACTGTTAATCTCACGGGGCCACACTGTTAATCTCACGGGGCCACACTGTTAATCTCACGGGGCCACACTGTTAATCTCACGGGGCCACACTGTTAATCTCACGGGGCCACACTGTTAATCTCACGGGGCCACACTGTTAATCTCACGGGGCCACACTGTTAATCTCACGGGGCCACACTGTTAATCTCACGGGGCCACACTGTTAATCTCACGGGGCCACACTGTTAATCTCACGGGGCCACACTGTTAATCTCACGGGGCCACACTGTTAATCTCACGGGGCCACACTGTTAATCTCACGGGGCCACACTGTTAATCTCACGGGGCCACACTGTTAATCTCACGGGGCCACACTGTTAATCTCACGGGGCCACACTGTTAATCTCACGGGGCCACACTGTTAATCTCACGGGGCCACACTGTTAATCTCACGGGGCCACACTGTTAATCTCACGGGGCCACACTGTTAATCTCACGGGGCCACACTGTTAATCTCACGGGGCCACACTGTTAATCTCACGGGGCCACACTGTTAATCTCACGGGGCCACACTGTTAATCTCACGGGGCCACACTGTTAATCTCACGGGGCCACACTGTTAATCTCACGGGGCCACACTGTTAATCTCACGGGGCCACACTGTTAATCTCACGGGGCCACACTGTTAATCTCACGGGGCCACACTGTTAATCTCACGGGGCCACACTGTTAATCTCACGGGGCCACACTGTTAATCTCACGGGGCCACACTGTTAATCTCACGGGGCCACACTGTTAATCTCACGGGGCCACACTGTTAATCTCACGGGGCCACACTGTTAATCTCACGGGGCCACACTGTTAATCTCACGGGGCCACACTGTTAATCTCACGGGGCCACACTGTTAATCTCACGGGGCCACACTGTTAATCTCACGGGGCCACACTGTTAATCTCACGGGGCCACACTGTTAATCTCACGGGGCCACACTGTTAATCTCACGGGGCCACACTGTTAATCTCACGGGGCCACACTGTTAATCTCACGGGGCCACACTGTTAATCTCACGGGGCCACACTGTTAATCTCACGGGGCCACACTGTTAATCTCACGGTATTAATCTCACGGGGCCACGCTGTTAATCTCACAGTATTAATCTCACGGGGTCACACTATTAATCTCGCGGGGTCACACTATTAATCTCACGGGGCCACACTATTATTCTTTAAATTATCCTTCTGAAGGGATGGCAGAGCAGCAGGAAACATTCCTATCAGCTCTGAATTACACATTACAAATGACCCCAAGCTCAGCAAACTGGGAACAGCAAGAGTGCAAGCTCCGTAGTGTTGGGCACAGCCAAGACCAGCATCCTAGGCTCAGGGACTGCACCCTCATTACGTAGCAGGCAGCACCAACGTGTAGCCTGATCCTGCTCCTATTTCGTGTGTCTAATTCTGTTAGATTCAGGAGATGGTTCTGTGATAGTAGATTGGCGGTTAGGATCAGATCAGCCATGATCTTATTGAATGGCGGAGCAGGCTCGAGGGGCCGATTGGCCTACTCCTGCTCCTATTTCTTATGTTCTTATGTTCACCACAACCCCTGGACAAGATCTCAACAAACTGCTCTTGTAAACTATAGGGGATCCAGGGAGGAAACACCGTGTAGGGCGGAACAGTAGCACCTGTGGTACACTCAGGTACTGTATAAACAAATATTTTGTTACGGCTCCAAAAACCAAGGTCAATCGCAATTAAAAAATACACAGTTTAAAAAAATACTATTTTGTTCCATTAAGTGTTAACTTTTTAAATGTGCAATGCCTATCTAAGCACACCTTTCTTTCCCTCTTGCTCTATCTGCCCACATGCATTAAGAGCAAGACCAGTGACCAGATTAAATTCCATTCAGAATACTCACGGCAAGGAACTGCCCCAAAGAACAAAACAGTTACTTTCAAACAAAGAGTAATGATTTATTTATGTGACCAGTTTAAACTAGTTTTGCTTTTAGCATTAAGCAAAAGCAAATGTGATCTTTAGGATACACCATATACAGCTAAAACAGCCACATTGCTTGGAGCCAAGAAGTTAAAGCTTCAGAACCGCACAAGCCAAGACGATTATGGGTTGCGTTAAATGCATTATTTCTCACTGAAGCAGTTCCACTTACCTTGTAGTCATGACAATAACCAGGACATGTTGTTCCCATACCATTCTCCAGAAATCATTGTACGTCTTTTCTAAAGGTCCTATGGTAGGAAATAAAAGGGCATGAATTTAAAATGAAAGCAAATACAGGAAACTTTCTGGTATCCGGCACTGACAGGACCGAGCTGGTGCCGTACCATCAAAATTGCCGTATAAACCAGCTCTAATGTTGAAACATACAGAGCTTTTCAGCTCCGTGTGAATCAACAAACCCTGTTGCTTAGCAACAGCTTCAAAACAGTCGGCTGCAGCTGCAAGCATCTCTAGCTGAAGCTGTTGCTTAGCTACAGACCTTGCAGAGCCTGACTGGGAAAACAAAAGCAACGAGAAGTAAAAAACTTATAGAAAACGGCTCCTGAATTTTGCCGGTAGATAGAGCTTTCCGGACTTTTAACCTCTGGTTAAACGAAAGTTTCCTGTAGTATGATGGATTTTACAACTGAAGAACAGCGGCCTGTTCGAAGCTCCCGGAGCATCATGACTAGACACTCTGCTCCCCCCACCCTCCGCTGCCCTGCAGCCTTGTCATCTCCTGGGAGAGGCAAAAAATCCAGGGCCAAGGGGGGGAAAAATATTCAAAAATTCCTCCATCATCCCCTCAGGTGATCAAAAGCAGTCCAGATCATCACATGGACCAAGTCTTATCTATAATGTAGTATCTACTTAACAAACTTTGTGCTGCTGAATCAAGTGCAGCTTAATTACGGATACTCTCCACATGCCTGGATGAGTGCCGCTCCAACAACACTCAAGAAGCTCGACACCATCCAGGACAAAGCCGCCCGCTTGATTGGCACCCCATCCACCACCTTAAACATTCAATCCCTCCACCACCGGCGTACCGTGGCTGCAGTGAGTATCATCTACAAGATGCACTGCAGCAACGCGCTTAGGCTTCTTCGGCAGCACCTCCCAAACCCGCAACCTCTTCCACCTAGAAGAACAAGGGCAGCAGGTGCATGGGAACACCACCACCTCCAAGTTCCCCTCCAAGTCACACACCATCCTGACTTAGATGTATATTGCTGATCCTTCATCGTCGCTGGGTCAAAATCCTGGAACTCCCTCCCTAACAGCACTGTGGGAGTACCTTCACCACACGGACTGCAGTGGTTCAAGGCGGCGGCTCACCACCACCTTCTCAAGGGCATTTAGGGATGGGCAATAAATGCTGGCCTGGCCAACGACGCCCACATCCCATAAACAAATTTAAAAAAAACTTTGTGGGTCCTACAGTGCGGCTCAAGTAGCACCCACACATTCAGCATTCAGACGGTGGGCCTGATGGCTACAGCAGCCAGGGTGAGGGGCTGGAGTGTTGTGTCCAATTCTGGGCACCACACTTTAGGAAGGACGCGAAGGCTTTGGTAGGGTACAGATGAGATTTACTAGAATGGGTTCAGGGATGAGGGATTACAGTTACGTAGATAGACTGGAGAAGCTGGGGTTGTTCTCCTCAGAGCAGAGAAGGCTAAGAGGAGATTTGGTAGAGGTGTTTAAAATCATGAAGGGTTTAGGGAGAGTAAATAAAGAGTAACCGTTTCCAAAGCCTGAAGGTTCGATAACCAGAGGGCACAGATTTAAGGTGATTGGCAAAAGAACAAGAGGTGACATGAGGAAAAACTTTTTTATGCATCGAGTGGTTAGGATTTGTAATGCACTGCCTGATAGGGTGGAAACAGAAATAGTAGCCTTCAAATGGGAATTGGATAAATACTTCAGAGAAAAATTTGCAGGGATATGGGGAAAGAGCGGGGAATTGGATCTAGCTGGATTGCTCTTCGAAAGAGCCGGCGCAGACTCGATGGGCCAAATGGCCTCTTTCTGTGCTCTATTATTCAATGATTTTATGGTATAGCAGTGATTGGAGCCAAAAATGAATCAATGCAAGTCAAAATGGTTGCCCTAACTCCATAGTAACAGATGCCTTCTATGTTCTGTTATATGGATTAAGGGTGGTAGATTGCTCTGAAGACTAGAAAAGATGCTACCACTGAAGGTAGAGGGCCCTCAGCATCCCCTGTTGATCTGAAGAACATGATCAAGCAGACACTGTCCCATCTGACACGAGATCTAACCGGAGAGGAAGGCTAGGAAAATGATACATGCCCAACGTAAAAATATACAAGCCTTACTCTGCTAGTACCTGGTTACCAGCATTACTGCTGGTCCTTGTAGACAGGTTTTTTGTGCGATGCTCAGTTTCACGGGGGAATGAGGAGAAGGTATGAAGAAACATCGATACCCAGGAGGGGTACAGCTCAACGATTTAAGATCTTGCAACAGATGCGGCAAGAAACCAAGACGGTTCAAACACTAGTTGATGCTGATGCATCAAAGAATGGACTGAGGAGGTGGGACTGTGAAGGCGGCAATGGATTTATAAGTCAAAGATAAGGTCAATGCTCTAACCTCAACGAAACAAGGTGGGACACGGGCTCCCACAACCAAAACTCTGAATCAGTTCAGAACCAAGACTTAGTATGCTGCTATTTTCTCTTTAACCAGTAGTGCATGCATCCTCAACAGTGCTGGTAAGCTAACTCTGGAATTTCCTTTCTGTGCAAAATAATGTGTATGAGTGAAGTCAAACTGATGGGGCAATAAAGATACAAGTTCTGACAGTCTGTAGCCGGAAAGGCCGACAAGATTCATTAAGTTTGAGAACGTGGCCGGAAAAGTTTGATTCAACCAAAACACATTTAGGAAAATGGTCACTGGGAATATCGAATACGGACATCAAGGCATCGTTTAATTCACTAATTTCAAAAGGCTGGAGGCTAAAATGGCTACAAAACAACCAAACTGAAAAACAGCAAGACAAGAAGTCAAGTAACCCTGTTCCCCCAGCTGTGATAAGAGGGCTACTGGTGGAAGTTGAACAGTGAAAAGATCTAACTAGCAGCATTCAGGTATAGGACTTAACTGGCACAAGAATAGGGGCACACACAGGGCTAGCCACTCTGCAAACTAATGAACAATGTCCTCGTGGTTTCTCTTCCCCCACTTGCAATTTGAAGGTAACGGTGTTCCCACAATAGTGCTGCTCTTGTCCTTCTCAGTGGTGGAGGGACTACTGAAGTGACCTTGGTGAGTTTCTGCAGTGCATCCTGTAGATCGTACATTCTGAAGCCACATCGTGCTGGTGGCGGACACTGAATCCAGTGGCAAAAGGGGCGGTCAAGCACACTGCTCTGTCCTGGGGGATGTCACGCTTCGAGTGTGGTTGCAGCTGCACCCATCCAAGCCAAGTGGTGCGTATTCCACCACACTCCTGGCTTGAGTCGTGTAGATGTTGGAGAGGCTTTCGAGCATCAGGAAGTGAGCCACAGAGTACCGAGCCCTGCTCTTGCAGCCATGGTGTTAAAATGGCTGGTCCAGTTAAGTTGGTGAGCCTCGAGATGTTGATGGTGGGGTCTCACAGCGGTGATGCTGTTGGAAAGTCAGGGAGTGATGGCTGGGATTTCTCTTGCTCAAGATGGTCATTGCCTAGCACTTGTAGTGTGAATGTTACCTGCCACTTGTAAGCCCAAGCTTGGATGTTATCCAGGTCCTGCTGTAGGCTGGAATGGACGACTTCATTATTGGAGTAGTGTGAATTGAACACCATGAAATTGCCAACAAACTGCCCACTCCTGACATTTTGATGATGGGAAGGTCATTGATGAAGCAGGTGAAGGTGTTTGCTTCCCTGAGTTGAGATGACTGGCCTCCATTAACCACAACCACCTTCCTTTGTGTTAGGTAAGAATCCAGCTAGTGGAAGGTTCTCCCGTGAGCCTAGATTTGCTCGGGCTCCTTTGCACCATATTTAATCGAATGCTGCCTTGTCGTCGAGAGCAGCTTGCGTCTACGTCTGGATTAAGGCGGTGATGAGATATGAAGCCAAGTGGTTCTGGTGGAACCTGAACTGAGTGGTGACCAGGTTATTGGTGAGTAGGTTCACTTGATGGCGCTATTGATGATTCCTTCCTTCAACAGGTTTGGTAGCAGAGTAGTTGGCTCTGGTGCACAGGTCTTCGCCACTGCAGCCAGGATGTTGTCAAGGACCAAAGTGTCCAGTGTAATAATCCTCTTCTTAATGTTACGTGGAGTGAACCGAATTGGCTGAACTCCAGTATCTACAATGGTGGGAACTGCAGGAGGAGGCCAAGTAGGATCATCCATTTGGCTGAAGACGCATGTAAACACTTCAGCCGTGTAGTAGTAGTTCCACAAGGTATACCTGATGCTGACGCACCATTCTAAACTCCCCAATGAACCAGGATTGATCTTCTGGCTTGATGTTGATTAAAGAGTGAGGGATGTGCCAAGCCATGAGGCTACAGACTGTGGTGATATACAATTCCACTGCTGTTCATGGCCTACAATGGTAGTGCCATACTACATTTCCTACATTACAACAGTGACTACATTTCAAAAGTACTTCATTGGCTGTAAAGTGCTTTGGGATGTCCGGTGGTCCTGAAAGATGCTATATAAATGCAAGCCTTTCTTTCTTTCATGATGTGGAGAGGAGTCTTTATTTTCATAAGACCTGTGCAGTGGTCAGAGGAAATTTGCAGGCAGCCTAACAAGATATCCACGCTCCACGCTGTTACACTGGAAGCTTTGGCTTGGATATCCAACTTAGATATTGACATTTGATTTGCTTTGCTACTACAGTACCATACGAAAAGAAGTAGTCAATGATACCAATGTTATCATGGACAAACGGGTCTACGAAAGTAGGTCGGTGAGGGCGAGTTAAAGTAGATTCATGTTGGTTCGCGCACCACCCGACACAGGCCCAGTCACAACTAGGTCAGCTCAGTCAGTAGCCACTCTTGGTGGTGGACATTAAAGCTCCCCACCCTCGCTTCCCTCAGAGATTCCTCAAAGTGATCTTTAACATGGAGGAGTACTGATTCACCAGTTGATGGCAGCAGCAGGAGGTTTTCCTTGAGCTTTTCTGACCTGAAGCTGAGAGACTTCTTGAGGTCTGAAGTCAATGCGAGGACTTTCAGGGCCAAATCCCCCAGACCCTTTACCACTGTGCTCCCATCTCTGGTGGGTTTATCCTGTTGGCTGGACAGGACGTACTCAGAGCTGGCGATGAAAGAATCTGGGTTGTTGGCTGATAGATAAGATTCTAAGAGTACGAATAGGTCAGGCTGTTCCTCGACTAGTCTGAACAGCTCTCCCAACTTGATAATTGGATTCAATTCAATTTCACAACTTGCCATGGTTGGATGTGATCTCACAATCTCTATTAATCTTGTATCACCACCACAATTATCCTAGCTAATTTCCAGGTCAAACAATCTGGAGTGTCTCACATTTTGATTCTGAAATTTGCGAAGAGAAGGCTCCATTTCAACTCTTTAAAACTATGAAATAAAAGGCAGAATTTCTCTGATTGGCACAATCCTTACCTTGTGTGCCAATGTAGGCATTCTTTTGCTTATAACCATCCATGAAACTGGCATTGATGTAATCCGTCCTCTGCAGAAAGAATACAATTACAGGTTACTCTGACATGCAAACATTTTAATTAAACAATTTCATTTGTGGAAACATCTTAATTAGAAATCCTACCCATCACTGAGCTCCAGTCACTGCAAAAATTAGATGGTGATGTCATGAAACTGTTGCCCAGATACATATTGTAGTTAGAAGGAACTTTTCATTGATGTCCAGTGATTTTTTTTAGAATGAAATCCATCCTTTAACAGTAACTTATCTGAATTTACAACCCTTTGACTTATTAAATAGCTTCAGTCGCAGTGCCAGCAGCCTTCAGCTGACAAATCCGGTTGCACCTGGTTATAGTGTCAGCCTTGGCTCAGTGGTAACATTCCTATCTCCAAATCAGAAGGTTGTGGGTAATGGCCCATACTCCAGTACCTGAGCACATAAGAACAGGAGTAGGCCGTACGGCCCCTCGAGCCTGCTCCGCCATTCAATAAGATCATGGCTGATCATCGACCTCAACTCCACTTTCCCGCCCGATCTCCATATCCCTCGATTCCCCTAGAGTCCAAAAATCTATCTCAACCTTGAATATACTCAAAGACTCAGCATTCACAGCCCTCTGGGGCAGAGAATTCCAAAGATTCACAACCCTCAGTGAAGAAATTCCTCCTCATCTCGGTGGTAAATAGCCTACCCCTTATTCTGAGACTCTGCCCCTGGTTCTAGACACTCCAGCAGGGGAAACAACCTCTCAGCATCTACTCTGTCAATCCCCTTCAGAATCTTGTATGTTTCAATGAGATCACCTCTCATTCTTCTAAACTCCAGCGAGTATAGGCCCATTCTACACAATCTCTCATCATAGGACAGCCCTCTCATCCCAGGAATCAATCTAGTGAACCTTCGTTGCACCGCCTCCAAGGCAAGTATATCTTTCCTTAGATAAGGAGACCAAAACTGCACAGTACTCCAGATGTGGACTTACCAAGGCCCTGTACAATTGTAGCAAGACTTCCTTACTCTTATACTCCAACCCCCTTGCAATAAAGGTCAACATGCCATTTGCCTTCCTTATTGCTTGCTGTACCTGCATGCTAGCTTTCTGTGTTTCTTGCACGAGGACACCCAAATCTCTCTGAACGCCAACATTTGAAAGTTTCTCACCATTTAAAAAATATTTTTTTTATTCTTCCTACCAAAGTGAATAACCTCACATTTCCCTACATTATACTCTATCTGCCACCTTACTGCCCACTCACTTAGTCTATCTATATCCCTTTGCAGACTCTGCATTCTCCTCAAAGCTTACTGTCCCACCTAGCTTTGTATCGTCAGCAAAATTGGATACATTACACTCGGTCCCTTCATCTAGGTCATTAATATAGATTGTACATAGCTGAGGCCCCAACACTGATCCTTGCGGCACCCCACTAATTACAGGCTGCCAAGCTGAAAAAGGCCCATTTATCCCTACTCTATTTTCTGTCCGTTAACCAATCCTCTATCCATGTTACTTTATTATCCCCAACCCCATGAACCCTTATATCATATAATAACCTTTTATGTGGTGTCTTATCGAATGCCTTTTGGAAATCCAAATATACTACATCCACTGGTTTCCCTTTATCTACCCTGCTAGTTACATCCTCAAAAAATGCTAATAAATTTGTCAAATACGATTTCCCTTTCATAAAACCATGTTGACTCTGCCTAATCATGTTATGATTTTCTAAGTGCCCTGATACCACTTCCTTAACAACGGATTCCAGCATTTTCCCAACGACTGATGTCAGGCAAACTGGCCTGTAGTTCCGTGTTTTCTCTCCCTCCTTTCTTGAATAGCGGGGTTACATTTGCTACCTTCCAATCCGCTGGGACCATTCTAGAATCTAGGGAATTTTGGAAGATCAAAACCAATGCGTCCACTATCTCAGCAGCCACCTCTTTTAGAACCCTAGGATGAAGGCAGTCAGGTCCAGGGGGTTTGTCGGCTTTTAGTCCCATTAGTTTTTCAAGTACTTTTTCTCTACTTATATTAATTACGTTAAGTTCCTCACCCTCATTAGACCCTTGGTTCCCCACCATTTTTGGAATGCTTTTTGTGTCTTCTACAAAATATTTGTTTAATGTTTGTTATTTCCTTATTCCCAATAATAACTTCTCCTGTCTCAGCCTCTAAGAGACCAACATTTACTTCTGCTACTCTCTTCCTTTTTACATACTTGTAGAAGCTCTTAAAATCTGCTTTTATATTTCTTGCTAGTTTTCTCTCATTCTATTTTTTCCCCATATCATTAATTTTTTGGTCATCCTTTACTGGTTTCTGAAACTCTCCCAATCCTCAGACTTACTGCTATTCTTCGCAACATTATAAGCTTCTTCTTTCAATCTAATGCTATCCTTAACTTCTTTAGTTAGCCACGGATGGATCATTTTTCCCGTGGAGTTTTTGTTTCTCAATGGAATGTATTTTTGTTGAGAATTATTAAATATTTCTTTAAATGCTAGCCACTGCTTATCTACTGCCATAACTTTTAATCTATTTTTCCAATCTACCTTAGCCAACTCACCCCTCATACCTATGTAATTGGCTTTATTTAAGTTTAAGACTCTAGTTTCGGACTGAGGCAAGTCACTCTTAAACGTAATGTGAAATTCTATTCTATTATGATCACTATGCCCCAGAGGATCCTTCACTATGAGATCGCTAATTAACCGTGTCTCATTACACAATACAAGATCGAAACTAGCCTGTTCCCTGGTTAGTTCCATGTCGTATTGTTCTAGGAACCTGTCCCGAATGCATTCCATGAACTCGTCCTCCAGACTACCTTTGCAAATTTGATTTATCCAGTCTAAATGAAGATTAACGTCCCCCATGATTATTGCATAATCTTTGTTACATGCGCTTACTATTTCTTGATTAATATTCTGCCCAATGGTATAGTTACTGTTAGGGGGCCTATATACTACACCCACCAGTGTTTTCTGCCCCTTGTTATTCCTTATCTTCACCCATATTGATTCTACTTCCTGATCTTCCGAGCCGAGATCCTGTCTCTCTATTGTCCTTATGTCATTCTTTATCAGGGCTACCCCCCCCATTTTTTTTTACATTTTGCCTGTCTTTTTGAAACGTCAAGTACCCTGGAACATTTAGTTCCCAACCTTGGTCACCTTGCAACCACATCTCTGTAATGACTATTAGGTCATACCCATTTATCTCTATTTGTGCCACTAGTTCGTCTATCTTGTTATGAATGCTTCGTGCATTCGGATAAAGAGTCTTCAATTTAATTTTTTTACCATTATTCCCTGCTTTGACCTTATTCTCTGCTGCACCGCTACCGTTAAACTCTGTCACACCCTGCTTATTTTTATAGCTATATTGCTCTATTGCCTTGACATTTCTCTTTAGATTTCTAAATTTCCCCTCACCTGACCCCCTCCCTCCCCATTTTTTTTTTTTAGTTTAAAGCCCTTTAATTGAGGTTGACACCAAGTGCAGTACTGAGGGAGTGCTGCATCGAAGGAGATGCTTTTCCTTTTTCAGGCGGACGTTAAGGATCCCGTGACATTATTTGAAGAGGAGCAGAGAGTTCTCCCAGCCAACATTCATCCTTGACCCAACACCACCAGAACAGAGTAACTGGTTCATCTCATTGCTATTTGTGGGGCTTCTGCAAATTTTCTGCTGTGTTTGCCTGCATTATAATGGACCTCAAAAGTAATTAATTGGCTTGAAGCACTTTGAGACGGCCTGAGGATGTGAAAGGCACTATATAAATGCAAGTTTGTTCTTTATTTCTTATCGATGTTCTGCACCAGGCTATCGGTGTTCCACTAGTATTCAGCCAGCCAAACACAGACTATTCTTACCTTTAAAAATAGTCCCACATGGGTTGTCCTTATCTATTTTAGATAGTAGGGAGACTCAAGGGAGTTTCTACCAACAAACTGTGGACTTCACTTCTGTGGTTTAAAAGAAAATCATCCAATCCCCTTGGGTGTGTTACTGCTGATGATGCACTTTCAGTCAACGGAATACTTTAATTCCACATGAGGGTACCGTTCCCTTTCTCTTTCAAGCGATGCTGCTCAACGCGAGTGACCAAACGTTTTTGGAAAAAACCCATAAGCAAAATCTGACAGTAGCGGCCTTGTGGATATAGTTTGGGAGTGGCTTAGCTGAAGTATGGTCTGGGGGGGGCGGGGGAGTCAGGACTCCCGTAAATCAGTGAAACTTTGCACCTGGGTTCTATCTAGCGTCACCGCTGCTGTTACAGCCACCGAACTTTCACGTGACAGGAAGTGGGAGTGTTTTACAAAATTTTCACTCCCAACCTGAGGTAAAATGGAGTTCAGTGGGCAAGAGTTTTAATAAGCAAATCTGGTTTGGCAAAAGATGCAACACTCCTGTATATACAATACGCGATCGGTCAAGTGAAAAATGTGTAAAAATGTAGAATCGGCCACAAAATTGTGCATTTGTATGAAGCTAGCACTGGGATTGAACCTGGGGGGGGGTTGAGGCGGTAGCTGGGCTTCCTGCTAGTGGTGGCAACAGGAAGTGACAAAGGAAGGCAGGCTTCATCTGCCCATTCCACTTAAACAAGCAATCACCAAAATAGATTCTTCAGACTCTGACCACATGTACTGAGCAAAATATCAGCAATTAGAATGCATTAATCTATTATAATATCTCAGTTTCAAAGAAAAATATACAATTACAACTTCTATTTATATAGTATTTAAAAGTGCTTCACAGAGGTGAGATCAAAAAATAGGAGATATGGTGGGGGGGAGTGGCAGGGGTGAACATAAGCTTGGTCCAAGCGGGAGGTTAATGAAGCAAGCCTATTCCATGCAGGTGCACGTTCCCTTAGCCCCAGCAGAGCTGGCAGGATCGCTGGTGGAATGACGTCAACCCACTCCATCTTTGATTGATGTCATAATGGAAGGGCAGCACCCATTCTCCCCACTCTGCTGGAATTTGTCAAGTTAAAGAAGAGGGAGGAGACCCAGCAGTACAAGGGCCCACTCGATACTCCCCCCCTTACTGCTGCACTTGGTTTCAATGTAGAGGGCAAGGTCCCGATGGTCAATTTGTTAAGTGTTATGGTGTTTTTACCCTCAAGATACTGCTAGATGGCGCCACAACTCTGCTCCCCATCTCTCTAAAACTACATTGAATGGCTGACAATTTAAACCCAGGCAGCTGAATTAAGTGTCTTCTACTTGGCATTTACATGATAGGATTCCGTAGGATATGCAGCACGGAAACAGGCCATTCGGCCCAACCAGTCCATGCCGGTGTTTATGCACCACTCGAGCCTCCTCCTGTCTTTCCTCATCTAACTCTATCAGCATAACCCTCTATTCCCTTCTCCCTCATGTACTTATCTAGTTCTCCCCTTAAATGCATCCATACTATTCGCTTCAACCACTCCCTGTGGTAGCGAGTTCCACATTCTCACCATTCTCTGGGTAAAGAAGTTTCTTCTGAATTCCCTATTGGATTTCTTGGTGACTATCTTATATTGATGGCCTCTAGTTATGCCCTTCCCCACAAGTGGAAACACTCTCTCTGTATCCACATACCAAAACCTTTCATAATTTTATTAGGTCACCCCTCAGCCTTTTTTACAAGAGAAAAGAGACCCAGCCTGTTCATCCTTTCCCGATAGGTACACTCTCGCATTTCTGGTATCATCCTTGTAAATCTTTTTTGCACCCTCTCCAGTGCCTCTATATCCTTTTTACAATATGGTGACCAGAATTGTACGCAGTACTCCAAGTGTGGTCTAACCAAGGTTCGATACAGGTTTAGCATAACTTCCCTACTTTTCAATTCTATCGCTTAGAAATAAACCCTAGTGCTTGGTTTGCTTCGGTTATGGCCTTGCTAACCTGTGTCGCAACTGTTAGTGTGTTAGACTTTGAGAAGAGGAGCTCTTTGACACACGGATATTTAAGAGGAACGCAACGTAAAATCTTAGCAAATTTTTTTTTTATATTCGTTTATGGGATGTGGGCGTCGCTGGCAAGGCCAGCAGTTATTGCCTATCCCTAATTATAAGACAAATTACAGACCTAGAGAAGAACAATCTCATAAAAAGTAAAAGACAACCAAGTAACCAGTAATAAAAACAGAAAATGCTGGAGAAACTCAGCAGGTCAGGCAGCATCTGTGAAGAGAGAAAGAGTTAACGTTTCAGGTCGATGACCTTTCGTCAGAACTGGATAAAAGCAGGAAATGGAACAGATTTTTAAGCAAGTGTAGGGGCTGGGAAATGGGGGAGGGGATGAAAGAACAAAAGGGAAGGCCTGTGATAGGATAGAAGGCAGGAGAGATTAAGAGACATTGAGAGCCATTAAGAGATATTCAAGGCAAAAGGAGGTGGTAATGGGACAGGTTAAGAAACAAAGGATGGCTCTAGATGAAGTGTGAATTGCGCTGGCGGAATGAAGGACAGCTGCCCTGTGGGGGAGAAGAACAGAACAAAAGTGTGGATAAAAAATATATATACTGTATGATAGGGGCCGGGGTTATGATCTGAAATTGTTGAACTTGATGTTGAGTCCAGAAGGCTGTAAAGTGCCTAATCGAAAGATGAGTTGCTGTTCCTCGAACTTAAAAAAATGTTTTTTTGTCTGTTTTTTGTTTTTCATACAGACCCCAGCATCTGCAACAATTGACCCCTTGTGACCCCACCTCATTGTTCTTTGATGTAATGTTTTCCTGACTGACCTGTTTGGACACCATTCACACCTTTGATTGCTGTGATTATCTCTTTGCTGAGGTGTGATAAATGGCAGTTAGAAAGATTACCTGTAATCATCTGGCATTATTCTCTGACTATATAAGCTGTGTCTTTATGCATCTCTCCACTTCACCTGACGAAGGAGCAGCGCTCCGAAAGCTAGTGATTTCAAATAAAACTGTTGGACTATAACCTGGTGTTGTGTGACTTCTTACATTTGTCCACCCCAGTCCAACACCGGCATCTCCACACCATCGAACTTACTTAACCAGTAAGATCAAGCGGATATTTACAAAAAGGTGGAGTTGATGCATTACAATAAGCAAACAATCAGCTATGCTTGTGCATCACACAATGAGGTGATTTGATAACCCTCCTGGGACACAGTATCTGGATCCACTTCACACCGGACAATTCCAAGCTCTGGAATTCCCTCCCTCAACCTCTCCGCCTCTCTCTCCTCCTTTAAGATGCTCCTTAAAACCTAGCTCTTTCACCAAGCTAATATCTCTATGTGGCTCGGTGTCAAATTTTGTTGGGTAACACTCCTGTGAAGTGCCTTGGGATATTTTACTACGTTGAAGGCGCGATATAAACGCAAGTTGTTGTTGATCAGGAAAATAAATTTCATCAGAAACTAGCAGGTATGAAGTGAAAGCATTTTCACTGCTGGTATTACATAAAGTAAAGCCTGCAGTGAAATAGTTTTCATCAGTAATGATATAGTAATGCAAGAAAATCCAGTACTGGCTGTCATTTCTATGTGGTGACTGAGAGGTGCATGTCTCACCATTACTTGTCTTCCTATTCATATTTAAGGTCAAGTTGTGTCACTGTCTGTCAGTCATCCTGTCACTCACAGTGCATGAACATATCTCCAAGTGGTTCGGTCTCAAATTTTTTTTTGATAACGCTCCTGTGAAGGGCCTTGGGGCGTTTTACTATGTTAAAGGCGCTATATAGATGCAAGTTGTTGTTGGACAGGGCTCAGGTTTAACTCATTATCATGACTTTCATTTTCTGGCCACCTGCGATGCCCGTTGTTGGGGAGAATCGGCACAGGCCGGTTCAACACTCACTCAATCTGCCGGCGACCAGGAAAAGGGAAACAGAGTCAACGTTTCAAGTCGACGAGCTTGCGTCAGAACCCTCTGACCGTTCTGATGAAAGGTCATCGACCTGACACATCAATTGTGTTTCTCTTTCCACAGATGCTGTCTGACCTGCTGCGGGTTTCCAGCATTTACTGTTTTTATTTCAGATTTCCAGCATCCGCAGTATTTTGTCATTCATTTCACTGGCTGCTTATGGGATCTTAAACAACTGCTGCACTTGCCTACATAGCAACAGTGGCTGCGACTTTAAAAGCAATTCACTGCGAGAGAGACACTTTGGGATGCCCTCAGTGACTTTATGGGCTGCTAATAAATGCATGTTCTGCCTTTAGACGACATCAAGAGGTGTATTTAAAAAAAAAAAAATTTTTTAAATACCAGCCCCTCACAGAAAATCTCATTAATGCAAGACAGTAACTCCCAAGTTCCAGCTGGTCTTTTGAGTACTCGGACAGGGATTCCAACACTGAATAAAAGAACACCTGCTCTCGTTTAATCGGTCTCGAGAACACAGAGAATCCCCAAGTGTTCTCGTTGCTCTGTACAGTTCACTACTTGCCCTACAAGTCCCAATTACAGGCAAAAGGCTGGGTCGTGCTTCGATAAATCTCTCCGGTTGTCCAGCAATCTGACGCGCTGATGTACACATTGTGTTTCACTGGTAGTCATAACACATTCCAACCCTAAACAAACACTTGTATAAAGTTTTCATTTAGACTAAAGGAAGGTTTCCTTGTAGTCCATGAAAGTTAATTAAAACCATCTTGCGAGGTCACTGTCGCTGTATTGTCACACCACTGATTTGATTTCCGTTGGTATTTTTCCACGGGTATCGCAGGCAGCGAGACGTGCAATGTGCTGAAAGCTGCCAAGAACACCAAGTTTTCAGAGAGGGGTGTCAGGTGTTTCGATCGCAGTCTCATCTGAGCTCAGTTGGGGAGAGTTTCACTTGCCTGCAGTGACAAGGCCGGGAAATAAAAGAACTACCACTGCAGAGCAAAGCCTGGCAGCTGGTCCGAGCGGTGAGCAAGACAGCTGAGCCCTGGCCATCCGCCAGACAAAGTTTGGAAGGAAAGAGCGGGCAGGATGAGAGAAAATATAAAAGGCAAACCCACTTCCAACAACAACTTACATTTACAGAGCGCATTTAACACAGCAAAACGTCCCAAGGCTCTTAACAAGAGCGATATCAATAAAAACATTTTTGATACCGAGTCACAGAAGGACATATCAGGGCAGATGACCAAAAGCTTGGTTGAAGATCTAGGTTTTAAAGAGCATCATAAAGGAGGAGAGAGAGAGAGGTCGAGAGGCGGAGAGGTTTAGGGAGGGATTTCCAGAGCTTAGGTCCAAGGCAGTCTCACTCCACCACAATCTAGAATCAAGTGGTGTTTCAGCCCTTTGGCTTTAGAAACCTTTGTCTCTTACCTCGTCGTGATTGAGGGACTTCAACTTCACTCTAGTTTGGTCCAAGCACAGTACGTCCCCATATCGATTCTTCTGCTGGTTGTATGGCTGTCTATGTGCAAAGGAAAGACACCGTTAGAGAAAAATCACCATCTTCTTGCAAGGGTAGCGAATCCCCCTCCATTTTCCACTCCCTACCATCTCCTAGATTACAGGCCTGCTCTAAGTAAGAGCGCCCCACTCTGATCACTACCAGTGGCTCTCTGAGCCAGACACTAGAAAGCACGTTACAGCAAGTTGGAGGCAAACGATTATTCCCCCCTACTCTGGAGAAATGCCCGGCCATTGTAGAATATGATTAGACATTCCGTGTTTTGCATTAGGAGGCCGTGGAAGTCTCACATGAGCACGAGGCTTCCTTATTCAAGGCTGAATTAAAAAAAAAAATTAAACTGGACTCTTGCTGCTCCTACTCAGTAACTGTGTGAATGAATGAGCTAAATATTTCACGGGGAACATTCAGCAGCTTATTTTTTGGTGCAATTCTTGGAATATTTTGCTTACCCTAGAGGTTTATGCAATTCCTCTGGCAGGACAGTGAGTCACATTGACTCCAAGTGTCACCACCTATCAATCTAGATCCTCAAAGCTGAAGGGACACATCTCCATTTTATAGGTACCATGTTATTGGGACGGCATTTGTGCCAAATCAGAGAGCTGTTCCGAACTGGCCCTGTGTTTTACAGTCATTACAATGTTAAACTGATTTTCACTTGTAAAACCTGTGGCCTTGATCTTGCTCCTTATGGGTTGGGGATGGGTCTCTTTGAAGTTCCAAGGTGACATGCCTAACAACTGATGCGCAGAACCCATGATATCAGCTTTCCATGTTAGACTCAGTAACTGATACCCAAACCAGGCAGAACACTGCTGACCAGCTAGCCTGCCTCACTAAGGAGCCCTGAAGGGATAGACCCATCACTGGGGGCTACTCGGTTATAGACTAAAAGGTAGGGTTCTCCAACCTGGGCAAGCGGCAGTCATCTAATCAATGCTCTGTATTAATAAACTGGTTAAAGGCCAGCAGCATCTCTATGTATACAGGAAACTTTGGTTTATCCGGAAACCTCGATCTACCGGCAGAAATCAGGAGCCATTTTGTTAGGTTTTTTTTCTTCTCGTGGCTTTTTTTTCCCCCAACAGTCAGGCTCTGGAAAGTCTCTCTGAAGCTGTTGCTAAGCTACAGAGACGCTTCCAAGGTACGGGCCGACTGTTTACAAGCTGTTGCTAAGCAACAGTGTTTGTTGTCCGATACGGAGATGAAAACCTCCGTATGCTTCAACATTAACTTTGTATGTCCAGCAGTTTTGATAGATCGGCAACAGCTCGGTCCCGTCGGTGCTGGATATCACAAAGTTTCCTGGTACTTGGAAGTTCCTAAGCATTGGCTCTGCCAACCCATATCTAAGCTATCCTGTCTTGGGTAAGTGGGATACGCCCCTATTGGCAGAGTCTGTGCACTGCATATCAAGCAAACAGAAACCCTACAGGTGGGTGTAGATTTCCCAGTAGTCCGATTTAGGGCCTCTTGAATATGGTCAATGTTTGTTTGATAATGCTCCAGTGAAGCACCTTGGGACGTTTTACTACATTTAAGGCACTATATAAATGTAACCTGTTGTTGCTGATGGGTTTTCTGTGCATTAGAAACCCAGTTGACTGAAAAAAAAACAACCACCACAATCTAAAGAGCAGAGTGTCAGCTGTGGCTCAGTGGGTAGCGCTCTCGCCTCCGAGTCAGAAGGTTGTGGGTTCAAGTTCCACTCCAGACTTGAACACAAAAACCTAGGCTGACACTCCAGTGTCGTGCTGAGGGAGTGCTGCACTGTTGGAGGTGCCGTCTTTCGGATGAGACGTTAAACCGAGGCCCCGTCTGCTCTCTCAGGTGGACGTAAAAGATCCCATGGCCACTATTTCGAAGAAGAGCAGGGGAGTTATCCCCAGTGTCCCGGACAGTATTTATCCCTCAACCAACATCACTAAAAACAGATTATCTGGTCATTATCACATTGCTGTTTGTGGGAGCTTGCTGTGCACAAATTAACTGCCGTGTTTCTCACATTACAACAGGGACTACACTTCAAAAGTGCTTCATTGGCTGTAAAGCGCTTTAGGATGTCCGCTGGTAGTGAAAGGCGCTACAGAAATGCAAGTCTTTCTTTTCTTTTCATTTAAAAACTAGACTAATCTTACAAATTATGGGCCAAGGTCAATCAATCTCCAGATACAAAAATAAAGAGTTATATTTACAGGCTAGTGTCAGTTCTATTTTGCCAGCTATTGGATTTGCTATAGCAGTGCTCAAGTTAAGTCCAGGGACGCAGTGTTTTGTAACACGGGCCTGCCATACCCTGAAAGCTACCCTCCCTCCTGCTCCCAGTAGAATCACAGAGGAACTAAACACAAGAGAAAGTCAATGAAGGGAAAAGGCTATTCAGCTCATCTGAGCTTGACCTACTAGTACAGGTAGACTACCCTTTATCCGGACTTCCGAAAACCGAAACCCTCTAAAAACCGAAGGTTTTTTCGGTCAGCGTAAGTCGTGCGCACGACATGACCAGAGTGGCGCACGACTTACAGGCCTAGCCGGATAAGGGATAGTGTAGCATTTTTCCGCACTTCTGAAAACCGAAATCGCTCAGCGTAAGTGTACCAGCCTTTATCCGCACATCCGAAACCAGAAAACCTCTGAAAGCCGAAAGTGGCGCAAAGCATGACTTCTGAAAACCGAAATCGCTCAGCGTAAGTCGTGCGCACGACCCCGACCCCCGCCCCCGACCCCCCGGCCGAACCCGACCCCCGCCGACCCCCACCCACGACCCCCCGCCGACCACGACCCTTTCGGATAAGGGATAGTGCATCCTTTATCCGCACTCCCGCAAACCGAATTACTCTGAAAACCGAAGTGTTTTCGCGCACCTTCCAAAATCCGAAATTTTCCTAAAACTGAAACACGGCTGGTCCCGAGGTTTTCGGATAAAGGATAGTCTACCTGTACTGCAACTCGGGGATGTCCAAGCTTTCAGTCTCTGCTGGCCAGATAGATGCATACTACAAGCTGCGGGGAACCACATATAAAGCTGACAGCTATGCTCCAATAATTTGCATATCTCAAGATGCTGATACTAACAGGTCTTAGTGTTCTGATTTAGGGTTGAATCACCCATGAGCCAACACCATCCTTTACAAATCTCCAGGCCCCCAACAAAAATTCAACCAGGACCAGCCAAACAGTAAGAAATATAAAAAACAAAAAACAGAAAATGCTGGAAATACTCAGCCGGTCAGGCAGCATCTGTGGCGAGAGAAACAGAGTTAACGGTTCAGGTCGATGACCCTTCGTCAGAACTGGAAAAAGCTGGTGATGGAACAGGTTTTTAAGCAAGTGTAGGGGCAGGGAAAGAGGGAAAGGGAGGAAAGAACAAAAGGGAAGGTCTGTGATTGGCTGGAAGGCAGGAGAGATTAAGAGATGGTGCGAGGCAAAAGGAGATGGTAATGGGACAAGTTAAGAAACAAAAGATGAGTCTAGATGAAGTGTAAAAGGCACTGGCAGAATCATCAACAGTTGCCACGTGAAAAAAAATAGGGGCAGAGGTTATGGTCTGAAATTGTTGAACTTGATGTCGAGTCCAGAAGGTTGTAAAGTGCCGAGTCGAAAGATGAGGTGCTGTTCCTCGAGCTTCATTGGAACAGTGTAAGAAACCGAGGATGGAGAGGTCAGAGTGGGAGTGGAGCGGAGAATTAAAGTGACAGGCGACCGTAAGAAATATAAACTTAAATAGAAGGGAGTTATTTAGACATTGAGAGCCAGATTACCAGAGCTCGAGGGCCAGATACAGCCCTGGACCAAAGTTTGGATGGCCTTATCTAACCCACGCAATCCAACATCACCCCCAACTATCTCACCTGGTAATTATTCCAAACATTCCTTCATTGAATAATTTTTTTTCTAAGATCCTTTTTGCATTTACTTTTCAGTAATTTAAATTTACGTCTATTCCTCATTCTTTCTTATTAAATGAGCTGTACTCGTTGGGTTCAGTTGGGATAATCAACATCTTCAGGAACAACGTGCAAACAAACCCAGTGACCTATGCAGAACTGGAATACTACATTGCTTATGAAAGCGCGTTACAATACTAGAGAACACCATGAGCGTGTCATTTCCCCTAAAAGCAGCCACACCAAACCCAGGCAACCTGGAATCTGCAAACTAAATACAGCCAAGACAATACTGGCATTTATTAATGTACACTGTGGCATCTAAGAACGATTCTTCTTAGTCTGTCTCGTCCCCTCCTCAGCCTCAGCTTGGCTCAGTGGTAGCACTATTGTGTCTGAATTAGATGACTATGGGTTCAAGCCCCACTGGACGACTTGGGCACATAATCTAGGCCAACACTTCAGTGCAGTATTGAGGGAGCGTTGCACAGGCAGAGGTCATGCCTTTTGGATGAGACGTGAAACTGACTTTTACGTCTGTCTGTTCAGGTGGACGTAAAAGATCCCATGGAACTATTCAATGAAGAGCAGGGACCTTGCTGTGCACAAACTGGCTGCTGGGTTTGCCTACAAAACAAGTGACTACACTTCAAAGGTAATTAATCGACTGTGATGCACTTTGGGATGCTATATCAATGCAAGTTCCTTTTTCCCCACCCCTGTGAATTATTTCTCCCCAATCAACCAACGTGCATTCTAAGATGATCACTTTACTCTCAGTAAAGCTCAATATGGATTAATATGAAAAAGAAACCTTTTTACATACAGTCCATTCGTAGGAACAAGGTCGATGCTTTTGATTGCGGTACCCGGGATCTAGCAGCAACAACTTTCCTTTATATAAAAGCAAAGCGAGATGCATCACAACATCCTGGGACATGAACCACCAAACAGCACCGCCCAGAACGCTACATATGACCACAATTGCTACTACAAACAGTCGTGAGCTCACACCACACTGTGCTACCTAATTATTCAGTTTCCAAGATTACTAAACACATAGTAACCACAGTGCAACCACACAGCAAGTATAGAACTGCATTGAACCTCCAGCTCAAATTATTCCAGCACATATTGAATACATACCAACAAACTGTGCGCATTTAAAAAGTACTTGGATACGCACTTAAAGTGCTGTAACCGACCAAGGCTACGGACCAAGAGCTGGAAAGTGAGATTAGGCTGGATAGCTCTTTTTCGGCCGGCACAGACACGATGGGCCAAATGGCCTCCTTCTGTGCCGTAACTTTCTATGGTATAAAGAAAAAATATCATCTCTTGACCCAAACGAGGAATGCCTCTGCCTCAACTGCCTAATACTTAAACTTAGAAAGTATCTGAAACGCGCTGCCTGAAAGGGCGGTGGAAGCAGATTCAACTTTCAAAAGGGAACTGGGTAAATACTTGAAGGGAATTTTTTGTTACAGGGCTATGAGGAAAGAGCTGGGAAGTGGTACCAATTGGATGGTGCATCCAAAGAGTTGGCACAGGCATGATGGGCCAAATGGCCTCCACCTGTGCTGCAGGAATGACGTATGAGGAGAGATTGGGTCGATTGGGCTTATATTCGCTGGAGTTTAGAAGAATGAGAGGGGATCTCATTGAAACTTATAAAATTCTAACAGGACTAGACAGACTAGATGCAGGAAGGATGTTCCCGATGGCGGGGGAGTCCAGAACCAGGGGTCACAGTCTAAGGATAAGGGGTAAGCATTTTAGGACAGAGATGAGGAGGAATTTCTTCACCCAGAGAGTGGTGAACCTGTGGAATTCTCTATCACAGAAGGCAGTTGAGGCCAATTCATTAAATATATTCAAGAAGGAGCTAGATATATTTCTTAAGGCTAAAAGGATCAAGGGATATGGGGAAAAGCAGGGACAGGGTACTGAATTTGGATGATCAGCCATGATCTCATTAAATGGCGGAGCAGGCTCGAGGGGCCGAATGGCCTACTCCTGCCCCTATCTTCTATGTTTCTATGCATCATTCTACGATTCTATTTGTACAGAAAATTCCGGCCCAAAGATAAATAAACTAACTATGCACCAAGAGGGAAAAACAAACTCATTTTACAAGTAATTCTAAAATAGTAAAACACAGGGTACAAAAATCGTACCCCCAGTTCCAGTATATTCCAGCCACCATAAAACCAACAATAACAAAAAAAATCCCCATTTTAAGGCACCCAACTGCTCAAAGGCAAGCCAAGGAAAGTTGATTCTAGTCCAGCATCTTCTCTCTTCCCTCATTCTGAAAGGCCAACACAAACTTCAGTCAACCCACATTTCTCACATCCAATATGCACATTCCCCTCATTTCAAAGTCAATTTGCTGCCTCACAATCATCTTGCTCTCCTTTTTATACCAAGAAATGTCATTCTTTTCTCCTCACAGAGCGATACAGAGAACCCAAACACAGACGGCAAACAAAAATCACGCCACCATTGCATAACAGTCTACGAGAACAGAAAACAGGTTGGGATGGATTTATTCCACTTGTGGTGAGACACGACCTGTTTAACTTGCCTTATGACTGTATTTAGGGAGACAGGAGATCAGGCAGACTTGCTGAATAAAAACCACAAAAAAAAAACATTTCCCTGTCCAGGCAACCCACTCCGATTTCTCACAACTTTTGCCTCTTTGAATTACTCGGATCAGCTAATACTTTCTGAAACTACAGGTCTTTGAAGTTTACCATGTGTGAAATTTTCTTCAGGCAAAGGGTCAAGTCCTATTGTACCTTCAGGGTGCATGTACCAATACAGAGGTGGAGGGTGGGAAATCATGTTCCCATCAGCTTCTTTTATTGAGCTACAGTGCATGGCAAATAGAAGGAATGGGAGAATATATCTAAAAAGTGTTGCAAGGGAATGATATTCTGCACTCTACAGCAGAAAATGTGCACACATTAACAAGGAAATGTCAGAAACACATACTGGTCCTACTATAATTCAAGCTTCCAAACTCAAACTTCAGACAGCTGGATTTTACTGAGAAGCTTAGGAGTCTGCACATTAAATACACAGGACAAGTTGGCATCGCTGATCACATCGCGGCGGTCAAAGCTGAACCTCCTCATCTGTGTCAGCTTGAAACTTGCCCGAAAAATAACGACTCCTGTCGGGTTCCAGCAGTGAGAATATAAAACGAGAATGTGCTTGCAAAAAAAAATGTAAAAATAGTTTTAGGTTAACGGGTTCGATCAGTGCTGTGTAAACACACTGAAGTGTTTGTTTACAACACGGAAACAGTGATGTAAAGTAACTTCCCTTTGTGCCAGGATCTCTCTGGAGCCATCGCTTCCCAGTGACAAAATCAGACTAAAAGTAAACAGCAATTTATGCCGCTTCCAAATCCAACGGATGTCTGATTTTGCGCAGGGCTTGTATCAGGGAGCGATGATTTGGGCTCCTCCACCACAGATAAGTTACTTACGTAAATCGGTATTGTTTGGGAGGAACTGTTGACTGCAGGGTTCCCTTGTGGAAAGCATCCTCAAACTATTAATAGTTTCTGACATCCATTACTGTCAAAGTTTCTGTCCCCTCAAAAAACAACAGTGCTCCTTTAACTAGCAAGTGCCTTCCTCTGGGTTGCTGAATGTATATTGCCACACCTGTAAAAAAAAATCCTCACCCCTCATCTCTCTCCCCTCCCCCGCCCCCCAACACAGCAAGTTTTAAATCTCCACAGCACACAGATTGAAAAGTTTATTTAACGGATGATGCTCATTTTACTAACTATGAACATACAAAGAAATGGCAGAAAGGAAAAGACCTACTGGGTCCATCCAGCCTGTCACACAAGTTACATTGCCTTATGCATCACAATACTGATATTTATGCTCCTCACTCCACCCAGAAACCGTGTAACAGGAACAGGAGGAGGCCATTCAGCCCCGCGAGCCTGTTCCACCATTCAATGAGATCATGGCTGATCTGCCACCTAACTCCATCTACCCACCTTTGTCCCATATCCTTTAATACCTTCGGTTAATAACAATTTATCAATCTCGGATTTAAAATTAATGTTTGATCAAGCATCAATTGCCATTTCCGGAAGAGAGTTACAAACTTCTACCACCCTTTGTGCAGAAGTGTTTCCTAATTTCACTCCTGAAAAAGGTCTGGCTCTAATTTTTAGACTATACCCGCTAGTCCTAGAATCCCCAAACAGCAGAAATAGTTTCTCTCTATATACCCCATCAGCTCCCCTAAATATCTCAAAAACTTCAATCAGATCACCCATAACCTTCTAAATTCCAGGCAATACAACCCTAGTTTGTGTAATATTTCCTTGTAATTTAATTCCTGGAAGTCCAGATATCATTCTGGTAAACCTACGCTGCACTCCCTTCAAAGCCGATATATCCTTCCCAAGGTGTGGTGCCCAGAACTGCTCACAGTGCTCCAGGTGTGGTCTAACCAGGGCTTTGTACAGCTGCAGCATAACTTCTACCCCCTTGTACTCTAGTCCTCCAGATAGAAAGGCCAGCATCCCATTAGCCTTTTTGATTATTTTCTGTACCGGTTCATAACCGCTTAAGAACATAAGAAATAGGAGCAGGAGTAGGCCATTCGAGCCTGCTCCGCCATTCAATAAGATCATGGCTGATCTTCTACCTCATCTCCACTTTCCTGCACTACCCCCATATGCCTTAATATTCAAAAATCTATTGACTGAGCCTCCACAGCCCTCTGGGGTAGAGAATTCCAAAGATTCACCACCCTCTGAGTGAAGAAATTTCTCCTCATCTCAGTCCTAAATGGCTGACCCCTTATTCTGAGACTGTGACCCCTGGCTCTAGACTCCCCAGCCAGGGGAAACATCCTCCCTGTATCTACCCTGTCAAGCCCTGGAAGAATTTTGTATGTTTCAATGAGATCACCTCTCATTCTTCTAAACTCTAGGGAATATAGGCCTAGTCTACTCAATCTCTCCTCATAGGACAATCCCCCCATCCCAAGAACCAGTCTGGTGAACCTTCGTTGCGCTCCCTCTATGGCAAGTATATCCTTCTTAATGATCTATGTTCCTGGATCCACAAGTCTCTTTGGACCAACACGGTTTAGAAAGTACCTGTTCACGTAAACTGCTGACATTTGCTCCAACTACAAAGCTTTCACTGGGTAATACCTGCACAATAGTGTCATGCACGAGGTCCTCAGAAAAACCGGCAATAATTTCACATCTGTACCACAATATATGTAAGGCCGGTTCAGGCAATGGGAATCTGTTGTGAATGGGTTAAAAATGGGAAAAAAATATACACAGTCAGACCCCTAATTCATGTAACACCAGTCCGGAAATCAGAGGATCTGGAATTCTCTTCTTCATTGCTAACCCGTCCTACTGCTTTTCTCATGGTTAACCTGAATGCTTCGAAAAGCTGAATTGAATCAACCACCGTCATTGTCCAATACAAAAGCCAATTATCATCACCCAGTAATGTGACCTAGTTGCACACAATCACAGTGCTGAACGTCAACAGTTGCCATTGTTTGAAGACTTTTTGTGGACGTCACAAGTTGCTTTCATAACATAGGAGTGCAGCTGATTCCATAGTCCTGGTGCTCCTTCCTTGGCTGCAGTCCACAGTGTAAACAAGCTCAGGTTCCAGATCATAGGCTGACTAAATCGTGGGCCCACGATCCGGCCGTAGGGACAAGGAAGCCGGTTTTACGCGGGTGTAAATGCGGGACGCTGGTGCAATGCTTGATCTCAGTTAGCCTTTGTAGGAAAGTGGAATCTGTGGAGACTGGCTCCCCAATCTCAATGTAAAAGTGGGAAGACATGCAAAACTCTGGTGTCCGTATCCTAACTCGTACCAAGTTTCGATCACCCATAACCCCTGTGCTCGCTGACCTACATTGGCTCCTGGCCTGGCAATGTCTTGATTTTAAACTTCTCATTTTCGAATCCCTCCATGGCTTCGCCCCTCTTGATCTCTGTAACCTCCTCCAGCCCTACAACCCACCAAGATCTCTGCGCTCCTCCAATTCTGGCCTCTTACGCAACCCCGATAGGCTCTGGAATTCCCTCCCTAAACTTCTACGCATCTCTACCTCCTTTAAGATGCTGCTTAAAACCTACCTCTTTGACCAAGCATTTGGTCACCTGTCCTAACACGTCCTTGAGTGGCTCTGTCTCAAATGTTGTTTGATAGCGCTCCTGTGAAGCGCCTTGGAGATGTTATACTACGTTAAAGGCGCTATATAAATACAAGTTGTTGTAGTTGTTGACAGAGCAGGCGCACTGTGCTCCTGAAACTGGATGAAATTAGTTGGCGCAAAATATAAACGCATCAGACTGTTGCTGCAGGGGGAGGGCAGATTCCCCAGTCTCGATCCTCTGAGCTTCCAGTTTTCTGTGTTCAAATCTCGGAGCCCCCAAAGCATCTCAGCTGTTCGAAGTTTTAGTGAGCCAAGCGCGTGCTGTTAAACGCACTGTAACCAACTGGTGTTACAATCAGCGCCCCATGCCAGTTCACTGGGGGAAGAGAGAGGCACAAGACACTGGGACCTTTTAAAAAGTTTGTTCATTTGCACAATTTACAGGGACGATGATCTATCACTTGTGGAAGAATGTGCCACCAACTAGTTATTTACCGTACATTCAACAGCCTGGGCTTCGCTCATTGTCACTTTAAACAGCTGTGCAGCACTTCAGCAACTGAAGAACCTGAGTTACAGTAAGACAGGAAAGATCCAAGACCTGCAATAATTGGCCCTTCAATAACTGTTATTGAAACATTAATACAAAAAAAAACTGCAGATGCGGGAAATCTGAAATAAAAACCGAAGATGCTGGAGAAACTCAGCAGGTCAGGAAGCACCTGTGAAGAGAGAAACAGAGTCAATGTTTCAGGTCGATGACCTTTCGTCAGAACTGGAAAAAAGCAGGAAATGGAACAGATTTTTAAGCAAGTGTAGGGGCTGGGAAATGGGGGAGGGGATGAAAGAACCAAAGGGAAGGCCTGTGATAGGATGGAAGGCAGGAGAGATTAAGAGACATTCAAGGCAAAAGGAGATGGTACTGGGACAGGTTAAGAAACAAAGGATGGCTCTAGATGAAGTGTAAATTGCGCTGGCGGAATGAAGGACAGCTGCCACGTGGGAGAGAAGAACAGAACAAAAGAAACATTACCTGTGCTGATACTCCTTTGACAGAGTCAGAAGATAATAAAAGATCCTTTTGCCACTATGTTGTAATATTTTATGCAATCTAGATTAAGTATCAGCTGAAGAATGAAACTGCATTAATTTCTTGCCAGTCCAGATTTTTAATATGCAACATTGAGATTCTCTCATTGTTTACAAATTAACCAGGTCGGACTCCAGGCTACAAGGGAAGTTTTATTTTAAACTCGGTTCTTTCTTTTCACCCTATAATCCTCTTGCACCAAGCAGGCTTCCCTTAGACCACTGCAGCTCGAAAATCAGCTTCTGGGAGGTGTGAGAGAGCAGGTGCCGACTAGTCGTTGGTTGCTCTCCGAGGAAATACCTTCCTTTGCCGTGTCTCACTACTCCCACAATGGTACAGCTGGCAATCCTGCTGTGTGGGCAGTCGCGGGTATAACCTGCCTCCTGCCATTCCATGATGCGGCACACTACAAATGGAACCTGTGGGGGGGGGGGGTTTTCTGGGGTAGCGTAGGTCATTTGACAGGACACAGTCTTCAGCCAAGAAGGACACTGATCGACTGGATCACAGACTTCTTCACAGCTACCGACAACGTGACTGATCGACAATGAGATGATGTGATTTGTGCAGGGGCAGATGCCAACGTAGCTGAGAGCTCAGGCTCTGTTACACGCCACTCTAGTTTACGTTATGTTCGGTTACGACTGGCACTTCTCGTCAATGAAAATAAAATTACGGACGTGTGAATAGATCACTTTGCATTGCTACCACATGCTCCGCAGCTTGTGTTAGTAACCATGACAACCAAAATGTGCAAATAAAAAAAAAGAAACTCTCAACAGAGACAGGAATAGAAGCATCGGTTAATACTGCATTGGTAACTGTAGATTCTTGGGACAAAGACAGAAAATGCTGGAAATACTCTTTTTTGTTTCAGATTTCCAGCATCCGCAGTATTTTGCTTTTGTGGATTCCCGAGCTTACTTTAGTCCCACTATGGCACTCAATTAGGAGGCTTCCACACTCGGGTGCCAAACCCTATGGCACGCGACCAGTACTAAATCCTCTGTTAGGCACAAATTAAACAGCTCATAGGATGGAAGATGCAAAACTTTGGCCTTTCTACATCTGATTGATGGGATTCGGCTCGAAGCCAATACATATCGACTTATTCGAATGCAGAACTGAACCATTGTAGAGGAAATATCCCGGTGATGAAGTCAGTATTTGCCAAACATTCCTATGATTCTTTCTCCTTGCTTTTGTCTCTCTTGCAACACTTTTCACTTCACAATCTTCTTCTTAGGCACTCCCTCGGAACCGATGATGATTTGCTTTCATATTAAAAATGAGTTCGCATGTGACTGATGAGTCCAATGCGGGACCTACAGTCTCTGTCACAGGTGGGGCAGACGGTGGTTGAAGGGGTGCTTGGGTTGAAGTGCGCTCCTTGTGCTGCCTTCGCTTGCTCCCGGTGAAGAGGCTCGAGGTGTTCGGCGCCTTCCCAGATGCTTCTCCTCCACTTTGTGCGGTCTTGGGCCAGGGATTCCCAGGTGTTGGTGGGGATGTTACACTTTTTCCAAGGAGGCTTTGAGGGTGTCCTTGAAGCGTTTCCTCTGCCCACCTGGGGCTCTCTTGCCGTGCCGGAGCTCCGAGTAGAGCGCTTGTTTTGGGAGTCTCGTATCGGGTATCCGGACGATGTGACCCGTCCATCGGAGCTGATCGAGCGTGGTCAAAGCTTCGATGCTGGCCTGAGCGAGAACACTGACGTTGGTGCGCCTATCCTGCCAATGGATTTGCAGGATCTTGTGGAGGCAGCGTTGGTGGTACCTCTCCAGTGCTTTGAGGTGCCTGCTGTACATGGTCCATGTCTCTCAGGCATAAAACAGGGCGGGTATCACTACTGCTCTGTAGACCATGAGCTTAGTGCCGGGTTTGAGGTCCTGGTCTTCAAACACTCTCTTCCTCAGGTGACCGAAGGCTGCACTAGCACACTGAAGGCGGTGTTGGACTTCGTCATCGACGTCTGCTCTTGTTGACAGTCGGCTCCCGAGGTATGGAAATAACCCAGCATCAGCGACATGCCTGAATAGCAGGCCGACTTCTCCCTGTAGCTCCTCCTTCTCTGACGCGGCCGAGATCGAGAGGTCCTTGCGTAGGGTAGCACAACACAAAAGCCCCCTTTCTCCTGCCCTCTGTAATCTCTCTAACCGAGCAGCTTTAAATTGAACGTTAAAATGGGCCACTGTCGCTCAAGTTTATGGTCTTGCAGTCTGTAGACGGAGCCCCGTGAACAGGTAGAGAGGAGGTCAGCAAACGGTCACGAACGCTGATGTGAATTATCAGCACTTCCTCCCCTGCGAGCATTCCTACACGCGTTAATACTACAAAGGATAAAAATCTTTATACGACTGTGCTAATTCACCCCAACAGCCAGCATAGCACATGTCAAGTATTGTTTTTAGCACTGGCTTAATTTGTTCAAAAGCTTGCTGTAACTACTACAAAGATACATATAATGTAAATATCCAGGGTATGGTAGCCTACTGGTTATAGACATGGACCAGCAACCCAGAGGTCATGAGTTCAAATCCCACCATGGCAAGTTGTGAATCTAAATTCAATAAATCTGGTAAATTTTGGGCGGCCACCAGAAAAATGGCCATGGAAGTTGCCAAAGTGACGTTAAAAACCCAACTGGTTCACCACTGTCCTGCAAAGAGTACCTGCCACCCTTGCTTGGTCTGGCTGACATGCGACTCCAGCCCCACACGATGTGGTGGACTCCTAACACCCTCCAGAACAACTAGGGTTGGGTAATAAACGCTGCATTGTGCTGCCGGCATCCCAAGAACAAATAGTAAAAATCTCAATCAGCCCTTTATTAAAGCAAATAGCAATTTCCGGATTTAAAAAAAAAAAATGGAGTCTGTTGGATTATTAGCTCCAATACAGGGATATCCATTTCTGGAAAATCAGCTGTGCTACAGAAACCCTGTGGTATAAAAATCTTCAGTGTTGCTGATGAGGGAGCTCACTGAAGAGAGTACAGTCTAGTCCTGGTAACTGAATTATCCTTAAACAATGTAAATAACATAAGAAATAGGAGCTGGAGTAGGCCATTCGGCCCCTCGAGCCTGCTCCGCCATTCAATAAGATCATGGCTGATCTTCTACCTCATCACCACTTTCCCGCACTATCCCCATATCCCTTAATTCCTTTAGTTCCCAAAAATCTATTGATCTCTGTTTTGAATATACTCAACGGCTAAGTATCCACAGCTCTCTGGGGTAGAGAATTCCAAAGATTCACAAGCCTTTGAGTGAAGACATTTCTCCTCATCTCAGTCCTAAATGGCCGACCTCTTATTCTGAGACTGTGATCCCGTGTTCTAGATTCCCCAGCCAGGGGGAACATTTTCTCAGCATTAACCCTTAAGAATTTTGTATGTTTCAATGAGATCACCTCTCATTCTTCTAAACTCTAGGGAATATAGGCCTAATCTACTCAATCTCTCCTCATAGGGCAATCCCCTCATCCCAGGAATCAGTCTGGTGAACCTTTGTTGCACTCCCTCTAAGGCAAGTATGTCTTTCCTTAGGTAAGGAGACCAAAACTGTACACAGTACTCCAGGTGTGGCCTCACCAATGCCCTGTATAATTGTAGTAAGACTTCTTTACTCTTATACTCTAATCCCTTTGTAACAAAAGCTAACACACCATTTGCTTTCCTAATTGCTTGCTGTACCTGCATGTTAACTTCCTGTGATTCATGTACAAGGACACCCAGGTCCCTCTGAATGCAAACATTTCCCAGTCTCTCGCCATTCAAAAAATATTCTGCTTTTTTATTTTTCCTACCAAAGTGGATAACTTCACACTTCCCCACATTGTATTCCATCTGCCATGTTCTTGCCCACTTGTCAACCTGTCTATATCTCTCTGCAGCCTCTTTGCGTCTTCTTCACAGCTTACTTTCCCACCTAACTCTATCATCAGCAAACTTGGATATGTTACACTCAGTCCCTTCATCCAAGTCATTAATATAGATTGTAAATAGCTGAGGCCCAAGCACTGATCCTTGCGGTGCCCCTCTAGTCACAGCCTGCCAACTCGAAAAAGTCCCGTTTATCCCTACTCTCTGTTTTCTGTCCATTAACCAATCCTCAATCCATGCTAATATATTACCCCCAATCCCATGAGTCCTAATTTTGTGTAATAACCTTGTGTGGCACCTTGTCGAATGCTTTTTGAAAATCCAAGTACGGTAAACTCTTGTTTGAACAGCACTTAATCGTCCGGAATACTTTAATAACCGGCAAAATAGATAATCGGTAATCTTGCCGAGTCCATCCAGCACTCGTTTTGCCGAGTCCGAGTTAGTCAGTGGTTTTTATTTTTGTTTGTGCTAAAAATTGCCTTGGTAGGTACACCTCTCTGTTATCCAGAATTTTTCATCAACCGGCACCGTCCTGGTCCCATAGGTGCCGGATACAAAAGAATTTACTGTACGCTACATTCACTGGTACCCCCTTATCCATCCTATTAGTTACATCTTCAAAAAACTCTAACAGATTTGTCAAACACGATTTCCCATTCATAAAACATGCTGATCATATTACGATTTTCTAAGTGCCCTGTTACCACGTGTCCCTAATAATAGATTCTAGCATTTTGCCTACTGCTGATGTCAGGCCAACTGGCCGATAGTTCCCCGTTTTCTCTCTCCCTCCTTTCTTAAATAGTGAGGTTATGTTTGCTACCTTCCAAATCTTGGGGACTGTTCGAGAATCATAGGAAATAGGAATATAGAGGTTTTACCAGATACATTTGAATTAAGTGTAGCAGACTGGTAATTTGTACACTGCTGGCCAAGAACACTGATTTTGCTCTTAATCTGTGCCATTAATTATGGAAATGTTGTACAGTGACATCCTTACACTGCAACGTAAAAAGAAACGTATGATCTCAGTGATTCCATTTCCAATGGGAATATTCTGCTTCTCATGGAATGCTGAAGGAATACCAGTACACTGGTACCATGGCAACTGATTGCTTGAATGCAAGGCAGCAGGAGTGGCTCTGACTGAAACTCCATTATAGAATTTTTCAGATGATAGCTTCTCGACATGCAAACCACCAGCTGAAGGGGGAGATTTCCATATTAGATTAGAGTGAAACCATGGATGGACAGGAACAGACTTCCCTTCAGTCTTTTGACTTGAAAGTTGAATTTACAGACTATATGTTCTATGGTATACCGGTCACGCACCGCACGCAGAGCGGTGCACCGGTCACGCACCGCACGCAGAGCGGTGCACCGGTCACGCACCGCACGCAGAGCGGTGCACCGGTCACGCACCGCACGCAGCGTCATGCATCAAGTAATTTGGAAAATATTTACTCCTTCCACTTAAAATATTCCTGTACCATTTCCAGTTGAGAGCAGGCTACTGAGCTGACCCCGACCTCTGCCATTGCTGATTTGTAATTAGCCACGACAGCTGACTTTCCCTTCCTCTACTCTTCTGTCCTTTGATCCCTGCTGCCTTCGACAGACTGAAATCAGGAACTCACCACCAGGCACGTACCACACAGCCTACCACTCCACTGTGGCACATGTAAGTAAATCAGCTTTGCCGATCGATATTTTGAATAGCGAACCCACAATGACGCATGGTCAGAAGAGGGGCCACTCACTGTAGGAATGCTACAATTTCGATCAGTTTGTAATCCTCAGCAATGCCATGTCATGTGGCAAATTGTTGTTAAGGAGCAGTACACCATCATTGCCTGCATGTTCTTACATAATTGACACACTGTACATGGGAACAGGAGGAGGCCAGTTAGCGCCTCAAACCTGTTCCACCATTCAATTAGATCATGGCTGATCTGTATCTTATCTCCATCTACCCGCCTTGGTTCCGTATCCCTTATCACCCTTACCTAACAAACATCTATCAATCTCAGTTTTGAAATTTTCAATTGACCCCCAGCCTCAACAGCTTGTTTTGGGAGTGAGTTCCAGATTTCCATTACCCTTTTTGTGAAGAAGTGCTTCCTGACATCACCCCCGAACGGCCTGGCTCTAATTTTAAGGATATGTCACCTTGTTCTGGACTCCCCCCACCAGAGGCAATAGGGAAGAGAGAAACTATCAAATCCTTAAATCATCTTAAAAATGTCAACTCGATCACCCCTTAATCAAGGGAATACAAGTCTATGCAACCTGTCCTCGTAATTTAACCCTTTTTTTTTGATTTACAAGCAAACAAACGCTGAACTAACAATGAGCAGTTGAATGTGCCTGGAGGGGTCTCCCGTCGGATGTCTTCGTATTCCTCATAGATTCCCCTTTTCTGTACAGTGTTGACGTGGTCCAACAGTTCCTCCACCGTCATGCCTTCCAGCCCCGGCACGTGTATGGACACTTCATCCTGCGGGAAGCCCGTGATCAGCTCGTCCAGCGAGTCACTGTGTCCGTTAGGTGACGTTAAAAACTGTTTGTTCCAGCTGGAATGGTCCAGTTTCAGCACCCCGCCGAAATGCTCCGGCAGGCAGTCCCTGGGCAGGTACTGTTTCAACTCGTGCATCTTCACCATTTGCACCTGCAACACAAACACAAAAAAAGACAATCAATCCAGTCCCTACAGCTCATTGTGGGCGTGCTCTTGTGAACACGATTTGCCTGCGATACGTAATGGCCGGTCTGGGGACCCGGAGTGCCAGAAGTAGTTAGGATTTGCTGTACACTGCCAGCTGAGTGAGGGGTGCTCTCAACCAGGGGATCTTGGTTCTCTTAACAATGCCTAGCACAAGATGGATATCCTACTAGTTTTTCCTTAAAAGATTTCAGTAAATTCTTTACCTGTACCCTGGAAATACTTCTCCTTAAAGGGTATTTGTAATATTTGTTGCTCCCATAGGAATGATACCATCCGGTCTGCATAGCAATAGAATAAAATTCCCGGAATTCACTGGCTGTTTCTGCCCGATATAACTGAGCACTTAAGATGTTGTAACCGGCAACTTTGAAATTGACGTTAATACAAATGACTAATGGGTTATCGCTTTTTGGCAGATGTAAGCGACTGCCCATTTTAAATGAGGACGTTTTAAGTGATGGGGACAACACCAGCTGCAAAAACAGCCACGAGGCAGCAGGTCCCTCTGGAGGATTGTTAATGGTGTTCATGATCAGACATGTGCGCAATCCACAGGCTCCTGATGTTACGGTAACTTTTAGTTTAATATTATTAGAACGATTGAAAGGCTTCTTCAGTAACTCAGCAAGGTGCTGAGCCACACTAGCCAGGAAGGTCCCGAGTCCCATCGTCAGTCTGTTCTGTTAGCTGACCTCAGGTAGGGGAGCTACAATTGGCCTCAGAGCCTTGGGTTAGGGAGGGCACTCCTGATGGCTACCCAGCAAACCCTGCCAGAAGAGAGAGAGAGAGAGAGAGAGAGAGAGAGAGAGAGAGAGAGAGAGAGAGAGAGAGAGTGAGTGTGTGTGTGTGTGTGGGGGGGGGGGGGGGGGGGTGGGGGGGCGTGTGCGTGGATAAGGGCAGCTGCGATGCCTCTTGCAGTCAAACAGTCTGCCAACACTCACTATCAAAAATAACGAATAATGGTCACTTGGTCAAGGTTGCCGGTGGGCGATCCAGGCCTGTAGGAGTGTACTCCCCGGGTGGGGAGCCAATAACTTCAGGCGGGGAATGGTAGGGGAAAAGACTGCCCAATCCCCACGGCGAGATCCTGATCTCAGACATGTTCTCCACTGCAGAAAAATAAATCACTTTCAGAAAATGACCTGCTCTCAGAAAGGATGGAGAGTAGAGAAAAAAAATTTGTAACAAAATCCACAGAAGATCTGGACTACAGCACAGTTTGAAGTAGAGAATGCATTTACCCGATATCCAGTGTTTGCAGACCTCCCTGTGACTGACCAGTTCTTACACTAGCTCCTGCTGTGAAGCTCACGTTAGAATAGAGCGTGCGCTTCTACTAGCGTAATACATGGATGTGAACTCCGCAACAGCACTGGCAGCTGTCACCCAACCTTCCATGGGTTCAGAGAGCAAATGTTGAAGTTATGAAAAATAAATACCTCTCCAACAGGAACCAGCAGCACAGGACAGAAAATAGGAATGAGCAGCATTCAGAGGTTTCAGATCTGTGCTGGGATACTGGCAGGGTAGGTTTCAGATCTGTGCTGGGATACTGGCAAGGTAGGGTTCAGATCAATGCTGGGGTACTGGCAAGGTAGGTTTCAGATCAATGCTGGGGTACTGGCAAGGTAGGTTTCAGATCTGTGCTGGGATACTGGCAAGGTAGATTTCAGATCAATGCTGGGGTACTGGCAAGGTAGATTTCAGATCTGTGCTGGGGTACTGGCAAGGTAGGGTTCAGATCTGTGCTGGGATACTGGCAAGGTAGATTTCAGATCAATGCTGGGGTACTGGCAAGGTAGATTTCAGATCTGTGCTGGGGTACTGGCAAGGTAGGTTTCAGATCTGTGCTGGGGTACTGGCAAGGTAGGGTTCAGATCTGTGCTGGGATACTGGCAAGGTAGATTTCAGATCAATGCTGGGGTACTGGCAAGGTAGATTTCAGATCTGTGCTGGGGTACTGGCAAGGTAGGGTTCAGATCTGTGCTGGGATACTGGCAAGGTAGATTTCAGATCAATGCTGGGGTACTGGCAAGGTAGGTTTCAGATCTGTGCTGGGATACTGGCAAGGTAGGTTTCAGATCAATGCTGGGGTACTGGCAAGGTAGGTTTCAGATCTGTGCTGGGGTACTGGCAAGGTAGGGTTCAGATCTGTGCTGGGATACTGGCAAGGTAGGTTTCAGATCAATGCTGGGATACTGGCAAGGTAGGTTTCAGATCTGTGCTGGGATACTGGCAAGGTAGGTTTCAGATCAATGCTGGGGTACTGGCAAGGTAGGTTTCAGATCTGTGCTGGGGTACTGGCAAGGTAGGGTTCAGATCTGTGCTGGGATACTGGCAAGGTAGGGTTCAGATCAATGCTGGGATACTGGCAAGGTAGGTTTCAGATCTGTGCTGGGATACTGGCAAGGTAGGTTTCAGATCTGTGCTGGGGTACTGGCAAGGTAGATTTCAGATCTGTGCTGGGATACTGGCAAGGTAGGTTTCAGATCAATGCTGGGGTACTGGCAAGGTAGGGTTCAGATCTGTGCTGGGATACTGGCAAGGTAGGTTTCAGATCAATGCTGGGGTACTGGCAAGGTAGGGTTCAGATCAATGCTGGGATACTGGCAAGGTAGGGTTCAGATCTGTGCTGGGGTACTGGCAAGGTAGGTTTCAGATCTGTGCTGGGATACTGGCAAGGTAGGGTTCAGATCTGTGCTGGGGTACTGGCAAGGTAGGGTTCAGATCTGTGCTGGGGTACTGGCAAGGTAGGGTTCAGATCTGTGCTGGGATACTGGCAAGGTAGGTTTCAGATCTGTGCTGGGATACTGGCAAGGTAGGTTTCAGATCTGTGCTGGGATACTGGCAAGGTAGGGTTCAGATCTGTGCTGGGGTACTGGCAAGGTAGGTTTCAGATCAATGCTGGGGTACTGGCAAGGTAGGGTTCAGATCTGTGCTGGGGTACTGGCAAGGTAGGGTTCAGATCTGTGCTGGGATACTGGCAAGGTAGGTTTCAGATCAATGCTGGGGTACTGGCAAGGTAGGGTTCAGATCTGTGCTGGGGTACTGGCAAGGTAGGGTTCAGATCTGTGCTGGGGTACTGGCAAGGTAGGGTTCAGATCTGTGCTGGGGTACTGGCAAGGTAGGGTTCAGATCTGTGCTGGGATACTGGCAAGGTAGGTTTCAGATCTGTGCTGGGGTACTGGCAAGGTAGGGTTCAGATCTGTGCTGGGGTACTGGCAAGGTAGGGTTCAGATCTGTGCTGGGATACTGGCAAGGTAGGTTTCAGATCTGTGCTGGGATACTGGCAAGGTAGGTTTCAGATCTGTGCTGGGGTACTGGCAAGGTAGGGTTCAGATCTGTGCTGGGATACTGGCAAGGTAGGGTTCAGATCTGTGCTGGGATACTGGCAAGGTAGGTTTCAGATCTGTGCTGGGATACTGGCAAGGTAGGTTTCAGATCTGTGCTGGGGTACTGGCAAGGTAGGTTTCAGATCTGTGCTGGGATACTGGCAAGGTAGATGTCAGATCTGTGCTGGGATACTGGCAAGGTAGGTTTCAGATCTGTGCTGGGATACTGGCAAGGTAGGTTTCAGATCTGTGCTGGGATACTGGCAAGGTAGATGTCAGATCTGTGCTGGGATACTGGCAAGGTAGGGTTCAGGTCTGTGCTGGGATACTGGCAAGGTAGGGTTCAGATCTGTGCTGGGATACTGGCAAGGTAGATGTCAGATCTGTGCTGGGATACTGGCAAGGTAGGGTTCAGATCTGTGCTGGGATACTGGCAAGGTAGGGTTCAGATCTGTGCTGGGATACTGGCAAGGTAGGTTTCAGATCTGTGCTGGGATACTGGCAAGGTAGGTTTCAGATCTGTGCTGGGATACTGGCAAGGTAGGTTTCAGATCTGTGCTGGGATACTGGCAAGGTAGATTTCAGATCTGTGCTGGGATACTGGCAAGGTAGGGTTCAGATCTGTGCTGGGATACTGGCAAGCTAGGTTTCAGATCTGTGCTGGGATACTGGCAAGGTAGGTTTCAGATCTGTGCTGGGGTACTGGCAAGGTAGGTTTCAGATCTGTGCTGGGGTACTGGCAAGGTAGGTTTCAGATCTGTGCTGGGATACTGGCAAGGTAGGTTTCAGATCTGTGCTGGGGTACTGGCAAGGTAGGTTTCAGATCTGTGCTGGGGTACTGGCAAGGTAGGTTTCAGATCTGTGCTGGGATACTGGCAAGGTAGGTTTCAGATCTGTGCTGGGATACTGGCAAGGTAGGTTTCAGATCTGTGCTGGGATACTGGCAAGGTAGATTTCAGATCTGTGCTGGGATACTGGCAAGGTAGGGTTCAGATCTGTGCTGGGATACTGGCAAGCTAGGTTTCAGATCTGTGCTGGGATACTGGCAAGGTAGGTTTCAGATCTGTGCTGGGATACTGGCAAGGTAGATGTCAGATCTGTGCTGGGATACTGGCAAGGTAGGGTTCAGATCTGTGCTGGGATACTGGCAAGGTAGGGTTCAGGTCTGTGCTGGGATACTGGCAAGGTAGGTTTCAGATCTGTGCTGGGATACTGGAAAGTTAGGTTTCAGATCTGTGCTGGGGTACTGGCAAGGTAGGTTTCAGATCTGTGCTGGGATACTGGCAAGGTAGGTTTCAGATCTGTGCTGGGATACTGGCAAGGTAGATTTCAGATCTGTGCTGGGATACTGGCAAGGTAGGGTTCAGATCTGTGCTGGGATACTGGCAAGGTAGGGTTCAGGTCTGTGCTGGGATACTGGCAAGGTAGGTTTCAGATCTGTGCTGGGATACTGGAAAGTTAGGTTTCAGATCTGTGCTGGGGTACTGGCAAGGTAGGTTTCAGATCTGTGCTGGGATACTGGCAAGGTAGGTTTCAGATCTGTGCTGGGATACTGGCAAGGTAGATTTCAGATCTGTGCTGGGGTACTGGCAAGGTAGGTTTCAGATCTGTGCTGGGGTACTGACAAGGTAGGTTTCAGATCTGTGCTGGGATACTGGCAAGGTAGGTTTCAGATCTGTGCTGGGGTACTGGCAAGGTAGATTTCAGATCTGTGCTGGGATACTGGCAAGGTAGATTTCAGATCTGTGCTGGGATACTGGCAAGGTAGGGTTCAGATCTGTGCTGGGATACTGGCAAGCTAGGTTTCAGATCTGTGCTGGGATACTGGCAAGGTAGGTTTCAGATCTGTGCTGGGGTACTGGCAAGGTAGGTTTCAGATCTGTGCTGGGATACTGGCAAGGTAGGGTTCAGATCTGTGCTGGGATACTGGCAAGCTAGGTTTCAGATCTGTGCTGGGATACTGGCAAGGTAGGTTTCAGATCTGTGCTGGGGTACTGGCAAGGTAGGTTTCAGATCTGTGCTGGGATACTGGCAAGGTAGGTTTCAGATCTGTGCTGGGGTACTGGCAAGCTAGGTTTCAGATCTGTGCTGGGATACTGGCAAGCTAGGTTTCAGATCTGTGCTGGGGTACTGGCAAGGTAGGTTTCAGATCTGTGCTGGGGTACTGGCAAGGTAGATGTCAGATCTGTGCTGGGATACTGGCAAGGTAGGTTTCAGATCTGTGCTGGGATACTGGCAAGCTAGGTTTCAGATCTGTGCTGGGATACTGGCAAGGTAGGTTTCAGATCTGTGCTGGGGTACTGGCAAGGTAGGGTTCAGATCTGTGCTGGGATACTGGCAAGGTAGGTTTCATATCAATGCTGGGGTACTGGCAAGGTAGGGTTCAGATCTGTGCTGGGATACTGGCAAGGTAGGTTTCATATCAATGCTGGGGTACTGGCAAGGTAGGTTTCAGATCTGTGCTGGGATACTGGCAAGGTAGATGTCAGATCTGTGCTGGGATACTGGCAAGGTAGGTTTCAGATCTGTGCTGGGATACTGGCAAGGTAGGGTTCAGATCTGTGCTGGGATACTGGCAAGGTAGATGTCAGATCTGTGCTGGGATACTGGCAAGGTAGGGTTCAGATCTGTGCTGGGATACTGGCAAGGTAGATGTCAGATCTGTGCTGGGATACTGGCAAGGTAGGTTTCAGATCTGTGCTGGGATACTGGCAAGGTAGGTTTCAGATCTGTGCTGGGGTACTGGCAAGGTAGGTTTCAGATCTGTGCTGGGGTACTGGCAAGGTAGGTTTCAGATCTGTGCTGGGATACTGGCAAGGTAGGTTTCAGATCTGTGCTGGGATACTGGCAAGGTAGATTTCAGATCTGTGCTGGGGTACTGGCAAGGTAGGTTTCAGATCTGTGCTGGGATACTGGCAAGGTAGATTTCAGATCTGTGCTGGGGTACTGGCAAGGTAGGTTTCAGATCTGTGCTGGGATACTGGCAAGGTAGATTTCAGATCTGTGCTGGGGTACTGGCAAGGTAGGGTTCAGATCTGTGCTGGGATACTGGCAAGGTAGGTTTCAGATCGGTGCTGGGATACTGGCAAGGTAGGGTTCAGATCTGTGCTGGGATACTGGCAAGCTAGGTTTCAGATCTGTGCTGGGGTACTGGCAAGGTAGGTTTCAGATCGGTGCTGGGGTACTGGCAAGGTAGGTTTCAGATCTGTGCTGGGATACTGGCAGGGTGATGCGCCATCAATTACTCAAAAGACTGAGGTTGAGCGAGTAACAATCAGGCTTTTATTAACTAAAGAATGAAGGTCTAGTCTCGAGTGGTCGACCCGTTCAGAATACTAAGGGACTGGGAGGTAGTCACTTATATACCTGGAATAGTGGGAGGAGTCAGCCGAGGCATGTCCAGACCTGTACCTAGTGGAATACACATACAGACACAGACAGGTATAACAGTGGTTTACCACACAAGGTAGGTTTCAGATCTGTGCTGGGATACTGGCATGGTAGATTTGAGACCTGTGCTGGGGTACTGGCAAGGTAGGTTTCAGATCTGTGCTGGGATACTGGCAAGGTAGATTTCAGATCTGTGCTGGGATACTGGCAAGGTAGATTTGAGACCTGTGCTGGGGTACTGGCAAGGTAGGTTTCAGATCTGTGCTGGGGTACTGGCAAGGTAGGTTTCAGATCTGTGCTGGGGTACTGGCAAGGTAGATTTCAGATCTGTGCTGGGATACTGGCAAGGTAGGGTTCAGATCTGTGCTGGGGTACTGGCAAGGTAGATTTCAGATCTGTGCTGGGATACTGGCAAGGTAGGGTTCAGATCTGTGCTGGGGTACTGGCAAGGTAGGTTTGAGACCTGTGCTGGGGTACTGGCAAGGTAGGGTTCAGATCTGTGCTGGGATACTGGCAAGGTAGATTTCAGATCTGTGCTGGGATACTGGCAAGGTAGGGTTCAGATCTGTGCTGGGGTACTGGCAAGGTAGATTTCAGATCTGTGCTGGGATACTGGCAAGGTAGGGTTCAGATCTGTGCTGGGATACTGGCATGGTAGATTTCAGATCTGTGCTGGGGTACTGGTATGGTAGGGTTCAGATCTGTGCTGGGGTACTGGCAAGGTAGGTTTGAGACCTGTGCTGGGGTACTGGCAAGGTAGGTTTCAGATCTGTGCTGGGGTACTGGCAAGGTAGGTTTGAGACCTGTGCTGGGATACTGGCAAGGTAAAGATACCTTTAGTTGATGGAGTGCAGTCCTACAGACATCAGGGTATAACTCGCTGCATCAACGACCCAATTTCCACACAGCTGACAGCAGCACAGAGTCACTTTTCCACAGGTCTCAATGGCCTGGCAGCACAGTGACCTTCACTAAACCCACTCAGCTAGTTAACCAAGTGAATGTGCTCATGATGTGACGCAAAACAGCATCAAGACACATGGATTCAGAAGCACGGGACTGGCGGCTTATGAAATCCTAACCACAACTAATTCAATTTACATTACATTCAACAACAAAAAAATTGCACACCGCGGTATTCAGTACAGAAACCTTCTGATGAAGAGTCCAGACCCTTTAACTCCTCTCACTGTTCCCATAGATACTGCCTAACCAGTAGAGCGCTCCCAGCATCTTCTGTTTTTGTTTCCAATTTCCAGCATCTGCAGCTATTTTGCTATTTGTTTCGCTTTAGCATCATTTAATCGCAAGTCGCTGCCCCGGAGAGTGGAAGGGTCTGCTGCACCCCTGGTCTGCTGCTGACTATTTCATTTTAAAGGTAAAACACATTTGAAATACAGTATGTGGAAATAAAAGGAAAATGTTGCCCATTTTATAAAAGGTTTTTCCTCATTTCTTTTTGGGTTGTTGAAATGAAAAAAGTTCTGTGCCCAGCAAAGAGACTGAAACCCAAATGATGCTATCTTCCACAGCAGAACCTTAATTATCTGCCAAAATAATGGGGGAAGATACCGAGCACATAACCAAAGTAGGCAGAACGCAAACTGGGACGACACGGGCATTCTGCTTTAAATTACAAAGTATACCTCCAGGGTAAATTATGTTTCTCACTTGAGCTAGTAAATGATTTATGGTACTGCGCTAAAGAATGATTTAAGTAAGTCTGTGCAAGAAGTTTGTTAAAAGGTTCTCACAATCCATCTGATTATTAACGTTTACTAGTCTCCCAATTCAGTGCCTCAAGCGTCCGCCCCCACCCCCACCCCCCAGTGCAGCAGAATGATGATTTGGGGGGGGGGGGGGGGGGGGGGAAAGAGAGAAGACGGTGAGAAGTTTAAAAATCAGAGAAAAATTTGAAAGGACATACTCCCAAAACAACACATTTTATTTAGGTTACGTTTCCAAAAGTTCGCCATTCAAACCTAGAAGGGTTCATACTTGGAAAAATGAGCAAGACACTTGGAGAGAATGCAGAGCAAGGAAGGCTGGAGGACATTTATTTTAAAAAAAAAGGGGTTTTCTCATTTCAGCAACCAAACCAGACATGGAGGCTGAACCCTCAAAATTTTATGGGCACCATTAAGCATTCCATCCACCCCGCCCTTTCGCCAGTCTGAAGCACTCGGCCGATGTACACTGTGGTCCAAATCCATCTCCATTTTATTGCTAGTGCTATACAGGTCTGCTTCCCCAACACCCCCGCCCCCCCCACCCCAGTCCCACATCTGGAGACATAGCTACCCTCCTGCAACAAACATCTGTCCAACATTTAAAAAAAAAATCCTCAGGTATTCTTGCCTGAATATTTATTCTGTGCATTAGTACCAGAAGAATTTATATCCAAAACCATCACTAGATCTTGTCCTCCATAACTTGCTATCACAACTTGCTCTATATTTTGCAGCCAGCAAGAACTCACCACCGCTAATGTATTTCTATTTTAAGGTACTTCAACCATATCCTCCCAGCTTTGCTCAGTGGAGCAGAACCTGACTTCCTGCACTTTATCAAACAGCACATTGGTCCAAGGCTCCACAAGCAAATCATATGATTTTCTCTGAACTCTTCCCCAAATCATTTCTGTCCTTTTGGAAGGACAGATTCTGGAGCGAGAAAGAACCATAGAGATTTACAGCACTGAAGGAGGCCATTCATCCCATCTTGTACACCAGCTCTTCTTTCGAGTAACGCAAAACTAGTCTCCACTCCTTACTCTCTCCTCATAGCCCTGTCTCTTTCCCTGCTTCAAATAGTGATCCAATTTTCCCTTAAAACATGCAGTGGTCCCTGCCTCAAACACTCCCTGTGGCAAAGCAGTGCATGCTCCAAAACCGCTCTGTAACAAGAAATTTCTCCCATACTACACAGCAGGGCCAATCACATGGCGATTCTGCATTCCATTTATAGCCTTGCGCTTAAAGAAATCTCTCCCATTTTTAGTATCTTACCCATCCAACATGCATAACGTCTTAATCACCAAAACCCATTTGTCACATCTACAGGAAACTCTCTTTTAACCGGCACCTAAATAACCGGAAACCTCCGTTAACCGGCAAAATTCAGGAGTAGGTTCAGGTAAGTTTTACTTCATATTAGTGGCCGTTCCTGGATCTGTGGCTGTGTAACTGGGGTTCCTGCACTTGTTGCTAAGCAACAGGGAAGCCTGGATTTGTTGCTGTGTACGGAGCTCTCGTACCTTTTACTATACCTCTCTCTAATCCGGACTTTTTGATAAACCGGCACCACGCCGGTCCCGTTGAGTTTCCTGTACTATCAGTTGGCTGATGAATATTTAAGTCAGGCCAGACTGAGCCCAGAGGCACCAATCACGGGTCGTATTTATAAAGACCGTCTTCAATTGTCTAACCAATTTACCACGTCTCCTTCCGGTCCATGTGTCCCAATTTTCAGCAATCATCTGTGAGGGACTCTTCAATAGCCACAAGGGTATTTTTTTCAAAAAAACACTTCTGTGTAGTTATTTTGATGAAAACATGCAATGGTATGAGCGCTCAATGACAATCTTACATGACCAGCAGTTTCAACTAATTTTCTGGAGCTACAAAAATACACTTAATTAAAACGTCTTATTCTAGTTGAAAAAGTACAAGTGCTTTCTATAGCAAAATACTGCGGATGCTGGAAATCCGAAATAACAACAGAAAACGCTGGAAAAACTCAGCAGGCCAGGCAACATCCATGGAGAAAGAAAGAGAGTCAATGTTTCAGGTCGATGACCCTTCGTTAGAACTAGAAAAAAAGCAGGAATTTTCCAGTTCTGGCTAAGGGTCTTCGACCTGAAACGCTAACTCTGTTTCTCTCTCCACGGATGTTGCCCTGGCCTGCTGAGTTTTTCCAGCATTTTCTGTTGTTATTTCAAGTGCTTCCTATGTTTGTCAGTGTCTTCCAACTGTTATCAAGTAGTTATCGGGAGTAAAGACTTGGATGAATTGCACTGGATACCACTAGGAAAGTGGCAGACTTCTACTGCCTATTGTGCGCCTTGGCAACCCTAGTTCAGAAAATGATCGTTAACCCTGTACTGAACGTCTGCGTACAAGGGGCTCAATTCCAAGGTCAAGATGCTGTCTCGGAAATCTATCAACAGGAAGAAGTGGTTTGCGTTGCTGGAATCCTGCGGATTAAGACAAAATGCAGCCACACCAACTCCCAACATAGCCAGGAGCATTTCACGCGCTGCTCTGGGTACAATTCTGTGGGCTGGTCCGGCTGCACTGCTCGGATATGGACCAGAGTGGACCATTTTCCGAACCAGTAACTGTGGTTTTGGACTGAAATGCGCGCAGAGCAATAGTTGGGTTTAATCTGCAGCCTACCAGAGTTGACAATATCCCACTGCGGGGCAGGCACAGGTTTTTTAAGTCACGAAGACACGTATAGTTGACAGGTTTGAAGACTCGTAGCACATCAGCTTTTGTCGCTGGCTCAGTCATGAATCTAGGATACAGTTTATTGTACTGACATACCATCTACACTCAAAAGTGATGCCCAGATCATTGTGGCACATCAGGACAAAGTTGTTAAATGAACATATTCAAAATTACAGCCAACACAATTGGACGACAGCGTTACTGTAAAGCTTGGAGAGCACTTACTCTTTCCCGGAGCTTCTCTTTAAGAATTAGGCTTAGAACGGAATATGGGAACCGAAACCAGACAGGAGCACCAACAATGAACACTTTTTTCAAACGAGCAGGAAAGGCGCCCTGAAAAGAGAAAGGTGGATATTACAATATCACATTACAACTCAAACACCGGCAGAAAAATAACTTACTGACCATTTGATATAGCATGACTGATCTAAAAGGATGTTTCGTCCAAGGTAATATAATAAAGCCTGACTAGATCGATGATTTTATTAAGACAGTGTACACATGACAGGAGCCCACCTGCGTAACTAGGCAGATATGGAGACAGCGTACACGTGACAGGGGCCCACCTGCGTAACTAGGCAGATATGGAGACAGTGTACACGTGACAGGAGCCCACCTGCGTAACTAGGCAGATATGGAGACAGTGTACACGTGACAGGAGCCCACCTGTGTAACGAGGCAGATATGGAGACAGTGTACACGTGACAGGAGCCCACCTGTGTAACTAGGCAGATATGGAGACAGTGTACACGTGACAGGAGCCCACCTGCGTAACTAGGCAGATATGGAGCGGTATAATTTCTGCTGCCAGAATCAAAACCAGAAGGAGGAAAAAAGAGAGAGAGAGAGAGAGAGAAAGAAAAAGAGAGTCTTCTTTAATGGGCAGCGGTAAAATTTGATTAAAGCAAAGAAAGAACACCTAAATTTAAAATCTCAAATGGACTAATGTCATTGTTACACGGTAATGTTGATATTCTGCTGTGGGTGGGCTAAGCAGATTGTGAATATTGCCACCCATCTGTGGCCATCATATGACAGTAACACACCTGACAGGTCATCATAGCTGGTATATTGGGAGGGAGGAGGAAGGAAAGGATCCGTTGCATTAGAGATGCATTACAACAACTTGTATTCATACAGCGCCTTTGATGCAATAAAACGTCCCAAGGTGCTGCACAAGTGTGCTATCAAAAAAAGAACCAAAATTTGGCACCGAGCCATATAAGGAGATGTTAGGGCGGATGATCAAATGCTTGGTCGAAGAGGTAGGTTTTAAGGAGCGTCTTAAAGGAGGAAAGAGAGGTAGAGAGGGGAAGAGGATAACGGAGGGAATTCCAGAGCTTAGGACCTCAGCAGCTGAAGGTGTGGACAATTATGTTCACTTATGAAACTACCAACCATTATGGAGTTTATTCCCCTTAATTACCAGTCATGAGGCGCTCATTTAAAAGATAAAAGCATAGGCAGGGTGTTAAGGATATTGCATCCTCTACTGAATGAAGTATTAATTTCAGGCAAACCACATATTTGCAGCAGAAACACACACCAATTCACCAACTGCGCTTTAAAAATGTTTCACTGTTTGTACTTTGGGATAACCTGAGAGATGGGCATAGCAGCTGCAACAATCACAGAATCATAGAACGGTTACAGCACAGAAGGAGGCCATTCGGCCCGTCGAGCCCGTGCCAGCTCTCTGCAAGAGCACTTCAGCTAGTCCCACTCCCCCGCACTTTCTCCGTAGCCCTGCACATTTTTTTCCTTCAGCCAACTTATCCAATTCCCTTTTGAAAGCCGTGATTGAATCTGCCTCCACCACCCTTTCAGGCAGTGCATTCTAGATCCTAACCACTCGCTGAGCAAAAAAGCTTTTCCTCGTGTTGCCTTGGTTCTTCTGCCAATCACCTTAAATCTGTGTCCTCTGGTTCTCGACCCTTCCGCCAATGGGAACAGTTTCTCTCTATCTACCCCTTCTAGCTCTTGCTTCAGTGTATTGTACTTATGCTTGCTGCTTATCCACTGACCGGGTTGGGAGATTCAGGGATGAATGGAAAATGAATCCATCATGGAAGGACCGGGTGTGAATTGCACCGTGACACCGACTCCCCAAGAAAAACATTTTCTCATTACTGCAGAATCATTTTAAAGAAAACACAGTTAATTACGTGTGTAATACTGACTCAATACCCCAGCAGGGCAGCTATTCAATACATTGTCAGACCTGACAGACACCAGTTAATGGGGTCATTGCAAAAGGAAGGAAGGGGCACAGTCCGACATCATCCACAGCACAGAAGTGATGCATTAATGAAAACTCCTCGAAATGTACACCGGAAGTTTTCTGTACTCAAAAAACAGATTTTATAACTCAAACATTCTCCACCGTCGTCCTTGGACAGTCTTAAGCACTGATCAACTCCCACTGGAATAATGAGTGGATCAAGCTGATCTAATCACAACCCAACCCGTACAGTAGGCCCTGGATATTTCCATTAACCAGTTTCAATCCATCAGCAGAGAATCAACACACACAGTTAACTTACACATCAGTTTCTGTTACCAGTTTCTTCACGGGCTCGCCCCTCCCCATCCCTGTAACCTCCTCCAGCCCTACAACGCTCTCCCCAAACTCTCAGTTCCTCCGTCTCGGGCCTCTTGTGCATTCCTCTTTCCCTCCAACCGGCCGTTAGCGACTGTGTCTTCAGCCAGTCTAGCCTCGAAGCTCTGGAATTCCTTCTCTAAATCCCTCCGCCTCTCCACCTCCCTCTCCTCCTTGAAGACCCTCTGTATCCCCACCTCTTTGATCAACTCCAATTAATACCTCCTTCTTCGGCTCACAGTCGTTTTTTTTCATTTAACATCCGTGAAGTGCCTTGGGACGTTTTTCTGTGTTAAAGGCGCTATATAAATGCAAGCTGAGTTAAGTGCAGTGCTGCTTCTGAAAAGGCATATAGTTGCCACACAGTGAGAAGTCAAAAACAAGGAAAACAGACAGAACACTTAAGGAAACCAAGTCTGGGGGAAGAACTGGTGGGTTTAAAAAAAACTTACATTTCTACAGCGCCTTTCACGACCACCAGACGTCTCAAAGCGCTTTACAGCCAATTAAGTGCTTTTGAAGTGTGGTCACTGTTGTAATGTAGGAAGCACGGCATCCAATTTGTGCACAGCAAGCTCCCACAAACAGTAATGTGATAATGACCAGATAATCTATTTTTGTTATGTTGATCGAGGGATAAATATTGGCCAGGACACCGGGGAGAACTTCTCTGCTCTTCTTCAAAATAGTGGCCACGGGATCTTTTATGTCCACCTGAGAGAGCAGATGGGGCCTCGGTTTAACGTCTCATCCAAAAGATGGCACCTCAGACTCCTTCAGTATTGCACTGGAGTGTCAGCCTAGCTTTATGTGCTCAAGTCTCTAGAGTGGGACTTGAACCCACAATCTTCTGACTCGGAGACGAGAGTGCTACCCACTGAGCCACGGCTGACCCAAGTGAAACTATCTGGATTCATACACTTAAAAACAAAACAGTTGCTTTCAGATACAATTTTCTAATTCTTCAAATAGACAATAATGGAGCTGCCGAACACTTCAAGATTTGCTAATATCAATACCAAAACAATCAGCAAGTTAGCTCTAATTACTCTAAACAAACTCGATGGGCCGAATGGCCTCCTTCTGTGCCGTTTTGACCCTGACTGTAAAATTCTGTCAGCCAGTGGCATAGGTTGTCGACAAAAAAAAAATACATCATCTTTTTTAAAACAAATAAGTGCAACCACTCTATTGAAATGAGTGGCAGGGTGACTGGCAGACGGTGACACAACTTGACCGTAAATATGAATGGGGAGACAAGTAATGGCGAGACATACGCCCCACACAGAAATGACTGGATTTTCTTGCATTACTATGACATTAATAATGAAAACTATTCCACTACAGACTGAGAGTTTTCTTCATGTAACACCAGCAGTTAAAATATCTTCACTTCATACCCGCTAGTTTCTAATGAAATTTATTTTCCTGATCAACAAGTTGCATTTATTTAGCAACTTTAACGTAGTAAAACGTCCCAAACGCCCTTCACAGGAGCATTTTCACAAAATTTGACACTGAGCCACATAAGGATTTCCAGAAGGCATTCGATAAGGTGCCACATACAAGGTTACTGCACAAGGTGAGCGCTCACGATGTCCCACATTAGTGTCATAATGGCACAGGAGGCGGCCGCCATTCGGCCCATCGAGTCCGTGCCAGTGACTCCACTTCAAAAGTACTTCATTGGCTGTAAAGCGCATTGAGGCGTCTGGTGGTCGTGAAAGGCGCTCAAAAAATGTAAGTCTTATTTTTTTGGGGAGTAATATATTAGCATAGATAGATAGAGGATTGGCTAACTAACAGAAAACGGAGAGTCGGGATAAATGGGTCATTTTCAGGTTGGCAAACTGTAACTAGTGGGGTGCCACAGCGATCAGTGCTGGGGCCTCAACTATTTACAATCTATATTACAGGAAACTTTGGTTTATCCGGAGGTTAACTGTCCGGAATGCTCGATCCACCGGCAAAATTCAGGAGTCGGTTCAGTAAGTTTTTTTTCTTTTCGTTGCTTTTTTTTTTCCCCACCAGTCAGGCTCTGCAAGGTCTAGCTGAAGCTGTTGCTTAGCTACAGAGACGCTTGCAAGCTACAGTCGACTGTTTGTTGCTTCACACGGAGCTCAAAAGCTCCGTATGTTTTAACATTAGCGCTGGTTTGTCCGGCAGTTTTGATGGGACGGCAACAGCTCGATCCCGTCGGTGCCGGATAGCACAAAGTTTCCTGTAATGACTTGGATGAAGGGACCGAGTGTACTGTAGCCAAATTTGCTGACGATACAAAGATAGGTGGGAAAGCAAGTTGTGAGGAGGACACAGAGTCTGCAAAGGGATATAGACAGGTTAAGTGAGTGGGCAAAAATTTGGCAGATGGAGTATAATGTGAGAAAATGCGAGGTTTTCCACTTTGGTAGGAAGAATAAAAAAGCAAAATATTATTTAAATGGAGAGAGACTACAGAATGCTGCAGTACAGAGGGATCTGGGTGTCCTCGTACATGAAACACAAAAGGTTAGCACGCAGGTACAGCAAGTAATTAACAAGGCAAATGGAATGTTGGCCTTTATTGCTAGGGGGACGGAGTATAAAAGTAGGGAAGTCTTGCTACAACTGTACAGGGCGCTGGTGAGACCCCACCTGGAGTACTGCATACAGTTTTGGTCTCCTTATTTAAGGAGGGATATTATTGCATTGGAGGCAGTTCAGAGAAGGTTCACTAGGTTGATTCCTGAATTGAAGGGGTTGTTTTAGGAGGAAAGGTTGAGCAGGTTGGGCCTACACTCATTGGAGTTTAGAAGAATGAGAGGCGATCTTATTGAAACATGTAAGATTCTGAGGGGGCTCGACAGGGTAGATGCAGAGGATGTTTCCCCTCGTGGGGGAATCTAGAACTAGGGGGCATCTAGAACTAGGGGGCATAGTTTAAGAATAATGGGTCGCCCATTTAAAACGGAGATGAGGAATTTCTTCTCTCAGAAGGTTGTGCATCTTTGGAATTCTCTACCCCAGAGAGCTGTGGAGTCATTGAATATATTCAAGGCGGAGATTTTTGAAAAACAGGGGTCAAGGGTTATGGGAAGCGGGCAGGAAAGTGGAGTTCAGGCCATGATCAGATCAGCCATGATCTTATTGAATGGCGGAGCAGACTCGAGGGGCCGAATGGCCTGCTCCTGCTCCTATTTCTTATGTTCTTATATTAGTTCAGTTGGCCAAACAAGTAGGTCTTAAGGAGTGTCTTACAGAAGGAGAGAGAGATGGAAAGGTTTAGGGAGGGATTTCCAGATTAGGGCCGAGACAGTTGAAGGCACGACTGCCAATAGTGGACCACAAGAAATCGGGGATGCTCAAGAGGCCAGAATGGGAGGAACGCAGATATCTTACAGGGTTGTAGGGCTGGAGAAGAGACTTCAAATATCTTCAGGTACAATAAAGAATGGAAATAGAATGATCAACAGGATAAGAAGAAAATGAAATAAAAATAAAACATCGAGTATGTTCACATGCAACTGTTAAAATGCATCAAAATCAAACAGAACTCGTGCTATTTATAAACACAACTCCCTAAAAAGGAAGACGATGAATCTCAAGGGCACTTTATTATCTGATAATACAACTAAGTCATACAACACAGAAAAGTTACATTTTATTTCTAAGACCTCAAAAATAGAAAAATTACTTTGGTGTTCCTCATTCAAAAGATGTTAACTTCCATAACATGAACATAATCCTAGGCAGTCAACAGAGTAGCAAAAGACTAGTCACAGCGAAACAGCAAGCTTGACTACTGGGTCATGACATTTTTCTCCCCTCTCCTGCCCTATACTGTGACGTATACAGCTCCACTCTGAAGCTATTCCTTCACCCTGTTCTTCCCAAACCCGCAACCTCCACCACCTAGAAGGACAAGTGCAGCAGGCGCATGGCAGCAACACCACCACCTCCAAGTTCCCCTCCAAGTCACACAGCATCCCGACTTGGAAATATATCACCGATCCTTCATCGTTGCTGGGTCAAAATCCTGGAGCTCCCTCCCTAACAGCACTGTGGGAGTACCTTCACCACACGGACTGCAGCGGTTCAAGATGCCTCACCACCACCATCGCAAGGGCAATTAGGGATGGGCAATAAATGCTGGTCTTGCCAGCGATGCCCACATCCCATGAATGAATTCTAAAAAACCCAAGACATCCACTTTTCCGACAGATTCACTCCCGATTAATTTTTAACTTTAAAAAAAGACACAGCGTATTGCAAATAACTGAAACCACAACACGTACAGATCAAAATTAGCAACAGTGGAAAGAAGAGGGTAGCAGTTAGGTACGTAGAGAACAACATCATTCAAAGAATAAGGAAAAAACAACCAATTAAGTCCTATTGAGTCACCAAAGAATTATTTTCCAAAAGTCTGAAATAGCCTTGCTAAGCACCAGAATTGGGCCATCGGACCCATTATTATTCTTTTTTTTTTTTTTTTTTTTTTTTTAAGGTCAACCTCTGAATAAGTTACAAACCCTTGGATTTGGGAAGCAGAGCCCGCTGCCCTGCCCGAAACCATCGTTCCAAGAGTTGCTGCATTTCCAACATTTCAGTACGCACGGGCAGGCAAAAACGCGTAAGCCAACGTTTAGTGACCTACCTTCAAGAGGTGAAGAATCTTCTTGCTTAGGTCATACTCAAAGTTGGTGTACGCAGAGCCGGCCATATCGTAAATGAACACCAGCCCGTTTCTCTGAGTCTCAAAACTGAGAAAACAAAAATGCCCACAAAGATTAAAAACTGGTTCAAAGAAATGATTAGAACATGGAACATAGGAACAGGAGGAGGCCATTTAGCCCCTCGAGCCTGCTCCGCCATTCAGTGAGATCACGGCTGATTTGTGACCTAACTCCATATACCCGCCTTTGCCCCCATATCCCTTAATACCTTTGGTTAACAAAAATCTCTCAATCTCAGATTGAGCAGGGTAATGCTGAAGGACAGACATTTTTATTGCTGGAGAATCAGTTCAAATGTTAAAAGGACAACTGGGAGGAAAACACTACTTTCTGAAGAGATTTTAGTGTTAAACTGCGGTTGTATTTTGAATACCTTGTTTGGACAGGAAAGACCATATTTACATCATGTACACGGATGATAGAATTGACGGAGACAAACTGCTTATACTGTACACTGAAAACAGTCTGCTTTGATGCAGCTTTTCTCATTTACCGGATCATAAAAATCACACTTCATGTTTGGCTCGGACAGACATGTTCAAGAAGCCATCTAACAAGGCCAAAACTTAAAACTCACATTTTCCAAAACGAAACAGAATTTTCTTCAAGAGCACTTTTTAATCAGTAATCTTAAAATAAAATCTGAGGTTATGCAGCTTAACTGTGCTGCACATCGGCACTGGACTATGTTACTGCAATAATTCTAAGTAAGCAGTGACCCAATCTCAATCACCGATCTACATAATAGGCTTTAAGTTACTCCCACAATCTCACTGCAAGGAAACTAAATCTCAACTATTTTAAAACCCTGTTTTTCAAAGCCTTAAATTGTGCATATTTTTTACTCTACATGTGCAGCCTTGTTTCTGTGTTTTCTGCCTCATATACTTCAATACTTCCATTAATAGTTTGTTGTAGAATATATAAAATATAAATATAAGTTGTTGTTGCTGTAGAAATGATCCAAGTGGAGAATCAGCCCCTTTTTGTTTTAAATTGGAGAAGGGAAAAGAAGTGACTGCGCTGGTGCTAACACCAAGTGAACTATACCCGTTTGAGTTAGAGCAAGTGGAAAAAGCAAAAGGAACGAGAACATTACTTTTGTGCGAAGAAATACCAGACAATGAGCAGGCCGATGATCAGCCATAATCTTACTGAATGGCGGAGCAGGCTCGAGGGGCCATATGGCCTACTCCTGCTCCTAATGTTCTTATGAAAGCAGGTGGGATTTTCACGCTTCCAACTTCGCCCATTACAGGTTCAGATTAATCACCGGAAGTCCAGAAAAGGCTATGCACTCCATCTGGTCACTTCCACAAACGAATAACTCCTTGCCGTGGTTCAGGATGCTGTGGCCATTTCTCCCCCACCCAGAAGAGCCGTCTTAAAATGCGTTTCGAGCAGCAGCTTGCCGAAGTGTTTTGAAGAGTTCGCAAACAATGGCCCATTTCTTAGCAATGCCTGGTCGTTTAGGAGACAACTCGCAGCTCGGTGTCAACAGGTCTCTTTGCTCTCTGCTGCTATTTTGAAGGGAGGACTTTTAAGAATCGAAATGGGCACCAGAGGTCAGTCTGGCAGCAGCAGGCTGCAAATGGAGAACCTCAGCCCTGATCAGGGAGAGGTTGGGCTTTACACTGAGTAAAGGGCCCACTGAAATGGGCTGGCGTACAAGTGTACGACATTTATTTTTATAACTGTACGAGGACACAAGTTATACTGTTTGTACCAAGTGGCTCTCGTCAAACACTGCCTACAGTGCAATAAAGCAGCTTACGAATCAAACCAACCTCACCTCGCCTAGTGTTAATTCGGTCCCTTTTCAGAGATTAAAGGAGTACTCATGTTTAAGACACTGAAATCCAGTCACGATCACAAGGGAGTTTCATTGTTGCCCTCCCGGCTCCCACTACCACATACATGGCAGTGCCAGTCAAGTTCCATTAACAAAACAGGCAACCAGCCTGCTTAAGGGACCAACTCATACCATTGAACTGAGGAGATACACCAGCAGCAGACCCCTCGATCACCTAATCTCTTAAATATCTATCCAATCCTCCCTTAAATTGCTCTACACTATCTGCCTCCACATCTTAATTCTTTACATCCAACAGTTAAATCTAAACACTGTGCACTTTTCCTTTTCTAGAGTTTATAACAATCTCAAAACATATTGATTCCCTAAACGATCTTGAATAAATTCTCCCTTGAGCAGAATAAACAATTCCTGACAAAGATTTTACCGTATAAAATTTGTGATTACAAGCCGACGTTACAAGATGGAAAATGAATTATAGAAATTTATATAGACGCTGCTAATTTGTCTAGATTCTAGTATCATTCATCATTATTAAATTGAATCATTTAGTGCTGATGCAATTTGAATGAATTGGAGAATATCATACAGACCTGTAGACATTAACTATCACAATTTGAAGGGTTTCAAAAAAATCAAAGAGCACCCCCCCTCCCTCCATGGTTTCCTAAAAGTTTCAGGACTGTACATGAGAAAGAGCGAGTGCTTACCTTTCAATAGCTTGATCAAGCAGGTAGAACAAGGCTTGCAGCACCACATGTTGCAGAGTTTTGTTGGGTTGATGTAACTTGGCAGTGAAGAGGGCAATGGATGCTCCTGATGGATCCCGAACACTCTTAGGAGGGGAAAGAAAAAGACAGAGAAAGCCAATGAGAACGTGTGTTTAGTGGACAGATTCACACTGGTTTGCAAATTACATTTTCACCACTACTGGGCTTTCAACTCCTTTCACCCAATTTTTCTATGAACCACTACTGACTTCAAAAATATATGCTATTCAGCAAACTGGTAACTGAGCAGTTATAGCAGAAGAACAGCTAGTTAGTGAAGGTTGATAACCTGGGTCCAAGGATGGTTGGATTTGATAGAAACCCCACGAACACAAAGCAATCCCATGGTTCCGGTATATTTAATATTCCACTCGCAGTCACAAATAGGAGATGAATAATAAACCAGTCAGTTCATCATTGCACGATAATGTCATGCAGAGTCACAAAAAGCAAAGGAGAATCTGGAAACAAAATGTGCATCACCAACCTGACTGGCCAAAGATAGGAGAGAGAAAAGGAGAAGAGGGAGAAGGAAAATAATGAGAAGGTGGAAGGGCGAGCGAGAATAGAGTCATACAGCACAGAAAGAGGCCCTTCGGCCCATCGTGTCTGTGGTAAACCACTGTCATACCTGTCTGTGTCTGTATGTGTATTCCACTAGGTACAGGTCTGGACATGCCTCGGCTGACTCCTCCCACTATTCCAGGTATATAAGTGACTACCTCCCAGTCCCTTAGTATTCTGGACGGGTCGACCACTCGAGACAAGACCTTCATTCTTTAGTTAATAAAAGCCTGATTGTTACTCGCTCAACTTCAGTCTTTTGAGTAATTGATGGCGCATCAGTGTCCGCGCCGGCCATCAAGCCCTGTCTATTCTAATCCCATTTTCCAGCACTTGGTCCGTAGCCTTGTATGCTATGGCGTTTCAAGTGCTCATCTAAATGCTTCTTGAATGTTGAGGGTTCCTGCCTCTACCACCCTTTCAGGCAGTGAGTTCCAGATTCCAACCACCCTCTGGGTGAAAAAGTTTATCCTCAAATCCCCTCTAAACCTTCTGCCCCTTACTTTGAAACTATGCCCCCTGGTTATTGACCCCTCTACTAAGGGGAAAAGTTCCTTTCTATCTATCCCATCTATGCCCCTCATAATTTTGTACTCCTTAATCAGGTCCCCCCTCAGCCTTCTCTGCTCTAAGGAAAACAACCCCAGCCTGTCCAGTCTCTCTTCATAGCTGAAGCGCCCCAGCCCAGGTAACATCCTGGTGAATCTCCTCTGCACCCTCTCCAATGCAATCACATCCCTCCTATAGTGTGGCGACCAGAACTGCACACAGTACTCCAGCTGTGGCCTAACTAGCGTTTTGTACAGCTCCATCATAACCTCCCTGCTCTTATATTCTATGCCTCGGCTAATGAAGGCAAGTATCCCATATGCCTTGTTAACCACTTTAGTTACCTGTCCTGCTGCCTTCAGGGATCTATGTACATGCACACCAAGGTCCCTCTGATTCTCTGTCCTTCCTTGGGTCCTACCATTCACTGTGTATTCCCCTCCCTTGTTAGTCCTCCCAAAATGCATCACCTCACACTTTTCAGGGTTAAATTCCATTTGCCACTGTTCTGCCCATCTGACCAACTCATCTATATCGTCCTGTAGCCGGATGCTTCCCTCCTCGCTATTTACCACTCCACCAATTTTTGTGTCATCTGCAAACTTACTGATCATACCTCCTACATTCATATCTAAATCATTAATGTACACTACAAACAGCAAAGGACCCAGCACCGATCCCTGCGGTACACCACTGGACACAGGCTTCCAGTCACAAAAACAACCTTCGACCATCACCCTCTGCCTCCTGCCATTAAGCCAATTTTGGATCCAATGTGCCAAATTGCCCTGGATCCCATGGGCTCTTACCTTCTTGACCAGTCTCCTATGTAGGACTTTGTCAAAAGCCTTACTAAAGTCCATGTAGACTACGTCAACTGCACTACCCTCATCCACACACCTAGTCACCCTCTTGAAAAAGTCAATCAAATTGGTTAGACATGATCTCCCCCTGACAAAGCCATGCTGACTATTCTTGATTAATCCTTGCCTCTCCAAGTGGAGACTAATTCTGTCCCTCAGAATTTTTTCCAATAATTTCTCTACCACTGATGTTAGGCTCACTGACCTGTAATTCCCTGATTTATCCCTACTACCCTTCTTGAATAATGGTACTACGTTAGCTGTCCTCCAGTCTTCTGGCACCTCCCGTGGCCAGAGAGGTTCTGAAAATGTGTGTCAGAGCCCCTGCAATCTCCTCCCTTGCCTCACACAGCAGCCTGGGATACATCTCGTCTGGGCGTGGGGATTTATCCACTTTTAAGCCCGCTAAAACCGCTAGTACCTCCTCCCTCTCAATACTAATTTGTTCAATTATATCACAATCCCCCTGCCTGATTTCTATGCCTACATCGTCCTTCTTCATAGTGAACACAGATGCAAAATATTGATTTAAATCCTCACCTACATCTTCCGATTCTACACACAGATTGCCACTTTGGTCCCGAATGGGCCCTAAGAAGGGGGAGAAGGGAGAGCGAGAAGGGGGAGAAGGGACAGCAAGAAGGGAGAGCGAGGGGGAGAAGGGAGAGCGGGGGTGGGGGGGGAGAGAAGGAGAGGGGGGAGAAAGAAAAAGGAAAGCAAGGAGGATGAAAAGTTTATGGCAAGACAGAGGGAAGTGTAAAGATTTGTAAAAGATTTCGGTATAACTGAGGGGGAGAATCTAGTTAATCAGAAGGAATCTATAGAAACAGTTTGGGTACAGTCGGGCCTGTGATAGTTGCAAAGGTTACCGTTGATATCTATTAGAATCTTCCAGAGCAAGCGGGAGAGAAGGAGTTGAGGATCATTATTCCAGGGGGGAATTTCAACTATCCATCGGTGATGTGGTCTGAAATGAAGCAGCCAAGTGGGGAGGGAAGTAACACAGAAGAACTTTAGCAATGGAAGAGCCTTACAACATTGTTTCAATACAAAGAAGCTTTACATTATCCCCAGGTGAAAAGAAGGAGTTGAAGAGAATGTGAAGCCTCGGTGAGTGAAGAAAGAAGTACTTAAGGAGCTTAAGAAAAGGTCTAGAATGCACAAAAAAGGTCAAACTGCCAGGTAAAGAGAGACACTTAAAAAAACGGTGAAAATAACTGCAAACAGTACAAAGCAGACCAAGATAAGTTTCTCCCGAGTGACAGCTGCTTGGCTCCCTTTCTTGCAGGAAATGTTAAATCTGCGTCACCAGTCTGACTGGCCAGGGGAGAGAGAGAGAGAGAGAGAGAGAGAATGTAAGGAGTGAGCGAGCGAAAGGAGCGAAGAAAGAGAGTGAGGTTATTGCAAAGTATCAAAAAACAGCAAGGAACTGGTTAGCTTTCACCTAAATACAGGAGATTGTTCAGTTGTATTTTGTTGGTGTTTTGCATGCAGCAACTAAACAGATGTCACAGTATTATTTGGGAAAGGGCGGAATGGATTGGAAGTTAGCTGAACGGTAAAAGCAGAATGGTTATTGATGGGAAAGGTTCAAATTAGGGCCTGTTGCTGAGTGGAGTTCCCCAGGGCTCTGTGGCGGCTCCTCTACTGTTAATTATTTTAACCAATGATTTTAAATTTGGACATAAATAGTAATATTAAATTTTCAGATGATATAATACTGTGACATCTGTTTAATAGCTGCATATGAAAAAGTGCGATGGGCTGGCAATAGGAGGAGATTGGTAGATTGGAAGTTAACTTAGATAGAAACACAGGAAAGTACAGGGCCACAAGCGACTGTAGTCCATCTGGCCTGTCCCAAAAACAAATACCTTCCATTTATTCTTCGACAGCGTCTCCCAAGCCCGCAACCTCTACCACCCAGAAGGACAAGGGCAACAAGCGCATGGGAACACCGCCACCTCCAAGTTCCCCTCCAAGTCACAAACCATCCTGACTTGGAAATATATTGTCGCTGGGTCAAAATCCTGGAATTCCCTACCTAACAGCACTGTGGGATTACCTTCACCACACAGACTGCAGCGGTTTAAGAAGCCGGCTCACTAGCAGCTTCTCGAGGGCAACTAAGGATGGGCAATAAATGCTAGTCTTGCCAGTGGCGTCCACATTCTGTGAATGAAAAAAAATTGCTCACTCCATTAAATATCTACCGTCTACTTGATAAAATGTTTCCACACCATGTGACTCCACCGACAGTCCATTTTGTACACTGGCTAACCTTTGCATAAAGTAGTTGAATTTTTGTTTTTAATTCGTTCCTGGGATGTGGGCGTCACTGGCAAGGCCAGCATTTATTGCCCATCCCTAATTGTCCTTGAGAAGGTGGTGGTGAGCCGCCGCCTTGAACCACTGCAGTCCGTGTGGTGAAGGTACTCCCACAGTGCTGTTAGGGAGGGAGTTCCAGGATTTTGACCCAGCGACGATGAAGGATCGGGGATTATATTTCCAAGTCAGGATGGTGTGTGACTTGGAGGGGAACTTGGAGGTGATGGTGTTCCCATGCGCCCGCTGCCCTTGTCCTTCTAGGTGGAAAAGGTCGCGGGTTTGGGAGGTGCTGCCGAAGAAGCCTTGGCGAGTTGCTGCAGTGCATCTCGTAGATGGTACAGACTGCAGCCACGGTGCGCCGGTGGTGGAGGGAGTGAATGTTTAAGGTGGTGGATGGGGTGCCAATCAAATGGGTTGCTTTGTTCTGGACGGTGTCGAGCTTCTCGAGTGTTGTTGGAGCTGCACTCATCCAGGCAAGTGGAGAATATTCCATCACACTCCTGATGTGTGCCTTGTAGATGGTGGAAAGGCTTTGGGGAGTCAGGAGGTGAGGCACTTGCCACAGAATACCTAGCCTATGACCTGCTCTTGCAGCCACAGTATTTATGTGGCTGGTCCAGGTTTCTGGTCAATCGTGACCCCCAGGATGTTGATGGTGGGGGATTCGGCGATGGTAATGCCGTTGAAAGTCAAGGGGCAATGGTTAGGCTCTCACTTGTTGGAGATAGTCATTACCTGGCACTTGTGTGGCACGAATATTACTTGGCACTTATCAGCTCAAGTCTGAATGTCATCCAGGTCTTGCTGCATTCGGGCATGGACTGCTTCATTATCTGAGGAGTTGTGAATGGCGCTGAACACTGTGCAATCATCAGATCATCAGCGAACATCCCCACTTCTGACCTTATGATGGAGAGAAGGTCATTGATGAAGCAGCTGAAGATGGTTGGGCCTAGGACACTGCCCTGAAGAACTCCTGCAGCGATGTCTGGGGCTGAGATGATTGTCATACGAACATACAAATTAGGAGCTGGAGTCGGCCACTCGGCCCCTCGAGCCTGCTCCGCCATTCAATAAGATCACGGCTGATCCGATTACTCCACATTCCTGCCTACCCCCGATAACCTTTCACCCCCTTGCTTACCAAGAATCTATCTACCTCTGCCTTAAAACTATTGAAAGACTCTGCCCTCTAAGGAAGAGAGTTCCAAAGACTCACGACCATCTGTGAGAAAAAAATTCTCCTCATCTCTGTCTTAAATGGGCGACCCCTTATTTTTAAACAGTGACCCCTAGTTCTAGATTCTCCCACAAGAGGAAACATCCTCTCCACATCCACCCTGTCCAGACCCCTCAGGATCTTAGATGTTTCAATCAAGTCACCTCTTACTCTTCTAAACTCCAGCGGATACAAGCCTAGCCTGTCCAACCTTTCCTCATAAGACAACCCACCCATTCCAGGTATTAGTCTAGTAAACCTGCTCTGAACTGCTTCCAATGCATTTACACCCTTCCTTTAATAAGGAGACCAATACTGTACACAGTACTCCAGATGTGCTCTCACCAATGCCCTGTATAACTGAAGCATAACCTCCCTACTTTTGTATTCAATTCCCCTCGCAATAAACGATAACATTCTATTAGCTTTCTTAATTACTTGCTGTACCTGCATAGTAACCTTTGGCGATTTATGCACGAGGACACCCAGATCCCTCTGCATCTCAGAGCTCTGCAATCTCTCACCATTTAGATAATATGCTGCTTTTTTATTCTTCCTGCCAAAATGGACAACTTCACATTTTCCCACATTATACTCCATTTGCCAGATCTTTGCCCACTCACTTAACCTATCTATATCCCTTTGTAGCCTCCTTATGTCCTCTTCACAATTTACTTTCCTACCTATCTTTGTGTCATCAGCAAATTTAGCAACCATACCTTCGGTCCTTTCATCCAAGTCATTTATATAAATTGTAAAAAGTTGAGCCCCAGCACTGATCCCTGTGGCACACCACTCGTTATATCTTGCCTATCAGAAAATGACCCATTTATGCCTACTTTGTTTCCTGCTAGCTAGCCAATCTTCTATCTATGCCAATATGTTACCCCCTACACCATGAGCTTTTATTTTCCGCAATAACGTTTGATGTGGCACCTTATCAAATGCCTTCTGGAAATCTAAGCACAGTACAGGTAGACTATCCTTTATCCGAAAACCTCGGGACCAGCCGAGTTTCGGATAAAGGAGAATTTCGGATTTCGGAAGGTGGGTCGGCGGGGGTCCGTGCGCACGACTTACGCTGACGCTCAGCGTAATCAGTCGGGGTCGGCGGGGGTCGGGGCCGGCGGGGGGGGGGGTCGGCGGTGGTCGGGGCCGGCGGGGTACGCGGGGGGGGGGGGGGGGTCGGCGGTTGTCGGGGCTGGCGGGGTCGGCGGTTGTCGGGGCCGGCGGGGTCCGCGGGGGGGGTCGGCGGTTGTCGGGGCCGGCGGGGTCCGCGGGGGGGTCGGCGGCTGGCGGGGTCCGCGGGGGGGTCGGCGGTTGTCGGGGCTGGCGGTTGTCGGCGGCTGGCGGGGTCGGGCGGGGGCGTCGGCGGCTGGCGGGGTCCGCGGGGGGGTCGGCTGTTGTCGGGGCTGGCGGGGGGGTCGGCGGTTGTCGGCGGCTGGCGGGGTCGGGGGCTGGCGGGGTCCGCGGCGGGGTCCGCGGTTGTCGGGGCCGGCGGGGGGGTCGGCGGTTGTCGGGGTCGGCGGTTGTCGGGGCCGGCAGCGGCGTCGTCGGCGGTTGTCGGGGCTGGCGGGGGGTCGTGCGCACGACTTACCCTTTATCCGAACTTCCGCAACCGGAGCCCTCTAAAAACCGAAGGTTTTTTCGTTCAGCGTAAGTCGTACGCACGACTTACGCTGAACAAAAAAACCTTCGGTTTTTAGAGGGTTTCGGTTTTCGGAAGTCCGGATAAAGGGTAGTCTACCTGTACATCCACCAGTTCCCCTTTGTCCACAGCACGTTACTTCCTCAAAGAACTCCAATAAATTGGTTAAACAGGATTTCCCTTGCACAAAACCATGTTGACTCTGCCTGATTACTTTGAACTTTTCTAAGTGCCCTGCTATAACATCTTTAATAATAGCTTCTAACATCTTCCCTATGACAGATGTTAAGCTAACTGGCCTGTAGTTTCCTGCTTTCTGTCTCCCTCCCTTTTTGAATAAAGGAGTTACATTCGCTATTTTCCAATCTAATGGAATCTTCCCCGAATCTAGGGAATTTTGGAAAATTAAAACCAACACATCAACTATCTCACTAGCCACTTCTTTTAAGACCCTAGGATGAAGTCCATCAGGACCCGGGGCATTGTCAGCCCGCAGCTCCAACAATTTGCTCAGTACCACTTCCCTGGTGATTATAATTTTTGAGTTCCTCCCTCCCTTCCATTTCCTGATTTACAGCTATTTCTGTGTTGTTACTTGTATCCTCTGTAGTGAAGACCGATGCAAAAATACCTGTTCAATTCAACTGCCATCTCCTTATTTTCCATTGTCCTCCAACAACCACAACCATCTTCCTTTGTGCTAGGTATGACTCCAGCCAGAGAGTTTTCCCCCTGATTCCCATTGACTTCAATTTTACGAGGGCTCCTTCATGCCACTCTCTCAAATGCTGCCTTCATGTCAAGGGCAGTCACTCTCACCTCACCTCTGGAATTCAGCCCTTTTGTCCATGTTTGGACCAAGGCTGTAATGAGGTCTGGAGCCAAGTGGTCCTGGCGGAACCCAAACTGAGCATCGGAGAACAGGTTATTGGTGAGCAGGATATTGGTGAGCAAGTGCCGCTTGATAGCACTTTCGACGACACCTTCCATCACTTTGCTGATGATTGAGAGTAGACTGATGGGGTGGTAATTGGCCGGATTGGATTTGTCCTGCTTTTTGTGGACAGGACATACCTGGGCAATTTTCCACATTGTCGGATAGATGCCAGTGTTATAGCTGTACTGGAACAGCTTGGCTAGAGGCGCGGCTAGTTCTGGAGCACAAGTCTTCAGCATGACAGCCGGGATATTGTCGGGGCCCATAGCCTTTGCTGTATCCTGTGTGCTGTGTGCTCAACCGTTTCTTGATATCACGTGGAGTGAATTGAATTGGCTCAAGACTGGCTTCGGTGATGGTGGGGACCTCAGAAGGGGGCTGATATGGATCATCCACTTGGCACTTCTGGCTTAAGATGGTTGCAAATATTGCAGCCTCGTCTTTTGTACTCGCGTGCTGGGTTGAAATAGAAACTGCGTAAGCCCCTTCCCTCTTAAATCAAGCCTGCGTTTCCTGGTTTCAGAGCTTGTAACAATCTGAGATCCATTATCTGGGTACAATTTGTTTATTCCCTTAAGGATCATGAATAATATTTCCCAAGCCTTTTCTCCTCCAAAGTAAACAAGCACAAGCTCTTTAACCTCTTCTCGTGCTCCAACGTCTTAAGCTTACTTGTCCTTTCTCCACTGTCTCCAAGACATGTATATTCTTGCTGCAGTATCGTGACTAGACCGGAACACAGTAGGCCAAGTATGGCCATAGCAGTGTTTGGAACAGACTCATTACCACCTGGGTGATTCAACCCAAGATCCAGTTAGCTTTCCTTACTGCTTGTTTTCAGTGAGCTATCCATTAAACCCCCCAAATACCCTTGCGCTGTGCCCTGTAGCTTTGATCCATATAGTTTACTGTTTAGTTCCCTTCTCCAGTCTCATCACCTTGCATTTGTCAATATTAAATGCTATTTGTCATTCAGTAAGCTACGGTCCCAAAGTACTTCACAGCCAATTAATTACTTTTTTTTTTTTTTTAAAGTGTAATCACTGTTGTTATGGTAGCAAGCATGGCAGCCAAATTGTGCACAGCAAGACTCACAAACAGCAAAGAGTTAAACGGCCAGGTAATTTGGTTTTGATGGTATTGGTCGAGGGGCAAATGTTGGCCAGGACACCAGGAGAACCCCCCTGTTGTTCATCAAATAGTGCCATAGGATCTTTTACATCCACCTAACAACACAGATGGGACCTCGGTTAAGTATCTCATCAGAAAGACAGCACCTCCAACAATGCACCACTCCTTCAGTACGGTGCTGAAACGTCAACCTAGAATATGTGCTCAAGTCCACAGGTTTCTGGCTCAGGAGTAAGAGTTCTACAGAGTCAAGCTGACACAGTGAGCAGAAGAGGGATTTTAAAGTAATTCTTAAGCAGATAAAGAAGGTTCACACGCAATATGAGGTCGCCATAGGGAAAAGCAAAGAGGCTTCTAGGAAATACTGGTGCATTAGTAAACTATGAAACCAAGAGCGCTATGTTTCTTTAATATAAGGCTTTGGTGTGTCGTCACTTGGGAGTATGGCGTCTAATTTTGTTCCTCATTTCCGATGGTGGATATCGAGGGCTTGGAGAGGGTGCCGAGGATAGAAACAATTATATATGAACTTAGATATTTGAAGTTACAAAGTCAGTTCAGGAGAGTTAAATAGGCTTAGGGAGTTTGGATAAGATAAGCGTTATAGGGAGTCAGGTTTGATGGTAGGAAGTATTTCCTTTCTCATGGTTATCACCCTCTGGAACAGGATACTGGTAGATTGGTATGTTGAAGTCCTTTAAAAAGGTATTCCTAAGGGAGGATGTCACTGAAGTATATTGAGGGCAGGGTTGAAGGGGGCAGACAGGAGAAAAGTGAGAATTAGGTAAATTTTCCTGTAATGCATTATGGATAGCCATGATCTCCTGGAGCTTGCTTGATTAACTTAGGGAGTTGGGGAGCAATTTCACAGACTTTTCCTTAAAATTAGCCGCAGATTACAATTTTTACATCTTACCCAGGAGTTAGCCAGGGTGGACCCTAAAGTTGCATTATTAAATAGTGAGGGAGCACACTGATGTATCGAACCATCTTTTTAACACCCTTCTGCGCGTCATTATCTATCCTGCAGAAAGGATAATAGGACCTCATGGAAATCACAGGGGGCTTTTACCAAACCTAACCCAAGCACATGGATCATTTGACCCAGTCTTAAAGTAGTCTCTGCTCATGGTGTTGAGCCACTCCTTAGGATTTTCAAACAGTCATCAGGTACAATCTCTCAAGGATTTTCTATATCAGCTTCTCTCGATTACTACGATATTGGCAAGCAACCATTCACTTTTCCTAGAACTGTTCTTAATGGCTCTATTAAACATCACTGAAGCAATGTTTCTTTCAATGATTTAGTTGCTCTTCAGGTGCACCTCTATCACAATGAGACTCCATTACACAATCCTGCCCCTCCAGACAAGGAATCCCAGTAACTGAACTCTTGAGACAGACACTTTTTTTTTTTAGGCAGGAAACCCTTCAGAGGAGAATAACCTCCAACATATTCACTGGGAAGGTTTACTTCAATTCGTCTCAGTTAGGGACCCAATCGACTAATACGAGTCCTTCATTACAGTGACACCGTAATCGTGACCATCTTCAAGAAAGATGACAAGTCTGATTGTGGTAATTACAGAGGAATCTCCCTGCTGTCTGCCACAGGGAAAGTCATCGCAAGAATCCTCCTCAATCGCCTTCTCCCAGTGGCTGAAGAGCTCCTCCCAGAGTCGCAATGCAGATTCTGCCCACTAAGGGGCACAATGAACATGATCTTGACCGTGCGTCAACTACAAGAGAAATGCAGGGAACAGCACCAACCGCTGTACATGGCCTTCTTTGACCTCACAAAGGCTTTCGACACTGTCAACCATGAGGGATTATGGAGTGTCCCCCTCAAATTCGGCTGCCCTCAAAAGTTTGTCACCATCTTCCGCCTGCTTCGCGATGGCATGCAAGCTGTGATCCTGACCAACAGATCCACCACAGACCCAATTCACGTACGGACCGGGGTCAAGCAAGGCTGTCTCATCGCATCAACGCTCTTCTCGATCTTCCTGGCTGCAATGCTCCATCTCACCCTCAATAAGCTCCCCGCTGAAGTGGAGCTAATCTACAGAACAAACGGGAAACTGTTCAACCTCCATCGCCTCCAGTCCAGATCCAAGGTCGTCCCATCCTGTGTCATCGAATTACAGTATGCAGACGACGCTTGCGTCTGCGCTCACTCCGAAGTCGAACTCCAAACCATTGTCAACACCTTCACCAAAGCATACGAGAGCATGGGCCTTACACTAAACATCCGTAAGACAAAGGTCCTCTACCAACCTGCTCCCGCACACAGTACTGCCCCCCGATTATCAAAATCCACGACAAGGCCTTGGACAACGTGGACCACGTTCCATACCTCGGGAGCCTACTGTCAACAAGGGCAGACATCGATGACCAAGTCCAACACCGCCTTCAGTGTGCCAGTGCAGCCTTCGGTCTCCTGAGGAAGAGAGTATTTGAAGACCAGGGCTTCAAACCCAGCACTTTGCTCATGGTCTACAGAGCAGTATGATACCCGCCCTCCTGTATGCTTCAGAGACATGGACCATGTACAGCAGGCACCGCAAAGCACTGGAGAGGTACCACCAACGCTGCCTCCACAAGATCCTGCAAATCCATTGGCAGGATAGGGGCACCAACATTAGTGTTCTCGCTCAGGCCAACATTCCCAGCATTTGACCACACTTGATCAGCTCCGATGGACGGGCCACATCGTCTGCATGCCCGATACGAGACTCCCAAAACAAGTGCTCTACTCGGAGCTCCGACATGGCAAGAAAGCCCCAGGTGGGCAGAGGAAATGCTTCAAGGACACCCTCAAAGCCTCCTTGAAAAAGTGCAACATCCCCACCGACACCTGGGAATCCCTGGCCCAAGACCGTACAAAGTGGAGGAGAAGCATCCGGGAAGGCAGCGAAAACCTTGAGTCTCTTCGCCAGGAGCAAGCGGAAGCCAAGTGCAAACAGCAGAAGGAGCGCACGTCAACCCAAGCACCCCACCCACCCGCCCCGTCAACCACCGTCTGCCCCACCTGTGACAGAGACTGTAGGTCCCGCATTGGAATCATCAGTCACCTGAGAACTCATTTTTAATGTGGAAGCAAGTCATCCTCAGTTCCGAGGGAATGCCTAAGACGACGACCCTGGAATGGAGGATGCAGTCTGCAGCTTAAGGCAATTTTTTCCACCCCAATGTGGGACTGTGAATTAGTATTTTAACATAAACATCTTTAGAATATTTTCATCAATAGGAAATTTGAAACAGAAAAAAGTTGTTGCCTCTCTTTTGTGGTGGTGCTTCAGGTCTTCCTTGTCCACACAAGAGATTCAGATCTGGAGAGATGGGTAGTCAATAGCATTGTGGCAATGCCGGTAAATCGCTTCACAAGCTCAACTTGGTACTCCTGCACAGGCTCCTCCTGAGAATTCGATTCACTTTTGTTGCAGGTTCTTTAATGTGGATTTGACCTAGTTCTTCTGCTTATCAAGAATCAAGCATTCCCTTGCTAAGTTTAGTGAGACTATAGTCAGGTTTGCATTTCTACAGCCACGATGGAGAAATGAAAAGGGAGAATTTCTGGGTTTTGGCAGAATTACAGAATAAACTACTTGAGGTGCTTCTTCAGTAAAAGGGTTACCTGCTGAACAAGCGGATGTTCTGTTCAGCACTACAAAAGGCATCATCAAAAGGACGTAACAATTCTCGATGAGAGCTCTGGTTAGACCGCATCTGAAGTATTGTTTTCAGTTCTTGGCACCGCACCTCAGGAAGGATATTTTGGCCTTGGAGGGGGTGCAGCGCAGATTCACCAGAATACCGGGGCTAAAAGGGTTATAATATGAGAACAGGTTGCACAGACTAGGCTTGTATTCCCTTAAATATAGAGATTAAGGGATTATCTCACTGAGGTGTTTAAGTTGATTAATGGATATAATAGGGTAAAGAGAGAGAAACTATTTCCTCTGGTAGGAGAGGCCAGAACAAGGGGGCATTGCCTTAAAATTAGAAGCAAGTCATTCGGGGTGATGTCGGGAAGCATGTCGTACACAGAGGGTAGTGGAAATCTGGATCTCTCTCCCTCAAAAAGCTGTTGAGGCTGGGGTCAATTGAAAAATTCAAAACTGAGGTTGATAGATTTTTATTGGGTACGGGTATTAAGGGATATGGAGCCAAGTTGAGATACAGATCAGCCATGTTCTACTATTGAATGGCAGAACAGGCTCGAGGGACAGAATGGTCTACTCCTGTTCCTATGTTGGTATGATACTGAATCATAGAAATTTACGGCACAGGAGGCCATTCTGCCCATCAAGTCTGCGCTGGCCAAGAACAGCGATCCAGCCTAATCCCACTTTCCAGCTCTTGGTCCGTAGCCCTGCAGTTTACAGGCCCTCAAGTGGATATCCAAGTACTTTTTAAATGTGATGAGTCTCTGCCTCTACCACCCTTTCAGGCAGTGAGCTCCAGACCCCCACTACCCTCCGGGTGAAAAAAGTTCTCCTCAACTCCCCTCAAATCCTTCTACCAATGACTTTAAATCTATGCCCCCTGGTTACTGACCTCTCTGCTAGGGGAAATAGGTCCTTCCTATCCACTCTATCTAGGCCCCTCATAATTTTATACACCTCAATTAAGTCTTCCTTCAGTCTCCTCTGTTCCAGAGAAAAAAACCCCGGCCTATCCAATCTTTCCTCATAGCTAAAATCCTCCAGTCCTGGCAACATCCTTGTAAATCTCCTCTGTACCCTCTCTAGTCGCATGGTTCAGGGATGCTCATGATGCGGTTTACAGACAAAAGTCATCAACAGTGCTTTGAGGAGTAATACAATGTACTACGGTCAGGTGTGCTCTCACTGATTAGCTCATCAGGAGTCAGGCAGGCATTATCAGCGATGAGAAATGTCAAATACAGCCTACATAGGATCCTATAATCATAGGGGCTCACTTTTCCATTGCAAACGGTCATCTTTCAAAATAATTTCTCTGAACTCTTCAGGAAGCAGATCAGATCCAGCCAAATACCTTTGGTTTATGATAGCAAAATACTGCAGATGTTGGAAATCCGAAATAACAACAGAAAATGCTGGAAAAACTCAGCAAGTCAGGCAACATCCGTGGAGAGAAATTTGAGTTGACGTTTCGGGTTTGACCCTTCTTCAAAACTGGAGAGAAAAGGAACTAGATCGAAGGCAGGGCTGCGATCGGACAAAAGAATAAAAGAATAAAAGAACCAAAAGAAGTAAAAGAGATTAGAAGTTAGACGAGATGGTAATAGGCTGTGATTAGGTGTAAAGTGTGCTGGCAGGGCAAAAGATAGCTGCCAGGTGTGAGAGAGAAACAAAAGGAAAGGGGGGGGGGGGGGGGGGGTGGGGAAAGGAAAGGAGTGGAAAAATATCAGTGAAAATGAAATAACCTCGGCCCCTATTTCATTTTCACTTATATTTTTCCACTCCTTTCCTTTCCCCCCCCCCCCCCCCCCCCTTTCCTTTTGTTTCTCTCTCACACCTGGCAGCTATCTTTTGCCCTGCCAGCACACTTTACACCTAATCACAGCCTATTACCATCTCGTCTAACTTCTAATCTCTTTTACTTCTTTTGGTTCTTTTATTCTTTTGTCCGATCGCAGCCCTGCCTTCGATCTAGTTCCTTTTCTCTCCAGTTTTGAAGAAGGGTCAAACCCGAAACGTCAACTCAAATTTCTCTCCACGGATGTTGCCTGACTTGCTGAGTTTTTCCAGCATTTTCTGTTGTTACCTTTGGTTTATGGTTTTGCAACGAGTTATTTTTCTGCTACCAGACAATGACTCGTGAGATTTTGCAGTTGCACTTTCTTGCTCAACGCCCTCGGTTTCCAATTCTCCGAACTGGTGTATCAACACCAGCTTTCAACCGTAGATATTTGATAGTAGATAGAGGCAGTAAACAAAGAAGATAAATGGGCCAACATTGCGTGTCAACAAAACATTCTCTATACTTCACCCGCCACTGATTCGCGGAGCATTGTGGAAAGAATAGTGAGCTCTATAGCCAGTTCTGGTAACTAGGTGACACAAAGGTCATGGTTCTCAGATATCCTAAAAGGTTACTATAAAGTACATTATCTTGGCCTCTTTCCCCCCCTGCCAACTGAGTTCATTTCCACCCCACTCTACCGCCAAAATAATGATTTCAGTTCAGATAATCCTTACATACTATCTTTTTTAAATCTGTTATTTCCATCATAAGTAATAAGTACCAGCTAAGTAATTGCTCAGAAGCTTGAAAGTAGCATTTTTATGATTGGCAAACCTTGTACGCTTTGGTATGCATTCTCAAGCCTTCCCCTCCTCTCTTACTGAGATTGGTACGCAGTGGCTCCATAAGCACCAAGGGGCAGCCCAGTACCTTTAACACCCAACAGAAACCTCCTGTGCCTGGGTCAAATTCATCCAGGTCCAACACTGCACCCTTTCAGAGTATGGTTACCATTAACTTGAGGGCATCTTCCTACCACGACACACCATAAGGTGCCCGAGATTGTATAATAGCATACGGAAGTTGTCAGTATTCAAATTTATGATGCAGGGTGGCACATGCCTTTATGAGTTCATCCAACTTTAGCCTGTGCTAACACTGAACGCTTGCTACTGCAATTGCAACTTTGCAGGTGGGTTCCATTTCCTTATAGCCGTTTCTGAAAGGGAGTTGGAAATCTAACTATTCACGTTCCTTCAAACGCTTATTGGGACCCGATCGCATGCTACATGAGTAAGTCAGCTTATACTTAAAATAACATGACAATTGTGTGTTCCTTGGACTTCACCTCAAATTCTTATCTTTAATAGTTGCACCATTTTATCAACCGCAGCATCAGTCATGATCAAGAGCATAAATGCTATCATTTGAATGCTAAGAGTGCCCTTCAGATCATTGTTGCAGTGCTTCGATATGATTTCAGTAAAACATAACGGTGGGTGTATATAATTTTCATACTACAGGAAACTTTCGTTTATCCGGAGGTTAAATGTCCGGAAAGCTCTATCTACCGGCAAAATTCAGGAGTCGGTTCAGATAATTTTTTTTCTTTTCGTTGCTTCTTTTCTCCAGTCCTGGCTCTGCAAGTGTCTCTGTAGCTAAGCAACAGCTTCAGCTAGACGCTTGCAAGCTGCGCCGACTGTTTTGAAGCTGTTGCTAAGCAACAGGGTTTGTTGCTTCACACGGAGCTCTGAGCTCCGTATGTTTTAACATTAGCGCTGGTTTCTACGGCAGTTTTGATCTAACGGCACCAGCTCGGTCCCGTCAGTGCCGGATACCAGAAAGTTTCCTGTATATCTACCTGGACTAAAAACACTCCATAGTAATACAGATGTTCTCCCTCCAAACTTTGCTGTACTCGAGAACACTTTCAGCTATGAAACAATAGGCTGATGTAGCCGAGAATGTGTTGGGAGAGCAATGTGAGGTGATGAATGAAGTGTGCCACATAGACATCATACTGACCATAGTCATGTGCCATTTGTCCTATGGCGTATTGGTACCAGTACTCTCAATAATGGTTAGTGACAGCACCAGTGTTGGATAGGACAGAGTTTCAAAAACTTTTGGAACCAGATAGAATTAGGTATGCCAATTAGGTAATACAAGTTTGAAGAAACCCTCATGATATACCACAAACTGGAAAAACTTTGGGAGTAAACAAGCGAGTTACTAAAGACAACATCTGTGGTGCCACTATTTAAAGCTGCTGTCATGGATTTATTAACCGTTAATGCTTGGATCTATCTTCCAAGATTTGTTTTATCTGCAGCTGTTCCATCTAACCTGTGAGCCTATTTGTTCGTGATTAGGATTGCAGCCAGTCTCATGGAGGGTGCTGGAATGCAGAAAGTTAGATTACCTACCTTGTATGGTCTCCTTCATTCGTTGAATGAAATCATCCTCTGCATAACAAAATCTCACCCATTCACCTCAGTATTTTTCCAGGAAATTGTAAACCGTTGAATGGTTATTATTACACTTCTGTAGTTTTCTGCTTGCTTGCTCAGCTCCTTTGATTTTTTAGAAAAACAACTGGCAAACCAGCTCAGGAAAGAGTTATTTATAGGTCTGGTAAGGAAGAGTGATGACATGAGAGCAACGCCATATTGTCCAATGTGAAAATGTCTTAAAGGGACATTGCTCATATGATTTTCCCCATTGACAATTTGGGGCTAAATCTGGTATGAACATAGGAACAGGAGTAGGGCATTCGGCCCCTCGAGCCAGTTCCGCCATGCAATTAGACCGTGGCCGGTCTGTATCTCAACTCCAGTTACCTTGGTTGCTTTGGTTCCATCTCCCTTAATACACTTACCTCGCAGAAATCTATTGATCCCAGTCTTGAAATTTTCAAATGACCTAGCCACAACAGTTTTTCGAGAGAGAGCAATGTTCCTGTTAAGCACAGTCTGGAGGTCCCACGCAGGCCGCTTGCCGGCTTTACAATAGGAAAAACCAGGCATGCGTGGAAATTTGAATGAGCCGCGCACCCAAAAAAATTAAAGGGAACATTGATAATGAGTGTTCCAGATTTCCACTTCCCTTTGTGTGAAGAAGTGCTTCCTGACATCACCTGTACGGCCTAGCTCTAACTTTAAGGTTCTGCCCCCTTGTTCTAGACTCCCCAGCCGAGGAAAGAGTTTCTCTCCATCTACCCTATGTAGAAGGGGTTGTCTTATGAAGAAAGGTTGAGCAGGTTGGGCCTATACTCATTGGAGTTTAGAAGAATGAGAGGGGACCTTATTGAAACATGTAAGATTCTGAAGGGGCTTGACAGGGTAGATGCAGAGAGGAAGTTTCCCCTCGTGGGGGAAGCTAGAGCTAGGGGGCATAATTTCAGAATAAGGGGGCACCCTTTTAAAATCGGAAATGAGGAGGAATTTCTTCTCAGAGGGTCGTGAATCTTTGGAATTCTCTTCCCCAGAGAGCTGTGGAGGCTGGGTCATGAAATATATTTAAGGTGGAGATAGACAGATATTTGAAAGGTAAGGGAGTCAAGGGTTATGGGGAGCGAGCAGGGAAGTGGAGTTGAGGCCAAGATCAGATCAGCCATGATCTTATTGAATGGCGGAGCAGGCTCGAGGGGCCGAATGACCTACTCCTGCTCCCATGTCTTATGTTCTTATGTAGATGCATCTGTTTAAAGAATGAAGCTGGCTCCATTGGTAGTTAATCTAAAGTCTAACTTCACTTGAGTATAGTACAGTTTCTGTGTATATGGACACGAACTGCAGCTGCCCGAGCTTGAACTACAGCACACAGCAGTTACAATGCAAAGTGTTTGCACATACAACAGTGATCACTAAAAAGGTTCTAGCTACATTGAAAATCTCACCAAAAATGTTAATGTTCAGTGCTCACAGTTGCTACGAGAACCACGTGGACCTGTGTATGTACACAGAAAAATTCCAATTCAAAACTTCATTTCAATTATTTGTGTAATTCCTTCCTCCCCAATTCTTACTGCGTCAAACTATTCATTGTAATGGAAGTGCAGGATAGTGCCGTGACTGTCAATAACATTCTGCAGTAATCCCATTGTCGTGTTTAACTGAAGTGGAAATGACTTGCTTTCCGTCTCAGAAATCCCCAAATCTGGCCATTCCCACCAGCTCGAGCTGGCCAAGCAGAAACGTCTGCTGACACCAAGGTCTTGCGGCCGTTGAAAAGATGAAGCTTTCGTTCTGAAGTTTGAGTGGCGGGGAGCGGCGTCACACCTGCACGCCCCACAAGCCACCTCAGCTGCGTCACTGTCGGGATGCACCAGGCAGAAAGCCAAGCAGTTCAACACAGGGAGGGAGAAAAATTTAAAACAGAGAAGAATCGTATCAAGGCCACTGTCGCATGTTTGCTGGCAGCCAGCTTCAAAGTATCGGCAGCGGCATTGGGAACAGGTAGCCAGTCACAGAAATCACAGAAACCCCACAGTGCAGATAGAGGCCATTTCGGCCCATCGAGCCTGCACCGACACATATCCCACCCGATCCCCGTAACCCCTACACCAACACATATCCCACCCTATCCCCGTAACCCCACGTATTTAATCCCCCTAACACTAAGGGTCAATTTTTTTATCATAGCCAATCAACCTAACCCGCACATCTTTGGACTGTGGGAGGAAACCGGAGCACCCCGAGAAAACCCACGCAAACACGGGGAGAATGTGCAAACTCCACACAGACAGTCACCCGAGGCCGGATTCGAACCCGGGTCCCTGGCGCTGTGAGGCAACAGTGCTAACCACTATGCCACAGTCCTAGCTTGGGTTAGTGCACGGCCGAGAGCACATACACAAGAGCAGTGGAAGGGAAACGGGTGGTTGCAAGACTGATTTCGGGTCTTGCTGTACCAACTAATTGATACCATATTCTGCTCTATTGGCCTGGAAATCAAGGCTGGTATTTCCATTGTAAATGCCAGGTCGTAGCAGTTAAACTCCCACTGCACAATCTGTACTAGTGCAGTACAGGAAACTCTCGATTTACCGGCACCTAAATAACCGGAAATCTCTGTTAACCGGCAAAATTCAGGAGTAGGTTCAGGTAAGTTTTACTTCATATTAGTGGCCGTTCCTGGATCTGTGGCCATGTAACCGGGGTTCCTGCACCTGTTGCTATGCAACAGGGACGCCTGGCTCTGAGGCCGGGGTTCCTGCACCTGTTGCTATGCAACAGGGACGCCTGGATCTGTGGCCGTGTATGGAGCTCTCGTACCTGTTACTGTACCTCTCTGTAATCCGGACTTTTTGATGAACTGGCACCACGCCGGTCCCGGTGGTGCCGGATAAAAAAGTTTCCTGTACCTACACCATTTATCAGTACACGGTCCACTTTCATTGCTACTGATAGGAGGATGTCTGAGCTTCCATGCGTGTGAAGTGTGATGTTCCAATCTTCTGTATTTACAGTGCTTTCCAACCAAAAAGAGGTGCGAAGGCAATGGAAAATAGAAAAGTAACCTCCTCGGCCTTTTTTAAAGTAGGATCGGTTCCACTTACATAACGAGGCTGGTGCAAAACTAACTGATGAGACAACCTTTCACAGGCGATCTCAATGGTGTTACTGACGACACTGGATTGGCAATGCTACATAAAAAACTCGACACAGCACCCACCCAAAAATTTAACGTAACCCAAGCATTAGGTGTAGGAGAGAGCGTGAGTACTCACGTTGAGAAAATAACAGCCAGGCAGGTTATAGAAGATCACCGTGTTCAAACAGGATAGAGTGATCTATCAAGTTGCCTATTATCTTCACAACTCCACAGCCAATGACTGTTGGTGATATCACACACTGTATAACATCCCAAACAGCATTTTCTGTCAAGTGAGAAAAAGTCACACTTGCCTGTTGTAGAAAACAAAATGACCTTACTGAAGTTGTATCCTTGGACGGACAAAGCAGGAGTTAGGAGATGTAACTGGAGGTCTGCTTGAAGAGGTAGGTTATTAAGAGACTTTGGAAGATGGCAAAAGATGTAGCAAGGTGCAGGGGGTTCAGGAAGAGAGCGGGCACGTGGTAGGTGAAGGGTCTGCTGCCTACAGAGGACCCAGGTGGGAAAACAATATGCAGTAGACCAGCATAGGCAGGGTGGAGGTTGTGAGCTGGAACGGGCTTGAGGATGCTGCAAGGGTGAAGGAGGGCGAGGCCAGGGAGGGACTGGTGAAGGAGAACGAGTGGGATGGGGAGCCACTGGAGATCGGGGTGATCGGTGAGCTGGAGTGGTAGCGCTTAGGATGAGTTGGAGATTGTAACGGGTGAAGTCACGAAGCCAGCATGACATTAAACCTGATGAAGGGTGGATGACTTGGGGGGGCCGGGAGGTAAGGAAAGGAGGCAGGCAATGGTACAGAGGTGGAAACAGACAGTCTGACTGAGGGATAGGATGTGGAGTTTGAAGCTCGGACATCAAGGTTGTGAAGCTGTTCTTCCCGAGCGAGCAGCCAGGCAGGAGATGGAATCCGGGGCGACTGCATTTTCTGCTGTGAGCCAAATATGACAGCTTCAGTTTTGCCAATGTTCAGCTGAAGTAGGGGAGGAATTCTACACAAAATGCTTTTCGTCACGTTGTTCCCCTGGCAGTACAAAACACGAACAAAGGGACGGATATCTCCCTAAGCAACATTCAGTGATTAACTAGCCCACCTCCCATGAGTTGCTCACGATGAGTCAGAGAACAAACTGTTTAATAAGCAAGGGACGGGCGAGAAAGCAAAATGGCAACATAGAGTGTGGAAAAGTTTGTGAGAGAGGTGATGAAAGGCAGTGAAGTAAGTGTCAACATCTTTTCAGATAGTTTCCAGGGAAATTTGAGGCATTCATTTAAAAAAAAAAAATCTGACATAGAATGCAGGTATGATGGACCTGTGCTAGATTTTTCTCGGTGCCTATTGGGAGTGCCTTGTTACCATGTTTTATGCTGCTGGTACAGAGACAACTTAAGGAAGAAAAACTTTCTTTGTGTACATATAAAGACATGGATGGATAGATTATAAGAAAATTCAGTGTAAATACTTTCCCCTGAAGCTTTCAACAGACAACAATAAAAGTTAAAACTATAAAACTGATACATCCGACTATAATTCACATTGGGGCATTCTATGATTAATTATGTCATATTAGGCCGGAACCCAGAAAAGTGATACTGCATACAGCAATGTTCCCTGTACTTTTTTTTGGCGCCGCGCACCCCCTTTAAGGGGGATGTGCGGGCCATTCAAAATACTGCACATGCACTGTTTTTGTATTGAAAAGCCAGCAATCCAGCTGCACCGGATCCCTGGGGTGCTGTGCGGCTGCGCAACTTAAAGGGAACACTGGTATACGGTATCTCCACTCCAAAGACTTGAACACATTACTCCAGGCTGACACTCGAGTGCAGTGCTGAGTGAGTGCTGCACGGTCAGAGGTGCCGTCTTTCGGATGAGACGGTAAACCACGTCTGCCCTCCCAGATGAACCTAAAAGGTCCCATGGCACTATTTTGAAGAAGAGCAGGGGAGATCCCCCTGGTGTTCTGGCCAATATTCATCCCTCAATCAACATCACTAAAAAAAAATGATCTGGTCATTATCACATTGTGATTTTGCAGTGTGGCCATTGGCTGCCGCGTTTCCCACATTACAACAGTGACTATACTTCAAAAGTACTTCATTGGCTGTAAAGTGTTTTGGGACTGCCTGAGGTTGTGAAAGGCGCTATAGAAATGCAAGTCTTTTTTTAAATTTTATTTTACAAATTTGGACTCGCTCACTGGGAATGTAAAATCTATTCTTGTATCTCTATTATTAGCTTTCAAAAAAACATTGTTAACAGCAATTTTAAAAAAATCAACTCATAAATTCATGACTTAATCGATTATAAGGACATCCCTTGAGGTTATCACGTAAAAGTAATGCGACAGCTGGAGCCACAGGAAATTTGTGACTGCACTCAACAGGAAATACTGACAGAATGGCTTTTTCAAATAAAGTTATTTGTTGCTTGGATATACAGCAGTTAAACATTTGTGTTTGATTGCGAGGAGGGAGAGTTTCAAGTCAAATATCTTCCTAAACAATCAACACAATTCTTTAAAAGATCAAGCTAGCTCCGAACTATCAAAATAGTTATCTGTGAGGGAAAGATCTGCATTGGACCCACATCGCTCTGTACAAGAACGTCTAGTCATAGCAGAGAAGCAGCTGTGTTAGGGTGAAGGAGAAAAATGCATCAGAAGTAACACATCAACATCAAAACTGCATCAATACTTGTGAAGATCTGAGAGAGAAAGCCAAGAGCCCCGTGCCCCTCTGCCCTGTAGTCCCCATGCCCCAGCAGTCCCCGTTGCCCCAGCAGTCCCCATGCCCCAGCAGTCCCCGTTGCCCCAGCAGCAGCCCCCCCCCGTTGCCCCAGCAGCCCCTGTAGCCAACCTGTTTATCACCAAGAGACACTGTCTGGAAAAAATAACAACTTCAGAACCGATTTTATTCGCAACGAGACCGAATATATAAGCAATTCAAGAACTGCGGGTAAGTTTATTCTGTAGTTTAAAACCCCTCAGTGTTAGCGGAGATATTAATTTGAAGGATTTGTAATCACAAGGCAAAAAGAAAAGAACAAAAAACGCCTTCTCGGAGAAACAAAAATTGTAAGAGAACAAGAAAAGTAGTTAAATTAAACCAACAAGAAAAAGGCTGGAAATCTACCAGCAAAGAGCTCGCGACCTCTAAGAAAACAGTGCGTTAACCACAAACGAACATACTTTGTACCAGAGGGAAAAGAGAAGGGACTGTTCAAAAAATATACAGACTTTAACAACAGGAAGGAAATCAACTAAACAGTCATAGAATTCTGCGGTTTACAATTTATACATACTTTATTGAGATCGTGAATTGAAGAAGTTGGAATTGTGGACACCAAAAAAACAGATTTATTGTCCCCAAACCTTACCAAAAATCATAACTTTTGGGAAAATACAAATTTTTAAGAAAAAAGAACTTTACCTAAGAATATCAATATACAGGAAACTTTCTGGTATCCGACACCGACAGGACCGAGCTGGTGCCGTTAGATCAAAACTGCCGTAGAAACCAGTGCTAATGTTAAAACATACGGAGCTCAGAGCTCCGTGTGAAGCAACAAACCCTGTTGCTTAGCAACAGCTTCAAAACAGTCGGCGCAGCTTGCAAGCATCTAGCTGAAGCTGTTGCTTAGCTACAGAGACGCTTGCAGAGCCAGGACTGGAGAAAAGAAGCAACGAAAAGAAAAAAAATTATCTGAACCGACTCCTGAATTTTGCCGGTAGATAGAGCTTTCCGGACATTTAACCTCCGGATAAACGAAAGTTTCCTGTAGCAATTTAGTCAAACCAAACTCTATGAGGAACTCTATGGGGAATCTGGCTGCAAGAACCAAAAACTTTGAAATTAGTCACAAAAAGATTGCTTTTTTCTTCCCCGCCCACAAGAAGAAATCCAGTTGGTGAATTAATAAAATTTACAAATTTTCAAGTAAATTAAAGAATTAGAGTATCAACACGCATAATAATAAAATCTTGAATTGAGGAGGGTGCCCGCTTTGAGAGTTATAATTAAATAGTGACTATGAAGGGGGAAACTTTGCTAGGTTCAATTATGGACATGCCTTTTGATGACAGTGAACCTGTTAGGCAGAGAGTGAGCGAGTCCCTGCAAGAAGTGGGATGCAGCAAAGCAGAAACGGTTCTACTGTTCCTTCACAGGTTTCTCATTAAACACAAAAAGTTGCTAATGATGCAACACTCTGCTATGCCGAAGATCACACACCGATAGTGAAGAACAACACTGCTTATTTAGGGCAACCACTGGCAAAAAAAAACCTCATCTCATTGGCTTTTCATGGAAATGACCAAATTAGAGAACGTAACTGATGAACATCGAGATAGCTGCAAGTAATCGCCTGCTCGATTTCAAATCCCTCCATGGCCTCGCCTCTCCCTATCCCTTAATCTTCTTCAGCCCTACAACCCTCCGAGACCTCTGCGCTTCTTCAATTCTGGCCTCTTGCACATTCCCGATTTTCATCACTCCACCATTGATGGCCGTGCCTTCAGCTGACTGGGCCAGAACCTCTGGAATTCCCTCCCTAAGCCTCTCTACTTCTCTCTTCTACTTTAAGACACTCCTTAAAACCTACCTCTTTGACCAAGCTTTTGGTCACCTGACCAAATTTTGTTTGACAAGGCTCCTTGGGATGTTTTACTACATTAAAGGTACTATATAAATGCAAGTTGTTGTTGTTCCAGTTTGAGTTACTGTTTTGCGATTGAAGTCTGCAGGAAGATGTGGTCAACGTTACAACGATGTATCCCAGCAAAATTCAACGCAAGCGTGTGTTCTGAAAAGTTGCGTTGTATCGTATCTTTGCTGAAGCCCAATTTGCAAAGTATGCGCTTTTTGTTTCGGATCACAATACATGAGAGAATGGAGTGAATATTCTGTTATGCACTGTGTCTTTTTAGTAAGAGCATCCTTGCATTCATCTCCAACACCGAGGAGGCCCCACACCCTCTACTGAAGAAGAATTTATTCTTCCATGACCTTTCTATTGCTTATGATGTTATTTTCAATTCCTGGCTACCCACAAAAGAACCCCAGTATCTGACTCAATAGGCCAAATCACCCACCAACCGTCCAATGACAAGCGAGAGCACGAGCTCACCACATTAATCCCAACAATTCAGTTCATATACCCAAACATGAAACACTAAGGATCTGTGTGGTACTGCACACTGTCATGAAGAGGAACAGTGAAGTGCTCGTGATACACCTGCTTATCAATTTACACAATCAGACATATTGTAATGGAGCACCAATCCATTATCTGAAAAGCATCAAAATGAGCATGTGTGGTGTATGTATGGCTGTTTATAAGCATACGTGGTGTATGTATGGGCGTGCAGTGGGACTGACTGGATTGCTCTTCGAAAGAGCCGGTGCAGATTCGATGGGCCGAATGGCCTCCTGCGCTGTACTGTTCTATGAAATCCTTTGCTGCTTCAAAGTTCTAACTTCCGCTTTTACAAACCAGATCATAAAATGCCCTCCGCTGCAGCTGGAAATCACCAATGACCAAATTCAACTGGGAAAACAGGCTGCAATGAAGCACCTGATCAATACTGTCTCTGTGCGCAGAAAGCCAGAGCAGCATGGAACTACCAGTTCCAGTTACGAGTAACAGTGAGGGGAAAGCTTGCACATATTTTGGCCAGTCACAGTTACCTAGCAGTAGAGGGAGGAGAGGAAATGGCCGAATTTATAATGACAATGAGCAGTGCCTGCTGAGGAGAACGGAGAAGTCATGGAAAATGTGGAAAGCACAGAGAAACTTGGCACTATAACTGCAGATGTGGTTACAGACGAAGATTTAAGGAGACTGTGTGACGAACTGATGAAAATGACGACTATGACATTCTTGATTGATGGCCATTGCTTTTAGAGCTTGCGTTAGAGAAACTTTTACAGGTACTGCTCAAACTCAGGAGGCGTTAGAAGATGAAGTATAGATGGTGTCCAGCTCAGTGAAGAGATGACTAACCACATTCACAGTTGTCACCTGTATCTACGAGAGGAGAGGTTTCTGCACAAGTGTTTAGGGGCGGTGTTACAACTGACCTAGAACAAGGAAGTGGTGAAGAGGACAGCTCACAAGACGCTAGAGTACACAATGAAGATTCAGAGAAAAAGAGGGTATAGCTTCTGCAATGTGTTACTGTGCTGCAACCCACTCGAAAACCACCCTGATTAAGCAGAAACATTTTGCAAAGTTGAAATTTTTTTAAACGCCTGCAAGCTTCTACCACATTATTAATGAACATGCTGACATTTAAATAATAATGGTTAAAAGCACACTTATTTTATGGTTAATGGTATTTAATCATACATTCCCTTAAGTAGCTTATTCTGCCCAGAATTGGAGGCCTACCTTCTACACCATGATTTTGGGAATGAAGGTTGTGGTCAAGGGTTCGACAATGAGTTTCTGATAAAGACTATAACCCTACTGGCTAGAACTACCTAATCCAACAAACAAACGTTGACTGCCAGCTAAAAAGCTGACACTTGACATGTATTAGCCGTGGCTCAGTGGGTAGCACCCTCGCCTCGGAGTCAGAAGGTTGTGGGTTCAAGTCCCACTCCAGAGACTTAAGCACAACAATCCATGCTGACACTCCAGTGCAGTGCTGAGGGAGCGCTACACTGTCGGAGGTGCCGTCTTTCAGATGTGGCATTAAACTGAGGGCCCGTCTGCTCCGACGTAAAAGATCCTATGGCAGTATTTCGAAAAGGAGCAGGGAAGTTCTCTGCGATGTGCTGGCCAACATTTATCTCTCAACCAACGTCGCTAAAAACAGATCATGTGGTTATCACATTGCTGTTTGAGATCTTGCTGTGCGCAATTTGACTACTACATTTCCTGCATTACAACGGTGACTGCACTTCTAAAGTACTTAATTGGCTGTTAGGACATTCGGAGGTCAGGAAGGCACTATATAAATGCGTCTTTCTTTCTTTATGTATGAAGCATATACACAAGAGACTTGGTCCGATAATGTGCTAGGAGCGTCTGAACGAGCTTGTCTTTATGTCACTAGCATTGTTTAAAGACCTACACATTCATACTTGGACAGGTCGGGCAAAAGCTGCACACAGATAACAATTCTCCAACGAGGCCAACACTGAGCTTGACCTACAAACAACTTCAACATGGACATCGGTCTCGCAGTCAAGGTGACCACATCCTTCAAATTTTATGCAATAGGGTCTTTCCAAGTAACAGAAGTTATCTGCCAAATCTCCCAACCTGCAGTGACCAGTTGCATCATGCAGGTGACAGATGCCTTGTTTGTCCGAGCCTCACAATTCATCAGTTTCCCCATGGAAAATAGACAGCAACACAAAACAGCTTCCGGTCGCCTGTCACTTTAATTCTCCGCTTCACTCCCACTCTGATCTCTCTGTCCTCGGCCTCTTACACTGTTCCAATGAAGCTCAATGTAAGCTCGAGGAACAGCACCTCATCTTTCGATTAGGCACATTACAGCCTTCTGGACTCAACATTGAGTTCAACAATTTCAGACTATAACCTCTGCCCCCATTTTTCAGGCTGTTTATGTTTTTGCCATCCCCATTTGCAACATTTAACCAGTCCTGCCGCCTACCTTCGCACAGAATGTTCCTTCAGTTATTTCCTCCCCTCCCCCTTTCCCTGCCTTGCACCTACTTAACATCTGTTACATCTCTAGTCTTCTCCAGTTCTGATGAAGGGTCCCAGACCTGAAACGTTAATTCTGTTTCTCGCTCCATGGATGCTGTCTGGCCTGCTGAGCGTTTCCAGCATTTTCTGTTGTTACTGCAGTTTCACTGTCTGGCTAAATTCTCCAAAATGCAATACTGGCGGCTCCTACTCCCAATGTCAAGCCCTTTCTGGGGCAGAAAAGGATTCCACTATTACCGATGTGCAGCTGGTCCATGTATTTAGTCATCAGATTATACCCGCTACCTTGGCAGTTGCAACAATTCATTCATGCATTTATTTTACGGCAATACAGGAAACTTTCGATTAACCGGCCCCTAAATAACCGGAACGCTCTATCCACCGGCAAAATTCAAGAGTCGGTTCAGGTAACTTTTTTTACTTTTATTACTTTTTTTTTTACTCCATTTGTTGCTGTGCAAGGGTGTAGCTGAAGCTGTTGCTAAGCTACAGAGACGCTTGCAACTTGTGCCCATTGTTCTGAAGCTAAACAACAGGGTTTGTTGCTTTATACGGAGCTCCATATCTTTTACTATAGCGTTCGGTTATCCAGAATTGTTGATGAACTGGCACCACGTCGGTCCCGTCCGTGCCGGATACCAGAAAGTTTCCTGTATATGGTTCTATGAGATTATGATGGATGTCTACTGGAGGGAGACTACCCACTCCAGCAAAGACTGCTTACAGCACCGAAGAACCCAAGGACAAGCAATGAAAATTGCACTCTGTTACCAGGGTCTCGGTCAAACACAGTCAGCATTCTTAATCAAAGACTCAAATGCCTGGACCTAAGTACAGGTAGTACTCAGTATGACCAGGCAATTACACCCCGAGTAGCATGATGCATTTTACCGCGCTCTACAAAGGGGCCGTAGGAAGGAGCAGACTGCCGAAGAGATGCAACATCAACCAACTGTAGATAAGGACCCAACCAAGAGCCAGGAGTCACATCCATCCATCTGGCTAATCAGCCAGTGTGATCGGGCAGCTCTAATAGAAGACATTTTTAGCTAACTGCACGACACAAAGCACAACCTCCATTTCTGCATGTGCCCAATACCCTCCCCAAATCACACGCCTTCCCCATTGCCCAACCTTAGAGCAGGACCTCTGAATACAGTAGCATTTCTCACAACGACCCTAATCTGCCACATAGCAAAGGAATCGTCAGCACACCACACCTTTTATAGGCCAACAGTGTGTGTGTGCTCCAGGCGTGTTTAGAGTAGTGTCCCCCAGTGCTTTGTATGGAAAGGGGTGTTGCTGTCATTTCACCTCCTCCTCATTTTCAGGACAGATTGAAGAGACAGCGGTAAACCTCAAGCGCTGCTGCTTCCGAAAATCATCCCCGTCCGTTTGCACTCTCAACGCGTCATGGGCCGTTCATCGGGCTGAGCTCTGCATTATCAGCCCCGTAGTTAACGGCACTTTCCATACACATCTTAGCTCAGTGTTATCAAATCCTTCTTTGCAAGATGGATGAGTTGGGACATATTTGTTTTACAGGGGGCGGCAGTCGATTAATCATACCGTTATTGATCTTCCCTGCTGCTGGGGGGGTGCTATCAATTTTTATGACTTTATGCCTTGGTAAATATTTGTGCAGCTGTTCCAGGCCGAACTACATTACGGTAAGAATACAAAACCTCCACATTTGGTATAGCTGGAGTAATTCAGAGACAGAAAAGAGGCAAAAAAAAGACAGGGCTGGTGTAACTATTGCACAAGAAAAGCATTTTAAGTCATAACATTCAATGTCCTTTGGGATTCATATATTGCGTGGGACAAAAGAATGTTGTCTCAGTGGGGTGGGGAAGAGAGGAGCAGTGATCTAACTACAGTAGCATGAATCCACTAGGGTCTGATGTATCCTTAATGAGCCAAATAGAGCTTTAGTTTTTAATTGGCAGATATGATTATTTAAAAATTTTTTCCAGACTGCAATTCCAACCCGCTCCGCTCCTCACACCCCCCACCCCCTCACTTCAGAAGAGACCGACCCCTTACTGGGGGTACAGCTCCTCTCTTTGAAAAGCCAACATATTATACACTATCAGACCAAGACTCAGTCATTGAACCAACAGACTGTTAAATAGAACAGGTAAAAAGGACAAAACAGCAAATAATCTACTCCATTATCCTCCTTGATACGCTAAATATTGAACGATGTAATTTCTTACGCAGTACTCCTGTGGTTCGTTCTGCTCCTTCGAGCACCTCACCTTGTACCACCAGTCTCACCTTTCCTTTATATTTCTCTTTGTCTACCATTCCCCACCCCTCCTCCAAGTTTCTCGGAGATAAAATCCTCCCTCGACACGGAGTAATTTTGATCTTCATCTCAGTCTCACCATTGCCTTCTCTCCTCTGAAGTCACTGCCTTCCTGTCCCCCCGATTCACTTATATACTGTCTAGCCTTTGGCCCTCCATTTGCCACAATTCTTCTACAGCCGTTGATCTGCTTAACCACTCCCTCATGTCCACGTTTTATGCCCTTTGTCTCCGGTAAAATCTTGACTTTCTCTCATCCCAGTCGACCCCCGCCTCCCCCGTTTTCTTTTCTACACTATCAACCATCTCCTTAAATACCAACAAATGTGAGGAGCTCATGGATTTCATTGCCACTAAAATTAAGACCATCGATTCATCTGCTGCTCAAACCTTCCCCCAGGCTCTCCTCTGCCTTAGCCCACAACCTGCATTTTTCTCTAGTCTGTCTCCTATCTCCCCTCATGCTCGCTCTTAGCTCAACTTATCCATGAGACTGACCTCCTATTTCCTTGATCCCATTCTCACTAAACTGCTGACCACCCAACTTCCCTTCCTGGTCTCTATGCGATCTGACATTTTAAATAGTTCCCTCTCCTCAGGTACCGTCTCCCTCCGGACATCATCGCTCTCCTCAAGAAACCTACCCTCAACCTACCTGCCCTTGCAAACCACCCCAACACCAACCTCCCTTTCCTCTGCAAAGCTGCTAAACATGGCGCCTCCCAAATCCGTGCTTCTCTCCCGAAACTCCATGCTTAAAACTCTCCAATCAGGTTTCATGCTTGCCATGGCAGCAAAGCGTCCCTATCTGAAGTCACAACGACATCCACTGTGACTGTGACCATAGTGTAGTCAGGTATGTCAAGAATAACTGGGAGGTAAACAAAGTTAATCCAGTGGCAAGGGGTAATCTACAGAAAGAACAACTCTGGTTAGAAGTTTTTAATGCAAGTCCAAGTTCACATTCGAAGTTTACTATAGTCCAGTGGCTCGCTACAAGGACAGTGTGCTCGACAAAGAAAAAAAAGGGTGTGAGAGAACAGGAAAGTTATTTCAATGGGAGAGTTCAATCAACCCACTATAAAGTCAGTTTTGGTAAATGTAATGCATGACTGCTTCATGATTCAGAACTCAAAGGAAATCTTATCCTGACTTAAACCAGTAGTCAGATACAAAAAGCAATCAAAAAAGGCTACTGGAATGTTGGCCTTTATCTCAAAGGGGCTGGAATACAAAGGGGAGGATTTTATGCTCCAGTTGTATAGAGCCTTGGTCAGTCCCCATCTGGAGTACTACGTACAGTTCTGGGCACCAAACCTCAGGAAGGATATATTGGCCTAGAAATTGCGGTGGGAGGCGTACCTCCGGAGTACGCCTCCGGCCCACGAAACAATGATGAAGGTACCTGCTGGCGCCCAGGCTGCGAGAAGTTGCGGTCTCGGGGCTTGAGGCAGAGGGCAGTGTAATGGCCCACGGATCCCAGGCGGTTCGGAAGCGTACCTAGGATCACGTGGGCCTGGTCACCAAAGGAGAATTCCATTTCAGTTATTTAGGAAGGGAATCCTCTAATGATATGCAATGGAATCCCCAAATCTAACAATTATACAATGCACAGAATTGTAATTTTACTCGTAATTTCCTTCATTGCACCAAACTCAATAAAAATTTAATTTTTTGATAATAATTTTGATACATCATTAAGACTGTAAGCCAGGCCAATATTTGCATAAACTCATTTATTAAAGTGTATGTGCATAATTTAGGATATAAAAATGTTTAATTTAAGCCTCAGATATGCCCTTACGCTGATACAAGAAGGCCCTATGCCTGCTTGCATCAACCATAAGACTTACATGGGCGATTGCTGGCCAGTCGCTGGGCAGATAGCCCAACTCTGCACCAGCGATTGCTCTTTCGGACCCCCCCGCCCCGCAGATGGCCGTGCTTTGACCAGCAGCAAGTTCCAGATTTTGCGCGTGCGGCATTTCAAAGGGAATACGACAGCGTACTCAGAGAGCATGCCGTCACAAACACCGCAATTTCAGGGCCATTGGCTTTGGAATGGGGTGCAGCATAGATTCACCAGATGATACCAAGCTAAAAGGGTTAAATTATGAGAACAGGTTGCATAAACTTGGCTTGTATTCTCTGCTGTCTAGAACATTGAGAGACGATCTGATCGAGGCGTTTAAAATAAACGGATTCAATACGGAAAAACTATTTGCTCTGGTAGGGGAATCAACAAGGGGACATAATCTTAAAATTAGCGCTAGATCATTCAAGAGCAAAATCAGGAAGCACTTCTTCCACACAAAGGGTAGTAGAAATCTCCCTCAAAAGGTTGTGGAGCTTTCATGACCGATAGACCCTTACCTTACAAAAATCTGTCTACCAATGGATATGGAGCAAAGGTGGGTAAATGGGGATCAGCCATGATCTAATTGAATGACGGAGCAGGCTTGAGGAGCTGAATGACCTCCTCCTGTTCCTAATATTCACCTGGTAATAGTAAACAACCCAGAAGTCAGTGCTTCGTAACCACAGAAAGACCAAATTCAACAGGATCTAGGACCCCGTTGCGCCAAAGACCAGGCGCTCGGTCCAAAAGACCAAATTCAAAGAGATGAAGGAAGAATGGAGATAAATACTTTGGAGGAGAGTGGTGACAGTTCAGTAGAAGACACCTTGAAAATGAAGATGACGGGCACGCAGGACATGTACAGACCTAGGATCGGCAAGCTCAGACTCAGTGTGACCCCAAGTGGGAAAATTAAGTGAAATGATTAGGAACAATTACCTCCCCAAATCCTATAGGGATAAAGGAGGAGGGGCATAATGGGATGAATGGGTCATGCAGATATAGGTTCGAAGGGTAAAGAAAAAAAACAGGAGCAGAGGCGAAACAGAACGGTAACAATTTCTTTCAGTGCTATAATAGCAAGATGGTTGTCAGAGAAGAGGCAAGAACATTAAAAGATGTTAAACAACAACAGAAGATGCTGGAAACACTCAGCAGGCCAGGCAGCATTTGTGGAGAGAGAAAAACAGAGTCAACGTTTCAGGTCTGTGACCCTTCGTCAGAGTTCTGATGAAGGGTCCCAGGCCGGAAACGTTGACTCGGTTTCTCTCGCCACAGATGCTGCCTGACTTGCTGAGTGTTTCCAGCATCTTCTGTTGTTATTTCAGATTTCCACATCGGCAGTATTTTGCTATTGTATTAAAAGATGTTAATGTCCTTGAAAAAGAGAGGATGAGCATCTGTTAGTTAATATACTGAATGATTACTTCCTCAATGTATTCACAAGGGAAGACATGAACATTATCACCTCCCCCGCAAAAAAAGAGAAGTACCAAGGCAACATTCAGGACTTGGACATAAATGAGGTGGAAGTCGTAGACAAGCTGCAAGGGCTTATTACAAATCATCTTCTTAGGCAGTCCCTCGGAACCGAGGATGACTTGCTTCCACATTAAAAATGAGTTCTCAGGTGACTGATGAGTCCAATGCGGGACCTACAGTCTCTGTCACAGGTGGGGCAGACGGTGGTTGAAGGGGCGGGTGGGTGGGGTGCTTGGGTTGATGTGCGCTCCTTGCGCTGCCTGCGCTTGCTCCCGGCGAAGAGACTTGAGGTGTTCGCCGCCTTCCCGGATGCTTCTCCTCCACTTTGTGCGGTCTTGGGCCAGGGATTCCCAGGTGTCGGTGGGGATGTTACACTTTTTCAAGGAGGCTTTGAGGGTGTCCTTGAAGCGTTTCCTCTGCCCACCTGGGGCTCTTGCCGTGCTGGAGCTCCCCAGGGACAGGATGGCCTTCATCCAAGAGTTTTGAGACACACTAGGGAGAAGATTTGTGAATCACTGACGATCATTATGAGGGAGTCAATGGACACAGGGGACAACACTAACTTGTTTCCAATTGCTGCATTGCCTCCAGTGTTTGAATGTCGCCCTTGGCTTTAAGCATCCAGCCCTGGACACAGTGCTCAAGGTGTGATCTGACCAGAACACTGTATAACCTCCTCTCACTTTATATTACAGTTTTGGCCACATAGTTCAACATTCTCTTGCTTTGTTGATCTACTGCCCTGCATTGGCTGGACATGTTGAGCAGCGAGTCCATCACGAGATTGGAAACTACCAGTGCCCGTATTCAAAGAGAGTTACAAAGCAGGCACAGGCAACTACAGGCCCATTAGTATTACTTCAATTCCATTTAAAATAATGCAATTGATCAGAAATAAACTTGGAAGATTATCTGCACAACAACCTAGTTAAGTGCAGACAACTCAGCTTTAGATGGGGAAGATGCGACCTGACCAACCTCCTTGACTTGTCTGAAGAAGTGACAAGTTGCCTGTGGTAAACCCTGCAGCCTTGTGTACTTAGTTCCACACAAAAGAACTGATGAGCAAAAAATCCTTTTTTGCACAAAGAGTGATCAACGCTTAGAATGGACTTCCAAGCAAAGTAGCGGAGGTGAAAACCTTGGAATCATTTAAGCAGCAACTAGATGCAGCAATGGGGAGAGAGTGTAGGGTTGTTCTGGGTGATGAATTAGGATCAGTCGAATGTATCTTGCGATCCGCAGGCTAAGTGGAGAATGTCGGCAGCTTGCTTCCATCTCAGCAGCTCAACACTACCCATCAGTCGGGGGCCAACAGCAAGTTAGTGCCCAAACTGAACCACAAAACAAAAACACTGCGGGACAAAAGCACACAAAGTATCGAAACCAAGAAGCTGCATTTAGCGTTGGTATTACTGAGGTTGATGCGATACTGCTATTGAAAACAAAATTTCCTTTTCAAAACACTACATAAGAACATAAGAAATAGGAGCAGGAGTAGGCCAATCGGCCCCTCGAGCCTGCTCCGCCATTCAATAAGATCATGGCTGATCTGATCCTAACCGCCAATCCACTATCACAGAACCATCTCCTAAATCTAACAGAATTAGACACACAAAATAGCAGCAGGATCAGGCTACACAGCCCCTGGGCCCGCTCCGCTACCCACAGGGCCATGTCCGATCCGAACCTGGACTCATGTCCAAATTCCTGCCCGCTCCCCATAACCCTTAATTCCCTTTACTTCTAGGAAACTGTCTATTTCGGTTTTAAATTTATGTAATGATGTAGCTTCTACAGCTTTTTGGGGCAGCATATTCCATGGACCTACCACCCTCTGAGTGAAGTAGTTCCTCCTCATCTCAGTTTTGAAAGAGCAGCCCCTTATTCTAAGACTATGCCCCCTAGTTCTAGTTTCACCCATCATCGGGAACATCCTCCCCGCATCCACCCGATCCAACCCCTTCACAATCTTATATGTTTCAATAAGATCGCCTCTCATTCTTCTGAACTCCAATGAGTAGAGTCCCAATCTACTCAACCTCTCCTCATATGTCCATCCCCTCATCCCCGGGATTAACCGAGTGAACCTTCTTTGTACTGACTCGAGAGCAAGTATGTCTTTTATTAAGTATGGACACCAAAACTGTATGCAGTATTCCAGGTGCGGTCTCACCAATACCTTGTACAACTGAAGCAATACCTCCCTATTTTTATATTCTATCCCCCTAGCAATGAAAGCCAACATTCCATTGGCCTTCTTAATCACTTGCTGCACCTGCATACTAACCTTTTGAGTTCCGTGCACCAGGACCCCCAGATCCCTTTGTACTACAGTGCTTTCCAGTTTCTTGCCATTAAGATAATAACTTGCTCTACGATTTTTCCTGCCAAAGTGCATAACCTCACACTTTCCAGTATTGTATTCCATCTGCCAAATCTCTGCCCACTTATTAGCATCCAACTTTCCTCCATAAAAGAAATTGTGCAAGTCAAAACCTCCCCCCTTTTCCAAATGATTTACTTTCCATTCTTCTTCAAAAGACATACTAGGGCCGAGAGGGCAGTCAGACAATCTGCTCTGAATTGGTTGACTGTAGGAGATGTGCAAGCGGATGAGGCTCCCACAGACTGTCTCTTGCCCAACCCTGCTCAATAGGAGAGTCCCAGTCCCCTATTCAGCCGCAATACTGTTGAGACGTCAATGTGCAAAATCACATCTTACTGTATGTTGGTGCCACACATGAGTGCACAATACACTGCACTAATCACATATGAAGACTAAAAGCCTTCTTTGTTTGGAAAAACAAACACAAATTGATGATCCATGAAGTGGAGGTGAATCAGCTAAAAGCTGGTAACAGATGTAGCCTGTCTTCTCTCCTCCCTTCTTAGGCAGTCCCTCAGAACCGATGATGATTTGCTTTCATATTAAAAATGAGTTCGCATGTGACTGATGAGTCCAATGCGGGGCCTACAGTCTCTGTCACAGGTAGGGCAGACGGTGGTTGAAGGGGCGGGTGGGTGGGGTGCGCTCCTTGTGCTGCCTCCGCTTGCTCCCGGTGAAGAGACTCGAGGTGTTCGGCGCCTTCCCAGATGCTTCTCCTCCACTTTGTGCGGTCTTGGGCCAGGGATTCCCAGGTGTCGGTGGGGATGTTACACTTTTTCAAGGAGGCTTTGAGGGTGTCCTTGAAGCGTTTCCTCTGCCCACTTAGGGCTCTCTTGCCGTGCCAGAGCTCCGAGTAGAGCGCTTGTTTTGGGAGTCTCGTATCGGGCATGCGGACAATGTGACCCGTCCATCGGAGCTGATTGAGCGTGGTCAAAACTTCAATGCTGGGGATGTTGGCCGGAGCGAGAACACTGACGTTGCTGCGCCTATCCTGCCAATGGATTTGCAGGATCTGCGGAGGCAACATTGGTGGTACCTCTCCAGTGCTTTGAGGTGCCTGCTGTACATGGTCCATGTCTCTGAGGCATACAGCAGGGCGGGATTCACTGCTGCTCTGTAGACCATGAGCTTAGTGCCGGGTTTGAGGTCCTGGTCTTCAAACACTCTCTTCCTCAAGCGACCGAAGGCCGCACTGGCACACTAAAGGCGGTGTTGGACTTCGTCATCGACGTCTGCCCTTGTTGACAGTATGCTCCCGAGGTATGGAAAGTGGTCCACGTTGTCCAAGGCCTTGTCGTGGATTTTGATAATCGGGAGGGGGCAGTAGTGCGTGGCAGGGGCAGGTTGGTAGAGGACCTTTGTCTTACGGATGTTTAGTGTAAGGCCCATGGTTTGGAGTTCGACCTCCGAGTGAGCGCAGAAGTAGCCTGTAGCCTACGCAGATGTAGCCTGTAGGCAGCTGTAGACACCCTCCCAGTTACCACTTCTGAGCACAGCAAGGATTCAGAAAGTGACTTCAACAATAAGCCCAGAATACAAGTCCTGCGCAAAGTATTAGTCAACTTATTTTCCCAAGGAGGAAAGGTTTGATGAGGGAATGTGAAAATCAGGACTGCTTCAAAATCAAGCTGTTATACAGAATTGAGATTAGCTTCAATGCCCTAGATATTTTTTTATATAAAACTACTAAATAAACCAGAGGTTCTCAAACTTTTGCAAAAGCACATTCTCCCTCCCACACTGAGAAAAACCACAACGCCTCTCCACTTGAACAATCTACTAGAACAATCACCTTTCCAGCCAAACTACAAATGTTCGAACAATTATTACTGACTGCTACAAAATGGACAACACAGCATGAAAGACACGTGAAAAAGAACAAGAAAGACTAAGTGAGAGATAGGTGGAAGAGAGCCAGTGCAAGCGAGAAGGTCAGAACATTAGACAGCAAGCTCAAAGGCAAAGAGAGAGTGAATTTGACAACTATTTTCAGTCTTATGATTGTTAAAATATTTCCAGTTTGGCAGGCAAGGGACAAAGAAGATAATCTAAACAAGATCTGTAAATACTAAAGATATTCAGCTTTTAAATCTTTACTTGGTAATTGAACTTTTTGATAGAACTGGCTATTTCCATTTCCCTGCACTGGATGATTCTATTTAATGCAGCGATTTCAGTTCTGAGCATGCCTGCTTTTAATTAGGGCATATGTTCTCCCAATCTGTTTTATAGAGCAGGAATAAGATTGGTCACTTTAATTCTCCGCTCCACTCCCACTCAGACCTCACCGTCCTCGGCCTCTTGCACTGTTCCAATGAAGCTCAGTGTAAGCTCGAGGAACAGCACCTCATCTTTCGATTCGGCACTTTGCAGCCTTCTGGACTCAACATCGAGTTCAACAATTTCAGATCATAACCTCGGCCCCTGTCTTTTTTTCCATTTATTTTTTTCTCTCTCCCACATGGCAGCTGTCGATCATTCTGCCAGTGCCATTTACACTTCATCTAGAGTCATCTTTTGTTTCTTAACTTGTCCCATTACCATCTCCTTTTGCCTTGCACCATCTCTTAATCTCTCCTGCCTTCCAGCCTATCCCAGACCTTCCCTTTTTGTTCTTTCCTCCCCTCCCCCCTTTCCCTGCCCCTACACTTGCTTAAAAACCTGTTCCATCTCCAGCTTTTTCCAGTTCTGACGAAGGGCCATCGACCTGAAACGGTTGACTCCGTTTTTCTCTCTCCACTGATGCTACCTGCCCTGCTGAGTATTTCCAGCATTTTCGGTTTTTATTTTTGGTTACTAAGCACTGATTTCCCCAAATGGGCTTCATCAGCACCTGTGCTCTCCTCTTCGTCGATCTCGAGTGCAGATCGTGTTTGTAAAGGAAGTGGTTTGGACAATCTTGCATACCAAATCCCGATAATGAATTTACGGTTCTGAAAAGTGCATCGTCAATTTCAAACGTTCAGTCTTTGGACCACTGTGAAGAGAATTCTGCTCAACATGTTGCTAGTTTGATATTTCAAGAGAAAAACCATGTTGAACCTCATTTAACAGAACGATAAACAAGCAAAAAAAAAAATCCAGTACGTGCTGCTTATAAAATTCTTTCACCCATGGAAAGTAAAGTTTGCTCAACAAATTAAATATTTTCTAACATGGTCACTTGTTACCATGAAAACAAATAAAGCTTCCAAGCCATTAATCCACTGATACACAGCCTTTGAATAGATGTAAATATGGTATGAAAGAACCCATTGGTGGAGCAGGAGCCTGGAGGTGAGACAGGTAGAGAGTGAGAGAGAGCGAGAGAGAGAGAGACGCGCACGGATAAAGTCAGAGAGCCAGAAAAGGAAAAGAACTTCCTCTTGTATAGCATCTTTTATGCAATGAAACATCTGAAAACACTTCACAAGGAAAGTTGGACCATAAGCCAGAGTTGGGATATAACCAAAGTGGTGCTCAATGAGTTACATTTTGAGGAAGGTTTTCATGATGTGGAGAGATTTGGCGAGGCAGAGGAGTGTAGCCGAGAGTTCTTTAAATAAATATCCCATCAATTTTCTGCTTCAGTTTCCTCGCACCTCCCCCAACACAGACCTGCCGATCAGGAAGCCTTGCCTCAGTTTAAAGACCCTTAGTTAAAACTTTTTCTGGTGATACCGGGGGTACTGGTTTTACAGATTTACTTTTTTTTTTTTTAAATGAAGTATTTACTGATACTGGAAGAGCGAGTGTATCAATTGATACAGTGATTCCGACATTTCAACTTCAGTTACGAGGATAAATTAATTTCCCTCAGAGCTGGCTCAGCCCAGGGGTACAGAAGAGATTTATTAGAATAGTTCCAGGGATGAGGGATTACAGTTACGTGGACAGACTGGAGAAGCTGGGTTGTTCTCCTTGGAACAGAGAAGGCTAAGAGGAGAGTTGATAGAGGTGCTCAAAATCCTGAAGGGCTTAGACAGAGTAAACAAAGAGAAACTGTTTCCAATAGCTGAAGGGTCGATACCCAGAGGGCACAGATTTAAGATGATTGGCAAAAGAACCAGAGGCGACAGGAGGAAAAACTTTTTTTACGCAACGATTGTTAGGATTTGGAATACACTGCCTGATAGGGTGGTGGATACAGATTCAATAGTAGCCTTCAAAAGGGAACTGGATAAATACTTGAAGGAGAAAAAAAATTGCAGGGATATGGGGAACGAGCGGGGGAGATAAGATTCGCGTAATTTTCATTAAATAATCACGTAGGAAAGTAGGGTTAATAAAACAGCTTTATTGACCAAAAGAAGCTTATACAGAGAAACCTTTGATAAAAGGGCACACAAAATGGCCGCCAGACCTCGTGACCAGCTTCTGGGACCATTTGAATTTCTGTTACTGCAAGCCAGACAGGCTTGTGGATTGAGGACATTAAGCCCGCGAAAACCAGTTTCGGGAAGCCGAAACTCATGGAACTGAGCATACATATTGATTAGATTATAAGTACAGGACAGATTTGGGTGACAGGATGAGACCCATCAAGGAATGGGCGGACAATTGAACGAAAGCTTTAGCCCATTACACTGTACAAAGAGAAGCCGTTTAACAGCCACCCAGGGCAATCTCCAGACCGATCAATATACAAACCAAGTTACGGTAACAAAGCAAAGACATTATCGGCCCAGGAAGGCCAGTTAAGCTATCACCGACTCCCGTTATGAAGACAAAACACCCCTGCAGAGAGTTCTGCCCGCCAAAATTATTACAAAGACAGGACTATGATTTGGCGGGAGATAAGAATGTTCCAAAAGGTATAACTGTGGATTGAGTAAAGTCCATTGGGAGGCCCCTTCAGAAGCACTTCGGTTCAGACCTTCGGTTCAACTTCGGTTCGGAACGTGTTCGGTGTTCGGCCAGGCAAGGCCCGGCCACGACGAGAAGAATTCGGCTTGGAAGCCAGCTCGGCCAGGCAAGGCCCGGCCACGACGGGAAGACGACGAGAGAGGCCCGGGTACTTTTGTCGGGAGATCATCGACGACCCAAGCCGGAGAAGAACTCAGGTCCCGGAGGATGCACCCAGTTTCTTCAACATCACATCGGTAACGGATCCATCCGTGGCGAGCGCTCACCAAGGCTGTATCGGCTGCCTCCTCGCAGGAGAACCAAGAGGAAAACAAGCTGCGCCAGAAGCTTCCAAACCCACGTGACGACGGAAAGCTGTGTCGAAAGGCTGCAAAGCCTTTTTCGCAATTCTTAAAGTGGTGAGCATGATCCCGAGTCCCTCAAATCGAAACTTAGTTAGGTTTAGGGGAGGGGGTTAAGGGTAATTGTAATGTGTTACCCCTTTCACGATGTGCCGTGTGTTCCCCATTTCTATAGAGTTAAGTTTATAGATGTGTGCATGCTTGTAGTTGTTTTAATCTGTGCATATGACATGTATTTTATAATGCTGCAAACTGTTCAATAAAGGCATCCATTTCGTGCTATTCGACCTGGTCTGTTGAGTTTTTCTCTGCACTACAGCTCCCTGCACCTAAGTCCAAGGTCTAGAACCTGAGGGGCGAGTGGGTCGAACCACTCACGGGTAATTATTGCAAGAAGCCTGGCAGGAGACCAGAGCAAGAGAAACCCCCTACAGTGGGACTAACTAGATTGCTCTTCGAAAGAGCCGGCGCAGACGCGATGGGCCGAATGGCCTCATTCCGTACTCTACTATTCTATGATTCTATAAGTGACCTTCCCCCTTAAATCAGTACTCACATTTATAAGGAAAACTGACATCAAAGCTGCTATTAATTATTTTGAACTGGTAGATGTTTGAAAAGGGGTCCTGATGCTGAAATTTCCTCCAAGTCTCCCAGAAGTTTGAAGCTCTCTCCACTCATTGTTTAATAGGTTGCAGCTGGATACTTGACTATCATAAACCTGCACTATTTATACCAGGTTCATTTGCTGCAAATTCCTATTTCCAGTAGCTTTTACAGCAGGGTCCAGCTAAACAAGACCGTGAGTGCGCAAAACATATTTTACTTTATACCAAGTTTATGTTTCTGTACTCTTGTTCCTTGCTTTTCACAGAATGAAAAAAAAAGCATCCGATAGCAATCTGGTAAAATAAACAGAACTTTTTAACCTCTTGCTGAAAATGGAGTTTAGCTTTCAGGGTTTGAAGGGTCAGTTTTGAAGGGTTTCAAATTTTCCATTCATTTATTTTTAAGTAGCCCAGTTTACATTTTTTACAGTTTTCATTAAAAAACACCAGCAACTTATGCCAAAAATGTATTTGAGCTTTCATGAAATCCACATCTGTGGTCTGCACCAACAAAGTTTTTCAGACTTTGTGCTTATCGGACTAGACAGTGCAAAATATCAAGGATAGTCCTTCACAGCACGGGCAAAGTTTACCCTATTGGGGACTCTGCCACCCTTACTTAAGCTCAATTATCTACAGGCATACTTCCTGATCCTCAGCGACTCTAGCAAAGCTATTTACCCAATATCGAGATTCCACCCTCACTTCCTCGGAGTCCACATCACGGAAGACCTCTCCTGGTCCCTCAATACCTCCTCTCTGGTGAAGAAGGCCCAGCAGTGCCTATATTTCCTAAGGAGGCTGAAGGGATGTAACCTGTCACCCCTGATCCTCTCTAACTTTTACCGCTGCACAATAGAGAGCATCCTGACGAACTGTATCACAGTATGGTATGGCAGCTGTAGCTACTATGACCGGAAAGCCCTGCAGCGGGTAGTCAAAACTGCCCAACGCATTACCGGCACCCGGCTACCGACCATAGAGCACATATACCAGAAACGCTGTCTACGGAGGTCACGGACCATCATCAAAGACCCTACCCACCCCAGCCACAGTCTGTTCGCCCTCCTGCCATCTGGGAGACGCTACAGATGCATTCGCACCCGAACAACCAGATTTAGGAACAGCTTCTTTCCCAGGGCTGTCATTCTACTGAACTCCACAAATAAACTCTAAAGCCTGCACATCTGCCAATGCACTTTATTATGTTTATGTTAATGTATTACAAGCCAAATGAATGTTGAATGTTTAAATGTCTTAATCTAAATGTACACTCTCGGGAGCCGCAAGCCTACATTTCGTTGTACTGCACTTGTGCACTAACAATGACAATAAAGTTGATTATTATTATTATTACTTGTTCCCCATCCCAGAGACTGCCTCTCCTTCCCCCAGAAGTGCAGGAAACTTTCTGATATCCGGCACTGACGGGACCGAGCTGGTGCCGTACCATCAAAAGTGCCGGATATACCAGCGTTAATGTTGAAACATACGGAACTGAAAAGTTGTGTGTGAATCAACAAACCCTGCAACAGCTTCAAAACAGTCGGCTGCAGCTGCAAGCGTCTCTAGCTGAAGCTGTTGCTATAGCTACAGACCTTGCAGTGCCTGACTGGGGAAAAAAAAGCAACGACAACTGAAAAAAACTTATAGAAAACGGCTCCTGATTTTTGCCGTTAGATCGAGTATTCCAGACATATAACCTCCGGATAAACCAAAGTTTCCTGTGCTTTGATTTGCAATGGAGTATTTGATCGCCTCAGTCTACATTTATTCTTAAAAATCATCACCCAGCTCTTTAATTTGAAGAACATAAGAACCTAAGAAATAGGAGCAGGAGTCGGCCATTCGGCCCCTCAAGCCTGCTCCGCCATTCAATAAGATCATGGCTGATCTTCTACCTCATCGCCACTTTCCCGCACTATCCCCATATCCTTTGATTCCCTTAACATTCAAAAATCTATCGATCTCTGCCTTGAATATATATAGAAACATAGAAGATAGGAGCAGGAGTAGGAGTCGGCCATTCGGCCCCTCGAGCCTGCTCCGTCATTCAATGCGATCATGGCTGATCATCCAAATTCAGTACCCAGTCCCTGCTTTCTCCCCATACCCCTTGATCCCTTTAGCCTTAAGAAATATATCCAACTCCTTCTTGAATATATTTAATGAATTGGCCTCCACCGCCTTCTGTGGTAGAGAGTTCCACAGGTTCACCACTCTCTGGGTGAAGAAATTCCTCCTCAGTTCTGTCCTAAATGGCCTACCCTTAATCCTTAGACTGCGTCCCCTGGTTCTGGACTCCCCGACCATCGGGAACATCCTTTCTGCATCTAGTCTGTCCAGTCCTGTCAGAATTTTATAAGTTTCAATGAGATCACCTCTCATTCTTCTAAACTCCAGCGAATACAAGTCCAATCGACCCAATCTCTCCTCATACGTCATTCCTGCCATCCCAGGTATCAGCCTGGTGAATCTTCGCTGAACTCCTTCCATGGCAAGAACATCCTTTCTCAGATAAGGCAACCAAAACTGCACACACTCAACGACTGAGCCTCCACAGCCCTCTGGGGTAAAGAATTTTAAAGATTCACCACTCACTGAGTGAAGAAATTTCTCCTCATCTCAGTCCTAAATGGCCAACCCCTTATTCTGAGACTGTGACCCCTGGTTCTAGACTTCCAGCCAGGGGAAACATCCTCCCTGCATCTACCCTGTCAATCTCTAAGAATTTTGTATGTTTCAATGAGATCACCTCTCATTCTTCTAAACTAGTCTAGAGAATATCAGGCAGAGTCAACATGGTTTTATGAAAGGGAAATCGCGTTTGAGAAATTTATTAGAGTTTTTTGAGGATGTAACTAGCAGGGTACATAAAGGGGAACCAGTGGATGCAGTATATTTGGATTTCCTAAAGGCATTCGATAAGATGCCACATAAAAGGTTATTACACAAGATTAGGGCTCATGGGGTTGGGAGTAATATAGTAGCATGGATCAAGGATTGGTTAACGGACAAAAAACAGAGAGTAGGGATAAATGGACCTTTTTCAGGTTGGCAGCCTGTAACTGGTGGGGTGCCGCAAGGATCCGTGTTCGGGCCTCAGCTATGTACAATCTATATTAATGACCTAGATGAAGGGACCGAGTGTAATGTATCCAAGTTTGCTGACGATACAAAGCTAGGTGGGATAGTAAGCTGAGGAGAACACAGAGTCTGCAAAGGGATACTGATAGACTAAGTGAGTGGGCAGTAAGGTGGCAGATGGAGTATAATGTAGGGAAATGTGAGGTTATTCATTTTGGTAGGAAGAATAGAAAAACAGAATATTTTTTAAATGGTGAGAAACTTTCAAATGTTGGTGTTCGGAGAAATGTGGGTGTCCGCGTGCGAGAAACACAGAAAGCTAGCATGCAGGTACAGCAAGCAATAAGGAAGGTAAATGGCATGTTGGCCTTTATTGCAAGGAGGTTGGAGTATAAGAGTAAGGAAGTCTTGCTACAATTGTACAGGGTCTTGGTGAGACCACACCTGGAGTACTGTGCACAGTTTTGGTCTCCTTATCTAAGGAAGGATATACTTGCCTTGGAGGCGGTGCAACGAAGGTTCACTAGATTGATTCCTGGGATGAGAGGGCTGTCCTATGATGAGAGATTGTGTAGAATGGGCCGATACTCTCTGGAGTTTAGAAGAATGAGAGGTGATCTCATTGAAACATATAGGATTCTGAGGGGGATTGACATGGTAGGTGCTGAGAGATTGTTTCCCCTGGCTGGAGAGTCTAGGACTAGTGGGCATAGTCTCAGAATAAGGGGTCAGCCATTTAAGACAGAGATGAGGAGGAATTTCTTCACTCAGAGGGTTGTGAATCTTTGGAATTGTCTGCCCCAGAGGGCTGTACATGCTGAGTCTTTGAGTATATTCAAGGCTGAGATAGATTTTTGGACTCTAGGGGAATCAAGGGATATGGAGATCGGGCAGAAAAGTGGAGTTGAGGTCGATGATCAGCCATGATCTTATTGAATGGCAGAGCAGGCTCGAGGGGCTGTGTGGCCGACTCCTGCTCTTATTTCTTATGTTCTTATAGGCCTAGTCTACTCAATCTCTCCTCATATTACAATCCCCCCATCCCAGTAATCAGTCTGGTGAACCTTCGTTGCACTCCCTCTATGGCAAGTATATCCTTCCTTCAGTAAGGAGACCAAAACTGCACACAATACTCCAGGTGTGGTCTCACCAGGGCCCTATATAATTGCAGTAAGACGTCTTTACTCTTATACTCAAATCCTCTTGTAATAAAGACCAACATACCATTTGGTTTCCTAATTGCTTGCTGTACCTGCATGTTAACTTTCAGTGATTCCTGTACAAGGACACCCAGGTCCCTCTGAACACCAACATTTCTCCATCTCTCACCATTTAAATAATACTCTGCTTTTCTATTTTTCCTACCAAATTAGGAATGAATCAAAACAGCAGCAAATGCATTTGCTGGGACTGTTCCACATCTTCGCCTCTCAATGGGCATTTATTTCAAGATCATTCATTTTAAACCCATGTCCTTTAATCTATGCTCACAGTATAGGCCATCTTGTTCATCAACAGTCAAGACTGTAATCATCTTTCTGCCCTGCACTCTACCCCTACGCCTTTCCTTCAATAAAAAGTCCAGCCCACAGTCCCCCCTCCCAACTTACAGCCCCCGCTATCTCCTAGAAAGGGCCTTGTTGTAATTCTCTGAACCCTCTCCTTTTGGAGGGAGATTGCACAAAACGGTGCACAATATTACAAATGTGGTTCTCATCAGCAATCTATACGAGATTAGAATAACTTGTTCCAGCCTAGTCAAATGGCCTTCAAATATATAAGAGTACTGGATTAAATTGGGTGATAATTTCTCAATGAAAGAGAACTTTCAGGGAATAATCAGTAAGCAAATTCAAAACCTTTCCATTTTTGCTAATAAACATTCCTTCATGTACACATTTCCTGATCAACTTTGTATTACCTTATATTAACCACATCAAAATCCATCCGACATTCCTTAACCCATCTGCTTAATTGTTCCAGATTTTTAAATGTTATATATCTCGCATTTATCACCTGATCATGTACAGTACCTGGTTATCAAATTTATATTACAAGAAGCACTGTCCTCCAAATTATCCACAAATAGAACAGGCCACTGCAGAACTCCACCTATCACTTTCACTCTTCAACCCCCTACCTTTTTTTAAATTCGTTTATGGGATGTGGGCATCGCTGCCAAGGCCAGCAATTATTGCCCATCCCTATTACGATAGCAAAATACTGCCTCCGATCTAGTTTCTTTTCTTTCCAGTTTTGAAGAAGGGTCCAACCCGAAACGTCAACTCAAATTTCTCTCCACGGATGTTGCCTGACCTGCTGAGTTTTTCCAGCATTTTCTGTTGTTATTGCCCATCCCTATTTGCCCTTGAGAAGGGGGTGGTGAGCCACCTTCTTGAACCACTGCAGTCTGTGTGGTGAAGGTACTCCCACAGTGCTGTTAGGGAGGGAGTTCCAGGATTTTGATCCAGCGACGATGAAGGATCGGCGATATACTTCCAAGTCAGGATGGTGTGTGACTTGGAGGGGAACTTGGAGGTGGTGGTGTTCCCAGGCACCTGATGACCTTGTCCTTCTAGATGGAAGAGGTCGCGGGTTTGGGAGGTGCTGTCGAAGAAGCCTTGGCGAGTTGCTGCAGTGCATCTTGTAGATGGCACACACTGCAGCCACAGTGCGCCGGTGGTGCTGGGAGTGGATGTTTAAGGTGGTGGATGGGGTGCCAATCAAGCGGGCTGCTTTGTCCTGGATGGTGTCGAGCTTCTTGAGTGTTGTTGGAGCTGCACTCATCCAGGCAGGTGGAGGGTATTCCATCACACTCCTGACTTGTGCCTTGAAGATAGTGGAAAGGCTTTGGGGAGTCAGGAGGCGAGACACTCGCCGCAGAATACCTAGCCTCTGACCTGCTCTTGTTGCCACAGTACTTATCCACATACCAACACGACTTTATCCATTTCTCATTTCTCATCATTTTCTCCTCCCTACAGCCAAGCCATTTGTCAGTCCAGCTAATCTGCCATCAATCCAACAAGTTTCTTAAAAATCTCACATGGAGCATCATCAATAGCTTTCTGAAAACCCAAATAAATTACATGCACTGGATTCATGGCCCTCATTCACTTGAGTTCCATCAGATTAGTGAAGCTTGACCTATTGCTTCTAAAATCAATGCCAATCTTGCTTATGGACTCGAGATGAGCATGACTAGCATCCCTTAAGTGCTTTCTACCACTCTCACCACTGCAGGTGTTAGATAGCCCGGTCTGTAATTTCTAGTTTCATTTTTTGAACAATTAGGATAAGATTGGCGAATCCCATTCCTTGGCTACAACATCTTGTATTTGCGACGTTTCTAAATATACTTATCAGTGCCTCACCTATTGCCTTCCTCATTTCCTTGACAATTGTACACTGTATCCCAGCTAGCAGACATTTTTTCAAAATTAGTTTCTCCTACCCACGTTGCAGTTTCACAGGCCAAAAAGCTAGATGTAGCATTTAGACACGTCTTTAACTGTGAAGACTGATTGGGGAAAAAAATAAACACATCTAGTTAAAGAGCTAGCACCAGCACAGGCACGATAGGCTGAATGACCTCCTGCTAGGCTGAATGACCTCCTGCTATAACTTCTATGATTCTAATTGCCACTTGCTGACTTCTATACATCTCTTCCCAACACCCCTTTAAAAGTCCCATCTGCCATATGTCATAACTGTCATATTTTCTGACAGGAACTTATTTTTAATTTCAGCCATCTTTTCAGGTTGCTTTACTTCAAACCTCCTCTCTGTGCCTCAGTAATTTCTCCCCAACTTCCCAAATCTAGGGAAATCAGTATTCTTGAGGTGGGATGGAACAGCAGCCAGTTACTTACCTTTATTCACCACGATAGCCGTCCGCCCCCACAGCCAGGCATTTCAAGGGGATGGGACGAGCCAACCATCCTGAAGAAGAGGCAATGAGCCACCAGTTGATGTTTCCTAGGTAGCAGCTATTGGGCCAGAAATTTGGGTCCCCACGGGTGAGTATGCGCTGGGTACTCACGCGTAGGGCCAACGAAAGTGCCGGTTTCGTGCTTGCACTGCGCGAGAAACCGGAACTTCCGTTCCCTTGAAAGAAGGGGTTCACAGGTCGAACGCGTGCGCCGGAGAGGCAGCGCGTAACCCTGGAGCTTCCGGTTTTTTGTACAGGTTTCTCCGGGAGGGTAAGTCTCCAGCAGCTACGCTTTTAAAAAGCAGTTGCAAGGCCTGCTTTTAACAAGGTAAGTGGTGAATTAAGTAAAATTAAAACATTTTTTCCACAGGTTTATTATTTTTAAATACGTTAAAGAAAGGTAAGTTTATTTTTTAGCCCTGTTAAAAACTGTAATTATTTTTTTCAAAAATTTAAATTTGTTTAAAATAGTTATTTTATGTAATTTATAGTTATTTTAAAAATGTGATGTTTTTTTTAAAATGTATTTGAAGTTTTAGTTATGTTTTGGGGCCAATCTCTATTTCATAGATTTGACAGCTCTTCCTGTCAAATCTATGAATAGAGATTCCCTGCTACGATTGGCTTCGAACTAACTGCACCCCTGGGATACGCGAGCACTGCGCGCCGGCAGTTGGAGGAGGCCCAGGATCGGAATCCTATGCAGGCCCACAGCACAACGGCCGGCGCGCTGGGTAAGTGCAGGTCGGAGGCTTGCACCCGCGGGAAGCCTCCGACCCGAATTTATGGCCCATAGTGTCTTACTGATTTATAATTATAAATTAAAAATCCAAGGGGTATTCAGGTTGTTTTCTTGCAGATAATGAACAGGAAAAGCTTAGTTCACGTTTGTAAAAAACCTAAAAAGAACATAAATTTCTTCCTTCATTTCCATTGCTATTATATATTGTGCATTATATGAAACTAATTTTAACTTGCAAAACCCTAGTTTGTACCAAGGAGCGCATTTTCACCTTAAGTTAGTGAAAATATTCAGTTTGGAAATCAGGTTTACGTAGATTACAATAAGATAATAATTCAACAGGTTATTAATAATTTCAGCCACTTTTTATGGAGTAGAATGACAGCTATTTGCAAATCAGGAAGTCTCAACATCCCAGACCTTTCTATACAGTCAGCAGATTCCACACAAGTCCCTGATCGGTAAATAGACTCCGAAACAAGAAAACCATTTCACTACACGATTCTGGTGACATGTATTAAAATAGGTGCAATAGACACACGTATGTGGAATTTGCTCAATTACAGTGAGAGAGAAAAAAATTGGAGCAGATCTCGATAGCGCAGCAGATTTTTAAAAATGATATTGCTTTAGTTATGATGTAAACAGTATAACATAAAAAATAGCTGGGACTCAGCAGAGCCAAGAGGAAGAAAAGCAGGATTAAAAAGACAGGAAAGAAATATGACGCTCTTATCTCATTTACTGAAATGCACTCAAACGGAATACAAGACAAACACTATTAAGTACCAGTGAATGACATTTAGTTAAAACTTGCTTAAGCTCCTCTCTAATATTATTAAGCATTTTTTTTTTTAAATGCAAAATCTTGGTTACTCCAGCTGCTGTGGAATTGGTGCAATACTGTGCATATTAATGGAGAGGGGAAAATATACTGTTGGGATCATTTTAAATAATGCACCATTCTAAAATTGATTAGAAGTCAGTGTGATATTAATCCTCCAGAAAGGTATGGTTTGGATAATTGAGCTTGCGATCAAAGAAAGCACTGTACTAGAAATGCTATCACACTGTAGTCCTGATTGACTGTAAATAAACCCGCTGTGGTTTCTTCCACCCCTAAAGCTGCTACAGACCTGCTCACAAATTTCCTTCCCCCTTCTCCTGCAGGTACTTGTGATGAGGTGCAACTCCAAGGCTCCGGACAGCCCCTCCCATACCTTGCCCAAGAAGCATGGTTTACGGGCGAGTGTGGCCAGTATCAATGAAGTGCTTTACCATGGGGAACATTGCAGTTGACTTCAGTACACACATTTTTCTGAAAACATTATTAAAATAGTTAACAGAAGATCCCTGGCTGTGTTTTCTCTTTCCCCAGACTAAAAGGTCAACCCCCAAGACCTACTATTGTTCCTCCTTAACTGCCCTGGCTAAGATTAGCTAAGCTTAGACAAGGCATTGAAACAGTTAACCTCCTACCTTGTGTGCCCTAGTTCCACATCAGGCAGTGATTTAACCCACTAAACCATTGCAGGGGCTCTCCAGCTGATACAACTGATACAGACAGTACTGCTCGCCATACAGACACCCGTTTAGTTTCCAATTAGAAACCGATCTTGTACAGGAATGTCTGTTTTAATCTTTTTTAAAAACCGCATCGCCACTCTCCTGTGATAAAGGATACCCCTCCAGAGTCGCCCCCCACCTGCCAACTCCTTTTTGACCTGTGTCAGTGTTCCAGAACAAACAGGTTCCTCTTTCACCCCCCTCCTCCCAGAGGGCATCTACCTCATCCGTCTTTCGGATGAGACGTTAAACCGAGGACCCGTCTGCTCTCTCAAGTGGATGTAAAAGATCCCATGGCACGATTTCGAAGCGGTGTCCTGGCCAATATTGATCCCTCAATCAACATAACAAAAACCGATTATCTGGTCATCATCACATTGCTGTTTGTGGGAACTTGTTGTGTGCAAATTGGCTGCCGTGTTTCCCACATTACAACAGTGACTCCACTTCAAAAGTACTTCATTGGCTGTAAAGCGCTTAGAGACGTCCGGTGGTCGTGAAAGGCGCTATAGAAATGCAAGTCTTTCTTTCATATCTCAAACATTCTGGCTGAGACTGAAATTGTCCAAGAAATCCGGCACAGGCACGATGGGCCGAATGGCCTCCTTCTGTGCTGCATCATTCTATGAATCCAAAGTATAAGCATCAACTGAGAATGGGATTAACAAGGCAGTTCAACACGAGTAAAATCAGGTTTTAGATAGAGGAAGTCTGGTTATTTTTTTGTCCTGTATTGGGACTGAAATTTGCTTTGCAACATTAAATCCTTCTGAAATAGTGGAAGTGTATCTCAGGTAGGCTGAAGGCGGGAACAGAAGAATTAGGAGCAGGAGTCGGCCATACGGCTCCTGGAGTAGGCCATACGGCTCCTCGAGCCTGCTCCGCCATTCAATAAGATCATGGCTGATCATCGACCTCAACTCCACTTTCCCGCCCGATCTCCATATCCCTCGATTCCCCTAGAGTCCAAAAATCTATCGATCTCGGCCTTGAATATACTCAACGATTCAGCACCCACAGCCCTCTGGGGCAGAGAATTCCAAAGATTCACAATCCTCTGAGTGAAGAAATTCCTCCTCATCTCGGTCTTAAATGGCCGACCCCTTGTCCTGAGATTGTGCCCATTAGTCCTAGACTCTCCAGCCAGGGGAAACAACCTCTCAGCATCTACCCTGTCAATCCCCCTCAGAATCTTATATGTTTCAATGAGATCACCTCTCATTCTTCTGAAGTCCAGAGAGTATAGGCCCAATCTACCCCATCCCAGGAATCAATCTAGTGAACCTTTGTTGCACCACCTTTAAGGCAAAGCAAAGTTAAGCCAGAAACAGAACTGGACCAGCCACATAAATACTGCGGCAACAAGAGCAGGCCAGAGGCTGGGTATTCTGCGGCGAGTGTCTCACCTCCTGACTCCCCAAAGCCTTTCCACTATCTACAAGGCACAAGTCAGGAGTGTGATGGAATACTCTCCACGTGCCTGGATGAGTGCAGCTCCAACAACACTCAAGAAGCTCGACACCATCCAGGACAAAGCAGCCCGTTTTACTGGCACCCCATCCACCACCTTAAACATTCACTCCCTCTACCACCGGCGCACCGTGGCTGCAGTGTGCACCATCTACAAGATGCACTGCAGCAACTCGCCAAGGCTTCTTCGGCAGCACCTCCCAAGCCCGCGACCTCTTCCACCTAGAAGGACAAGGGCAGCAGGCGCATGGGAACACCACCACCTCCAAGTTCCCCTCCAAGTCACACACCATCCTGACTTAGAAGTATATCGCCGATCCTTCATCGTCGCTGGGTCAAAATCCTGGAACTCCCTCCCTAACAGCATTGTGGGAGTACCTTCACTACACGGACTGCAGCGGTTCAAGAAGGAAGCTCACCACCACCTTCTCGAGGGCAACTAGGGATGGGCAATAAATGCTGACTTTGCCAGCGACGCCCACATCCCATAAACGAAAAAAAAACTAATTAAAAAAAAATATATATAAATTCTTCCGCAGATAAGGACCTGAAAATATCCCCAAAGGAGGCAGAAGGGAAAGATTCTGCCTTCTCAGTACTGAAGCTTAATGGATGACTAAATACTTCACTGCACTCTCAGTTCGCATTGCACACACTGTACTCACTGCACTCACTGCACTCCCCAGTATATCACAAATTAGTTATTTTTAGAATCTCCCAAGTCACGTTCACTTTAAACAGTTGTGGCGTGGTCATGCTCTCCCATCAGGATATCTTCTGTCAACATGGCCCCCTACACCCCATGGAGCAGTGACACTGATCGCTACACAAAAATGATTTTCAATTATGGCACGTGGATATTTTTATCTGACAATCAGTGAACATGAGAATCTGAAAGGTTATGTACACACAAGTGCACTGGGTTTCTACACAGTAGTGGAACCGACTGAATGGGAACTCTTGACAAAATCTCTTGGCTTCTCTTTTATTGAATTGGGCCCCACTTTAGCCTGGCCTTAACCCAACAAGATATTTTTGTACGAAAAATACTAAACCATGAAGCGGTTTGATGGCACAGGGACAGTGGAGCGCACGGCTTTGATTCCCCGTGCTACAATATTGACGATAGGACAGTGGGGAAGACAGTGAGTGGAGGCAAACAGTCTCCCGCAGTACAGGGAAAGAAGCAAAGGATTAGCTGGCTGCACCACGCAAGCACAGCACCTGCTCACACACTTCGCTGCAGCAAGAGGAGGATGAGCTTACAAATGGGCTAAAATTGACATCCTAAATTTCCCAGAGAGAAAGGTCGCCACTGGGTGAGAGCAAAGGTGGTTGTTCCCAAGGTCACGTGGAGGAAAAACAATTGCTCGGGTTGCCAAAATGGGTCACTCAAATTTCGACACTGCCTATAACTGTTGGCACTTACACCAAACCTTTATGGCTATGCCAGGAACACAAGGGCTAGGGATGTACCCCAGAACGCTGCATCAACGTCAATGTCACCAACCCAGCTTTATAGAGCTGTTGCTGTTGAACTCTCTCAGGCACTGTTCTCTTGAACTGTGTCCCTTGTATAAACATACTGAAATGCCCAGTTATTACTTGGTGAACCATGGATGCTAAAGCATGCACTGGATGCAGGAAGGATGTTCCCAATGGCGGGGGAGTCCAGAACCAGGGGTCACAGTCTAAGGATAAGGGGTAAGCCATTTAGGACAGAGATGAGGAGGAATTTCTTCACCCAGAGAGTGGTGAACCTGTGGAATTCTCTACCACAGAAGGCAGTTGAGGCCAATTCATTAAATATATTCAAGAAGGAGTTAGATATATTTCTTAAGGCTAAAGGGATCAAGGGATATGGGGAGAAGGCAGGGACTGAGTTTGGATGATCAGCCATGATCTCATTAAATGGTGGAACAGGCTCGAGGGGCCGAATGGCCTACTCCTGCTCCTATCTTCTATGTTTCTATGTAATCTTATGTGAAACATGACCTCCCCATCGATACCCCAGGATAGCATCTCCTGTTCACTCTGTGCTCCTGACAACCACCAGGTTCAAGTTCATGAGACAACTGCCCTGGTGTCCAATTGCATCCCGCTGTTATACCGACATACAAAAAGTAGTACAGGAAAAGCACGTCTCATCCTGAAATGGTGCAACCACATACACCATTTACCCCACCCCACTACTCGTGTAATCTCCTGGGAGACGCAAACAACGATATATTG